>NC_143068.1:11245666-11868500 GCF_052426305.1 Pelodiscus sinensis | reverse complement strand
GCCTCCAGATGGGGAGGAGGGTGCGGAGGTTGAGGTGGGGGTGTGGAGATTGAGGAGGAGGTTGTGGAGGTTGAGGAGGAAGAGGTGGGAGGGGGACAGGAGTGGGAGGAGGAACAGTAGCTGTGGGGGCAGCAGGTGCAGGACTGATTTTCCAGCTGATTTTCCAGAAAAACTGACCAGTCTAGACACAGCCTAAAAGAAAAACCAGAACACATCCTATGGAATTCTATCTGATGGGTCAAAATAACCCAGAGAAATAATATTGTTCTCTCTTAAATTCTAAAGTCTTTTAGAGCATTTTCTGTAAAATTCTATCATTTCGCCCCCATTAAATTCCCCAGGATTCTCTTTAAAGGACTGACTTTAGGGAAAGTCACAAGGGCTCAGCTCCTTGCAGGATGTTGCCCAATAGGAGTAAAGGATGTGTGGTGTCTTGCAGGGTTTGGCCCTCTATTGTATGGTTTGTTCTGAATTAGATCATCTTACTTGGTCCCACAAAAAGTTAAATGAATAGCAAACCAAAATCTGGAGTTGGCAGTTATTTCTTATATGGCCTTTACATGAGCAAAACTCTTTCTGTGGGCATTGGGAACTTGGCCTGAGCTAATCAAAGTTGGGTGAGGCTCTCTAAGATTTGGGTGACAGGATAGATTAAATCTTTAAATTTATCTTTATTCATGCCCTTCACATGGGCTGAAAGCAGGAAATGACAGTTTCTAGGATATGTGCGTTACTCAATTTAGCATGCTTAGTTCCCTTTGAGTTACAGCAAATATGATACCTTGATTTTAACACTGCACAGTCAACTGCCCAAGGAAACCAAAGGCCCATCAACTTGTCATCCCTGGCATGCAGTACAACATTAATCTAATCCAATGGGATATAACTATCATGGATTTAGCAAGAGACGATCCTGCCTAACTAATCTCCTTGAGTTCTTTTGAGCAGGGTTCAAGCCTGATAATAGTTGTGTGCACCTGACATGATCTAATGGATGTTTCAAAAGGCTTTTGATAAATTTCCATACGATATTCCCCTGCTCAAATTAAGTGCCACAGAATTTCCAAATGGGGCATGAGAATACATAAAGACCTTGCTACACAGTGAGAAACAGAGAGAAATAGAGGAGCTATGATATATTTTGGAACTAGAATTATTAAGTGACATCCCACTGTTTTGTTCCATTACCTAATAGACCTAGGCAAAATACCATCTGTATTTGCTAATGAAAACTTATTTAGGATAGAGGCATAAGTGAAAAGACAGCAAAATGCCATTAAAGAGATCACTAAAGGGCAAAATTGCATTTAGATTGGCATATGGCAAATTAAATATTTTTGCTGTCAGATGTGAAATTTTATCTATTGGTGGCAAGTATATATAAACGAAAATGTTGAATGGTGTGAAACTAGAACAATATTATTTTATAAGGAATCTTCAGCTAAGTAACACATTAATTATTGGTTATAATTAGCATAGTTTTGCATAAATACATATTAAGGGCCAGATTTTCAAAAGTGTTCTGAGCCTACAACTGGGGCTTAAGTTTCAATTTTAGAACTGGGGTAAGCAGCTCCATTTTTTGCCCAGTGTTTAATTCGCCATATGTCTGTCTAAGTGTTGATTTGTAATTGCTGTCAATAGACGCTTCTGGCTTCTGAGCATGTTTGAAGATGTGGACACTCTGTTCTGGTGTCCAAGTGGATGCTTTTGGTCTCTAATGGCAAGACATACAAGCTGTCAAGGGTCCTTGACCAGATAAGTGATAAATTGAGGTGTAGAAAGCAGAAAAGAGAGAGAAATACAGGAATCTGAATCTTAATATGTATAAACAAGGTGGCTGTGTCTACATTGGCATCCCTTTCCGGAAAAGGGATGCTAATGAGACACTTCGGAATTGCAAATCCGCGGGGGATTTAAATATCCCCCGCGGCATTTGCATTTACATGGCTGCCGCTTTTTTCCTGCTCAGGGTTTTTGCCGGAGAAAAGCGCCAGTGTAGACACGATTTTCCGGAAAATAAGCCCTTTTCCGGAAGATCCCTTATTCCTACTTGAAAGTCCTACTTGAAAGTAGGAATAAGAGATCTTCTGGAAAAGGGCTTATTTTCCGGAAAATTGTGTCTACACTGGCGCTTTTCTCCGGCAAAAACCCAGAGCCGGAAAAAAGCGGCAGCCATGTAAATGCAAATGCCGCGGGAGATATTTAAATCCCCCGCGGATTTGCAATTCCGAAGTGTCTCATTACCATCCCTTTTCCGGAAAGGGATACCAATGTAGACACAGCCGGTGTGTATCTTGAAAACCAATGATAAATAATAGAATCAACCAATAGGAAAGGCTGATACAAAATCACTAAAAAAATAGCAGGCAAAATCAAATCAAAAGCAGAAAGAAGGAAAACTAGGTAAAATCAAGGCATCATTTGAAATCTGAATATCTGGATATGTTAAAGGAACACAGTCAACTTTTTTAAAAATCGCTTTGGTCTTACATTTTTAATCTCCTGTTACCACAGTTAACAGTTCCAGTTCCTAGAACTGAAAGTGATTACTAAATGGAAGTTCTCTGTTTTCCCAATTAATTTAATTTGCACATCTGACAACACTTTGTCTGTTTCTCTTCGCTAGTTAAGCTATGTCTACACTACAGGGATCTATCAGAAAAAGGTACGCAAATTGACCCGTCTACACTGGGCCAAATTTTGGAAAAGCCTCCACTTTTGGAAGAGCCCTTCTTCCTCGTGGGAAGAGGAAGATAGGGCTTCTGAAAGAGCGCATCT
The DNA here is from genome assembly GCF_052426305.1 of Pelodiscus sinensis. Taxonomy (NCBI): domain Eukaryota; kingdom Metazoa; phylum Chordata; order Testudines; family Trionychidae; genus Pelodiscus; species Pelodiscus sinensis. The sequence goes on along the minus strand of NC_143068.1, from coordinate 11,865,719 downwards.
GCTCTTCCATAAAAAAAGAGAGCAGATGCGTTCCCTGGACGTGGTAGAGTTTTTCCTGGATACTGGTATCCCGGAAAAAATCCCGTAGTGTAGACATAGCCTTAGTCACTGTCACCCATGTATTTATGTAGGTCTTTCAGACAACAACAGGGTGGGGAAAAACATTTAAAGAAAATGGAATTGAAAAACACAAGTGCTAAAAGGACTCAGGAGCAGGTGTAGTAACTGAGAGCACTTTTACCTCTAGTTTTTCTACAATTGCCTTCTTGGAACACTGAAGTCCAGTTCCCCAGCTGATGTAAATCAATTCCAGTGTTGCCAGGGTACCCGTTTGAACCAGCTGGGGATCTAGTCTGACAATCCTTATGAACTCTTTGAGCATAACTATTTGTGCCTTTTGACTGCAGTATTCTGGGGAGGTTCCTGAGAACAGAGTGGAAGTGGTGGTTGCAAATTTAACGGTGATGGACCGGGACCAGCCTCACTCCCCCAACTGGAATGCTGTGTACCGTATTATCAGTGGAGATCCTTCAGGTCACTTCACCATTCGGACAGATCCTGTTACCAATGAAGGCATGGTAACTGTGGTGAAGGTAGGTGACTTCAGTGGGACAGTCTCTGCGATCCTTTAAGCTAATTGCTCCCAGGAGGATTCCTAGAAGTCTGCCATTATTTCATGTCTTTTTTGCCTGGGAATGTCACTGCTTTATCTCCATCTGCTGTTTCCGATTTCTCTCTGTCACACATGACATGCATAAAGTACTGCAAGCCACTAGCTCTTGGCTCACCATCCTCTCATTCTTCGGCTGCACCACAAGCCCCCACAAACACTCACGTAATGAAGTTAGGACCCTGTCTCTGAGCTGCACTTCAAGGTACTGCTGCTATTGGTCTTCACAATGTTTTGGCTCCATGCTGTAGCAGAGATTGGATGCTGTAGCCTTGCCCGGTATGATATATTCTAGGATTTGGAGTGCTCCTTCCTCCATCAAAGGCTGGAGCATACCTATCTGCCTGTGAGATGGGCAGCAGCACAAAACCTGGAATTCTCATATCTTATGAAAGCAGGGAAAAAATGAGAATGCAGCCTACTAGAAAATTATCGCAAGGAGGAATGACGTTGATGGTGACAGAGAGGAAAACGGGGAAGAAGTCCTCAGAGAAGGTTTTAGTCTTACAGAGCTGCCTGAAAAGTTTAGAGACTATTGTTTTACTGATACCAAACTATCGACACACCTTGTGGGCCAGATAAGCTGCTGGTGTAACTCAAAGCAGCTGCCCTGACATCAGTGGTTTCATACATATTTATACCAGCTGAGGATCCAGCTCAAAGACTCCTTGAGAAACAGGCCCCCTGATATTCTTAGCTGACTGCTTGCTGCTTTCAATATTGCTGCTGAAATAGAAAGTGAGAAAAGAAGTTCAGAGCTCTGCTTCATCCACTTTCTATAAGATCCTAACTGCTGCAGCTTGGAACCTAGAACCCTAGGTATCTAATTCCATTTCCCTTCTTTTCCTGCCCCTCCAAAGGGCACAAGTTCAGTCTTCATTTGACGGGTCACTTCACATTCTTCTGCAGCAGACCAGCAGCAATCCAAGCAGCAAATGCCTCTGCAGATACTAAATGAAGTCAGAACACAGCTACCTTCATTCAACATTCAGTGAATCAGTTACTAGATAAGATTCCTAGGGATGTTCCCACTTACTCTGAGGAAAGCAAAGGAAGCATGAATAGGTTGCATGAATAGGTGATCTGAAGGAACTTGCCCTATATGTACCACGCACTGCACCTGAAAAGATTTATTTATGCTGTCAAGAACAAAGCCTCTACCTTTTGGAAAGAATGACCTTCTCTTAACAAAAAGTTTTAATAAATACAGTGCAGCACTAAAGTCTAAAGAGCTGCACCATTAAAGAATGACTCTGAGGAGGAAAAAAATTACTCCCTCATAGCTAACAAATTGCAGTCATTCTTAATACATGCCGTTGGACTATTAGGAAAAATGACATCAGTGAAATGCCATTCAGATTGTGGTGGTGGAACTGTGTGAGCTTGTCCTGTTCTTTGCCCCTTAGGCCGTGTATGTGTGTCTGCAGATGCCATGTCGCTGAAACTTTAAAGGAAGCATCATCTTACCTGCTAGATGGTATTTCAGCAGGCTTTTTATTTATCACTCGTATAGCTCTCTAATGATGACTGGCAGCCTTATCTGCTGCAACATCAAAATACCTTTTCTGATTTGGTTGGGTAGTATTTCTTTTATTTTGCTTTAAAACCAAAAGCTCAACAGGGCAAAATGAAACAATTTAACTTTTTTCCACTTCAGCAGCTGATCTGAAGTAGAAACGCCAACACTCATAAAATTTTCACTAAAAGAAAAAAAGCGCTTTATTCCTAATCTAGCAAAACATAAAGTGTCATGACTGTAGTTTTAGAGCTACATCAAAGTGAAAAACAGGGGATTTACATGATCATCCTGCTACATCAGGACTTTTGCATAATGAACCATCCCTTATTCAGAAATAGCAGGCAAAAAGCAGGACAGATTTGTCAAGATGTCATTGATGCCCATGTTGTTTTTCCATAACTATGTAACCAATAGTGATCACAATGCAAAGAACCACACTGAAAATCCTATCATGTCACATTGAGCTCAAAGCCTAAAATTATATTTAATGTCTTCAGTAGATAACCTCACCTGATTCTTTTGTATGTCTTAAGTTTCTCACACTCTTGTCAAACTAATAGAGTTTCTTGGTATTTTTCAGCAGGAGAGTGAGAGAAAACTGCCTCTGATTAAATGTTCCGGGGGGGGGGGGGGGGGGGAGGAAAGAGTCTTTGGATTTCACCTTCTGCTCTGAAAACTGTTAAAAATTTTCAGCCAAAACAAACTGTTTTACTGTTGGGGGACCGAGTGCCAACTGACCTCAGACTTGTCAGTGATTGCTGCTTTTGGCATTCATTGACTAGTTCTTTCCCACCACCCAGAATGCACAAATCGCAGACAGACTCTTGCTGAAGAAGTATGTCATTGATTCACTGCTTCATTGAGTGACCAGACTTCCCCAGCAGGGCACAGAATAGGGTTAAATTCAAGCAGGCCCCACATTTAGGTGCTCACCTTAATACACTGTTCCAGAGTTATTTATCCTATATTGTATAAACACTTTTTCTGGATAATACTACACATTGAACCTCTCTCGTCTAGTACACTCTGGGCCAGCAACATCTGTGGTCCAGACTGATTTTAATTACCTGGATGTTCATTTATCATGGGTGTGGCCAAGTTTTCCACAGTCCAATAAATTTTGTTTATAGCCACCAGTCCTGGCACTCAGTGTTCTGTGCTGTTATTTACCTCTAATTCACCCCTAAATGTCTTCTAAGAGCCCAGTAAGCAGTGGAAGTGCTGGTCATGCTGCTAGAGTATTGACCTCCTGTGGTTTGGCAAATTCTCTGGTTTGGCAAACCAGTCAGGTCCCGAGGATGCTGGACTAAAGAGATTCAGCCTGTAGTTAGTTTGTTAACTCAGTTGTTTACCTGATTCCATTGCTGGCTTATCTTTTTATCTAGCAGTTCTTTTTCCTTTCTAAACAAGCAGGCACCTTTTCACATGTCCCAACACCTAAAATATGCATTCTACATACCACCTCCTTACAACACCTGAGTGGTCACCTAAGTCCCATGGCCTTGTTTCTACTTCTAAATGGGACCCGTGAAACTTTTAAAACAAGAGTATAACAAATAGAAGCAGGGAGTGAGCTTTTTGCTCACAATGGTGAACAGTTAAGCACACGTGTCCTCTTGAACTCAACAGGACTAACTGTGGGAGTAAAAGAGTTCACATCTTTGCCTACAGGAAGTAGCAAATCCAATGCAATAGATGCAGTCTTGTGAAGAATGCTCATCCTCCCTAAACATGTCTTTGTTGGTGTTCACAATTATAAAGGGGCATAACGATGTTCAAACCAAACAGCCATTTAGAACTCAAATTAATGTCTGTGAAGACTGCTTTGCAGCATTTTCACCAGCTCTCAGCAAAACCACTTGTGCCCTACCAGTCTAATCACCAAAGGATAACAATTCCATTTTTTGCTTTTCATATCACTGCTGTAATGGTGTGCGGCCTTTCTCTCCACTGCAAGCCTTGTAAATGAGGAGAGAGGGACTTCCCACTCAGTCGAGATACAGCATAGTCTGAACACAAACTCCAATAATCTGAACACAGGATGCCCTGTGGCAGCCAGCTCACTAATGCTGTATGATGTACTCTGCAAGGATCAGAGATAGGAATTTACAATGGAGATGCTTCCATTAATGATCTCACTCTTGACATAACAGTAGCATAAAGCAAATTTGTTCCTTTCAGTTGAAGATACATTGAGAAGAGAAGGACACATTGTAAGTTCTCTGTTTCAACCTGCTGTACCTAGATAATTTGAGCCACTGTGCTCATAGGAGGTTGAGTTGTGCATCCCAAGAAGAGCTGTCAGAGTCAATTTTTGGGCAGCCTCTAATTCTGTGCATATGGTGAAAATGACCTGTAAAAGTGGATGCACACCTCATGATTGACACATTTAAATAAAGACGTACAGGTGTAACCCATCCACCTAGTGTGGTTCACTGTCCCATGCCGTGGCACCTAGACCACAGGAACAGATAAGAACGTGAGACCTCTACAGCATGGTCTGAGAGCCAGTTGGCTTTATCACTCAAGCTGTAGAGACTTCTATACTAAGCTTCAGAGGTCCCAGATTCAAATCTGCCTTGTGGCGGTTACACAGGCAGCAGCGGAAAAATCACTTTTGCGGTGGCAATCGGTTGCTACGCTAACACTGAAAACGATATCTTGATTTAATTAAGCCAAGGTGCTGTGACACAGTAAGCAAAAGAATATCTGGTGGCAGGTAATAGGGTAGCTCCTTAATAACTCCAATCTGGGTACGTCTAGACTATGTTTTATTTTCGAAAGGAAATATGCAAATTTGGCACTAATTTACATATCTTCTTCCAATCACTTTTTCGAAAGCGGGTTTTACAAAAGTGAAAGTAGTCTGGCCGTGGGTTTTTGGAGGGAAAAAACCCTTTTTCGAAAAACCGTGTAAAGCTCCTTTTTTTAGGAAGTGCGTTTTCCCCCCAAAAAAACCCCACATCCACACTACTTTCACTTTTGAAAAACCCACTTTTGAAAAAGCTATCGGAAGAAGATATGCAAATTAGCTCTAAATTTGCATATCTCCTTTCGAAAATAAAATGTAGTCTAGACGTATCTTCTGGGACATCTAATAATAGTGTCTGTATAATCTCTGATTGGTATGTATGCTGATCTTCATTTGTGTTTCCCTGTGGGGTCAAACTGTCAGTATGTATGCATAGGTACGTCTAAACTACATGCCTCTGTCGGCAGAGGCATGTAGATTTGTTTGTTCAGCAAAGGTAAATGAAGCCGCGATTTAAAGGATCGCGGCTTCATTTACATTTACATGGCTGCCGCGCTGAGCTGACAAACAGCTGATCAGCTGTTTGTCGGCTCGCCGCTAGTCTGGACGTTCCCCCTGTCGACATCAAAGCCCTTTGTCGGCAGCCCCAGTAAACCTCATTCCACGAGGAATAACGGGGCTGCCGACAAAGGGCTTTGATGTCGACAGGGGGAACGTCCAGACTAGCGGCGAGCCGACAAACAGCTGATCAGCTGTTTGTCAGCTCAGCGCGGCAGCCATGTAAATGTAAATGAAGCCGCGATCATTTAAATCACGGCTTCATTTGCCTTTGCTGATCTGTCTAATCTACATGCCTCTGCCGACAGAAGCATGTAGTCTAGACACAGCCCAGCAGTGCTCAGGTTCAATTCCCAAATCCCAGGCAAGTCAAGTTTGTCTCTGCACGTGCATTTGTGTATGTTCAGATTCCTGATATGACGCAAGTAAGGTGCACGTTCATTGCTTGTGCTTTGGGACATTTGGGCCTGTGTATCATAAATGCCATAGATCAGGGGTTCTCAAACTTTGTGATACCGTGACCCCCTAAAATGCTAAATGAATTTGTGTGATCCCCCCACCCCACCCTCACTGCTCCAAAGTTGTTAAGCAGAAGTTGCACCACTTTGTCCAGTTTGGGACTGCACACAAACTGCCAATGCACCCACCCCTCCCCCTGAGCCATGCCCCCCAGTCTCCCCATCCCAATGCACTCACCCATGCCTCAGACCCAGGCCCCCTTAGCACCCCCCCATCCCAGTGCACTGCCCCTCCCCCTGAGGCAGGCATCCTTAACATCAGGAGCCCCACTCCAATCAAATCTTCCCCCTCTTCCCCACAGAGCCAGGCACAGAGGAACAATCTTACTTTTAAAGTGGCTGCTTCTGCCACCCAGCCCAGCTGCCTCAGCTCGCAGCTTGTAGGGGAGGCATCATGTGGCCAGCTGATGGTCTCTGATGGTCACATGGGCCAGTGCAGTGCGTGCTCCACTCCCATCCAGCCCGACACCCCCCTAGTGTGGCGCCCAGAAACTGCCCTCTCCAGCCCCCCCTTCACTGGACTCTGTGGCGCTCCTCACTCCCCCACCCCCACCAGACGCGGCAGGGGTCCGGGTGAAAACCGGACACCTGGCAACTGAGATGCCAGGAGAGACAAATTTTTGCATAAAAAAATTGGATCCAGCTGCGACCCCCCTGTAAGTTGCTCGCGACCTCCCTGGGGGTTGCAACCCACAGTTTGAGAAACGCTGCGATAGATAGTTAAAAGAATATATGTTTGGCCTGATTCTGCTCATTGGGCCTTGCTCACTTATATGTAGAACCCTGCAAATCTGTGAATATCCACTTTATATCTGCAGGAACCCACATCTGCAGATGCGCATGAAGATACCTGCAGCTCATTTTTGTGCAGATACAAAATGTTGTATCCACACATGGCTCTAGTTACATGGGTGCATCCCCAAACCAGAGCTCCTACATGTTCCCCTGGAATAGAGAAGAATTGAATGCTTTTTAAACAAGTGGGTGAGGGGTGTAGGAGTCACTCTCACAAATGTGAGATGTGTGGAAGTTCATAATCTAACTAATGAATGTCTGGGGATATATAACCCAGGTTTGGAGAAGAGAATGAAGGATAAAGGATAAATTTAAGATCCGACAATAGCTGGGTTAAAGGAGGTTCTATTATCAATATAGTCCGGTTGACAGCAATTCTGGGCTCCTGGGCAGAATATTCAGTGAGTCCCCATGCACATACAAGCTGCACCATCACAGTCCACCTCACATTTGGGCATTGCTGTGCCTGAGCTGGCTAGTGCCCAATGAGCTGCCAGCTATGCTGCTGCGGTCTTCCACATGCCCACCTGGTAAAGATGCTAATTGGTTAATGGCGTAAACCCAAAGACCCTTGCCCTACCTCTGCCCCACCTCTATTCCTGAGACCACAGCCCTGTCCTGCCCCTTTTCTGAAACCCAGCACTTTCTCACTCCATTTTCCCTTCCTCCATAGGTCACTCTCCCTCTCCCCCTCCCCATCCTCGCTCACTCACCAGGCTAGGGCTGGGGGTTAGGGTGCGGGAGGGGGTGCAGGGTGTGAGCTCTGGGAGAGAATTTGGATGCTGCCTCTGGGCAAAGGCAAAGAGGGTTGGGTGTGGGAGGGAATCAGTGTGTCAGTGGTTACCTCAGGTAACTCCCAAAAGTGCCTGGCACACCCTTCTGACAGTGGCTCCTAGGCAGGGAGAGCAGAGGGTCTCTGTGCACCACTGCCCACAGGCACCATCACTGTGGAGTTAGCACTCATGGTGGGGGGAGCTCGTGGATAACACACAGCATCAGAAACCACAGGGATGGTCGCTTCTGGGAGCAGTGCAGAGCCAGGGCAGGCAGGGAGCCCGCCTTAGCACTGCAGTGCTGTTGGTGTTAGCTGAGGCCCCAAGCCTCTGGGCAATTGTCCTCCCCACCATGGGTAGTCCTGTGTGAATATCATTTATTATATTCAGATGCTGTTAATTCAAGCTCACAAAGAGAAATGCAAACATATTATAGGCAGGACTGGGAGCAATATCTATTAAGGTAGCCTAATAGCTCCCATCATAAGACCCTGGTTTCAGTTGCTTATTACTTTGCCATGTCTGAGAGGCTGAACTTTTCTGTGCTGAATGTCTGCCTCAGGCTGAATTAAAAAAAAAAATAGCCACAGCAGTTCAGTTATTACTGAGAAGGAGGCTTGGGGGAAATGCAGTGTTTAGCCAATGTTAAAAAACTGGGGGGAGTATACTTTTGTGGAGGGGGGGGGGGTTCCATGTTATAGAACCCTCATGCTTTGGAGGAGGGACTTGACATTTGGCACGGGACTGACCTTTGTGACCTTTTGTCATCCCCATGAAAATCTCTCCATATTTGGTTTTAAATCTCTGAAAAACTGCAGTTTCCATGTGCATATAAAGACTTCTTGGCTATTAGAAGCTTCATTCCTCACAGATTTCATCTGCCCTGGACATTCTCCACTCTTGTACCGAGCAGGACATTGCTTGCAATTCAGTTCTCTGCTTCACAGTCTTTGCCGTGCCCAGAAACCTGAACTGAGAGCATGGAACATCTCTCCTGTGCTCTCCATAGCCTGCACCTAGGCAAAGTGGAGGAAGAAGCTACCTACTTGAAACGCAAAGGGAATGAGAACTGGACCTGGATGGGGAAGTAAATTAGGAGAAGGAGCCCAAGAGGGAGGAGGGAAGAAACTGGGAATGGGAGTTCGGACAGGGTAGAAGATTAGGACTGGCTGGGCCAGGAAAGACAGCCTGAGACCTGGGGGCAGGGCAGGGAGACAGATCTAATGAGGTGTTAGCGTGCAGGGAAGGAACTGGACTGGCTGGGCAAAGCAACTTAGACCAAAATGCAGGAGATTGGGGAGATGGCCATGAGCTAGGGGTGAGGAGCCTAGCAAGAGAGATTGGGATGGGGAACGTGATTGGAAGGGAGGCAACTCAAGAGGGAAAGAGAGATCAGATGAGAAGCTGGGAGGAAAGGAATTGGCATTGGTTGGGAACAGTGAGTGAAATGAGGACATACTGGGCAAGGAGACCGAGATTGGGATGCGCAGTGGAGACTAAGACTGGCTAGGTAAGGAGAACAGGATGTAGGTGGAAAAGAGATGGGACAAGGGTAGGCTGGAGAGGATGAGGCAGAAGGGGTTATGCTCAGGGGAGGAGTTGGCAGAAGCAACCAGCCCACTCTCTTACAGAATCTGTGATGAAACTGTGGGTCCCTGCTTTCCTCTGCCCTCAGCAAACACTGATGAAACTCACTGGCAAAGCAACATCATTTTGAGATGTTTCCACTTGCTTTTTTAAAAACCTAGGAAATTACACACAACAAAACCACCCATTAAAAATCATTAATTGCTGCAAATCAAGCACTCAGAAGCTAGAATATATGTGCATTAAGGTGGTCTGTGCAAGCTTAAGTCACTCCTCCCCCCTTCCTTGTGTGTATGTGCTGTGGATGATTTTTGATTACATGATCCTCTACTATTTTCCCACAGGATCCCTGCCTCATTCACTGCACAAGATGGACCTGTTTGCTCCATGGATGCATTGGGGTTTTGTAGAAAATAGTTGAATTCTGCCATGGATCACTGGATTTTATCCCTGCCTCAGTCAAAGAGTTCCTATGAAATGCTTGGCTAGTCACCAAAATGTGTTTCATAGGTGGTTACTAATTGGGTATTTTCTGATTTTCTGGACACAAAAACTTGAGACCCTTGACTATTTTTTGCAGATGTAGTGAGCACTTGCAGCAGCAGCTGAAGTCACTGGGAGCTGTGCTTTGAACATGTGAAGTGCTATAAAATGCTAAGAACTCTGGAAAAAAAACAGAACCTAAGCAGCTCAAAATGGGTACCCAAAAGTGATTAATGCCTTTGACTTTCATCTCTCTGTGATTTAGTTTGCCATCTGCAAAATGTGGGCAAAAATGCCCCCTCCTTTTACAGGGGCATTGTGCAAATAAATTCATTAATATTTGTGAAACACTCAAGTTATAGTGAGAAGTACCATAGAAAAGCCACCGGTGAAATGAATAATTCTGTCTTCAGAGCAGGGTTTGAATAGTGTGCAGAAAATAAGTCATGAGGCACACATCAAATGAGGAGAAAAAAATATTGAATAACTGCTCATTATTTGAGCACTCTGTCCTATTCACTGACTGAGAAAGAGGTTCTATGGGGGACAAAAACTTGTAATTAAAGACTGTGATAATGCATGCACACAAGGGGCAGAATTAAGGTTACATGGGCAACCTTAATTCCAGACATTCCTGTTTTTTGAGGGCTTTATTTTGCAATCTGAAATAATGTTTTATTGTGTTTTTGTATATGCAATCCGTGATATACATATACATACATTTCTTTCCCACACACATATACTTATAATAAAAGAGATACATGAGGAATCAGATATTCTCAGCCAGGGGAAACATAATTCTGGGCTATTGCTCCTGCAGTATGTAGCATTTTCAGTGACATTAAGATAGAAAGTGTTAGCCCAGGGTGAAGAACTGAGAACTAGAAGAACAAACCACTGTCCCATCACATCTGGTTAATGCTCACCCATTGCCTACCCATTTGCCAACCATCTGCTCAGATAAACCATATGGTACCCCAGAAATATACAAAAAATGAAATAAAGTTTGAGGTTAATATCAGTAGTAGCAGATTATTCTGTTTACACATGGCTATTACACTGAAAACTGGATTGACCTTCATTTGGGCAGGGAAATGTGGTTTGGATGCACCGATGGGGAAAGGCAGGCACCATTGGGTTTCTTCACAGAGGTCAGTTTTATGTTGAAGTCAGAGCTCCATGTAGCCTCCTTGGTGGATGCTGTGCAGGGAATGTTCTGTATTCAGTCTGTGTATGGCTGAATTGGCCCTGGCTGCTAACAAGTCCTTTAGGAATGGGAAGGTTAGCACAAGCATGTCAGTCAGATACAGCGCCCATATTTTACCTTTCTTTCCCATCGTCCCTCCATTGGACTCAGTGTTTCTGTGGTTTGAATTCAGGCCTTTGCTTGCCTAAAATGAGCAAAGTCAGATTCCCTGTGAAGCCAGGAGACAAAGAGAGTGGTCTGGTAGCCAGTTGCAGCTCTCTGATTCTCTGAACAACCTAAGGGACAGAATGGAAGCTGTTCTAACCTGATCCCCAAGGAGCCATCTACCAGCAGAGGATTGCCAGAGAGCAGTCAATCCACCTGCCCACCTCTCTCTGCCCCTGAACAACTCCAGCCCCAGTGCACCCCTCTAGGGGGAAAGGAGAACAGGAAGAGAGACATAAGGACCAGCTATACCAGTCTGCACCTGCTACGAACACCCTCATTCCAGGGATACCCAACTAAGATTTAGCAGTCGGTCTCCACTCCCTTTGTGCAAAGGCTGTGAAGCACAGCACAGAATCAGTAAATTTCTCAGCACAGTGGAAGACCTGTTAGAGAGAACTGATCATGGCCACTAGGGTCAGCACTGATAGCTGAGGTGTCTGGTCACTGTCATCCTCTGCATACTGGGCCTTTCAGGGAAGAAGGTTCTCAAAGGGAAGCTAAGGAATACTTGGCAAGGGCCTGAAGGATGAACAGACAGATATGAGCTAGTTCTCCTGGAACTAAGAAGCGGGCCACAACTCTGAATTCATTAACAAATTTGTGCTTCCCATAACCAGGCCTGCCACCAGAAGGGGGCGAAGGGAAGAGTTGCCCTAGGGCCTGTCAATTCAAAAGGTCCTGGGGCTCCTAGATGCCACCGTTACCACAGGAGTGGCATTGGGTGGAAGCCCAGGCCCTTAAAATCGCTGCAGAACACTGCACAGCACATTCCGAGCAGCTCAGAGGGATTACATTTTGATATATTTGTATTTCATTTAAAAAAATTTGTAGGCCACCTCGCATATTTTAAATAGAGAGGTGGGGATTGGAGGAGGAGGGGATGGCGCAATGCACTGGAAGCAGCGCTAAGTGCTGGCTGCCCTCAGCCCCGCCCCTTCCACCTGAGGCCCCGCCCCTTCTAGGATCACGGAGCCAGGCCTTCCCTCCCCTTGCCCTAGGGCCCAGCAATTCTGTCAGCCCACCCTGCCCACAGAATGTCAATGTAAATTTCTTCTGCTCTGAGCCCAGCCCCTCAGTCTGTCTTCATCTGATGAACTACAATCCACAGAGCAGTGGGTTGAATGTGTATAAATGTTTGGTTTTAGTTTGATAAATTTTGTGAAAGGCACATGCAGAGGAAAATGAAGTATTCATGAATATAAATTAAGAAGACTAGAAGGGGAATTTGGAGCCGAAAACACATTAGCTGAACAATTCCAAGGCCTCACCTAGTATTCAAGCAGGAAGTTTTCACATGCCTTCTCTTTTGAAAGCACTGCAAGTCCCTAAACCAGTGCTGGTGGTAGAGTTGCCAGGCAACCGGTTTTTGACTGGAATGCCAGGTAGAAAAGGGACCCTGGTGGCTCCTGTCGGCACAATTCACCGCTGTGTTAAAAGTCCAGTTAGCAATGCAGTGAGGCTAAGGCAGGCTACATGAAGCTCCTAGAAGTGGCTGGCATTTCACCCTGGATCATAGCAGGAGGAGCGCACTGTCCCTGCCCCCAGCATTGCCACCGCCACTTCCATTGGCCAGGAACCAGCGCCAATAGGAGCTGTAGGGGGCAGTGCCCTCAGGTGTGGGCAGCATACACCTACAGAGTTGCCTGGCCACATCTCCAATGAAGGGGCTGACGGCTGCTTCCTGAAGCAGCGCGAAAGTCAGAGCAGGCAAGGAGCCTGCATTAGCTCTGCTGTGCTACCAACTGATAGCTGCCTGAGGTCATTACCACCCAACCAGCACCTTCACACTGAACCTCCATCTCCAGTTGGAACCGCCTCCTGCATCCTGACTCCCTCCCAGACCTCACATCCCTACATACACCCCAATACTCTGTCCCAGAGCAGAATCCACTCCCACACCCAAACTCCCTCTTGGAGCCTGCACTCCAAACCCTTTGGCCCCAGCCCTGAACCCACTCCCACACCTTGAACCCCTCATTTCTGGCCCCACCTCAGAGCCCTTTCCCTCTTCTACCCTTCAAACCCCTGTCCCAGCCTGGTGAAAGTGAGGGAGGGAGAGTGAGTGATGGAGGGAAAGGAGCTGGAGTGAGGGGACATAGCCACAGAGAAGGGATGCGGCCGGAGTGTTCCATTTTGAGCAAAAGAAAGTTGGCAACCCTAGCTGGTGGGTATTTGGGGTATCACTCTGTGTGAGTTCCTTTTATTTATTAGGAAAGTGTCATCCCTGCCTGTCACGAACTCATTTAGTAATGGGAACACAAACTATTCAGTCAAATACAGATCCCAACATTTTACATTTTGCCATTTTTCCTCAGTGAAATTTGTTTTCCCCCTCAGCCATTAGCCTCAGACCAGCCTTTCCATAGTTTCAATTCAGCCCCTGTTTCTTACATGTAACAAAGGGGACATATTCTTGGCCGGTACAAATCAGTGTAGTTCTATGGATGTCATTAGAGTGTTGCCAGTTTACACCAGCTGAGATGCTGGCAGTCTCTAGAGCTAGTCAATAGTCATCACATTAAAAGACGTATTAGAGGGAATTGATATACTTCTAAATTAATAAATTATGGCAAAGCATGCTTTAATGGGCAGAGGTGTGAGCTTGCATAACTCAAGCCTCCCTGACGTATGATTAGAAACAACCCTCTTAATAATTACGCAGACGGAATCGAGATTATTACACTGCAGCTCAATCAGTTATGCCAGGTAAACCTTTTTTATGCCTTCTCACTTCTAAGAGATGCTCTCCTTTTGTGTATGTTGAAATGAGATCTACAGCCACCCACTGGCAAAACATACCTTTGGAAATGTCTGAGTAACCATAAAGCATCATGTGAGACGATCTTTCAAAGGCACCAGTGGGAGACAGCATGATTTACCGAACCAGCTGTAGTACCTTGCCTTCACATGTAATCTTACTTGAGAGGAAACTAGAAACGCTACAGGCTCCGGAGTCCACTGAGTCTGACCCAGTTACTTAGCCTGCAGCTTTAAATGCTAATAACTCTATTAAGTACCTGTCTAATTCCCTTTAACATGGCTACGCTTGTTGCTTTTATAGCTGCCCTTGATGGGATCTGTTGCTGAAATCTGAATGCCACGGTAGGCCAGGTCTATACTACAAACTTCTAGTAGTATAGTTCTGTCAGTCAGGGTTGGGATGAGGTGCGATCCTTAACCAATGAAGCTGTGCCCACAGAAGCCCCTAGTGTAGACCAGTAAAACTGCATTTTTGTAGCATAGATTATGTTGCTTGGGAGTGGGGTATGGGGACTGAAGTAAAGTATACGGACAAAAGCTGCAACCACGCTAGGGGCATCTTGCCGGTATAGTGCCCTAGGATAGTTAAATACTGGCAAAGCACTACTAATGTAGACTTGGCCCTAAAATCAGTCTCTCCCTCTGGAAAACACTTAGCACCTGAATAAAATTTAGATAAATCCTTCCTGGTCTTTCCAAGGTTTATTTATCCTGTTTTCTCATTTCCCAAAAATCTAAGGGCCAAATTCTGATCTAATTTATACAAGGGTGAAGCTGGATTAACTTTGCTTGCTTATGTGGTTATTTCTTTGGAACAGCTTTGCAACTGAGAGTAAATCCTGCCCCTACATCCCAGAATTAGATTCCACAGTGTTCTATGGCATTGCCCCCATTCTAAATCTTCCAGCTTTCCATCAGCAGGTGAAATTTATTCTCCATGTGAGGCTATCTTGTGTGTTTGTTGTAGGCTGTCGATTATGAAATGAACAGGGCCTTCATGCTGACCGTGATGGTATCAAACCAAGCTCCACTAGCAAGCGGAATCCAGATGTCCTTCCAGTCTACAGCAGGAATCACCATTTCAGTCACGGATGTCAATGAGGCACCTTATTTTCCAACAAACCACAAGTTAATCAGGCTGGAGGAAGGGGTGCCGATGGGGACGGCACTGACAACATTTTCAGCTGTGGATCCTGATCGCTTCATGCAGCAAGCAGTAAGGTGGGAAACCAAATGAGCAAAGGCGGCGGTATAAAATCAAGAGCAAGAATTAGGATATAGAAGGTTGGGGAACATGCACCAAATCAGAGCAACCAAAAACCAGTATGCACCAATCAAAATTTGCAGCATAAACTATCCTATATGATGTAATGATCATACTTGGCACTTGTCTAGCTCCCTCTCTCCAAAGCTCTCGATGAACTTAGCAGCCTTTATTATTCAGGGTGATATTCAGCATAGGACTATTTGTAGAGTAAGACAAAATCAGAACCAGAGTCACAAAAGTGTATCTTTAAAAGGATCTAATTCTGAACAAGGCTGAGAGCTTTCACCCTGCTCCTGCACTGAAATCAATCAACAGTGGGAAACTATGTCCCCTTATCAGAATAAAACGTATTTATTGTTCATATTATAGTAGCTCTTCAGGTCCCTGTCCCAGAACAAGGCCCCTCTGTCCTGGATACATATTCATGATCAAGAAACATTCCCTGCCCTGAAGAGATTGTAATCTAAATAGACAAAAAAGACAAAGGCTAGGAGGAAAGAAGTTATATTATTCCAATTTACAGGTGGCACAGAAGGATTGCGGGCTAGATTTTCAAAGGTATTTAGACACTTAAAGATGCATATAACCAGGATTTTCAAAAGCACTTAGCTGCATCTTTGGATGCCTAAATACCTTTGAAAATCCAGCCCTAAGGGTATGTCTACACAGCAAGATTATTTCAAAATAACTTAGTTTGCATCTACACAGCAGGCAGTTATTTTTAAATAGTGTTGAAACACTGTCAAGCTGGAAGACTTCTTGCTCTGATTCCTGTAACCCTCGTTGTACGAGTAGTAAGGGAAGTCGGAGGAACAGTGCTCTGTTTTGAAATAAGCGCTGTGTAAATGCTCCCAATTTCAAAATAAAATTTCAAAATACGCTACACAATTGATGTAGCTCGATTTGCGTATCTTATTTCAGGTTAAGCCCATGTTGTAGATGCACTCTATGGATACGTCTACACTTGCTCCCTATTTTGAACTAGGGATGCAAATGTAGGCAACCGAAATTGCTAATGAAGCGTTACACCGCTCAACAGCTGTTTCAAAAGTGGAAGTGCGCGTCGGGATGCATTAGTTCGAACCAAATCCCTTGGTTTGAACTAATGCATCCCGGCGTGCACTTTCACTTTCGAAACAGCTGTTAAGCAAAGTAACGAGCCGGCGAGGTCATGCTAATGAAGGGAGGGATATTTAAATCCCCGCTTCATTAGTAATTTCGGTCACCTACATTTGCATCCCTAGTTCGAACTAAGGAGCAAGTGTAGACGTACCCTACGTGTTCTGTCCAATGTGGCAAAGCTGGAAACCAAATCTACTTTTCCAAAATTCCAGTCTAGTGAATGAATCACAAGACCATCCTTCAACCCTCTTTCAGGAGCACCTTGGCACCTTCCAGATACATGTTCAAATTCTATTGAACTTTATGGGCCTGACTTTTTGAATAGTTAGGCTTGCATAATGCAGCTGCCAGTCTGCATAAACAAAGTAGGTAGTTGCATACTCATGAGGCTTATTATGGTCATTTACATATAATTTGGGCCTAGGAATTAGATGAGCAATGACGCTCACACATCACACAATAAAATCAGGCCCAGTCGTTTTATTAAACATTTTGTGAGTGATAAAAACCCATGTACGTCTCTGAGCCTCCGTGCATGCTAGAAACTATTTTTTCTGCTAATTGGGATTTTTAATTCTGCACAGGTTGTTCCCTGATATTTTACCTACTCAAGGATTACAGTCTCTCTGGCATAGCAGGAGAGCATAGTGTGCAGCTGAGGCCAAGTTAAACTTACATCTTTTGTGATAAATCACTAGACGATTGAGACGTTTCACTTGGGATGAAACTGGTGTAGAAAATGACAGTGTTTACTCGCTGCCTCTGTCCATTGCCTTTGGACAGGTATTGAAATGCTTAAAAAGAGAGACTGTCTTCGCTAACAAGGCATTTTTTCCTTTGTTGTTTCATTCTGAAGCCTTTAAAAAGTCTTTATTTCCCTTCCTTCCCTCCCTCTAAAGCCAGTTTTTCAGTCCACAGAAGTCAACAGTTCCCATTCTGATCAAATATTCTTTCTGATCTATGGATGTTGGATTGTAATCTAGAATAAAAATTGCTAGTTTTAACATTCTCCTGTTTGGGGAGAATAACGGACTTTTCAGAGTCATTCTTCTGACTGCATGATGATTACACAGGACCTTGAATGACCTTCTCTAAATATTGACAGCTAATTACTTGAGCTGTTCCTCGCAGTGCATGCTAGACACTATTTCATTGAAAATTTGTATTGAGCAACATACTATTTTTAACAATAAGCTTAGTGCACTCTTACCTGAGTTTTGTCGGGGCAGAGTGACTCTATGGCTTTGCAAGAAGCTACAAAATATTATTAGGATCAGTTGAGACTTTTCCCCAGAAGTTTTTGTGAACAATGCAAATTGATGTTGTGGTTTGTTTTTGTCTTGTCTTCCCAGCTGGCACTGCTGAGTTAGACAAAAAACCTGCTAGAGGGTAAATATTCGCAGCAGTGAAATGAATGGGAGATACATATGTATACACTAATCTCATAAACATTTTGCAGTTAACTGAGGACAAGATCCAGCCACCATGTCTTAGCAAGAAGCTTTTATAGTCTTTTATTAAGTATAATTTTCCCAAATGAAAGATTAGGGCTTAAGAACAACCTCCAACAAGCCACAGCTTTTATTAGTGATCTTCGCCTATGTCACATCTCAAATTATCTTCGTTAGCCACAAATGAAGCCATAAAGGCAGCTTTGCAAGCCGGATAACTGGTCATTTTCAGCAACGAAAGGGCACAGTGACGACAATGATATTTAAAAAACAATCACCATAAGGAACATAGGCCCATGCAACGTAACATCTTCACTTGGCACGGGCTTGTGCAAATAATGTATTGTTGTTTTAGTCCACACTGGATTTTGACATTGAAACTCAAAGAGAAATTTGAGCAGTCTAATAAACCTGAAAGTGAAATTCGGCCAAAGCCATGGAGTTTCAGTTGCTTATGTATCTGGGGACCTTGAATTTTGCAAGTTGTTGATGTAAAAACTATCAATAAGCTTGAGTTGTCTCAGGTTTGTCTGCTTATTTCATTAACATCTAATATGATCATTTCTGTCGCTCCTGGACACTGTAACAGGTTGCAACAAAGATTCATTTTCACTCAAACATTAAAAAAGTAAACCAAGTAGAAATAATGAACAATAGAGATTCTAAAATAAATTAGAGAGAGTGCCTCTGTTTAGAGCCATGTGGAAAAGACTTGACTGAAATGTGCCAAGCTCTGTATATCGAGCCAGGTAGAATGCTGACAAACTTGAGCTATGATAGATTGGCAAGGGGAGTACATAGGTGCTGGAAGTAGGGGGTGCTGTAATAGCTGCAGTTGGAGACCCTCCAGCTGAGAATGCCCTGCCTCTGGTCTTGGGGATTGCTAGTAAATGTGCCTCAGATGAAGCTGGGCTGAATCACCTGGTCTGAATTTCAAGACTGCAATGCTGTCAGGAACTCGGGGGATCTCTGCCTGGTTCCTGAGTTGGCTATGAATGTTTCATCACTGTTCTAAAAGAATGAATTTGTTTTAATGCTCCTCTCAGATCTAGAGTGACCACATTGTTTAGCAAGATATCTTATGATCGATCATTTGCCCTTCTACTGGCAGGCAATTAAATAAGCCTCATACTACCCCTGAAATACATAGGTAAGTGTTGTTATCCCCGTCTTATATATAGGCAAACTGAGGCACAGAGAAATTATGTGACTTGCCTAAGGGAATGCAGTGTCTCAGAGCCAGAGCCAGGAATTGATTTTCCAATTTTCAGTCGTACACAACAATTACCAAAACATATTCCCTTCTATGATTGCAAACCAAATAGTATTCTTTGTTCTTGGGACTGCATTGATTCTGCTAGCTTCCAAAGGTTCTGAAAGGTAGCCCACCCTGCTACTTGGGTCATGGCATTTCAACACTTCCATTGCAACCCTTTCTTCTAACAAAGTTAGCTCAGCTGTAACTTCGATCCCAAATTCTCTACTGGCCATTACACTGTTGTTCTGCTGTCCCCATAGCCCGTGCACATCTGCATCAGTTAACCATGTCCTCACATACTGGTTAGGCAATCTTCAGAGTCCACCTGACTATCCATCTTCCTGTTTGTAGTCCTCCTCCCACCTTCTGACATGCACACATGCACACACACACACACACACACCTACCCTTGCCTGCAGCCACTCCAAAATGACATGCCTAGAACCCATGCTTCAGCGTGAGTTCCCTTATACACTGCTGAGGTAACTGAATGCTAATTCCTCATGGTGTACGGGGTAGAGGTGAAGGGATAGCTGGTATTTGGGAGTCACTGATATTGTAAAGGGATGGAGTAAGAAATAGAAAAATCATTTCTCTTTTAGTCTGAGCTCTTGAGGAACAAACACACAAATGTAGTTGTCATTTTGTACTATAATAAAGACCCTTTTCTCTTTATTAACAACTTGCTGTGGAATAGGCTTGTTGTCTGTAGCAGGAAACTGGAGCATAAGTGGCACTTAGCAGAAGGCAAAACCTTTAATGGGAAGAAAATGGAAAAATTGAATAATTGCAGAGGTCAGAAAAAATGGACAGCAATAAGCACTCAATTAGTGTTTTGTTTGTCAACAAAACCGGTTATCCAAAGCTCCATTGAAACAGAGGTCAGGAGTCCAAAAAACCCTTATTTCAAGCTGTATTAAGGACATGTCACTGAAAAGACTGCCATGTATTTATTTCCTTTCTCTGTAGATACTCCAAGCTGTCAGATCCTGCAAACTGGCTGAACATTAATGCCACAAATGGTCAGATCACTACTGCTGCTGTCCTTGATCGAGAGTCAGTCTACATTAAGAATAATGTCTATGAGGCCACATTCTTGGCGGCTGACAACGGTGGGCCCAAGCTTCCCATTGTTCATGCTTCAATAATACTCTAATGTGATGCATTAACAGGAATGATGCCCTGACAGAGTTGTCAGTATAAGTTATCTTTTTTTCCCAGGTTTTATAGTTAAAAATGTGAAAGTGGGACAGGAAATTGCTGGAGTAAATTTAAATGTGCACAGCATTCAGAGAGTGTTATTAAGGGAAAGAGAGGGCAAATGGAAAATTGATTTGGGAAGTTCTGTGTAGCATTGTAGCCTATATCTAAGAATATACCAAAGGGGTAGGAGTTCAATGTGCTGCAAAACACACTGATCTTCATTATCATCCCAAAACTGCAGCTCAGAGCATGTAGGAATCGTTCCATCAGGAAATCAGAAACAATTTGAGGGGACAGAGGGAATGGTATTAAAAAGAAACTGACTTGCTTTAATGGTAAGATGCTGTAACTTTCTTAAAAACTGTCTGTCTCTGCTACTCTGATTCCGATCTCTCTGGCTGTGTCTAGACTGGCAAGTTTTTCCACAAAAGCAGCTGCTTTTGCAGAAAAACTTGCCAGCTGTCTACACTGGCTGCTTGAATTTCTGCAAGAACACTGACTTCCTACTGTCTGAAATCAGTACTTCTTGCGGAAATACTATGCTGCTCCCGTTCGGGCAAAAGTCCTTTTGCACAAAGCTTTTGCGCAAAAGGGCCAGTATAGACAGCTCAGATTTGTTTTGCGCAAAAAAGCCCTGATCGCGAAAATGGTAATCGGGGCTTTTTTGCGCAAAAGCGCGTCTAGATTGGCACGGACGCTTTTCCGCAAAAAGTGCTTTTGCGGAAAAGCATCCCTGCCAATCTAGACGCTCTTTTCCGCAAATGCTTTTAATGGAAAACTTTTCCGTTAAAAGCATTTGCGGAAAGTCATGCCAGTCTAGACGTAGCCTCTGTGTATCTATTTACATTTCTAACGTGCCCCAGCCATCACCACAGAACTTAGGTACTAGTGGGCTTCAGTGTAGCTGGATTGCTGTGACTAGTACAATGTTTTGTCCTGAGAGACAAGGTGGCCAGAAAAAGGTACTCAGGGAGTGACTCACAGCTAAATACAAGGTGGAACAGATAAGGAATTAATATATGTTGTGAGAGATCATTCAAAAGGACGTGCACAGTTAACACCTTTACTCATCTTCTTGAGGTATTAGGCTGGGGTCCTGAACATTTGTGCTTATTTGAGATAGCACAGCACTTATAATGAAATTAGTGGAGTCAACCCCAGTGTCCTGGCCCAATGCAAATTCAAGGGATTATATTCCACTGACCTACATTTCTCTTAGTTCCAAGAAGAGACCAGACATGAGCAAAGGTAGCTATTTAATTTATTATTTCTTTTAGATTTGGTGCAGCCTCTATGGATGCCCATTCGAATATCTAAAGGGCTAGATTTGCAAAAGTACTGAGTTGGATAAGCCTCACTTTTAGGCCCCTAGAAAATCACAGGACCATGCTGTGAGTCACAAAGCCTGGCTCAGGCACCCAGGTGCCTTGTAATATGAAGTGGGAGACATAAGTGCCTTAGACTGTGATTCACAGAAGCCGGCATGCTAGGTTGGAAGCTACCTAAGCTAGACAGTGGGTGATGCTGACCAGAGGAGGGAGAGCAGGAAGGAAATTAGTTAAACAGAAATTTAAAAGCGTAACACCAAGGCTGTGTCTACACTGCCGCGATCTCGCGCAAAAGCGGACGCTCTTGTGCAAAAACTTGCTGCCTGTCTACACTGGCTGTGTGTTCTTGCACAAGTAAACTGACGTTCTAATGTATAAAATCAGGGCTTCTTGCACCAGAACTCTGATGCTCCCACTCAGGAATAAGCCCTCTTGCGCAAGAGCTCTTCCAGAAAAGGCCAGTGTAGACAGGCAACATGAATTTCTTGCACAAGAAAGCCCTATGGTTAAAATGGCCATCAGAGCTTTCTTGCACAAGAGAGCATCTACACTGGCATGGATGCTCTTGCACAAAAGCACATGCCAATGTAGACGCTCTCTTGCGCAACTACTTTAACACAAGAACTCTAGCGCTAAAGAGTTTTTGCGCAAGATCAAGCCAGTGTAGACGCAGCCCAAAAGTGAAAAGACACCATTACGGAGGCTTGACTGAAATACATACCCCAAATTAAAAAACAGAGTAAGTGAACCAAAAAAGTGCCACCATGGCTAAACAACCAAGTACAAAAAGCAATGAAAGACAAAAAAACTAAACAGTAATATGTCACCAGGACCAGATGGCATTCACCCAAGAGTTCTGAGGGAACTCAAATGGGAAATTGCAGAACTGCTAACTGTAGATTGTAACCTATCATTTAAATCAGCTTCCGTACCAAGTAGCTGACAACTGATGTTATGCCAATTTTTATAAATTGTAAAATTATTATAAATTAGAAAATTATTATAGATTATAAATTATTAAAAACTGGATGATCTCTCAAGTTCCCTTCCATTTCTAGTATTCTGTGATTCTGTGATAAAGGAGTTCAGCGGTGATTCTGGCAATTACAGGCCAGTAAGTCTAACTTCTGGGCAAACAGGTTGAATCTATATTAAGAACAGAATTGTCAGACACATCGATGAACATAATTTGTTGGGGGAAAAGTCAACATGGATTCTGTAAAGGGAAATCATGCCTTACCAATCTTCTAGAATTCTTTGAGGAGGTCAGCAAGCATGCAGACAAGGGGGATCCAGTGGATATAGTGTACTTCGATTTTCAGAAAGCCTTTGACAAGGTCTCTCACCAAAGGCTCTTAAACAAAGTAAACTGACATGGGATAAGAGGGAAGGTCCTCTCATATATTAAAAACAAAGAGTAGGAATAAATAGTCAGTTTTCAGAATGGAGAGAGATAAATAGTTGTGTCCCCCAGTGGTCTGCACTGGGACCAATCCTATTCAACATATTCATAAATGATCTGAGAGAATGGGCAAACAGTGAGGTGGCAAAATTTGCAAATGATAGAAAGTTACTCATGATGATTAAGGCTCAAGCAGAGTCTGAAGAGCAACAAAAAGATTTCACAAAACTGGGTGTCTGGGCAAAAAATGGCAGATGAAATTTGATGCTGATAAATGCAAAGTAATGCACATTGGAAAACATAATCCCAACTATACATATGAAATAATGGGATCTAACTTAGCTCTTACCACTCCAGCAGGAGATCTTGGAGTCATTGTGGGTAGTTCTTTGAAAACATCCACTCAATATGCAGTGGCAGTCAAAAAGTGAACAGAATGTTGAGAATCATTAAGAAAGGGATAGATAATAAGGCAGAAAATATCATATTGCCTTTATATAAATCCATACTGCATGCAAATGAATACTGCATGCAAATGTGGTCACCCCATCTCAAAAAAGATACATTGGAATTGGAAAAAGTACAGAAAAGTGCAGCAAAATGATTAGGGATATGGAACAGCTGCTATATCAGGAGAGATTAATAAAAGACTGGGACTTTTCATCTTTGAAAAGAGATGACTAAGGGAGGATAAGATAAAGGTCTATACAATCATGACTGGTGTGGAGAAAGTAAAGAAGGAAGTGTTATTCATTCCATCTGATAAAACAAGAACTAGGAGTCATCAAATGAAAT
This sequence comes from Pelodiscus sinensis, assembly GCF_052426305.1. Classification (NCBI taxonomy): domain Eukaryota; kingdom Metazoa; phylum Chordata; order Testudines; family Trionychidae; genus Pelodiscus; species Pelodiscus sinensis. Next base: position 11,842,064 of record NC_143068.1, on the reverse strand, counting down.
TAATAGGCAGAAGGTTTAAAACAAACAAAAGGAAATATTTCTTCCAAAACATACAATCAATCTGTGGAACTCTTGTGAAGGCCAAGACTGTAACAGGATTCATAAAAGAACTAGATAAGTTCATGGAGGATTGGTCCATCAATGGCTATTAGCCAGGATGGACAAGGATGGTGTCCTTAGCCTCTGTTTGCCAGAAGCTGGGAATGGGCAACAGGGGATGGATGACTTGATACTTATCCATTCTGTCCTTTCCCTCTGGGGCATCTGGTTCTGGCCCCTGTGGGAAGACAGGATACTGGGTTGAATGGACCTTTGGGCTGAGCCAGCATGACCATTCTTATGTTCTGCTAGCCATTCTCAGCTCGGAACCCTTTTTGGTGTTAGGTTTCTCTTTTCCAGAAGGCAAAGGTTGGGAGTCAGGTGGGGGACAGGAGAACTCCCACAGAACTCACAGCCCAGGGGTTAGGGTACTGTCCTGGGCCTCTCCTATCTTGTTTGAGTGCTCTAACCACCGGGCTATAGACATTTCTCTCTGCCCCAAATGGTTCTGTAACCTGCTTCACTTGTGGATAAAAACTTTGTTGTTTGCATGAGGGAAAGAGAGACCGCACGAGCATGGCAGACTCTGGAGCCTGGTGGTTAGAGAACTCGCCCAGGTTGTGGGAAAATGACTCCAGTGATTTGTTAAGTGTCCAGTGTAACAGCTTCAAAGGGGATGGGGCCACACTTCAGAATATCTCATAGCCCTGTAGCTAAGGTGCTCCCTGAGAGGTTTCCAGTCCCTCTTCAGATCCCTTCCCTTCATCAGCTGGGGGCAAAGGGTGGGAATTTGAATCAGGGTCATCAATAGGGTTCCCTCTAAGCCATGCAGCTGTCTAATAAGCCCCGCACAGGGGCACATGGCTGCTGCTGCTATGGGCAGGGCAGCTCCCTGCTGGGGCCAGGGCAGAGACAACGCTCCTCCAGCCCCAGCAGCTGGGTCCTGGGCTGCAGCCCATAAAGCCCCTGTGTTCCAGGCCATCCCTTTCTGGTGGGGGTGGAGAGCAAGGTGGCTCTGCATGCTTCCATTTCTTCCCACCTCAGCTGGAGCTGCATCACACCAGTGCTGAGAAGCTCTGACCCTGCACTGCCCTCACTTGGAGGCTCCGCCCCTGTGGCTCCCATTGGCTGGGACTCCTGGCCAATAGGAGCCGTGAAGGGTGGTGTCTGCAGGCAAGCATGTGGCAGAGCCATCTGTTCCCACCACCACCAAATGGGAGCTGCCAGAGCCCCAGAACCCCAACCCTAACTCCGTCCCTCACCCTATATCCCTGCCCAGAGCCCTTATCCTGAGCCTGCTCTGCCACCTTTTCTCTCTCCTAAAACCCCCACCCCAACCCTGAGCCCCCTCCTGTACCCTAACGCCTGCTCACACCTCCCCCTCCCACCCTAGCCCCCTGCCCTGAGCCCACTTCTGCACTCCAAACCCCTTGGCCACAACTTGGAGCCCCCTCCTACACGCCAAACACCTCACACCCACCCCACACCAGAACCCACATCCCAACCAGAGTGTTCATCCCCCCCCAACCAAGAGCCCCCTCCCAGTCTGAATCCCTCAACCCCTCCCCCCCATAGATGGTTCATTTGCAGACACTCCTTTAAAAGTCAACTGGGAGGGAGCTCTTTGGGCTTTTACGCCCCTTCTCATCTTGCTGAGGTCTTGAGAGGCTGCCAAGTTACTATTTCCCCTCCCCCCCATGATACCTTTGAAGGAGATGCCAGGCCTGGCTGCCAATTCCCTAATCAGATGGGACCCAACTCTAACATCCGCATGGCAACAGCACTCTTTTCCCTGCGACAGTCTCTGCTCAACTCCAGCTGCAGTACAAATCCCAGAGCCCTTTCTATGATTCTCTCTCCCCCATAGCCTGACATGACATGCCTGACAGAATAGGCAGCAGCCAGCCAGGGCCTGACCATCCTCCCTGGAAGAGAGGGAAAAGGAGCCACTCTTCATCCTTTTTGGCCCAGATCCCAGCTTAAGCTGACATATACACTATGGCCAAAGTCTAGTAAAGCACTTAAGCATGTGCTTAACTTTAAGCACGTGAGTGAGTAAATGGGACTGATCATGTGCTATGCTGAATCAGGACCATGGCCTGCGTGTCAGCTTAGGTTTGCAATGCCGGTTAGGATCCTTCAGTCTAGAAGCCCCTATATAAAATATAAGTGCTTTCACACAGAGATGAGCTTGCTTCCCAAGCTCTCCTCCAGGTAATGCCAGTTGTAGTGTATGCGGCTATGTCTAGACTGCAGGCTTCTTTCGGACGACGCTTTCCAGAAGAGATCTTCCAAAAAAAACTTCTTCCGAAAGAAGGCATCCACACTGCCAAAGAGCATCGAAAAAGCGATCTGCTTTTTTGAAAGATAATGTCCACACTGAATGGATGCTATCTTGTATTTAAGCTGTGATTACTATGGACAGAGTGGTCACCAGGGCACCTCTGCTTTTTCCTCTTCTTTTGAAAGAACTCCCTCTTCCCCATCCACACACGCCTTTTTCTGAAAGAGCTCTTTTGGAAAAAGGCTTCTTCCTCATAGAAAGAGGTTTACCAATGTTGGGAAAACCCCTCTGTTCTTTCAGGGAAAGAACACGATTGCAGTGTGGACGTAAGTGAAGGGTTGGGGTTTTTTGTTTTTTTTTTGGAAAAACAGCTGTTTTTCTGAAAAAAAACTCTGTAGTATAGACATAGCCTAGGAAACAAGCAGAGCTGCTTAGAGAGCTTTGATATTGTTAATTAGTGCACTAATGGGCAAACCCTGCCTCCCTCCTGTGACTGCAGCAGAACCTTCAGAGTTCCACAGCTTGACAAGGGGGCAGGATTATGTGAGCTCTCACAGTTAGTATTCACTGGTCCTGCCTTAGAATCATAGAATCATAGAATCCCAGGGCTGGAAGAGTCCTCAGGAGGTCATCGAGTCCAGCCCCCTGCCCAAAGCAGGACCAACCCCAACTAAATCAACCCAGCCAGGCTTTGTCAAGCCGAGACTTAAAAACCTCTAGAGATGGAGATTCCACCCCCTCCCTAAATAACCCATTCCAGTGCTTCACCACCCTCCTAGTGAAATAGTTTTTCCTAATAGCCAACATAGACCTCCCCCACTGTGACTTGAGACCAATGCTCCTCTTCTGCCATTTGTCACCACTGAAAACAGCCTCTCTCTTTCCTCTTTGGAACCCCACTTCAGGAAGTTGAAGGCTGCTATCAAATCCCCCCTCCCTCTTCTCTTCTGCAGAATAAATAAAGCCAAATCCCTCAGACTCTCCTAGTAGGTCATGTGCTAATCATTTTGATTGCTCTCTGCAGGACCCTCTCCAATGCATCCACATCCTTTCTGTAGTGGCCACAATACTCCAGAACTGGACACAATACTCCAGATGTGGCCTCACCAGTACTGAATAAAGGGGAATAATAACTTCTCTAGATCTACTGGAAATGCTCCTCCTAATTCACCCTAATATGCCATTAGCCTTCTTGGCTACAAGGGCACACTGTGGACTCCTTCACAGACGATTCCCTGTAGACTAGCTCATAGCACTTCTTGTGAGGCAAGCTAGGAGCTCTGGGTGACCTTTGTGCTCCACAGAAGTCTGAGGCTAATGTGGTGACGATCAGGACTCTCTTGTGCTAGATCTGCTGTACATTTGCCTTTTAAATCAAAATAGACAAGACAGACAAAGGAAGGCTCATTAGCCACAGAGGGTATGTCTACACTACCCCCCTAGTTCGAACTAGGGGGGTAATGTATGCATACCGAACTTGCTAATGAAGCCCGGGATTTGACTTTCCCGGGCTTCATTAGCATAAAGCCGGCGCCGCCATTTTTAAAAGCCGGTTAGTGCGAACCCCGTGCCGCGCGGCTACACGCGGCACGGACTAGATAGTTCGGATTAGGCTTCTATCTGTACGCCGAACTATCTGTACGTGGAACGAGGTGTACAGATAGTTTGGATTAGGAAGCCTAATCCGAACTATCTAGTCCGTGCCGCGTGTAGCCGCGCGGCACGGGGTTCGCACTAGCCGGCTTTTAAAAATGGCGGCGCCGGCTTTATGCTAATGAAGCCCGGGAAATTCAAATCCCGGGCTTCATTAGCAAGTTCGGTATGCATACATTACCCCCCTAGTTCGAACTAGGGGGGTAGTGTAGACATACCCTGAGAGATTAAGGAATTTGCCACGGGTCACATAGAAAATCTGTGGCAGAGTTGGAAATTGAAGTCTCCTGAGTCCCACAACTGTGCCTGAAATGCAAGACCAACCTTCCTCACTAAAGGAAGGGACATGATTCCTCCCTGCTGCCCCCACCAAGGTTCCTACCACTACACCCAGCAATTCAGTTGGATACTGATGGAACATTAGGAGCACTCTCATTTAATATCTGTTCTACTGATAAGGAAAAGCTGCCCATATAGCACTTCTTTCGAGCCATCCTTCGGCAGCTCTGAGACCTGAAATTTGGATGAATTCCATTACCTTAAAAAATTAATCTGTAGCTGTTCTATTGCAGCCTTCAAAATGCACGTACACCACCACCCCACTTAAAATTCTCTTTCAAGTGCTTAGGGTAATGGCCTAAGTTTTGTCCAAGTTAATAGATTCCTTTCAGATTTCTCCCCAAGTTCCATGTGCTGTGTCATCCTACACTTTATCAAAGCAGGCTTGAAGGATTTTTTTTCCTTTCCCTGAAGAAAGAAACAACATTCTGTTTGGTAAATCCTTTTGGATATCCTCTGTATGTGATTAATAAGCTGTTCCACTGACTAGCTCGTAGGACAAGATTTCTCCCTGAACTACCATAAGGAGCTGTTCACACAAGAGCAAAAAGTGCAGCTTCTGTTAAAAAAAAATCAGAATAGTTTAATATTTCTATTTCAAGTTGTTTCCTTTTTCAGCCTTCCCTCTGCTCCATCTAGTTCCATATGCTTCTGAGGGGTATCTCTTAGATTGTCTGCTGTTATAAAGTGATAAAGAGGAGTGGATGGTTCCCCAGCATCAGACTCAGTTTAATTTCTTTCTGCTAGTACTTGTCAGCTCAGTGTTACAAGAGAAATGGCCTTGTACATAGGAGGGCAGTTTAAAGGCATTTCCTTTCTCCAGAATGAAGAAAACCCACCTGGCACCAGATCTATGTATTCTCTAGAAAATCCCTCCAATGAAATGATAATGGGGAAGCATCACATTTTTGCATGACTCCAGAAGCTGCCGCCAGTGTCCAAGGCTTTTCCAATATCTTGATGCTGCTAGCTAGAGCAGGCCTTTCAGAGCACCCATTACTATGAAAAAGGAAAAGTCGATGGTCAATTGCACTGTGGGTAGACATAGAGTTGTCCCCTCGACTCCTGCATTTATAGGTTCGAAATCTTTTCCATACCACGGTGGTTCTCAACTCGTTTCAGTCTACGGACCACCAGGCCAATCAAAACATTTTCGTGGACAACCTCCTTTTTGAGACATGATAAAAAAGCAACTGCTCAGCATGACAGCGGAAGCTACACTGACACTCAGAGCCTCAGATGGAAGTTACTGGCAACACAACGCAGTTGTGTCCTAGGTGACACTATGGATGACGCGCCGCGTGCTTTTGAATACAGCGTAAAACAGCCTAACAGTGGCACCTGCTCACGCCATGTGACTTTGGACAATGTTCCTGTGGACCATCGAAAAAGTCACCATGGACCACCAGCAGTCCATGGAGCACTAGTTGAGAACCACAGCCATGCCAGCTCATTTCTGTTTTAACTTTCAGGCTTTGTTTACATTACATGGAAGATCACCATTCCCACAATCAATCTTCCAGTGTTTGATTTAGCAAGTCTAGTTAAGACTCTCTAAATCAAACTCAGAGGGTGGCCCCACCAGTGTCTGGTACTCCTGCTTTTGCTCCTGTCAGCCTCCTGCTGTGGTGATGCTGTCAACCTTGGCTGCAGCTAAGCCAACTCCAGCTCCGTATTCTATATAGCTGAAGTTAAGTACCTTATGCTGAGCTGCCAGATCTAGTATAGACATGGCTTCAGATCAAGCCAGAGAGTCCGACTCTCCACTGAAGTCAAATGAGCTGGTTTGATTTATGCCAGCTGAGGATTCAGCCCCATGAAGCTTGTGGGATATTAACACCTCCCTGCTCTTTCCCCTAGTGTAGCTGAAGCAATTGTTGTTTTGATAAAGGAAATTGCTATAAATTGTTTTTTATTGTTATTATGGCTGTTTTAATCTCTCCTGGGTGTGCTCCCTAATGCATTTCAGGGACATCCAAAACCAGCTAACAGACTAAATGGGCACCGAGTTACCCACTTGCTTGCATCTGTCAGCATCTTTGTATGTACTTGCAAGGGTTGGTTTTGCAGGTGCAAATACTGATTATTTCAGCTGGTCCTGTATTGCTGCCTCCAGCTGTTGGAAACTTATTTTAAAAGCCCTTTAAAAATACATCCCTAAAGGTACAGAACCACCTGTAGAGTCTGTAGTCAGTCCTGAAGATATTCTGGACATCAGAAAAAAATCACCTACACTTTTCCACAGAAGATACTAATAATGACTCTGTTTCATGTACAGCCTTAGTAGCCCCATGGGCTTTGCCCTTCCCTGCAGCAAACTCTGTGGCTGATTAAGGATGTTTGTTCTAAAGGGAGACTTATGCATCAGTCCATGGGTAAAAAGAATGGTGTCTGCAATAACAGGTTGGAAGGGAGAATGCAAGAATCATGGGAAACGGATTTTCAGGGCTCCTCCAGAGACTTTGAGCCCTTCAGTCACAAAAACAACAACAACAACAAAAGGAGCATTAGAGGGAAGTCCTAAACAAACAGAAAGCATCATGGAATGATGGAAAAAGTGGTCTGTGTTTAGTTTGTTTTATGCCAGCACTAGGAAGAAGGGACTGTGAATTGAAAATATACGCTTAAAAAATTACTGAGGCAGAGCAGTTTGAGGAAATAGGTAGTGTAGAGGCCTGGAACAAAACTGCCCGCAGTGCAGGGACGGGGGGAAATGAAAAACATTGAACCATTGAAAAAAAAACTAGCTGTTTTTCTTGCTAGAGGGACGGTTACTGAAGCATGCCAGGCTAGGAAAGCAGAAGAGCCAGCTATTTGCAGAGGATTTTACAGGACGGTGACAGCTTTTAATCTTGAAAAGTGAAACAAAAACTAAGAACCTGATCCAGATAACTTTACATGACTGAACCTTACTCTGGCAAATAGTTCAGCTCAAGTCAATTTGGACTACTCATCTGAGTAAGGATTGCAGGACTGGCACCTCTGTGTCAGAAAGATAAGCAGCACCCTTGCTATTTGGAGCAAGGTTTAGAATTGAAAAGGAGGAGGATATATTTAGTGGGACTATCTATTTTTGTATGGTTCTGGGGAATCAGAATGTGTTTTTGTGACAATCACCATCTGGACCAACATACTGGACATTGAACCAAGCACTTGAAAACTAAACACAGGTGTCTTTCCAGCTTTAACTAAAAATATAAGAATGACCATGCTGCCAGTATCCTGGCTCCCAACAATAGTCAATGTCAGATGCTTCAAAGGGAGTGAACAGAACAGGAAATTATCGAGCGACTGTTCTCTAGTTCCAGCATCTGGCAGTCAGAGGCTATGTGTGTAAAAGCCATAACTAACCCCATATCACCTGTGGATTGGACAGAGTGAGCCACATACCACCTCCCAATCAGTGGGTTACACTTCATTTCCTCCTTGCTCCCACCATCTGTTTTTCCTTTCTTGGTTTCTCCCCCTCTGTCGTGCTGCAGACTTCTTCTCTCCTCCCAAACAGAAATTGGCAAAAACTATTTAACTTCACCTTCCTACTGGTTTCATTGTTGAACAAAATGAGATCTAGATCCTGGGTATGGTTTAGCAAAATGAAAACATAACCCAATTTTGCAGCAGGAAACCATTGCAGGTTAAGCCCTTGTCTACTGAAATGGGTCAACCCTGAAACCATGTATTTGAATGTCTCCACACTTTGAGGTTTTGAAAAAAAAGGAGACCTGGATCCTGAGCTTTGGCTCTGTCAAATCAAGCATTCTTGCCCAATTCTAAACATCTCTGTCCCCCTACGAGCCAAACACTACAAATAGCTATAATGTTAACTCTTTCTCCCTCTTACTGAGTGCAGGACTGGCAAAAGACTTCAGTGGGCTATGGGTAATGCAGGGGGGAGAGGCTAGCTCTGGGCCCCTGGAAGGGGTGGGGCCTTGGGCAGAAGGGGTGGAGCTAAGGGCTGGCTGCACTACCAGGACTGTACCTCGCGACGCTCTAGTGGTGACTTAAAGGACCGGAGCTCTGGGCCCTTTTAAATCTCCAGGCTCTGGGATAAGTGCCTTCCCTCTGTCAGCAGAAAGAGCACCATTTCAGGAGAGCAGGGGTTCAGCAGCCATGTGTACCGGGATGTGGTTTGCTTTTCTTCCCGTTCCCCTGATGATAAGGGAGCGAGGGAAATGTAGCTGGATTCCATGAATTACTGTTCATGGAATCCAACCCTCTCCCTTCACCAGCCAGGAGTGAATCCAAGTACTTTCCCCTCGCTCCCTGATAATCAGGGGAATAGGAAGATAAGCAAGACGTATCCTGGTACACATGGCTGCTGCCCTCCTGCTCTACCGAAATGGCACCCTTGGTCAGTGGCCCCGACTGAGTCACTTGACTGCCCATTATGATGAGGGCACACTGGCTATGTTTACACTACAGAGTGTCCAAACCTCAAGTGTGTTTTTGTGCAAGAAAATTTACACACAGAAAATTGTATAAGAAAGTTCTTGTGCAAAAAGGTGTGTGGACGCTCAACAGGGGTTTCTTGCACAAAAATAGCCTATCAGAAAAAGCACAGGTGCTCTGATGGCCATTCTGTGAACGGCAATCAGAACTTTCTTGCACAAGAGTATCCATGGAGTGTGGGCGCTCTCTTGCACAAAAGCACATCGCTTTTGGAATGCGCTTTTGAGGTGTGGACGTGCTTTTGCGCAAAAAGTTTTTGCGGAAGAGCTCTTCTGCAAAAAGCTTCTTGCGCAAAAACCCTGCAATGTAGACAAAGCCGCTGTAACTTCACAATTTACCTGGGTGTTGTGTAACATGGAATCTAGTGCAGAACCATGGAACTGCACCGTTTTACTCAAACCAAACAGCATTTTTCTGGTGCACTTGGAAAGTTTTAATGATACAGCTCACCAGATTTCACACCAGGACAAAGGAAATGGCTAGGGATGTAGGGGGGGAATTGAAAAAAGAAATCCGCCTGGCTTGATCTGTGTGCTGTGGAGCTATAAGGTTTTCCAAGGGCATGGAAGTTAGCAAAATAGTGCATGCCTCTTCTTGTGCTGTATTTGTCATGCCTCGTTTGAATCTGCCTCTCCCGTTCAGGTATCCCCCCGGCAAGTGGCACTGGCACGCTGCAGATCTATCTAATTGACATCAATGATAATGCTCCGGAGCTGCTGCCAAAAGAGGCGCAGATCTGTGAAAAGCCAAACCTGAATGTCATCAACATAACAGCCGCAGATGCTGACATCGATCCAAATGTTGGGCCCTTTGTCTTCGAGCTGCCAAGTGTGCCATCTGCAGTCAGGAAGAACTGGACCATAACAAGGCTAAATGGTAAATGGGGCAGGCAATCTTGTGGACATTTGGAGTCCTGTGCACTAATGAGGACCATGTACAGTTTCAAACTTCCCTGCTTCTTCATCTGATTTTTTTTAAAACATATTATCACCAACATTATAGACAAGATAGCTAATCAGAAATGATTTGTATCAGACCTGTAGCATCAGTCTAAGCACTTTGGCACTTGGCTTTTTTAATGCAGTTCATAATTATGAACAGTTATCAGAACTGAACTGGATATAAATCATCCGGAATAGCCAAGGGGAAAAAAGCTATTATCAGTCTTCCTTATGTTACAATGTAATTGTCATGAGCCACAATCACGATCAATGTTCATTTCTCTGACCATAATTGCTTAAAGGCAGCCTTTTAATTTACCGTGGAACCAGGCGGGCTAGGTAAGTGTGAAGATTGCCAGGATGAGAAGGATTTTTAAATCGGGGCGTGCAACCTCCATCGACTCTAATTGGCCCACTTATTGGCAGTTTCAGCATAGAAGGACCTCTTATCTTAAAAGCTGATCCCTGCAAGCCAGGTTTGAGCCACTCTGGCCTGAGAAAGCATCTTGTCCTGTACTTGTTCAGTGGCTTATTCAGGGATTCAGACTTGGTCTACACATAAATGTCAGGGTGACACGGCCATGAAAACAGAAGAACGCTTCTGTCTATGCAATTGCGGTTGCTCAGGGATGTGGGGTGAAATAGTGACAGAAAAAGCCCTTCCATCGGTGTAGATTGCAGCTACACTATGACATTTCACCACATTTCTATGGCACTATGGGGTAGTCTCCATAGTGTAGGCATAATCTCAGACTCCTATACTGCCATTCCAGCACTTCTCACAGTCATTTGATGTGTGGCAATAGGAAGGAAAGGAAGTAAGAAATAAGATGCTAGGATGCTTGGATAGGGCTGTGGAAAAATATTGGGGCAGGATACAATGTTCCCTCAAATTATTTCCATCTGTGTGCAGAATAAATTATTTTACATGCACCAAGGCATGTGCAGATGTGCACCGCCCATAGAAACATGGTATGAGCATTTTACCAGCAGGGCAGCATTTGAAACTCTCCTGGGTGGCTGCTTAAGCACACAACTTACAGAGAACACTGGGATAGTGCATGTGCAGAGCCCCAGCATAGTGGGTACAGCCCAGAATTGGGGAGGTACAATTTTACTGCTAATTTCCCAACTCTCTCCAGCCAATTTCAACGTTATCATATGTGCTTCACTATTTCACCATTTCTTTGCCCTCCATTTTTAAATTCAAACAACTGGGAACTGGTTTATTAATGCCATCAAACAGAGTTCATAGGTATAGTGAACTGGCATTACTTTGACATGAGGAATGTGTGATACATCTTGTTCATCTTGGCAGGCTCGCCATGCAACCAGATTTTAGGGCAGTGGTCGCCAAGCTGGGGCTGAAGGGCTGCATGCAGCTCATTGGGGTTCTGTGTGTGGCCCACAAGACATTTTTACTGTTGTCCCTCACACAGGATTGCCAGATTCTGCTGGTTTTCATCTGCATAGTTTTTTTTTCATACTGGTGTTACAAAAGTGGCGCGCATGCAAAGCAAGGGCATGTAAAATGAGGTGTGTGCTGATTGCACACAACACTGACTGTGAGAACATACCCTCCCGCTGCAGCCAATCAGAGCACTGCACACTCCACATAATCAGAGCACGGTTTAATCTGCACACTCCACATAATCTAGGTACACAAGTGCAATTAGCGAAACTACCCTATCCTGAGAGACTGACTTGGTTACGACAGTCTTGTGGCCCATTGAGACGAAGGAGGGCCACTCATGCAGCCTGCTCACTTGCCTCAGTTGCCCCTCGCTGCTTTAGGAAACAGCCTGAAGCTCAAGTGGTTCAGATGTGGAGTAGGCTATTGTAGCCTAATCAGCCTTTTCCTCTGAGCTAATCTGACAGTAAAGTTTCCAGTGTATTAATATTGGTTTTAGTACCCCTGTCAGATCTGCAGTCACCTGTCTGTCTGCCTGTTTCTATTTCCCTCAGGTGACTATGCCCAGCTCAGTTTGCGAATAATGTATCTGGAAGCTGGCATGTATGATGTCCCAATTATCGTGACGGATTCAGGGAACCCTCCCTTGTATAACACTTCCATCATTAAAGTGAAGGTGTGCCCGTGCGATGAGAATGGAGACTGCACTACCATCGGAGCTGTCGCTGCAGCTGGGCTGGGAACTGGTGCCATCATAGCCATCTTGATATGCATCATTATTTTACTAAGTAAGTGTGGCAGCAGGCAACACATGTGCAGAGATCTTAAACCAGAATAATTTGGATTGAAAATGCCAAGAGAAACGTGACACTGAGCGGTTAAGTGACTTGCCCAAGGTCCCACACCAAAGGTGTTGCAGAATACATGAAAGCACCCAGATCACCCACTTGTCTGTTTGTCTATGATGCATGTAGGTTGCTGCTCATAGCATTTAGAAACCAAATCCCTGACTGCAGGTTCCTGCTGTATCCAATGCACCAGTGCAGCCTGTTTCAGGTGTGGACTCCATCAGAATGACAGCTATTCCCATCGCTTGTAAAAATTCAAGCTTGAAAAACACTCGGGAAAGATAGTTTAAACCTACGTGAAGTTTTTTAAGACAAAGACATAAACACACACCTCTGCAAGCTGGCTGAACCAAGCAAAATACAAATGTTGCAGCTCACAGTTTTAAGGGGGCGAGTGCACAAGTAGATCCATTCTTTGCAGCATGCATTTGTATATACCTTTTTTTGGAAGGGAAATTCTTTTCATAATGGAATTAAGCTTCATATATCTGGCAAATGATTAAACTGCCTGGCCCAGAATTTTACAGGTATTTATGCGTTACACCATTCAGCATTGCAACACCTAACTGATTTAGGAGACTAAATCTAGACACTCCTAAGTGCCTAAGTCACTTTTGAAAATGAGAATTGGGGTCCTAAGTCAGTTAGGCTGAGTAAAGCAACTCCTAAATACTTGTAAGCACTTGGCTTTCTATCTACTATCATTTACTTCTCATGCTAGCTAACCACTTTCATTCATTTGCAGAGGTACTATTTTGGGGAGGGTTCTAGGAATGGCAAAAACAGAGTTCTGTCCCTGTAGTGTATTCTAATTCAGGTTCTTGTACATCCTATATCACTTCAGTATTTGAGCAAAGTTGTTATATTGCTAGCAAGAAGCATTTGCTCATCACAGGACTGCTAAAAGAGTTAAGCAAGGCTGTACCGCAGTGGTTTAAGTGGAAGAGGCCCTGTCTTTAGCAGCGGTGTCATTTGTGGGTTTTCATCAGCACTATACTAAATGTATACGCATTTAAAAATAAAAATGATATCATTATAACTTCAAGCAGGAGTTGGCACAGTAGGGACGGATAAAAAGAAGCACTAAAATGTACAGCGAGGTAAATATTCATCAGGAAACACAGGATGAAACTGTGGGACTCCCATTAAAGTTAATGGGAGTTCTGGTGCTAAATCACACTTAATATTTACCCCCAATGTGTTTAAATGGAAAGCAGGCAAAGCAATTTATGCTGTGAATGCTGCCTAATATATATATGTATGCTACGGTACATTAGGAGAGTAGGGTACCATTGGCCATACACTCGACTGTAGGGCTTGAGTTTCAGTGATGGGAATACATAGTTGTATATATACTTTATACATGTGAATGCCAAGATGGAGGATTAAAGCAGGGTTATTTGCATCTGCACGTGCCCTTCTCTGCACCTAACTGTCCACGGGTGTATTAAAAATTTCTCATGAAGGTGTGGTATTTGTTTAGCAAAACGTGATGCACATTTGTCACACTCATCTCTGAAAAGCTGTCCCTTATTATCTACACAGAGTACAAAGAACAAGCTGGTCCCTACTTCTAATTTTTGTGATGCTTTTTTATAGTCGCCTCTTCCAACAGAAGCATAAGTTGCAAGCACAGGTAGCTGCACTTGCATTTGCACATTGTGACAGACAGTGGCGTGTCCAGGCACAGTGCCATTGCGTGGAGCTTGGCTGTCCTTTGTAATCGGCAGGTGTGCTTTTCGCAGGTGCATGCTGTGTGCGCGTATCAATTATGCAGACCTGATTTACGTTCCATCAGATGAAATGTTGGCCTGGAATCCTGATTTCATAAAAAAGAATGAGGGCATAGTAAAACTTTGCACCAGAAGGAACAGAAGCAATAGACCACAAGACTTCCTTTTGCTGCCTCCTTTATAAATCCAACTGGAAAGTGTGATTTATACACTTGAAAATTCTATTGACTAAAATTAACTTCAGCTGACAGACACTTGATTTAAGATATTCCTTTTTCATTGTCAGATACATTAGCCCATTTTAAATTATGGTTTTTATTACAAAAGCTTATTTTTACATTCATTGTAATTCTAATTGACTTTTTTATGTTCAAGAGCTGCAAAGGCTTCTATCAGTGATGAAAAATGTAATTTGCGATGAGAAGAGCTTTTCAGTTACATCGTACTACTGTCTCACCTCTTTAAAAATAAAGATATAGTTTATGCTGTGACCTCTAGACGATGATGTGGGAAAAGGCCCATGTGATTTTTTTTTATCTGTAATTCGTTTTGGAGTCAGGCAGGTCAAGCTTTAAAAGTCAGACCAAGAACTAGGATCCACTAGTTGTGGCTGCAAACAGTAGAAAGTTTCTTTTACTTTGGTGCAATGTTGTTGGGGTTTTTTCCCCATTCATACCTGACATATTACTGCCAGGATAACACATCTGAGGAAAGAATGATGCTATAAAAAAATAGTGAAGGGTGAAGACAATAGATTTCAAGAAAAACTACATTCAGAGTGAAAATGGGTTTAACAGCAGTAATACAGCTTCCCATTCTGTCTGGTGAATAAAAGAGAGAGAGTGCATGCACGACATCTGCTATTGACACTTTGAAGGTCTTTTTTTCAAGGTAGCAGTAAAGGCATTAATGGCACCATTTTTCTAAAACGCAATGGAAAAGTAGCATTAAAGAAAAAAACCCTGCTAACCATTATAATATTGTCTTTGTGTGCCAGGCAGGAAGCTAGTTGTGAGAGGTTTGGGGGGGGGGGGGAGAAAGGCAATAAAAGACTTCAATCATCTGCTAAATAGTCAAGAGGTTTTACATCAGAGGTAAGAGTTAAATTTTTTTTAAAAAAAATTGTATTTTACTCCAGAACAGATCTGGGATACACTGTAAAGAAATGTGGAACTATCTGAAAACAGTTCTGTTAGCTAGCAGGCAGGGATGGCAGCCAGTTGGCACACAATGGCAGTAATTAGTTGTCCAGTCCTCTTCTATTCACGTCAGTGAATTCTTGTTGGGTATAAATACTGTAGTGCATAGAAGAAAAGAAAGAGGAAGAACTCAGATCTTCCTAACCATTTTAGATGAAAGGATGTCAGCTAGCTTGCCTTGATTGCAAGTCCCTTGGAGTCCACCCACCCCAAGTTTGTCTCATTTTCCCTCTTGTGCTCAGTGAAGTGATGCTGAGGCACCACAAAGAGACAAGGAACAAAAATGTTTTAAAAATCACAATGAGACAGTTCAAAATATGAAATGTTCATTCCTATCTCTGAGCTAAATACCCAGGGAGCACTAGAGCAGCCAAATAGAATTTGAAAACCCTGCATTCTCTCTGCAGGGCTCTTCACTTGGGAAAAAGATGTGTTCTTAAGTCATGCTAGCTAACATGGGGTAAATCCTTGGTGAAGACAAGGTGATCTGTGGTTTTAACATGAGTTAACAGGGTGAGGCAAAGACTAGAGGGAGCCTAGTCTGGTTAGCTGAGTCTGCTTACTCATGTTAAAACTACAAGCTGCCTTGTTTTCACTGGAATTTTACGTCATGCTAGTTAGCACGTGGTAGCTATCAGGAGTTAAGAACACATTTTTTTTCCTAGTAAAGATAATGTGACAGAGCTATAATTTGATTGCTCTTTTCTCAGCTGTGTGTCAGTTATTTGAGTAAAAATTAGAAAAAAGGTGGGGGTTTTAAAGCTATCAGCAAAAGAGGTTGTATTGCCTGGTGATAGCAGAGACCTGGTACTGCTCTTGTGTTTAAATCTACTAGCCTTGTTGGAAAGTACAGCACCTGTGATATGGGGCTTTGAAGAAAGGTGATGGAGCTACATATCTGTGTAACGTTGCTTAAGTGGCAAACATCCTCCTGTGATTTAACGAATGATTTTCCTATCTGTGTTATTGTAGTATCTGAACTGGGGAGATTAACTACAGCCTGGCATATAAAAACTGATGCCTCAAAAATTTAGTTCTGTTTACCAGAATTGGTTGTACACTTCTTAGTGCTGCAAAACCCACTACTCCTCCCTGAAAGATCTCTAGATCCATTCTCCAGGCAGGCACCAGAAAACATATCTGAATGCTTTAGTTAATGTTATTTTGGAAATATAGAATCCCCCCCCCCAAAAAATGAGAATGAGTCCAAATTGCATTATGTGGGCTAATGTTATCCACCCCATTACATCCCTCTGAGTTAACTGCAGATCATTAAGAGGAAAGAAAAGATCACAGCGGTGCCATCTTATAAATTCACAGGGCATTTTTGTTCTGCTATTGAAATTCAGCCAGTCAAGGGAAAGTGCGCTGCAACAGGCTATGGCTTGTTTGCGTCTTAACATCTTCATGCCCCTCTCCCCCAGTCCTCCATCCTCCAGAAAAAACACTTGGCGACATCTACTGTTCTCCTATTTTCTGTTAATTTTCTTTTGACTTATGTATCTGGCTCCTTTAAACCTTGGCCTTAATCAATGCGCTTAAATGAATTTGGGTAGCAAGGGGCTCCTGGGGAATCCGAAGTCCCTCCCTTAC
This sequence comes from Pelodiscus sinensis, assembly GCF_052426305.1. Taxonomy (NCBI): domain Eukaryota; kingdom Metazoa; phylum Chordata; order Testudines; family Trionychidae; genus Pelodiscus; species Pelodiscus sinensis. Next base: position 11,825,575 of record NC_143068.1, on the reverse strand, counting down.
CATTGTCTGCACCCTTCACTGCCACCTAGAGCTGAGGCTGATGGTTGTGAACTCGCATGCAGGACTGGTGACTGGGACACTGGGGCTAATAGTGGAGTCCCCCGGGACAGCCAGGGGGACCCACAGCTAAGTGAGACCCTTGGCCAGCAGCAGGCCCAGGTGGCAGGAGCCCAGGTGGCAGGGGCATGGGGCTGGCAACTAGGAATGTGGGCAGCAGGGGTGAGGGCCAACACATCCAAATCCTGGGGATGCTACAGCAAGCCTATTTTCCATGCCTGTGCCCAATCATATTGGGATTTACAATTCATGCGAAAAGTTACAGCATGTGCAATTTATTCCAGACTTGTTTATTTGAAAGGTACATCTTGAAACATGGAGAGGACTCTAACACTGGAGGCATTCATAACAAGAGCTGAGGGAAGGAGGGGGAGAAATTGTAGTGTTGATTTCAGTGGTTTGCAGAAGAGGTTCCATTCTGTGTAAAATACTTCAGTGGTCCTAGGGTGAGAGAAGGAGAATAGGAATGATGCTATCACACAGTGTGAGGGCACTCATGGTTCAGGGGAGAGACCAGAGTGTCCAGTCCCTGCTCCTCTGGATATTTTATTACTTATACAAAATGGAACAGTTTCCACAGGACAGCTTGGAAGATATCCATTTGCCTGTTTGGGGCAGTCTCCTGGGAAGGGAGAAATCTGGGATCTGGCCTTTATTCTAGAGTGGGGCTCTGAACTTGTCTCTCCCACAGCTCAGGAAAAAGCTTTATCAGCTGGGCCAGTAACAGGTGGTTGCACCTCGTAAATCTAGCCTACCATTTGCATTGGTATCATTAAAAAATACCTGCAGAGAAAAGCTTCATTCAACCAAGAATGTAATTTTTCTGATAGTTTTAATTAACAAAACATGCTGACAAGTTTGGGTTCCAATTCCACCACCAATTTTTTTTTCGATTTTTCAGAATTACCAGTGAATCAAAAAGTCAGTTGTGCACCCAGCTTTATTTACAACATCATTAACCGCTAACACTAGGGTATAGATGTTGCCTTAATAAAGTGGAACAACCAGCACAGAGATGGCACACACCTCTGCTGCTTCTGGGTGTATACATCAGGACATGACTCTTGGCTAGCAGCCATATTCCATCTCTGAAGGGAGAGGGGGAGGGGAAAGATTAGGGTGGTTTAACATGCTCCCTTCAACCAATACAGCTCATCCTTGGCCCGTGTAAAATCTCACTATTCTGGTTCGTGTCGTTCATTATTGCAGCCATGGTCTTGCTGTTTGTGGTGTGGATGAAACGCAGGGAAAAGGAGAGGCACACAAAGCAGCTTCTGATCGACCCCGAAGATGACGTGAGGGACAACATCCTGAAATACGATGAAGAAGGAGGCGGAGAAGAAGACCAGGTGAGGCGAGCTGAACACTCATCTTGGGATTGCTCGGAGTCATTTCTCTGCATCTTACAAACCTCAGAAACTTCATTCTGCCCCTAAGTCTGATATTTGAGATAAACAGCAATTACCAGGCTCATCCTGGACAGGGAATATCCATGAGATTTATATTAGCTGTTACGAGATGTACTAGAAGCTACAATTTATATTGGGTTTTTTTCTTTGATGTATATGCACAGGTTCTAGTTGTCTCCTAGTGCATGCCTGTTGGCTCTAGTGATGTTGCATGAGCAAATATAAGAAACAACTTGAGTCCATTGTGTGTAGTTGGGACAAGGCACCATGGATAGGACATTTCCAGGCACCTTGGACAGTGATGTGAGAGGGGCGCAGCCTGTCTACTGGGGAAAAGATGATAAACCAACATATTAACACTAACATATAAACAATATTTCTGTTATTTCGATAACTGAAAGTATGTATTTTCCCATTTTCCATTTAGATGCCTGCATAAAATCAAACAGCAGCTATCTTCCTCCTTTGGGTCCTATGGCCCCAGGGTTTTCTTGAGCCTTGGGCTTTTTCTGTACTCCTTAATAGTCTCTAATGTGCATTTCATTTTTCTTAATTTCTGGCCTTAATTTATAAGAAATTTCTACATACGTTTGGGGAAACTTTTTCCACAGTGAAGCTAATAAAGGCAAAGCTTTGCTTCATAGTTAATCAGTGTGTGTGTGTGTGTGTGTGTGTGTGTGTGTGTGTGTGTGTGTTGTGTAGAAGGGGAAGAGCTACAGATGAGAAAGAAATATTGATATATACTGTGTGTGGAATTTTCAGTTTGTTCATGTATAATATAAGGCACATCTCCTGGATTTAACGTACAACTGTAAATTGCTTGTGCATTTGTTTCTGCCTATCTTAGATTATTTTAGAGACTTTCTAAAATGGATTAATTTTCTTCTCTCTGACCCCTTGAAAGTTGTACTTACAACTAAAATACCTTGCTATTTCAGGTCGGAGAGGTACAAGAAATAGTCCAATTACAATCTATCTAAACCCATTCTAAAATAGATTTTTCTCTCAAACATGTAGTTCATAGAGAATACATAAAGTTATGAGGTGGTATAAATGATTTATCAGCATTTGTCCGATGTGGACTGCATAACTCATTTGTGCCATCATACATACAGACACGTAATGACAAATTAACTGTTGATGTGAAAGGTTTCAACGCTAAAAAAAGTCAATGGAACTGAGCCCTTTTATTCTAGAATTGAATATGGTCAGTGACTATAATACAAAGGGCAAAACATAACTGCCCTAGAATCTCATGTGTCTTTACGTATGTCATTAGTCTGACATCACTTTTATGGTAAAAGGAACTGTTATGGTTTATATTATGGTAGTGCTTGAGATCCCCAGACATGGACAAGGGCCACATTGTGCTATATACTGTAAAAATACAGAATAAAACGACAATCCCTGCCCAAAGAATTTCCAGTCTAGGTATAAAAGACATTACAAAGGTACAGACAAGGGAATACAAGCGAACGACAAGCTGGTTTTGGCATCAGTGCTGCACCAGTGTCAAAACACTGGACTTATGAACACAGTCACAGCCATTTAACAGAATCCAGAGTCAACTCCAATTGCTCTCCTTACATTTACAGACCCCACTCCCCCCTCCCTTTGATGTCCATGGGAAAGAAACTTCTGATAGTCAAGGTCCACCTTGATGATCTGTGGTGAGAACTTTGTCCAAGACTTGGGCAAAGTTTTCATTGATATACCCGTTCAAGTTCTTTCCTCATGTATGCCTGCACAGCTCTGTTGGCTTCAGTGGTGTTGCATGAGCACATATAAAAAGCAACTAGAGTCCATTGTGTGTGGCTTGAACAAGGCACCATGAATAGGACATTTCCAGACATGGAACACAAAAATCTTCATACTTAGCATTTCTCTCACTTTCTTCTTATTTTGTTTTTAATATCACTAAGCAATTATTTATAAATACTGCCCCTATACATTTAGCATCCCAAATCCAAGGGCACTTCCATCTAGTAGGCACAGATAGATTAAAGTAATAAACATTCAAACTAGCTGAAAAATCTGGTTTTGAGTAGGGATGTTAAAATGCAGTTAATTGACTAGACAAATAGTTAATGGAATTTCCATCGACTACTCTACTAGTCGATAGGCACTTCCACATTCCACCTTTGAAATGTACAAGAGCTCCCACTGGGGCTCTTGTACATTTCAAAGGAGGAATGCAGAAGTCCACATGCAACCCAGGCCAGCAGGACCACTGACTCCAGGCTGCACTTGGGTGCCCCCGGTGGGGGCTTTTGTGTATTTCAGAGCCATGTAGCCTGGGCTCAGTGGGGAACTCCCCAGCTGATTCCGAGTTCTGCGTGGCATTTCCCCAGAATGAGGTCAGCTGGGGAGTCCCCAGATGACCCAGGTTCTGGGGAAATGCTGTGTGGAGCCATGGCTGCCCCCTTTGAAATGCCACGAGCCCGGGATCCACATGGTATTTCCCCAGAAATAGTCCCCAGCTAACCCCAGGCTCCATGGAAGTGGCATTTTATAGGGGTAGTGCCACACAGCTGAGCAAAAGATATAAGATACTGAAGTTAAATATGCACAGTGTTTCAATTGTATTTAACTTAGGTGTTAAATTTGTTTTAAATGGGATTAGTCTCATGGAGCGTACATGACTCAGTTTCACAAGTCATTTTTAGATTTCACCACCATGTATAGGACCACTAGAGATACCCTATACATGGTAGTGACATTTTGCTATTGACTTCAGTTGAAACAGGTTCAGGTCCATCAAGTTATTTATATGCCAGTGTAGTGTATACTCTCTTGAAATTCTCAGTGAAAAGCTCTAAGTTTCACTCCATGCCTCTCCATTTGTTATAGGATTATGATTTAAGCCAACTTCAACAGCCAGAGACTATGGATCACGTACTCAACAAGGCACCTGGAGTCAGACGAGTGGATGAGAGACCCATTGGTGCTGAACCCCAGTATCCTATAAGACCAGTAATCCCCCATCCTGGGGACATTGGTGACTTTATTAATGAGGTATGTTTTTTTAGGCTTTCTGTATCTCTTCTGAAGGCTTATACAGTCTGTTAATGTTTCTGATGCAAAATGTTTGAAATACAATTTACCACATTTTCAGTGCTCACAATAGGCCAGCATTTTGCTCCCATCAGGAACGTAAGCTGAGAGAAGTCAATGGAACTATTCACGTGAGTGATGGAAACAGGACTTGGTCCTGCAAAGGCTTTAAAACCAAAATAAGCCAAAATGCAGCAATGAAGTCCAAAGTTTATTTTCTAGTTTCACCCAGTGTGTCGCACTGAACATGTAGTTTTTCATCTTCAAAGAACTATGCCCTAATCTTGCTCCCATTTCTGTTCCTAGTAGTTTCACAATTGCCTGAAATGAAAGCAGCATCTGGTTCTAAGAGAGGGTTTTTTACAGATGGAGGAGCTGTGGCAGAGGGATTAAATGACTTGCTCACAGCCACAAAAGCTATCAGGAATTCCTGCCTCCTGGAGCCCTATCAGTTTACTAGACCATGGCTCCATCACCAACAAACTCTGGCAACAAAACCTCAGAGAGTTTTCATGAGAGATAAATGCTTATTGCAACTTTACTGCACTTTTAATTCTTCAAAAATGTTTAGCCAATCATTTTTAAAATGAACGAGTGTTTGCAAACCAATCAATGCATTATTTCCTCTGAGGCAAAACACGATTCATTTCATATGTCAGAAAAATAAATGTGGCAGCGATTTAAGTCTGTCATACCACTTTCTGCTGGGTTTTTCTGATTCCTCTCATTAAATTCTTTCTCCCCTTTTCACTGATCTTTGCACACCTCTGTATGTGGACACACTTCTGTTATTATTCAGTTCAGTAAAACTAATTCCCCCCTCTCGTACCTTCTGGAAATGATTAATAAAGAGTAACTTTTTGCTGTAGCTCTGGTACTTTCCAATATGTTTCTAGCCCAGCCTGTTCCCAGCTGCAGCCATATAAAAGGGTCAGTGCAGGGCGAACCAGAACAAACTTTTCCAAAATGTGCCTGAGACTCACCTTGTAATGATGAAGCATAAAATCTCTTCCTAAATGTGTTGCCTGATCAGGTCCTGTTGAAATTGGCCTATATAGGTACTTACAGTCCCCATTATCGTCACAGATTTAACAAAACTCTTCAGGTAACAGGATGGTACATTGAATAGTCTTGAAATTGCAAGGCATCACTTTCAAAATTGCATGGAAGTGGAGTTCCTTGCTCTGCTTGTAGACTTGAAGGGCTCTGTAGTGAAGTGTGAGTTCTGGAAGCAGCGCTCAGTTCTGCAGACAAACAGTCTAGAGTAAGGTTGAGTGAGTTGTGTCTCTTGGTTTTGGGGAGCAGTCTGTTTTGTCTCCCTCTGGTTTGGGATTTTCGGATGTGATCATTCTCAATTCTAAGAAATAAAGACAGTTACATTACAACCTTCCAGGAAACATATTTATGTGATTATCAAATCTCTCTGTCTGCACATCCTGAATGTAACAAACAGCATCTATTACTATAGTTTCTTTGTAATCCCAGGGCTTGAGAGCAGCAGACAATGACCCCACAGCCCCGCCATATGATTCCCTGCTGGTCTTCGACTACGAGGGGAGTGGATCTACTGCAGGCTCTGTCAGCTCCCTCAACTCTTCAAGCTCCGGTGATCAGGATTATGACTATCTTAATGACTGGGGGCCTAGGTTCAAGAAACTGGCGGACATGTATGGGGGAGGCGAGGAAGATTAAACTGACCTCATGTTCTTATTTAAAAAAAAAAAAGGAAGAAAAAAATAAAAAAGACAAAAACAGGAAAAAAGAGACAACGAAGAAGCAAGAACTGTACAGAAGTGGCAGCTTTTTTTAATTAATATCCCCCGCTGACTGTATTATTTTTAGTGGTCATTTAGGAGGTTTTTCTCTTTTTTTTTCTTTCTTTTTTTTAATGGGTTTTGTTGGGTTTTTTTAGAACATTGAGCTGTCTAGCATGAACACTTGTCTCTGCTGCATTTTTTTTTTTAATGTCAGCTGGGATATCACTCATTTATCCGCTTTATGACTAAAGAGAGTGAAAGGCACTCTGTCTTAACTTGAATTTCTTAGAACAGAAGCACTGTTTTTAAAATATATATATATATATTTGAAAGTGCCTTTTGGTACATGTATCAGATTCCCTTCAATCTCAGGAGTGATCAAAACAAACATACAAAAAAATGTTTCAACCATCTTGGGCAGCACTCTCTATGACCCTAAGCCAGTTCTAGCTGGGAAGGAGTTAACAAAAGGAACCGTGGAGATTGTTTCTTTTTTGCCTTTTTTTTTTTAAAGTGGGTGACTCATTTTGGGGTGGGTGGGGAAATCTTAACAGCCATCTTTAAACCGAAGCAGGTGGTGAATTACTCATAATGTTGTATATAATTCAGTTTTATCAGATGCAAAATATTGACTGGGGTTTCTCTTGTAACCTGGTCACACTTGATGTAGCTGCATAGAACTATAGCATTGATAAGCCTTTGGTTATTGCAACAAAAGATCTCAAACAGACCTTGCATAAACCCTACAGTAAATCATGAAATGACCAAAGGCCATTTGTTTGGTTTTTTGCTCTCAATGTGTTTTTGGCTCCCCCTACCTTTTGAGCAGTGTAAATAAAAGCTGGGTTACATGTTGCTGTCATGCATCCATAATGATGCTTGTTAGAATGAAAATCAATGCTGTTTTCTTAGCTTAACCACACACAGGGACATCACATAATCAGTAACCTCAAGACTAGGGCAGTGTTAATAACATGGACAGTTTTATCAGTGCATTACCATGACAGTAGTATAAAGTAGGGCTAGTACTATATTAATGCCTTTGAGCATCAGTAGCCAAAGCTCAACAGCCTCATGTAACCCCGCTAATGTGTGTCCTTTATATTTGATGGGTAGGCACTTCTATCTATATTAAATGTTTTTTGGAGAAGAAAAGCAACAAGGACCTAGTAAGTATTTTGTGATAAACATGCTCAAACATTGCCAATTAAGCAAGAGGTTTTGCAGCATCCAGACGCAACATCAGTATTATAAATGGTAGCATACTACCTAGTTTATATGTAGGGTCAGTTTAACCAATAACAAATAGTTATTAGCTTTTTTATTATTATTACATTTTTCCTTTACTGATTTGGACTAGTGGGTTTATGTCTAATGTTTGTAAAATGATTTAGACTGCATGGATGTGTAATATAAACCACATTTAATGGATTATGAGCCACTTAATTCATGTGCTATGAAATCTTGGATTACCTATGTTTTATATTCTGCAGACAATTTTGCAGTGGGTTCACTAAAAAATTGTAGAAGTGCTTAGATATATTTTCATTTCAATCCAAGAATGTGCACAGTATCAGAAGGTGATGATTATCCAGGGGATGATCATGCTTTTTTTGATATGTAGATTGAATGCTTGAGAGTTAAACAGGGGAAGTGGGAGAGAATTGTGTGTGTGATAATGAATAGATATTGTTTAAGAGGGAATACTAGGCTGCAGGATTGTGTCTATAGATTTTTAAAATGCTCCTAGTGCATTTTATATTCCATTGTATCATATTTTCTATAAAATGCAATTTCTGTAAATTAATGAGCATTGGAAATGTGTCTTGTCTGAAATGGAATGTGGTAAAAGTATGCTTGAGAGGACTCAATCTCTATCTTTTATATTATTAATTACCAAGGGTGTGAGGGTCGGTTGGCTTATCTTTTCACTATTCTGGAAAAAAAAACCATGCACACAAGTTTCTTGAGGAGAGAAAAATGGTAGGTAATATCTCAGGAAACAAAGAAGAGTCCAGTAGCAACACGTCACTGTTGTATCTGGAATGAAGTGCAGTGCATGACAAACTCAACATCTGATGCCTTTCAAAAATATTTACTCCATAGTTGGGAACTCTACCTTCCTCATCTTGCCACTTTGCAGAGTATGAAAACCTTAGGTCACTAGCACCACATACCCCGCCCCTCCAGCCCGTACAGCAGCAAGTCAAATAGTTTGTACCTACACTGATACATGGGAAATAACTGCACTCGTCCAGCAGCTTGCTTTGAATTGCAGTCCCTTTGCAGAGATTTGACCTATGGACTTTATCCATGTACTGTCTTGATCCTCTTTCTTTCCAGAAAAGTGTTAGACTCGAATAGATTATAAGCAGATTGAATGATGCACAGGCATGGAAATTGCACAATTGCAACAAAATTAATGAATAAAAACATGCACTTAGTGTTTCTCAATTATTAGTACGTGTCAGTTGTTTGAAACCATTATTGTAACCTCCTTTTCACCACAGGAGGAAGATGCAAAATAGGTGGAGGGAGTTATTCAGTTTAGAGACATGAGATGCAAGCCATGCCCATTTCTCTTTATCTAGCATGTTTCTTTCCTTCTGTGCAGACAGCCAGTCCCTGGAAACCTTTAAGTGAACAGCTAACGAGGAATCAAATCTGCTGATCCCCACTTCTAAGTTATGCTATGCAATCCACTTGGTACCAGTTGGCTAATGCAAATAGTCTAAACACCTGCTCTGGAAGGTCCGGTATTACCTTTCCTGTCTTTGGTGGTGGTGGGGCATTTTCCAGAATAAACCACTATGGTAGTGCTCTAGGTAAAAATGCTGAACTATGATAGCAAGAAGCAGAGGTTAGGGAGGATGTACACTGTGACTATGTACAAGTTAATTTGATTATCCCAGTAATTTACTCCATGCGATACAGATTTCATGGGGAGAGAGTAGGAGATCAGTGTTTCACAAAATGGGGGTCCTTGCCCAAGACGGAGTTTCAGGGGGGTTGCAAGGTTATTTTAGAGAGGAGCAGTGGCTGATGGCTGGGTGCCCAGCTCTGAAGGCAGCACCCGGATAGCAACAATGTAAAAGTAAGGCAGGGTGACAATACAATACCATGCCACCCTTATTTCTGAGTTGCTGCCTTCGGAACTGGGCGGCCAAAGAGCAGCAGCTGCTGACAGAAGCCCTGGTTCTGAAGTGATCAGCACAAAGGTAAAGATGGCCATGCCATCTTTATGTCTACGCTGCTGCTGGAGGCAGCTATAATTTCATAGCTGGGCTTTCAACTAGCAGCTGCTGCTCTCTGGCCACTGACTTGTGAAGCAGTACTTCCACACCCCCTCATACACACAAAACTCCTTTTTTGGTCAGGACCTCTACAATGACAATGCTGCGACATTTCAGATTTATATATCTGAAATCATTAAATTCACAATTTTTAAAATCCTATGACCATAACGTTGACTAAAATGGACCATGAATTTGGTAGGTAGGGCCTTAAGTAAACTTACAATAGAGACAAACAAGACAATGACAATGATGGGGACATTACTAGGGTTAAGCATATCCAGGTCTGCCAGCAGGAGGCAAGGAAAGGAGCCAAGTACTCCAGGGCCCAACAATTCTAAAGGGCCTAAGGCTCCCAGCAACCACCACTGCAATGCTCAAAGCTCAAGGCCCTTAAATCGCCACAAGAGTGCCATACAGTGTGCTCTGGGCGGCTCTAATGTCTGGGGGGACATGCTGCAGGTGGCATTGAGGGCTGGCCCTGCCCCTTCCATCCAAGGCCCCACCCCTTCCGGGAGTGCAGAGCCAGCTTCCCCTTTCACCTTGCCCACAGGCTTGGTGCAGCTGTCGGCTTCCCTGAGCATATCTCAGCATTTAGGCTACATCTACATTGGCAAGATTTTGTGCAAATAGTCTTTAACACAAGAGTTTTTGCGTTAGAGTATTTGGCAAGAGAGTGTCTACACTGACATGTGCTTTTGCGCAAGAGATGTGCTTTTGCGCAAAAGCATCCGTGCCAGTGTAGATGCTCTCTTGTGCAAGAAAGCACCGATGGCCATTTTAACCATTGGGCTTTCTTGCACAAAAAATTCATGTTGCCTGTCTAACTGGCCTCTTGCACAAGAAGGAGCGTCATAGTTCTTGCGCAAGAAGCACTGATTTCTTACATTAGAACGTCAGTGTTCTTGTGCAAGAACTCGCGGCCAGTGTAGACAGGCAGCAAGTTTTTGTGCAAAAGCGGGTGCTAACGGAAATCGTTTGTGATTTAAAATACATTGGAAATTTTTAAAATAAACATTTCCCTGAAGAATTTGCCCCTCCAGATATCACAGTCCATGTTAGTGCATTAGTGCCCATAAATGAAACAACTTAATTTGTTGTCTTTAGACCAAATTGTACTCACTTTCTCCATGACCCCAATGAAGTCGTGGGAGGTAACCATGGATCAAATCTGACCATGAGCTCCTGGATGTGCAGAAGCATAAATAGCAAAAATAAAGTCACTCTTTACAATTTTTCATCTTTAGTCTGTTGGGTGGGGTTTGTAACAGAAGCAAGGAAATGTGTTGATATTTACGTTTACAGTGTCTTTTTAAAAAGATGTTTGTATCAAAGAGACCTGATTGGAATTTTTTTCACAAACTCTTTTGCCAAAAAATTGTGATTTGTCAACACCAAAGCTGTTCACAAGGCAGGACTAGTTTCAACAAATCTTCTCACTGGTGGGGAAGAGGGAATTCCAATTTTTTAACTGAAAAATTTCCAATTTTTGAGTGAAAAAATGAGTTCTGGGTTCAAAATCTTGGTCAATTAAATTATTTTAAAGAGGCCTAGGGGGCTGCCCCCGGCTTGCTATGCTCACCAACCCCAGTGGCCGGAGAGCCTGATGATGTCATTCTGTCGCGTGGCAGGAAAAACTTTTATATATATAGAGAGAGAGAAAATATGAAAATAAAATATTTCTATTGACCTGAAACATCCTCTATCCCCTTCATAATGCCAGATTTTTGGTTTGTCAAATGGTAGTTTTGACTTTTCCTTCTAATTTAAGACACGAAATTATATGGCGACCTGAACATTTTCATAGGATAGGAAAAAACATTTCTCACTTTGCCTTGGACTAACCCATTTCTCTGACCCTTATGACGATGGTCATTTTGTTTAGAGGAAGTACGTTAGAGGTTCTCAGCTATTCTGGAGAGGGAAGAAGCAACTTAGGCAAGGTGCAGGCTGACATTTTCTTGTACATTTATTTAACAGTTGACGTAGTGGTGGACAAGAAAGTTTATTCTCTGACTACTATACATAATAATAGTAGGCATAACAAGCTGATTGATGAAACACGTGCAGTTCAGGCTTATGAGCCTTGGCTGCTTTATCCTCCACTTCCCAGTGATGTGGGAAGGTGATTGAAAGAGAGCTGGCTTTAGGAAGAATGGAGAATTACCTCCCACCTGGATCCTCATTCTGTGATTTCCATTTTCCCCACTATGCCTCACAATCGTAGCACCTCTCACCTCCATCTAGGGAAGGAGGAAGGCAAGCTCTCTGACTGAAGAAGCCAGCAAAATGCAATGTAGAAAGCAGCTTCCCTACCTCCAAGAGACCACGGATACATGTAGTCTCTGAGCCAGAGATCATTAATATTTGAGGTCACTCCCATATCCCCTTCAGGAAGTTGGCCTGAGAGCCATGCCCACAGGCCAGTGACATAGCATTAGTAAACATAACTGTCCGTATCCAATGTATTTATTATGTAGCTTGTAAATATTAAGCATCAGTGAAGGAAATCATTTGCAATGAAACAAAACAAGGGACACTCTCAATGGGCGATCAAAGGCAACTGAGAGTGAGTAGGTCACCTTTGGTTCTATAACTGTCCTTATGTACTACTCATAGTTCTGTTTCTGTTTTTTTTATTAGGAGCGATACCTTCGATTGTTTTAAGACAGTGGGGGTGAAATTCACTCATGTGCAGAAGTCAGCACAAGATTAGTCCTTAAGGCCTGATTCCCGGGTGCTTAGATCTGAATTCACCCATCTGGTTTAAGTAATCCATAGGCCCATTGCACAGGGGTGAATTTCACCCCTACACAATTGCTATAGTCTGTGAAGAGTCTGTATAACACAAATGTAGCAGTTGACATTTTGGCCTGAAAAAACTATTGAAAACAACTTATCATGAAACTATGGGACCTTGACCTGTAACATCTTTTAGAATGCGTCAGTGTAAATGTAAAAGTGTTGGGGGAATCGATGTATATGTTAAAAGTATATGTTTAGAAACAGCAATGAGCCAATGTAGTTTTCTCCCAGGCAGAAATCCTCTCAGTTTCATGTGGAAAGAAAAAGGTATCTCAAGTACACACAAAAACCACCTACAATTGCTCACTGCAATGTGTACATAATGTAGTTATTTGCTCAAAGCTACAAATCAAGCAGGGAAGGGGAAAAAATCACCTATATGTATAATTGGAACGCTTTTTTTTCTCTTTTCTTTTTGCATGTTTCCTTTTAAAATGGACAAACTGTGTAGCAGCCCGCATGATTGTGGTTGTTTTCAAGAAGACTTCTAGTGTTCTGACGTATTCACACCGAAATGCAAAAGCAAGTGCATCAGTTAAACAAGTTCGAAAACCTTTTTTTGTAACTGTCAACAGCACAAATATTTTGTATTGTTGTTTGTACCATTTTTGTACCAAAAACAAAAGAGGGAAAAAAAAGGGAAGAGAGTAAATGTTTTCAATGTGTTTTTAGTGCCACTGCAATCTTGGTTCAAAACTGAGTAACAGCTTTGCTGATTTATTGTGTATCAAAGCTGAACTGGTGCATTAGCGCCTAGCTCCAGTGTAATAAATAAAATCCCCCTTTTAATAGTCTCCCTTGCTTTTTTTCATATACACAGCCCCTATTCATTTAGTAAAAAATATAGAAGCAACTAGAATTCAAATAATCTCTTAAAGCAAGAAGATAAGGATCCCTTAAGCAAGAATCATTTTAACTGGGATGTGTCTTACAGTATGTGGGCAGCTGCACTGGGCCAATTAGTGTTGCCAACACTTCTTTTGCAAATCCCTTTTCAGGATATTCTGAACTTGTTTTGTTGTTGTGACTTGAGAGCTCATTAAAATGATCATTTTATGGTGGCTAGCACAAAGCGTAATGCAGACAGGTCCTATAAAACATTGCCCACAATGTTCTGGCAACAGTCTGTGACCTTCAAATCTGCTAGCCCACTCCTCGACCTCTCACGGAGCATTAATTGGGCAGCAGTTTCTGCACTGCCAGCAAACACATCGTCACTTGGAATGGATGGAGGTCAGCAGGTCACATTGCGTCTGGTTGCCTTCACGCTCACGCTCAGAACCTCACACAGGCATTCCACCAACTCCCACGTGTGCACACATGTCAGGAACAGTGATGGGCAGAGAGACAGTCTATGGGACATTCAGACATCCCTGTGCATGAACTCGCACAAGCACAGCTGCTATGACATGAATGCATTTGGGAGAGCACTACACTGATGGTACTAGGCAACCTTTATTGCACGGCTACCAGGTCGAAACAGACAAGTTCATGTGAAACATGTTAGTGGTCTTTAAAAAACACATGCCTGTGGGGCACATTGCCTTGTGATGTGGAAGTTAGTTGCCTGAAGGCTTGGCTACACAAAGGAGCAAAGTCCAGTGTATTTAAGTACTACTGAGGATCCAGTGGAGGGCAACCAAAATGATTAGGGGGCTGGAGCACATGACCTATTAGGAGAGGCTGAGGGATTTGGGTTTGTTTAGTCTTCAGAAGAGAAGAGTGAGGGGGGATTTGATAGCAGCCTTCAACTTCCTGAAGGGCAATTCCAAAGAACATGGAGAAAAGATGCTTTCAGTAGTGACGGATGGCAGAACAAGGAGCAATGGTCTCAGATTACAATAGGGGAGGTCTAGGTTGGATATTAGGAAAAACTATTTCACTAGGAGGGTGGTGAAGCACTGGATGGGTTACCTAGGGAGGTGGTGGAATCTCCATCCCTAGAGGTTTTTAAGTCTTGGCTTGACAAAGCTTTGGCTGGGTTGATTTAGTTGCGATTGGTCTTGCTTTGGACAGGAGGTTGGACTCGATGACTTCCTGAGGTCTCTTCCAGCCCTAGGATTCTATGAGATCCTGAAAACCCCTGTTCAGCAGCTGCCTACTGCTGTAGGTGCCTAGAGTCCCGCGGTACCTAAAGCTTTGCCTGTGTACATGCGCAAAGTCACCTAAGTGCTGATGGCTCAAAGCTGCTTAGCACCATGGGGTTCTCAAGTGACTCCCTGCTGAGCTTTCCTGTAGGACCTGATCCAGTGCATGGTCTCAGAGCACACCTGCCCCAAATAGAAGACACTGGTGGCATTGTCACAAGGTGTAAAACCACGCTGACTCGGGCACGTTCCTGCAGCTGCATGGCCGGAGGAAAGTGACGTTCTGTTGCCCCAGCTGACGATACATTGATAAATCAACCCAGCTGTAAAGTACAGCATGAAGGGCCCAGGCTTGTAGCCATGAGCAGTAAAAATAGGACATATTCCCCAAATCTGCAGCCCCATTCAGTGTGGCAAAGCACCTTTTTTCTCGTCTCAGTGTATTCTCACTGCTGCAGTTGCGCCACTGATCATGGCCAGCGGTGAGCAACCTGCAGCCAAAGGGCCACATGCACTCATCGGGGATATGTGTGGCCCACAAGACATTTTGTTTTCTGGTGCCCATGCGCAGGGCTGCCATATTCTGCTGGTTTCCAGCCACAAAGCTTTTTTCCTGACAGTATTACTACGTGACACACACATAAACCAGGAGCACATAAGGGGAGATGCCTGTTCATTGCACACACCATTGAAAGTCATGTGCTCCCTCTGCATCCAGGCAGAAGCGCTGCTATGGTTCAATAGGCACACCCCACAAATTCCAGGACAATTCCAACGCACTATAAAGACACAGCTTGGAGTTTCTTTTATTCACCCACCAAAGGCATGAGCTGAAGTGGGTATAGTTCTCCTTCACCTAGCCTTGGCTGGGCTCTGCTCTCACACCAGCTTTACAACCTAGATCACTACAGGGGACTAGTCACCATAGATCACTGTGTGGGACGAGGCCCATGCTTACAGTTCCATGAGGGCTTACGAAGGTCGCTGAAGCAGCTACTTGACAACAACGTGCTTCCACCATGTTCCGGAGCTATTTCAGTCAAGTGTGTGGAAACACAGTGTCTGGTTTGGGGTTCTTTTTTTTTTTTTAAACAAACAAGTTAATTAAGAACATAAGAACATAAGAACGGCCATACAGGGTCAGACCAAAGGTCCATCTAGCCCAGTATCCTGTCTACCGACAGTGGCCAGCACCAGGTGCCCCAGAGAGGGTGGACCGAAGACAATGATCAAGCGATTTGTCTCCTGCCATCCCTCTCCAGCCTCTGACAGACAGAGGCCAAGGACACCATTTTATCCCCTGGCTAATAGCCTTTTATGGACCTAACCTCCATGAAATTATCCAGCTTCTCTTTAAAGTCTATTATAGTCCTAGCCTTCACAGCCTCCTCTGGCAAGGAGTTCCACAGGTTGACTACTCGCTGTATGAAGAAGAACTTTCTTTTATTAGTTTTAAACCTGCTCCCCATTAATTTCATTTGGTGTCCTCTAGCTCTTCTATTTAGGGAACTAATAAATAACTTTTCTTTATCGGCCCTCTCCACACCACTCATGATTTTATAGACCTCTATCATATCCCCCCTCTGTCTCCTCTTTTCTCAACTGGAAAGTCCCAGTCTCTTTAACCTCTCCTCATATGGGACTCGTTCCAAACCCCTAATCATTTTAGTTGCCCTTTTCTGAACCCTTTCTAAGGCCAAAATATCTTTTTTGAGGTGAGGAGACCACATCTGTACACAGTATTCAAGATGTGGGCGTACCATAGTTTTATACGGGGGCAGTAAAATATTCTGGGTCTTATTTTCAATCCCTTTCCTAATAATTCCTAGCATCCTATTTGCCTTTTTGACCGCCGCTGCACACTGCGTGGAAGTTTTCAGAGAACTGTCCACGATAACTCCAAGATCTCTTTCCTGATTTGTCGTAGCCAAATTAGCCCCCATAATACTGTATGTATAGTTGGGGTTATTTCTCCCAATGTGCATTACTTTACACTTATCCACATTAAATTTCATTTGCCATTTTGTTGCCCAATCACTCAGTTTGGTGAGATCTTCTTGGAGTCCCTCACAGTCTGCTTCTGTCTTGACTAAACAGTTTTGTATCATCTGCAAACTTTACCACCTCACTGTTTACCCCTTTCTCCAGAACATTTATGAATAAGTTGAATAGGATTGGTCCCAGGACTGACCCTTGGGGGACACCACTAGTTACCCCTCTCCAATCTGGAAATTTGCCATTTATTCCTACCCTTTGTTTCCTGTCTTTTAGCCAGTTCTCAATCCAAGAAAGGACCTTCCCTCTTATCCCATGGCCAAGTAATTTACACAAGAGCCTTTGGTGAGGGACCTTGTCAAAGGCTTTCTGAAAATCCAAGTATCCTATATCTACTGGATCCCCCTTGTCCGCATGTTTGTTAACCCCTTCAAAGAACTCTACCAGATTAGTAAGACAGGATTTCCCTTTACAGAAGCCATGTTGACTTTTGTCCAATAAATTATGTTCTTCTACATGCTTCACAATTTTATTCTTCACTATTGTTTCTACTAATTTGTCCGGTACTGAAGTTAGACTTACCGGTCTGTAATTGCCAGGATCGCCTCTAGAGCCCTTTTTAAATATTGGTGTCACGTTGGCTACCTTCCAGTCATTAGGTACGGAAGCCGATTTAAAGGATAGGTTACAAACCACAGATAATAGCTCAGCAATTTCCCATTTGAGTTCTTTTAGAACCCTTGGATCAATGCCATCCGGTCCCGGAGATTTGTTAACGTTACGTTTTTCTATTTGTTCCAAAACCTCCTCTAATGACACTTCAATCCGGGACAGTTCCTCAGATTCATCACCCACAAAGGACGGTGCAGATTCAGGAATCTCCCCAACATCCTCAGCCGTGAAGACCGAAGCAAGGAAATCATTTAGTTTCTCCGCAATGGCTTTATCGTCCTTGATTGCTCCTTTTATGGCTTGGTCATCTAGGGGACCCACAGGTTTTTTAGCAGGCTTCCTGCTTCTAATGCACTTAAAAAACATTTTGTTATTTCTTTTTGAGTTTTTGGCTAGCTGTTCCTCAATATCTTTTTTTGCTTTTCTTATTGCATTTTTACACTTGATTTCACAGAGTTTATGTTCCTTTCTATTTATCTCACTAGGACTGGACTTCCACTTCTTAAAAGATACCTTTTTGTCCCTCACTGCTTCTTTTACATGGTGGTTAAGCCACGGTGACTCTTTTTTAGGTCTCTTGCTATGTTTTTTAATTTGGGGTATACATTTAAATGTCTCTCCATACCCATCTCTTTGCTCTGAGACTGAGTCATCATGGGGGTGCTAGTTCTCAACCTGCACTTCTCAGTTTCTTGGCATTGTGCTTATGCAAGGAATGTATGTAACACAAGTATATCACAATGCCTAGGTTACTTATGTGCAGGCCCTTAGACGAGGTGGGGGGGGCAAAAGGGGCAGTTTCCCCAGGGCCCAAAGGGTTTGGACTTCCTGGCCACCACCACTGTTACTATGGCAGCAGTGGTGGCTGGTGTCCCAGGCCCCTCTGAATTGCTGAGAGTGCTGCTTCGTGTGGCTCTGAGGGGAGGGGTGCACTGCAGTCTGGGCGGAGCTAAGGGCTGACTGCCCTCAGCCTCCTCCCTTCTGCCTGCGTCAGGCTCCACCCTGTCAAGGGGCGTGGAGCTAGGCCCTCCCTCACCTTGCCCCATGGCCTGGGATGGCTGTCGGCCCTGCTGCTTATGTAGGGTTTCTCAACTTAGGAAGAGCAGCTGAGCCACCCCCCTCCCCCAAAAAGCCCTGGTCCTGAAATGACATGGGCATGTGCTTAATGTGCAGAGTTGACCAAAGCTTAACGATGGCATAAAATGATGGAGCTAAAACTTTAGCTTAGTCCTAAGAAAGTGTTTTGTTGGCTCGGTTTGCCATACGCGGGCCTGGCATGTTCCTCCATCAATCACACTGACCTTCTGAGCAGGCGTGGTGAGATTATTCTTGAGTATATTTTTCATTAATGAACAATGAATGTTTGAGCCTCCCTACTCCCCTCCCCCCAGGAAAACCTACTTTGATCCTTCAGAAATGTGTTTTCTTTCTTCAGAGTTGGTGGGGGTAACAAAAGGATGAAACCGATGGAAATGGAATGGTCCCTTCCAGCACAGGTAATTGTGAGCAAGTCAGTTTTATGACATAATCAAAGCCTTCATGTTTTCCAGTGGCATCACTGATAAATGAAAGGCTGTAACTGGGATATTCCAAGAAGCCAAGGGGGGAGCGAGAGAGAGAGAGAGAGAGAGGTGCCAAACCTCCACTTAAAGTTAGTGGCACATGGAGCCCTGTGTTCCCCTTTGGCATTTGCAATCACAAGCATGTGGCCATCATTTCACTGAATGGCAGTGGCAGCTGGTACCTGCTCGGGGAAAGGTGCAGGGAGGACCACCCAGAAGGACAGGAGAGATGTTGGGGCACTCAATTTAGCAATTAAAATGTGGGGGGCAAATGTTGGCAGGGACATGGGGGAGCAGCGCACCTCCCAAGTACTACAATGAGTCATCTGTGCTGGATGAGGGAGGAGGGAAGGTGGCATTAAACTAAGTTGCCTCCTATTCACATCACTGTTTCTAGAGCAGGCGCGGGGAACCAGTTTTTTGGGTCAGAAGCCACTGACCCAACAGAAAAAAATCAGTCAGGGGCTGCACAAAAGCAAAAAACAAAAAACAAAACAAACCCCACCAAAACCCACTTTACTGACATGAGGAATGGGGCCAAAAATGAGGCGGTCAGTGTGTGGAAGGGAGCTGCTGGGAAGGGTGTGGGATCCGGGCCAGAGAGATAATACAGGAGTGGGATGAAGGCTAGTGCATATAGGAGGGTGGTAGAGTGCAGGAGTAGGCTAGAGGTGAGAGGAGGTGGGTGGGAAGTAGGGTGAAGGCCAATCAGAGAGGTGGAGAAAACCCCTCCAAGCAATGCTTTGCTGCACTATCATTTTCCCAGTTGGAGGGGGGGCGGCTGGGACTGCTTCCTTCTCCCACCAGGCACCAGCCCACGAGGCTCAGGGCTCCCCACACCCGCAGCGGGGAGCCAGTGCTGGTGCTCCAGCCCTGCAGAAGGCTCTGTTTCAGGGGCCATATCTAGGTAAGCTGGGGGGGGCCAGATCCGGCCCCCTCCAGCCATAAGTTCCCCACTCCTGTTTTAGCGGCTGTATTCTGATTTCAGCTACACTACTGTAAATTCATTGAGTGCAAGTGGGGACACGGGAGTTTACAAAGCTGGCACTGAGATCAGCCTCTGGCAACAGAGAGCCAGGGCCTATCCTTTTGAACATTCACTAGGCTATGTCTACACTGCATGATTATTTCAGAATAAGCTGTTCCAGAAAAAATATGCCGAAATAGTTTATTTTGAAATGGCGCATCTACACTACAGGGAAGCCTGGAAATTAGTTCAAGTCTGGCTCCCCTAATGTGGACGTGCTACCTCAGTTGAGAACCCCAGGAAGCATTGGGATGTAATTACTTTGAATGGCTTCGGAGGAGAAGCTATTTCGAAATAGCAGCGGTGGAGCAGCCACACTTCGGCTATTCCAAATAGCTCTTCTGGAATATGCATTATTCCTCGTGGAATGAGACTTACAAACACCAAAATAAGTCACCCATTATTTTGAAATTATTTCAAAATAACGGGCTAGCTGTGTAGATGCGCACAGTGTTATTTTGGAATAAAGGATATTCTGAAATAATGCTGCCATGTGGCCGTAGTCCTAGTAAAATGATAGGTTAGAGAAACAGGGCGACACTCTGAAGGAATCAAAACTGAATTTCAGGATGACTGATCCCTCCTGAAGTTATGCTTGTTCGTTGTGCTATTGAAACTTGTCTTTAGCTAACACTGCAAAGAGAGTAGGAAGTAACTCTTAAGTGCACGCTCTTCTGAGCCTTTAAAAGAAAGACTTTTGGTTGCTTATATTCTAATTCAGTGCATGTGTTGCGGGACTGGGAAGGACAAGCTTCATTCAACTTCTTAGGGAGAGGCTGCAGCATTTCTCTTAATTCCAAAGTAGATTGAAAGGAAACAAAGACAAGTGAGGGTATTCAGAGGGGACTGAATTTCCAGTCTTCTTTTACAAGCTTTTGCCTCAGCCTTGATTATTATTTATTACCGTCTCATCTCCTGACTGCTGTAGAGCCTGCACAGGGGGATAGAGTTAATGAGACATTAAAGATTTGTATTTTGAAGGAAAGTGTGTGTGTTGTGGGGGTTATAGCAAGCTCACAGACAGAGCAGCCTAACAGGGAAAGAGTCCTAGCCAAGAGTCATTTTTAATGCCCCCCCTTCCCTATCACACATAGCTATTTGGGTGCTTAGATGTCTGCATTGTTTTACACCACGTGGTTTCCTCCTGATAGAGCTGTATTATGCCCCCCACCATTGTGATTAATGCACAGCTTCACAGCACTCATCTCAGCTCCGTGGCCCAATCTATCTATTCTGCTCGTAGGCCTTTTCTCGTCCCCCTCTCTCCCTCCTCCCGCCTTCCTGGCCCTTAATGAGAAAAATAATTTTATTTTTTGCTGTAATGCTTTTTCGGAAACAGCCGCATGTTGGTGGCGGTGAGTAATGACAGAAAGCCGCTCCCAGCTTCATCTGTAACACACAGCTCTCAGCACATTAGCCCCCGGCCTCCATGCTGACCCAACGAGGGAGAAAGCAGCCAGCCCAAAAGGGGTCTGTGATGTTCCTCCATTGCATAATTGAGGGAACTCCCACCCTCCCCAACATGCACACACAGCTCACCCAAATTATTCTTTTGGATGAAAGGAAATTCTCCAACACATTGGTTACGCCTGCTGAATCTCCAGTCAGGTGACTCTGCAATGAAAGGAAAGAAAAGGGTAGGGAATGCATTCAGGCATAAGAAATCAAATGTCTTCCAGATGTGAAGAGTGAAACGTGATCTGGTTGGAGATCTCTTAACGCCGTAATGAGGGATGAGGACCTTTTACACCCAGCAGCTGTGTTTTTTCACGCCACATCACAGCAAGGAGGTGATGTCTTTTGCCACTTCGTCTTTCCCTGACAGTTGGGAAATGGAATAACTTTGCCTGCTGTCCAACTCTGAATGACTAAGATAAGAGGGGTGGGAGGAGTGGAGCCTGAAATTGCCATGTTCCAGCTGCCTGTTCAACTCAGAAAGGTGGTTTTAATCTCGCCCACCCCAAATGGCCTCCGAGCCTGACCGTTTTTGCTCACCAAAGAAATGTCAATGTTCAGCCAACAAGGCTTGAAGGAGACCCTGGCCAAATTAATTACCAGCCCATACATTTTGCAAAGGGTCTTCCCTGTGTGAAATCAGAAACAGGGAACAAAAAGGAACTTGTGCCTCCATTTAAAAAGTGTGGATTCGAGAGTCAAGGGCCAGACTCACTCAGCTTTTATGCTTTTATAACCCACACACCTACTGGGTGTGGTTCCCTGTTGCATGTAGTGGCACTTAGACCACTTAGAGAGAAAAAATGAGGTCGCACTGTGGTCTTAGCCAAGCAGGCTGGCTTTTAGCTCGTGTGCTTGAGCAGGGGTGGCCAACCTAAACCTGAGAAGGAGGCAGAAGTTACCAATGCACATTGCCAAAGAACAACAGTTCTATGTCACCAGCCCTAATCAGCTCGCCACTGCCACGCTCAGCACATCCCGCCCACTGGCAGCCCCATCAGTCAGTGCTGCCTTCTCCTTTTCCTCCTGCCCACTGGGATCAGCTCTGAGAGACACTGGAGGGGGGACTCATGGGTTTGACAGGCTCAGTGGAGAGGGTAGGACGTTATAGGATCCTGGGGGAAAAGGATGGAGGGGGACAGCACGTAGGGCAGAGCTGGGGGTTGAACCCTCCAGCCCAGTGGAAAGTTGGCACCTGTAGCTCCAGCCCTAGATGTGGTACCCATTCAAGGAGCCACATATTAACTTCTGATGAGCCACAGGTTGGCCACCCCTGTACTAGGTGCTCACACACTAAGCTCTAGAGGTCCCAGGTTTGGTTCTGCCTGTCAGTGTTATACTTTCACACGGCCCCCACTGTCATTGTAGCGGTTATGCAACTCTGGAGGGGGATAAGTTTGAGACAACATTGCCATTTAAAACAATTTTGCTTACAGTGGCTCCATGCTTGGGGACTTGGCCGTCCTCCTCAGCCTTTATTGGTAGGCATATGTGCATGAAAATTGGATCGTCATTTCTTAAGAGTTCATTTACTCCTGCTGCTGAGCACCCACCTGAAGTCATAATCCACTGCAGGAGCCAGGCTTATCATTTCAATGAGCATATTAACATGGTAATGATTTGCGTCCCAACGTTCATACAGCTTGTGACGAGTCCCCCCCTCCCCCGCCCGCCATACTTTATGAAATTGGCTTATGAGTATAAATATGCATAACTCAAAGATGCTTTGGACAAAATACATCATGTGATTTCTCAATTGTAATGTTACACTGCTGGATCTGTAGATCTTATTTGGGTGCATGTAGCATTCTTGTATGAAAAGTTAGAAATATGGGGTATGAAATGGTTTTAAATGTGTACCCTCAGTGGTGCTCCTGTGATGCCTTAACAACTGGGTGATCAACTTAACACATTGAGAACAGCCTTGTTTGTCCTTTAAATCTAAGCAGTGGTTGGTCTTAGGACAACAGGTGACATCTGGTATGGGATCAACAGTTTGACGAGATAATTTTCCATGGAAAGTGGGGGGCGTAGAGAACAAATCATTCCCACCCAAACAGAATCTATATAAACAATGGGAAGCTATCTCTCCTTTGGCCTGAGGAAGGGCCTGGCACAATAAGAGAACATCTACACCGCGGACCTATTTTGGGATACCACTGGTATCCTGAACTAGCTATTCCACATCTTAAGAACAAGCCCGTTATATTGAAATATAACAGACTCGCTATTCCAACATCCCCGTAAGCCTAAGGATAAGAGAAGTTTCAGAATAGCACTTTATTACAAAACAGCATCCTGGTAAACCTTGTTGCATGAGGGATAAGGGATGGTACAAAATAGTGAGTTATTTGAAATTTAACACTGTGTAGAGATGCCAAATTTCAAAATAAGCTATTTTGAAATCAGATACGCAATTTGTGTAGTGCAAATAGCGTATCTGATTTTGAGTTTAGGGTGCGGTGTAGATGTACCCAGGGATGCAGTCTAGACACAGCCACTTTTCCATAAAAGGGCTGCAAATTAGACACATCGCAATTGCAAATGAAGCGGGGATTTAAATCCCCCCCACTTCATTTGCATAAACATGGCTGCTGCTTTTTTTTCCGGCTTGGAGCTTTGCCGGAAAAAAGCGCCAGTCTAGACGGAGATCTTTCGGAAAATAAAGGCTTTTCCAAAAGATCCCTTTAAAAAAAGGAATAAGGGATCTTTTGGAAAAGGCTTTATTTTCCGAAAGATCCCCGTCTAGACTGGCGCTTTTTTCCGGCAAAGCTCCGAGCCAGGAAAAAGCAACAGCCATGTTTATGCAAATGAAGCGGGGGGGATTTAAATCCCCGCTTCATTTGCAATTGTGATGTGTCTAATTTGCATCCCTTTTACGGAAAAGGGATGCAGTCTAGACACAGCCATCGTGTATTAGGATGAGCTAGTGTGTTTCATTTGTTTTGGCGTAATAATTTAATTTGATCTGTCTGTTTTCACTTGAAACCACTTAAATCCTATTTTTTACAGTTAATAAAAACATTTTTATTTATTATCAAACCCAGGGTAAATAACTGTTACCTGGGGAGAGCAACCACTGTGCATATCTCTCGTTCATTGTTAAGGGCGGCAAATAGCTATATGAACATTCTCTTGTAAAACTTTTATACAGAGTAAAACAGATTTATTTGGGGTTTTGGTACCTTTTGGAGGATAGGTTCCTGGGTGCTGTGAAGGCCCTATAGCTGAGCCCTCCCATAGTCCCCAGCAGAGCAATGCAAACCATTACCTCAACTCTGTGACTTGGCTGTGGGAAACCAGATTTTCTTGTCCCAGCAGAATGGGTGGTCCCAGATGGCAGGTAGGTGAACTCAAGACCCTACTGTGAATCAGGTGGAGTAGAGATTAAACCCAGGTTTGCCACAGTTGGGGTGAGTATTCCTCTATGCTTGCTGGCTTCTATGAATGCCATTCTTCGGCAAGTCACATTTTCTAGTGTTCTATATGGAACCTGGGGGCCTACTAGGGTGCTGAGGAGTCAGGTAAATGATGAATGGCCTCACACTGCTGACCTTAAATTCCGGTTGTGATGCTAACCTTAAATGACTTGACAAAGATCACACAGGAAGTCTGTGGCAGGGCAGGTTGCTGAATCTGGATCTCCTGACTCCCAAGCACTTCCTCTAACCACTAGATAATCCTGCTTCTCTTAAGAAGCCCAAAGACTGAGCCAGGAGTTATCATCTGATCTTAAGTGCAGATGGCAAATTGTTTATTTTTGGCAAGGAAATAGGCGCAAACAGATGAACACCTTGATTGTTCAGAGCCCTGGTGGCTTTCATTAGACTACAGTGAGAAAAAATATCACCTTTGATATGTCATCTGAGCCAGTGTGAGGGGGTGCATGGCACCAAGCGAATAACTATGGAAACCATCAATGCTTTTTTAACAGTCATTTTCACAGAAACCTTCTGCCTAATGGAGGATATTTTAACATTCTGTGACTGTCCAGAACAAAAAAGGAAAAGATCAGTAAGGAATTTTTTTTAATGATATTGGCAAGCTATTGTGATAGCTGCTCTGAGGGACATGGCAGTCTCCTTGGGTTAGATGGTGCTCTGCTTCACAAACATGGACACCAAAATGATTGATGCAGTACTATTCAGCCTGCCACTCTGGGAACTTGGTGTCAGATCCAAGACTGGAGAGTTATTTTTCTCTGCAGGCAATAAGTCAAATAACTCTAGGAAGCGTCAGCACAAGAAAGGTTACAAAACTGTCTGACTTGGAAGAGATGGATGCAGGCTGCCTAACTTGTTCATCATAGTGTCCCACTTCCAAGGAAACAGTCATATAGAGAGACATGCTCCAAGAAAGCTGGTAAAGCTTTGAAATAAGATGAGAAACAAACCCTAGTTAAACATATTGTGTAAGCGGAATTTCAAAAATGACCATTTCTGCTTAAAGTTTAGTATTTGTCGGTCACGCAATAATTTAAATTAAAATTGACATTGCCAGGTTTTAATGCTTTTCATGAATTAAATTACTTTGTTTGATAAGCTCTCTCATGTGTACACTTTTTGACTTTGACTTCCAATGGGAGGTGAGTTCCTGACTGTCCTTTGATTCACTGAAAATCTCCCCTTAGTTCTGGCTAAATTATCTTAAGAATCATAATCTGATATTAAACTTAGATACAGCTCCCATTGTTGCATTTCTATGAAGTAAGTGCATTCTCTTAAATTGATTACTGATGAATTGAGTAGCAGTATAAGGCAGTATAACCAAAGGATCCCATAGTGCGTTATATACACAGGAGACAGGGAAGTGTCTGGGATGGGAGATGGAAATAAGGCTACGGCTACACTACCTTTTTTTACAGAAGAAGATATGCAAATCATGCTCGCATTCGCATATCGCCTTCTGATTCTTTTTGCGGAAGAGGTTTTGCTGTTATTTGGACCCATGTAGACAGAGCCAAATGCTGGAAAAAAGCCCTCTTTTTAAAGACCCCTTCTTCCTCGTAAATCGAGGTTTACAGGGTCTTGCAAAAGAGGGGTTTTTTTCTGACATTTGTCCCCATCTATACAGGGCCAAATAGCTGCAAAACCTCTTCCGCAAAAAGAATTAGAAGAAGATATGCAAATGTGAGCACGATTTGCATATCTTCTGCGGCAAAAAAATGGTAGTGTAGTCATAGCCTAAATGGATAGGTAAACTGATACCCAACAATGGTGAAACAGGAAGTGCTGGTCAAGGGCACTACAACAAACCTTCTGCTCTCTAAAAAGCACCATGAGATTTCTACTGTCCATGAAGACAGGACAGAATTTGCATCTTCAAGCTATTTTTCCAGAAAAAGTTTGCCACTCAACTATCTGGGAAGGATGATGAGCTGATGCCAGCCGATGGTCAGGGCAGTGTGTGTGTGTGTGTGTGTGTGTGTGTGTGTGTGTGTGTGTGTGTTACACCCGAGTCTTCAACTGCTGGGACACAAGGTCCCGTTGCAGTGGACAGCCTAGGGAAAGCTGACAGATGCCCCAAGAAGTTTAATGTCCGTGTCTTTGACCGCTAGGACCAGGTCCCTTCGCGGCGGGCAGCCAACAGGCCAACAGATGCCCCAGAGTTTACAGGGAGAGTTTATTACACCTCAGATTTTGACTGCTAGGATACATGATCCCTTCGCAGCGGGCAGCCTACAGAAAGCTGAGAGATGCCCCTACGGATCTGTCCTCTGGAAGCGACACAATCCAAATGCCCAGCTCTGCTTGTATCTGTCCCGTATGACCGGCTGGAGTTCTTTTAAATTGTGCTTGGTTCTGTTACAGCAACTGAAGGAGTCAGGTTAAAGCTTAAACAGTTACAGGTTTATTAAAGAAGCTTATAAATCATATGGTTACAATGGCTATTGCTCTATTTCTTAACTGCTAGCAAATATAGATCTTAAAAATGATTACAAAGAAAATAAAGATAGAAAACAGAAATAATGGTACCAAGTGACAGCTTAATCTTTAAAGAACTCTAAGTCTATGTTTACACTTAAAACAAAGGACACATACAGGTACAATTTTTACCCCCTTCTGTGCCTCTCGACTCCAGCGTATCAGGCCAGGGCAGGTCCCTCAATTCCTAGGAAAGACGAATACGAGGTGGGCGTCCCCATGGAACCTCGGGAGGCCAATCACCTAACCCGACCAGCAGATAGATGGTAGATTGACGCTCAGAGTAAGTGTGCTGCTGGACCCATCTTTATACCTATAGGGACCCGTATCCTCTTTCTTACCTAAGATGCCAAATTCTGTTGGTCCGTCTTTGTGACGCCAGTTCTTACAAGGGAGTTTCAAGTTAATTTACACTTGCAAGAGAGAGAACTAAATTATGAGTACTGGACATTCTTTACTGGGCGGGAGATTCCTCCCCCCGGGATGAGTGTGTGTTTGTATCAATATGGGTTTTAGTCAAGGGCACGCCTCTGCAGCCTCTTGGTCAGCAATTGGCGTAACTCTGTTTACAGCCATCCAGGGTCACAGCAGCCAGCATATCCGGGCCTTTTGTCAAGTCATCAAAGACTATGCTGATTTAACTGCTCTGTGTGCCCTGTATGCTTCAGGCAAGCAAAAATGGATGTTACGGGGGGGGGTTCCTGTCTGGCTACAGCTGAATTCACCATGTCTGGATTAGATTCTTCAAGCAGCACAGTTATTTCAAACCCAATACTCAGACTAAGAAGGCATCCTCTCTGGATCATAATTGTGTGTCATTGTGGCTCAGCTGATGGCAATTTGGCTGCAGACAGATTGTGACAAGTAAAAAAAATCCAAGGATTGGTGTCCATTATGGAGGCAGTAAGAAGGTGCATTGCTCAAGGGCATCAGTCTTCCATTGAGAGGCTAAAGTCTCTTTCTGCCCATCCCTGGAAGCTACCTTGGTGGAAAATCAAGGTCTCAGATGTGATTCTTCAGAAAGACTGGAGAATTGTCGTGTCCCTGCCAACATTTCCATGCACGTAAAAGTGGGTTAATCTCTAAGCCTGTGCAAATGCTTTCTTATTGCATTCCTAATGGTTACTCCATTAATCCCTACAGATGCTACACGATCTCACTATAACTCATTATTTGCTCAAGTACTTGGGTGTGAAAGGTGCCATAACAAATTCCAGATGGTGAAAACTCGTGTTAGTATTCAACAATTAGGTAATGTAGAGAGCCTTTACAACCTCAGTGGAATGCTTTGATCAATCATGTGATCTATTTTTAACTCACCATACCTAGCATATTAAATGTAAATCAAGTGTGTAATTACTGAGATCAATGTACAGTGTTACTGCGATCAATGAACGGCCTGCTCTTCAAACATCCCATGCTACTGTCAGGAAGAAAACATGCTGAATCGATATAGGCAAGGTCTGACATGGGCATGTTGTGTCATTCATTATATAACTAGGAATATATGCATAAACCATTCCATGTAATTCCTCTCAAGACAGGCCACCGACTGTGTTATATCTTTTCATTTTATTTGGGATATTATATCCTCGTTACTTCTGGACAGGTGGCTATAGTTTAACCAATGTGGTACAGAGCAGAATGCAAGGTTCTTCGTGACACACACAAATTAGTGCGGTAATAATACAACTTTACCAGATGCTACTGACGATGCCTATAAAGGACAATGTCGTTGCTACGCAAGAATATACATGTTAAAAGCAGGGGATGATACATAAGAACATAAGAACGGCCGTACTGGGTCAGACCAAAGGTCCTTCTAGCCCAGTATTCTGTCTGCCGACAGTGGCCAGCACCAGGTGCCCCAGAGAGGGTGGACCGAAGACACAATCAAGCGATTTGTCTTCTGCCATCTCTCTCCAGCCTCTGACAAACAGAGGCCAAGAGCACCATTTTATCCCCTGGCTTTTATGGACCTAACCTCCATGAAATTATCCAGCTTCTCTTTAAACTCTATTATAGTCCTAGCCTTCACAGCCTCCTCTGGCAAGGAGTTCCACAGGTTGACTACACGCTGTGTAAAGAAGAACTTTCTTTTGTTAGTTTTAAACCTGCTACCCATTAATTTCATTTGGTGTCCTCTAGTTCTTCTATTATGGGAACTAATAAATAACTTTTCTTTATCGGCCCTCTGCACACCACTCATGATTTTATAGACCTCTATCATATCCCCCCTCTGTCTCCTCTTTTCTCAACTGAAAAGTCCCAGTCGTTTTAACCTCTCCTCATATGGGACCCGTTCCAAACCCCTAATCATTTTAGTTGCCCTTTTCTGAACCCTTTTTAAGGCCAAAATATCTTTTTTGAGGTGAGGAGATCAAATCTGTACACAGTATTCAAGATGTGGGTGTACCATAGTTTTATATGGGGGCAGTACAATATTCTGGGTCTTATTTTCAATCCCTTTCCTAATAATTCCTAGCATCCTTTTTGCCTTTTTGACCGCCGCTGCACACTGCGTGGAAGTTTTCAGAGAACTGTCCACGATAACTCCAAGATCTCTTTCCTGATTTGTCGTAGCCAAATTTGCCCCCATCATACTGTACATATAGTTGGGGTTATTTTTCCGGATGTGTATTACTTTACACTTATCCCCATTAAATTTCATTTGCCATTTTGTTGCCCAATCACTCAGTTTGGTGAGATTTTCTTGGAGTCCCTCACAGTCTGCTTCTGTCTTGACTATCCTAAACAATTTGGTATCATCTGCAAACTTTACCACCTCACTGTTTACCCCTTTCTCCAGATCATTTATGAATAAGTTGAAAAGGATTGGTCCCAGGACTGACCCTTGGGGGACACCACTAGTTACCCCTCCCCAATCTGGAAATTTGCCATTTATTCCTACCCTTTGTTTCCTGTCTTTTAGCCAGTTTTCAATCCAAGAAAGGACCTTCCCTCTTATCCCATGGCCATGTAATTTACACAAGAGCCTTTGGTGAGGGACCTTGTCAAAGGCTTTCTGAAAATCCAAGTATACTATATCTACTGAATCCCCCTTGTCCGCATGTTTGTTAACCCCTTCAAAGAACTCTACCAGATTAGTAAGACAGGATTTCCCTTTACAGAAGCCATGTTGACTTTTGTCCAACAAATTATGTTCTTCTACATGCTTCACAATTTTATTCTTCACTATTGTTTCTACTAATTTGCCCGGTACTGAAGTTAGATTTACCGGTCTGTAATTGCCAGGATCGCCTCTAGAGCCCTTTTTAAATATTGGTGTCACGTTGGCTACCTTCCAGTCATTAGGTACGGAAGCCAATTTAAAGGATAGGTTACAAACCACAGATAATAGCTCAGCAATTTCCCATTTGAGTTCTTTTAGAACCCTTGGATGAATGCCATCCGGTCCCGGAGATTTGTTAACATTAAGTTTTTCTATTTGTTCCAAAACCTCCTCTAATGACACTTTAATCCGGGACAGTTCCGCAGATTCAGGAATCTCCCCAACATCCTCAGCCGTGAAGACCGAAGCAAAGAAATCATTTAGTTTCTCCGCAATGGCTTTATCGTCCTTGATTGCTTCTTTTATGGCTTGGTCATCTAGGGGACCCACAGGTTTTTTAGCAGGTTTCCTGCTTCTAATGTACTTAAAAAACATTTTGTTTTTTTTTTTTGAGTTTTTGGCTAGCTGTTCCTCAATATCTTTTTTTGCTTTTCTTATTGCATTTTTACACTTGATTTCACAGAGTTTATGTTCCTTTCTATTTATCTCACTAGGACTGGACTTCCACTTCTTAAAAGATACCTTTTTGTCCCTCACTGCTTCTTTTACATGGTGGTTAAGCCACGGTGACTCTTTTTTAGGTCTCTTGCTATGTTTTTTAATTTGGGGTATACATTTAAGTTGGGCCTCTATTATGGTGTCTTTGAAAAGTTTCCATGCAGCTTTCAGGGATTTGGCTCTAGTCACTTTGCCTTTTAATTTCTGTTTAACTAACCTTCTCATTTTTGTGTAATTCCCCTTTTTGAAATTAAATTCCAGGGTGCTGGACTGCTAAGGTGTTCTTCCCCCCACAGGAATGTTGAATGTTATTATATTATGGTCACTATTCCCAAGCGGTCCTGTAACAGTTATTTCCTGGACCTGATTCTGCACTCCACTCAAGACTAAGTTGAGAATTGCCTCTTCCCTTGTGGGTTCCTGCACTAGCTGCTCCAAGAAGCAGTCATTTAAGTAATTGAGAAATTTTATCTCTGGTTCTCTTCCTGAGGTGACATGTATCCAGTCAATATGGGGGTAATTAAAATCCCCCATTATTATAGAGTTCCCTATTTTGGTAGCCTCTCTAATCTCCCTCAGCATTTCAATGTCAGTATCGCTGTCCTGGTCAGGTGGTCGGTAATATATCCCTATTGCTAATTTCTTATTATTGGAGCATGGAATTACTATCCATGGCGATTCTATGGAACATGTTGATTCACTTAATATTTTTATATTAAAGGTGTTTGATATATTTTATTGCTCTCAGACATATGGCTGTACAGCCCATATTTTCAGTATTACACATGATCACTTGCGAGTGTACTCACGCAGCCGCTGAATGGGTCATTTACCACCTAATTGCTACAAATGTGCTTAATTGGAAATGCAAATTAAAGAACATAAGAACGGCCGTATTGGGTCTGACCAAAGGTCCATCTAGCCTAGTATCCTGTCTTCTAACAGTGGCCAATGCCAGGAACCACCAGAGGGAATGAACAGAAAATCATCAAGTGACCCCACCCCTATCACCCATTCCCAGCCTCTGACAAACAGAGGCTTAGGACAGGCCTGGGCAAAACACCCTCGCTGGGCTGGATCTGGCCTGCCAAGCCACTGGATCTGGCCTGCAGATGCAGTAGGAAGCCTCAGGCAGACTTCCCTGCTTGCCCCACTCCCACATGCTGCTCAGAAAAGTGGCTGCTGGGATGTTTGTGTTCCACAAACTGTGAGCAAGAGGAAAGGGGGGGTGGTGTTTCATGCACTGTTCCCACCCCCAGAACAATCCCATTGGCTGGTTTCTGGCCAGTGGTAGCTACCTGTTTGAAGAACGGGTAGTGCACGAAGCACCACTCCCCCATCCCCTCAGGCTCTTATTCACTGAGTACATGACCCTACAGCCTGTGCAGGGGTGGGGCAGGCTCCTGCCCGAGAAATATGCTGGGCTGCTGGCTGGGACTCTTACAGGTAGGTCTCCCAGCCACAGCCTGCCTCTGGCACCCCAGCTCCTACTTTCCCCAGGCCCTCTGCCCCCACCCCACATAATCCAACCCTCTGCCACCCTCCTGAGCCCATACTCCCTCCCAGAACCTGCACCCCAATCCTCTGGCTCAAATCACAATCCCCTCCTGCCTTACAACTCATCCCAAACACCTGCACTGTAATCCCCTGCCCTAGGTCACAACCCAAACCATTGCACCTCAATCCTGTGTCCCAGGTCACAACTGCCCCCTTCATCCAAACTCCCTCCCTGCTTCACAGAGCCTTCTGCACCCAAATCCCTTACCCCAGGGATAGGCAAGACAGCCTTCACGAGATGGATCTGGCCCACCAAGCCCATTGATCTGACCCATAGCTGCCCTCCTGCTTCTCCCTCCCCCCCCCCCAAGCCAATCAAGACCCGGGAACCGGGGAGTGCGCAAAGTCTCCTCCCCCCGTCAGAGGTGCGTGATACCAAAGGGAACCCCAGCTATTCAAAACATCTGGCAGTTCTCTCTATGCACTGAGGGATGGGAAGGAAAAGACTTCATACATTTCCCCCTCCGCTAGGCTAATCAGGGTCTGTGGGTGGGGGAGCACAGGAAATCTCCTTGCTCTGCCCCTTCCATCCAAGGCCCTGCCTCTTCAAGGGTGGCCTGTAACCACTTCAGAAATGTGTGAAGTGCCCCACCCCCTTCGTAAATTATTGCCCATCCCTGGCTTAGGAACACCACTCCTACCTAACCTGGCTAATAGCCATTGATGGACCTATGCTCCATGAATTTTTCTAGCTCCTTTTTTTAATCCAGTGAAAGACCTGGCCTTCACAACATTCTCTCACAAGGAGCTCCACAGGTTGACTGTGCATTGCGTGAAGAAGTACCGGTACTTATTTTTGTTGGTTTTAAAACTAATTGGACGCAAACAGCTATGAATTTCAGCATACACAGAGTTTTTTTTAAATGTGGCCCTTTGTCTCTTGTAAATTGGATCTAGGCTGTCTAAGCTCCTTACTGTTTAATAGTTAAGATATGACCATAAACCCCAATGGTTCACTTCAAGAAGGTGCATGACTGTGAATACCTTGCAGTTAAGAGGGCACTTTTGATGCAAGGTCTTAAGGCACCTCATAACTATGTAACTGATGCCATGACTACACTAAACAGAAGATCACACTGCCGCAATTGATGTCCTGAAATTCAATTTAGTGAGTCTAGTTAAGATTTGCTAAACTGAACTCAGAGAGCACTTCTGCCAGCTGCTGGTGTTCCTGCCTTTGCAAGGAGTAAGGGAAGCCAATGGAAGCGTTAGCTCCCATTGGCCTCCTGATGTGGGGACAGCGGGGAAATGTGAAACAAGATACATCAACTTCAGCTATGTAATTAACAGAGCTGGAGTTGCATATCTTCTTTCAACATACCCTATGAGTGTAGACCTGGCCCAAGGTACCCATTTCATTGCAATAAAGAGACATTAAAGGATTTGCCCAAGATCACAGAGTGAAGGAGAGTAGGAAAAAGAACCCAGATGTGCAAGCATAACCAGCAGAATATAACACAATATAAAAGTACATCAGGATGGAAATGCATTGAATAAGCAGGGCACAATATAAAATATTTAACCCTGGAGCACATTACTAAAGTGGTTTCTTTCAAGATTACATTTCTGTCCTTGTAAAAGACACACAGTCAGGAAGAAATATCCATCACCGAACAACTCTACACCATTTCGACACAGTGGAAACTTTGACTCAGGAGATCCAGCCAACTCTTACATGAAGTCTGCCTTACGTCCTGCTCCTGAAGAAAAAGTCATTTCTCCCCAGAGTGGAAGTTGATGCTACAGTTGAAGCCAATGAGTGAATGATGCATGTACTCTTGCTATATGCAAGTTAGGAAATGTCTTATAAATCAAATTATTTTTTCCATGGATATTTTAAGTATATTGAGATTGTAGAACATGCTCATTCTTGTCTGTTCCATTACTAAAGGGTATTTGACTCATTTGAAAGCACTGCAACATTCTCTTTTGCTAATGAAAAATGGTGTAAACTGAGTGCAAAACTCAGTGTTTAGGTCTTTACAGGAGGATAATTCTGAATCCTATAAAAACTTACAGACAGTAGTGTTTTCCATACTGTGCCTAATGGAGTTTTCTTACCCCAGCATGTCACCTGGTTTTGCCATCAACAGGGTAGGTATTTGAAGGAAGGGAGTGTTTGGTTGTGGGTTTTTTGTTTGATATCATGCAATACATGCTAGAAATTCACTTGATATCATGCAATATATGCTAAAAATGAAGAAAGACTTATCTTGATAGTTCATGTCTAACCTTGCTGTTGTCAGTTAGGCTACCTTTGTATAATTTGCTAAGAGGATGATGAAAACATGAGTCCAAATTAGAAGACAAGTTGTCCATGAACATTTTACCTTTTCCAATCCCTAGCAAAACAATTCTAATTTTGAGGTTTTTTTCAAGCAGCTTCATTTAAAACAAGAGTCTGGTAGGGCTAAAAGATGGAAAGAATTAGGCAGATGAGACAAAGCTGAGAGGAAAATCTCACAAGGGGAAGGGAAGCAGATCAAAAATTCAAAACTAATTTTCACCACAAGTTTCCAAAATTTCAAAAAGTCATTTGCATTCAAAACAGAAGCCAGTTTTGTTTACGCAGATCATTTTTTACCAAATAGTTTAGTGAACCTTTTAGTTATTTTCTTTCCTTTTTCTCCCCTCCCCTTTTTCCTTTTCCCTCTGAAAGCAGGGGTTGGGAGAAAGGACATAAATAATAACCAAAAAGAGAAAAACAACTAACTTTGTTGTTTTCCATCTTTTATAAAGAAACACAAAGTTGTAAAACAATTAAAATGTTTTGCAGAAATTAATGATTTTGAAGAAAAAACTTTTTATTGAAAAAAATGGCTTTCATTCAAAAACTTTCCATCAGCTCTAGTGAGGCGGGATTTAAAAAAAAATGAACAAAATGAAATTGTAAGTGGAGATATTGACTGTGCAGTCAAGATTAATACCTGTCTAGCCCTGGAATTCTTTGTTTGATGGTGGTAAACATCAATTGTTTTAGAAAAAGTAATAAATAATCCAGAGTGCATCTAATTACACAATATTGATATTATTCATTTCTACATCACCATAGCTGTTCATAGCTCTTATCAGCCAGTCCTGGAGGAAACATTTCCTTTTAGTCTTTCATAATCTTCCCTAGCTTTGACCACCAGCTTCTTGAGTGCTGGATTGTTCAGTTGGATGGATGGATCAGGCAAAAGCAGAGTACAGGGACCCAGGAGAGGAGATTCACATCAGAACTGGCCACTTGTACCCTCCAGGAATCAGCCTATCATGTAAGTAACAGAACTGCTACTTTGTGGAATAGGAGGATGTTGGTTTACATCTCACTGGCATTATTGCTAACCTCAAGAGGTCAAAACTCATGAGTCAGTTCTTCAAAATCATGAGATTTTAAAAACCATACAATTATGATTTTTAATGTCTTTTGACTTTTAATTCCCCTCCGATTCTCTTCCAATGTGTGCATGATAATTTCAGATTGATAAATCAACCTTCAATGTGAAAAAAAACCCTAACATCTCTCTCTGGATGCTTAGATGGAGACGCCATTTACCCTCCACTCACCCCTAACCAGGAAACTGCCATCCAGTTCCTATTATTGTCTTGATACTCTTCCCTCCTAGCTTACTCCCTTTGCTAAAGGAAGGGTTGGATGGTATATAGTTTGAGAACCAGTGACCTAATTGACTCATCATGATGCACCCTGGTAGCTAGAACAGGGATGGGGAACCTGTTTTGGGTGACCCACAGAAAAATCAGTCATGGGCCACACACCAGTGAGAAGCAAAAAACAAACAAAGAAAAAAAATCTCTCAGTGACACAGCCCCCGACTGAGGAGAAACACACTCCCCACATTCCCTTTGTACACCAGAGCCTAGGGGGGGTCAGCCTAGTAGATTTTGTGCTTCCAGACCCATGGTGGAGCAGCAGGGGGGCTGGAGTGCCAGCTCTGGCTCCCCAGTGCTGGGGGGGGGCACTGAGCCTTGGTGGGGCCACATCCAGGCAAGCAGGGGGCCACATCTGGCCCCTGTGCCTGAGTTTTCCCATCCTTGATCTAGAACTTAGATTACTTTTCATGGTTGATGAATTACAGATAAATACATTAAAAAACTTAAAACGTACACCAATAATTCATATAAGTCACACTGTCACAGTAAAAAAATCCATAGGATTGATGTAGGGTTTTGCAAGAACTAACAATTCCCTGAATCTGCAATTTCTCTGCCTGGGACTGTGCAGCACTCCCTGCTTACACACACACACACACACACACACATATGATGGTGGGGTGTGTGTGTGTGTGTGTGTGTGTGAAGTAGGGAGTGCTGTCCTCCCCCGGTTCCAAATACCCCCTCAGCTTCCCTCCTCACCCCCTACACCTCATTCCCCTGAAATCTCTAAATCCTCCTCCTGATTTCCTCTCTCCCTCCATCCCTTTTCACAGCATCTCTGGCTGCTCCTCACAGTCCTTGCATTCTGTCCAGCCACCTGAACCACACAGTGGCAGCCATTTTGTCTCTGGGCCTGGCTTGAATCTC
Source organism: Pelodiscus sinensis (assembly GCF_052426305.1). Classification (NCBI taxonomy): domain Eukaryota; kingdom Metazoa; phylum Chordata; order Testudines; family Trionychidae; genus Pelodiscus; species Pelodiscus sinensis. The sequence continues at coordinate 11,788,607 of NC_143068.1, read as the reverse complement.
ATTGAAAAGAGTGGGAGGTGGCCTCCAGCTTTATGAAGGGCAATCTCACCTCCAGTGAGACTGTAAGGGAGTGGCAGCCATCTCAGTGGATTCAGCCTCACTGACAGTAAGAGGAGACGGTGGCCATTTTGAATGAAGGAAAATTATTGAGTTGGGAGCCTGTCATGTTTTCATGGGACAGGTTAAAAAAGTAAATCTCCAAATCTGCAAGGAAATCATGGAGTTGGCAATATAGCACTGGGGACTAGGGGAGATTTTCAAAGGCACAAATAGATGTCCAGCACCCAGCTCCCACTGGCTTTCAAAGGGCACCGAATTAATTACCTTTTGTGCCTTTGAAAATCACACTCATTTATTTATTATTAATTGTACTGTGATAGAACCACGAACACTAGTGGTCCACCTGCAACCTGAGGACCACATGCAGCCCATTGGGGTTCTATGTGTGCCCATGGGACAGTTTGTTTATCATTGCCCATACACAGGGTTGCCAGATTCCACTGGTGTCCGTGTTGGTTTTTATCTACCAGTATTACTGAAGTGACACTCACGTAAAGCAAGGACACGGGAAGTGAGGGGTATGCTGATTGCACACCACATTGACTGTGAGAGCCACGCACTCCCTCTACAGCCAATCAAAGCAGAGCTACGGTTCAATCAGCACACCCCACAAATTTTAGGTACTCATTCGCAAAAACTACCCTATCCCAGGAGAACATCTTGGATACAATAGCCTTGCAGCCCACTGAGATGAAGGAAGGCCACTCATGCAGTCCACCCAGTAGCCTAGATTGCCCAACTCCAGTCATGGCCCAAAACTCCAATGTACAGCAACAGCACAGCAAGACAATCCGTGCCCCAAACAGCTACCAATCTTTGCTTCCCAGTTTATTTAAATTCCTCTTCCCTGCAGTGAGTACCATGGCCACAAAGATGGCAACGTTACTTTTTTTAAATCATTCCTTCTTTAGAAATGGACACAGACCGACAAATATTTATTTGCAGCCAGTGTAATTACTCTTTCCTTGAAATACTGTCCCCAGCTCAGACAGTGACACTTGATGCAGGCTCGGTATTACCATGCTATCTGGGAGTGGATGCCCATCTTCAGTGTGTAACAGTCCTGGCTAGTCTCTGGAAGAAGCTGTTGTATTATATTTTAATCTATCCTTCAGTGGTTCTAGCTTTCAAGGTTGCTGTTATTTTACACCTCAGCAGACGTTCGCGGTGAACAAAATGAGGTTGCAATCCTCTCAGGAAAGCTGGCGAGAGTCACAAATCCATCTTTGGGGAAACAGATTTCAGTTTAGGTCCAAATAATTAGTTCTTCACCCAGGCCTTAAGATAAGCAGACTGTGTATGCGTCAGCACTAGCTGCAAAATAACATCCCAGAAAGACACATTATGCTTAGATTTCTTTTACACACGCTTTTATAAACAAGAGTTTTAGCAGGGAGATGTCAGCTGGGATCATTCTACTGAGTGCGTTGGAAATGACTCTTCGTTATGCAGCAACCACAACATGATACATAAAGCAAGAGCTGCACAAAGCTATGAACTCATTTTAATTTTACTGCCTCCAGTTTTCATGTATGTGCTGTAGATCATTTAACAGTAAAGTAATCAAACTTGTACAAACACCAACTGCTTTTACATTAGGCATCTGTCTTAATGCGTAAATCTTGTGTTTTTTCTCTCTCTTTCTGCTGTTAAGGACAGGGCTACAATAGAGGGCAAGTTCAAAGTAAGATACGCAACTCCAGCTACATTAATTGCATAGCTGGAGTCAATGTACCTTGATTTGAATTTTTGCACCATTCCCACAGTAGGAGATCAAGAGGAGAACGACTCACGTCGACTTCCCTTATTCTTAGTGAGGAGGAGGAATACCCGTTCCAACAGGAGGTGCCCTCTGCATTTAATTTAGTGGATCCTTACTAGACCCACTAAATCAAACACCAGAAGATCGACCTCAAGAGCAGCGATACACAAGGAAGTATACACATGGCCTAAAATTCCAACAGTAGTCATACACTTGCTCTAAACTGAAGGTCACCTAGGATTAGAAATACTTCTTCTCCACAACTTCTTTATTCTGCCTGCATATGTGATGCAGTAATATTAATAAGTAGTAATATTAATAAGTACTAATAAGTACTTTTTTCCTCCTTGGTGTGCCTTCAATTTATCATAGAGAGGGAGACTACAAACTGAGAACTTACCATAGATGTGCTGTAGCAGATAATCCAACCTGACAACACAAAGAGACAGACTGGGGGGGGAGGGGGGTGTTGATCTCTGCACTTCAGTAGTAGCAACTGGTCTCCATTTTAGGAAAGTTGCTAATGAATTGATGATCTCTGAGCACTGATTTTTTAAACAGAAAGGTAGTTAAGGAAAACACCCTGGGTTCTGTCCAGATGATTTGCCAGTGAATGAGATGAAAAATTCAGGAAATATGACATGGAAGTTATTATTTTCCAATGGCTTTTGTAATGTCTTCAAATTTTTTCTGTGTCATATTCCCTTCATGGAAGATTTCGTCAGTACAAAATAAGCATGAACTTCTACAGCAGCATGTGATTACTGGAAATTGGTAACAGAGCCTTTGATTTACAGATCTAGGTTCAACTCTGGTCAAAGTCAACGAGTGAAAGATCTGAAGACTCTTTGGTGCATTCACCATAATATATATATATATCAAGTACTAAGGGTTTTCTTTTTAATGGTTCTTTCCCCTGGTGATGGTAGTTAAAGTTTTCTGGTAACATTTCTCAGCACACAGCAATAAAATACTGGCAGATAAGGAAGGATGAAAGAAAGCATCTTCTGAAGAAAAGAAAAGTGATCAAGAGGGAGAGTGGAAAATTTAGTAGAGGTTGAAACACTCTAGTCCGGCATCTCTCGTCTGACAACATCTGTAGTCTGACATGATTTTAGTTAGTCAGATGCCCACTTATAATGGGTGTGGCCCAGTTTCCCACAGTCCAGCGGTAAAGTTTGTTTACAGCTGCCAGTCCTGGTTCTCAGTGTTCTGTGCTGTTATTTATCTCTACTTTACCCTCCATATTTTCTTAGAATCCAGCAAGCAGTGGAAGTGTTGGTAATGCTGGTAAGCATGGTTTTTATGCTTTATCTACTTATTTCCTTGTACCAATACAGTAAAATTGTGTAACAACAATAAGGCTGCGTCTACACTGGCAAGATTTTGTGCAAAATCTTGCCGCCCGTCTACACTGGCCGTGAGTATTTGCACAAGAACACAGATGTTGTACTGTATGAAATCAGTGCTTTTTGCGCAAATACTCTGATGCTCCCGCTCAGGGATAAGGCCTCTTGCGCAAGTGTAACATCAATTTCTTGCACAAGAAAGCCCGATGGCTAAAATGGCCATCAGAGCTTTCTTGCGCAAGAGAGCATCTACACTGGCATGGATGCTTTTGCACAAAAGCAAATCTTTTGTGCAAAGGCACATGCCAGTATAGACGCGTATTTGCGCAAAATCATGCCAGTGTAGATGCAGCACTTTGTTATGAAGAGAGCTGATAACCCTTGACTATGTATAGGCTTATAGAGGATATATCAGTACAGTCATACATTATTAAGCAGCATTGCAAGCGCAGTTCCATTTATTCGCCTCAATGAAATAAAAATAAAGAGACCCACTTGCTACAATATTGGCCTTTCATGGTTCAGCAAATTCTCTGGTTCAGCACCCATTAGGTCCCAAGGGTACCAGACTAGGGAGGTTCAACCTGTAATATAAAATTCAGGATGTCATGGGGCAGATTAAAACTCAAACTCTCTCCCAAGCAAACAGATTAAAACAGTCCCATAACACTGAGCTATTTATTGCCATTTGAAAGATACCAAAGTCTTGTTTACCCTCCAGAAAACTGCTGCATTGGTGGGTTTTAAAATAAGTCTTTTTAAGGTCTTATTCCATGATCATGTACAATATTAGATTTTGACCTGTAGGACTTTTCCCGATCCTTCATTTCTCTCTCTCCCTCTGCTCAGTATGATGCAAATAGTCTACTTTCTGAAACCTTTGCATGTCCTAAAAACAATTTCCAACATTCAAGAGCTTGTTAGTTTTCCCTTTCCCACCACTTTCCCCACCCCAGAGTGGGAGAGGAAAAGACAGGTAAAGCACCAGCAAAACATAGCAGATTGTTTCTATAGACATCCTTTGCAAACTTTTGTCACTAGTGACTTGCTTCTTTCATGACAATTTGGGAAGTGACTACCATATATGTACCCCAGGAGCCAACTCCAGGAACCAGTCATGGCTCAATCACTATTTTTCCCATTGTCCCTTGTGTTGCTCTGAGAGGTGGAGAAAGTGACCTATTGCTGTCTATCCCAGGAGCAGGTTACTTAGAATCATAGAATCATAGAGCTGAAAGAGACCGCAGGAGATCATCAAGTCCAGCCCCCTGCCCAAGGCAGGACCAATCCCAACTAAATCAACCCAGCCAGGGCTTTGTCAAGTGAGACTTAAAAACCTCTAGGGATGGAGATTCCACCACCTTCCTAGGCAACCCATTCCAGTGCTTCACCACCTTCCTAGTGAAATAGTTTTTCCTAATATCCAACCTTGACCTCTCCCATTGTAACTTGAAACCATAGCTCCTTGTTCTGCCATCTGTCAATAATGAAAACAGCCTCTCTCCTTCCTTCAGGAAGTTGAAGGCTGCTATCAAATTCCCCCTCACTCTTCTCTTCTGCAGACTAAACAAACCCAAATCCCTCAGTCTCTCCTCATAGGTCATGCGCTCCAGCCCCCTAATCATTTTGGTCACCCTCTGCTGGACTCTCTCCAATGTGTCCACATCCTTTCTATAGTGGGGGGCCCAGAACTGGACACAATACTCCAGATGTGGCCTCACCAGAGCCGAATAAAGCTTCAAACAAAATCACTTCTCTAGATTTGCTGGCAATGCTCCTCCTAATGCAACCTAATATGCCATTAGCCTTCTTGGCTACAAGGACGCACTGTTGACTCATATCCAGCTTCTCATCCACTGTAACCCCCAAGTCCTCTTCTACAGAACTGCTACTTAGCCGGTCGGTCCCCAGCCTGTAACAATGCTTGGGATTCTTTCATCTCTAGTGCAGGATTCTACACTTGTCCTTGTTGAATCTCATCAGATTTATTTTGGCCTAATCCTCTACTCTGTCTAGGTCACTCTGGACCCTATCACTGCCCTCCAGTGAATCTACCTCTCCCTCAACTTAGTGTGATCGGCAAACTTGCTGAGAGTGCAATCCATCCCCTCATCCAGGTCATTAATAAAGATATAGAACAACAGCGGTCCTAGAACTGAACTTTGGGGCACTCCGCTAGAAACCTACTGCCATCGTGACACCGAGCCATTGATCACTACCCACTGGGCCGGCCTTCTAGCCAGCTTTCTATCCATCTTACCGTCCATTTATCCAATCCACATTCCTATAACTAGCTGGCAAGAATATTGTGGGAGACCATGTCAAAAGCTTTGCTAAAGTCAAGCTATCCACTGACTTTCCCATATCCCCAGAGCCAGTTACCTCATTATATAAGCTAATCAGATTGGTCAGGCACGACTTGCCCTTCATGAATCCATGTTGACTATTCCTGATAACTTTCCCCTCTTCCAAGTGCTACAAAATGGATTCCTTGAGGATCCCCTCCATGATTTTTCCGGGGACTGAGGTAAGGCTGCCAGGCCTGTAGTTTCCTAGATTGTCCTTCTTCCCTTTTTTAAAGACGGGTATTATATTTGCCTTTTTCCAGTCAACCGGGATCTCTCCCAATCTCTACAAGTTTTCAAAGATAATGGCCAAAGGCTCAGCAATGAAATTTGGCAACTCCCTCAGTACTCTTGCATTAAATCCTGACCCATGCATTTGTGTGTGTTTAACTTTTCTAAATAGTTCCTAACTTGTTCTTTTCTCACCAAGGGCTGTCCACCTCCTTCCCATACTGCATTGCCTACTGCATTAGTCTGGAAGCTGACCTTATCTATGAAGACAGAGGCAAAGAAAGCATTGAGTACTTCAGCTTTTCCCACATTATCTGTCACTAGGTCACCTCCAACATCCAGTAAGGGACCCACACTCTCTCTGATCACCCTTTTATTGCTAACATGCCTGTAGAAACCTTTCTTGTTACCCTTCCCATCCCTTGCTATTTGCAATTCCAATTGCACTTTGGCCTTCCTGATAACTCCCCTGCATTCTGGAGCAATATATTTATACTCCTCCATAGTCATCTGACCAAGTTTCCACTTCTTGTAAGCTTCCTTTTTGTGTTTAAGTTCACCAAGGATTTCCCCAGTAAGCCAATCTGGTCGCCTACCATATTTGCTTTTCTTGCTGCGCAGCAGGATGGTTTCTTCCTGTGCCTTCAATAAGGCTTCTTTAAAGTACTACCAGGTCTCCTGGACTCCTTTCCCCTTCATGTAATCATCCCAGGGAATCCTGACCATCATTTCTCTGAGGAAGTCAAAGTCTGCTTTTCTGAAGTCCAGGGTGTGTATTTTGCTACTCTCCTTTCTTCCTTTGGTCAGGATCCTGAAATCTACCATCTCATGATCACTGCTTCCCAGGTTGTCACCCACCTCTACTTCCCCTACTAGTTTCTCCCTGTTTGTGAGCAGCAGGTCAAGCTGCACATGGCCTCTGGTCTGTTCCTTCAGCACTTGTACCAGAAGTTATCCCCAACATTCTCCAAAAAACTTCCTGGATTGTCGGTGTACTGCTGTATTGGTTTCCTAACAGATGTCAGAGTGATTAAAGTCCCCCATGAGAACCAGGGCCTATGATCTTGAAGCTTCTCTCAGTTGTCTGAAGAAAGCCTTGTCTACTTCATCCACCTGATCCAGTGGTCTATAGCAGACACCAACCACAATATCACCCCTGTTGTTTCCACCTTTAAACTTAAGCCATAGACTCTCAAAAGTCTTTTCTCCCTCTATATACTGGAGCTCTGAGCAATCATACTGCTCTCTTACATATAATGCAATTCCTTCTTTTCTCCCCCGCCTGTTCTTCCTGGACAGTTTATACCCTTCCATGACAGTGCTCCAGTCATGTGAGTCATCCCACCAAGTCTTCATTATTCCAATCAAATCATAGTTATTTGACTGGGCCAGGGCTTCTAATTCTTCCAGTTTGTTTCCCAGGCTTCTTGCATTTGTGTAAAAACACCTTATATAACCAGTTGATCACCCTACCTTCTCCATTCGAATCAGTGGTCCTCCTTTGTTGCTTGTTCCTCCTTGTGTTTCTTCCCAGTATCCAACTTCCTCAGTTGTGCTACTCAGCACATTGGAGAGGAAAGGGGGGTAGAACCAAAGCTCTGTCCCTATGTCATGATCAGAAGCTGTGCTGACCAGCACCCAGTGACTAAGAGGTTAACTCAGGTACCTAGCAAAGGTGTTGGGCAGTCAGCCAATAACAATGCAGGTAAGAATTTCAAACTGGAAAAGAAGGGTTTTTCTCTCTCTCTTCTTTGTTTGAGATTAGAGCAGTTTCTCCCAGGTAATGAGGGAGATGGGAGGCGCTTCTCTCTCCAGGAATGGACTTCTTAAAATGTGTAAGTAGGGAAAAGTCAGGGTTTATTGTTTTCCTTGTTTGAGAGTTTGGAAAACATGTCCGAGCTGGCTAATTGTTTTCCTCTTTTGTAACTAAGGATTACAGCTTAGGGACTTTCCCTGAGTATCTATATCAAATGATGGCTCTTTTCATCTAGCCAGTTTACTATGCTTGCAACTGTACTTTTGTTTTGATAATAAAAAATTGTTTTTTGTATTCTAATTAACTGGTATTGATTGATTCTTGTGTCCTGGAAGGTCTGGCTGTCTGTATGTGCATGCCTCTGACTGAGGGGTCAGCTACCAGAGACTGCAGCTTGTTTTTCTCTTTTCTTTTTCAAGCTCTCTTGGGGAAAAAGAGCTGGGGTACCCCTGGGTTGGTTTCAAGTGTCTACCCTTGTTGTGTTTTTATTTTGGGAATCAAAAGCACTTGATGGTGGCAGCAAGTCCCCCAAAATCTGGAAATTAGGATTTTGGGGGGAAATTTTGTAAGTAGTGCCTGTAGAGGCAAGATTTTGGAGTGTTCGTGCAGGCCCCCAACTTCTGTATTCACAGTGCCAGAGTGGGGAACAGACTTGACACCCTACTAGCCGACTCTTCCATCAACCCACAGGGAGTACTGGCTTTTAGAAGGCTGCTCTTGGGCCCTTACACTGTGACTTACAATGAAGGATTTGTGACCCTTCAAATGCTGCACAAGTGTTCCACAAGGCCTTTCATCCTTTTAGTAGTCTTTGGTGCATTTCTCAAAAATCTTTTAATCATTCCTTCCTATGTAACATTAAAACCAGATATTTAGGTATTGAAAGTAGCACCTCAGCGTCTTCAGAACTAAGAGCCAATCAGGTGTGCAGTCAAAGAACCCCCTCCCCCTTATCCATAAGTCAAGTTCTCTTGTTCACGGTTTGAATTATTTGTGCCCAAAACACAGACAGACACAGACACACATATATTCATGCCCTTCCACCTTCCCCTCTCCTCCCTTCCATTTGTTTTTTATCACTGCTAATGATGCTGATTCGGTCTGTCATGTTTTTTTATGTAGGTAAATTTCTTATCAGATGTGGGACAACACTTGTCAATGAGGCATTTCTTGAAAGACTCAGAGGGTAAACAGTTATATTATCATTTGTGTCTGCATTAACATTTTGATTGTCAGAGCCCTCTTCACTTATTAGTGTTTCCATGTTGTCAAGGTTGTTGAAGGGAATTCTGGGCTGCTGGCTCATAACAAAATTACTACTGTCCTCACCATTTCCTTCAATGTCCACTGAAGCATTGCGGAGTAAAAAGGGTGGGAAATGAAGTTAGACCCAAGAAGAGGAGGCATTAAAGTATGGTTCAATGCTGGAACCAGCGACTCTGTACAAATGACATTGGGGAGTTCCCTGCCACTTTGCCTTTAGATGGTTTCTATTTCAAATCCGATCATTGTGCAAGTAAAAATATCATTTTTCTCATTGCCTGCCCTGCACACTCAGCTGGGACTCAAAGTCCAGCTGGGTTCTTCCCTTCCAATACAGCATCAAAAGAAAGAAAGACTCCACAGTCAAAATGTCTAACAGATTGTAAGTGCTTTGGGGCAGGAACCATCTTTTTGTTTTCTGTTTATACAGCACCTAGAAAACTGGAGATTAGGCAGGGGTTGGGCAGTCCCACAATATAAATAATACATTATAATAAATTATGTCCTTAGTAATACCTGTGCGAACTCATTGATTGATTAGAATTTGATAAACAATCCTGCTGAGGAGACACGAAAAAATGGAACACATAGGTTCCTCTCTCTGTGTAGCTCTGGTTCTGAAAGGTTAACCAAAAACTTTTTTTTGATCACTACAGCAAGATGAGATTCTGAATGCAGAAAGGGCAAATCTAAGCTGTCACCATTTTTACATAGTCATTTTTCATGTACACAGAGATTCGATAACTCACATGCCTTACAACTCAATATGGGTTTATCCCCAGGAATTGGTGAGCATTCTGGGTACGCCTTCAAATTTTGCAGTAGCATTTGAGAGCTGCTGAAAATTGGGTCTTTTCAGCCTCTCCTTTCTATGATTTAATGAGAGCCACCATTCCCTTGGAACTATCACAACAAGGTCATTTATCAGAATAATAGACAATCATGATATAGCCAAATATTTCATAGAAACTCAGAAGAGCTATCTAGTCAGTTTCACAAACCTTTCCCATGATGTTCCATGTTGAAGCCTTGTCTGAGGATATGTCTAGACTGCAGGCTTCTTTTGGAAGAAGCTTTTCTGGAAGAGATCTTCCGAATAAACTTCTTCCGAAAGAGAGCGTCCATGCTGCCAAAGCGCATCGAAAAAGCTATCTGCTATTTTGAACGATAGCATCCACACTGAATGGACGCCATCTCACATTCAATCTGTGATTACTATGGATGGAGTGGCCACCAAGGCACCTGTGATTTTTCCTCTTTCCTTTTCTTTCACAACGCCCTCTTCCCCATCCACGCACACCTTTTTCTGAAAGAGCTCTTTTGGAAAAAAGCTTCTTCCTTCTAGAAGGAGGTTTACCAATGTTGGAAAACCCCCTCTGTTCTTTCAATTTTCTTTCAAAAGAATTTCAATTGCAGTGTGGACGTAAGTGAAGTTATTTTCGGAAAAACGACTGTTTTTCTGAAAAACCTCTGTAGAGTAGACCTAGCCTGAGGCGTTAGAAAGTCCCTCCAAGCAGGTTCTCAGAATGATGCTTGTACACAGAAAATTTGCTTTGTTCCAAATAGAAGTTTAAATAAACCACACTTTAAGGGTAAAATAATATAAAGGACAAAAACATCTGGCCTAGGAATTTTTCAGTCTTGTGTGGAAATGAAATATAAAAGCAGTGAGTTTTAGGAAGAATTCCACCCCTTCTTATGCCCAGAAACTATGGGCACAAACTAGGTGCTCATTTGCACAGGAACTTGCTCGAATAGGACATCACTAGCAAAAGCCAATGCATCCCGACTTTGACAAATGACACATTCAATATTCTGAGTTACACACCATGCAGTAGAGTTTTCTTGTTATCTTTTCAAACTCCACTCACGCCGAGTTAAATAATACAATTAAACAGGGACGTGGGGGAAAGAATGGGGCCAGAGAGAAAAGAGAGATTTTCAGACGAGATTTGATAAGAGCTAGAGAGTCAATGAGGCAAGGAGACCTGCCACTTCTTTTCAGCAGTATCCAGCCATCAGGAGCTCCACAAGCAGCTTCAAAGGTTATTGTGTTTACCACTGCTATTTCCAGCAGACAGTGTCTACAGCATCATTCTTTATTCTCCACTTTTTGGGGAATTTGTGTGTGACCATTTTTTGTCTTAAGTGGTTTTTCTTGGCAATGTTATTTCCCAGATTAAATCAGCAGCAAATAGAGGAGTTCACTTCAGATAATGGACCAGTTATTTTGCCATGTCCAGGATTTCACTGGAGGGTTCCCTCGGCTCCCATGATGTGCCTGTTGCTTATAAAATTCTAATTAGCACGTACGACGCATCACACGATCACTGCTTCCATAACTCAAAGGTATGCGAGTCATAATGCACTAGCAGTGCAAATTTTACACAAGTTGCTCAGTTGTTGTAGCTTTGAATCTGGTGAGCTGGTGGAAAGGACAAGAACAGCTGGGCCTGGCATTTTTCAGTCTTGTGTGGAAACAAAGTGTAAGGAGTGAGTTTTAAGAAGAATGCAGTATACCTGGAAATAGCCATCTAACCACGCCCTCCCATTGACATCATGCCCTCTACTCTACTTAAAGATTTTTCTATCAGAAGAATCAATCAAATAATTTATCCACACAAAATGTGTGGTGAAGGTTTGGTGTAATGCCTGTAGAATGGAATCCCTATGTACCAAAAAAAATGAGTTGTACATTGGGCACCGAATGGCACTGATGCTAGAGTATGCAGATAGTTATCATCATCCGTAACTTTACTCCCATGTAGAATAGTAATAGAGATGTAGCCGTGTTAGTCCTGTCTTTTGTTTCAGCAAGACCAGACTATGCAGCACTTTAAAGACTAACAGGATGGTTTATTAGGTGATGAGCTTTCGTGGGCCAGACCCACTTCCCACAATTTGATCTGAGGAAGTGGGTCTGGCCCACGAAAGCTCATCACCTAATAAACCACCCTGTTAGTCTTTAAAGTGCTACATAGTCCTGTCTTTTGTTTACTCCCATGGATATTCATGGCATTGGCCTTTACTGCATCCTGCGATAGAGCTATTCCTCCCTCACATCCTTCAGGCAGCCAGCACATTGGTATTGTGTCAGTGAGATACAGCACTAAAGGGGCGGAGCCTAGAGGAAGAGCCAACCTAACATCTACACATCTTTGTTTTACAGGTGCAAATGTTGATGATTGTACAAACCCAACAGACAGGGTTCTGCACACACGAGGGGGTAGCACCTGCCCAGAGTACACTCATGAACCTACACAGACAGGGATCTTCCCCAAAAGCAAGTGTAATGTCTGGTCAGTGCAGGGTAAATTTTCAATGCAGCTAAGAGACATAAGAGCCTACAGAGCCGTCCTTACCCATACACAGAATATGCAGTTGCACAGAGCACCTGAAAATTTGACACCTCTTCCTATGCCTGTCCCATGGCTTTACTTCCTCTGGAGAGGATGTAGTCAACTTAAAAGTGAAAAAGCCTGCCAGAGCTATTAGCAGAACACAGAATCCATGAAAGAGCCATTCAAGTGGTAAGGAAGCCATTTAACAGGCATTTGCCAACCCCAGTTATATCCTTGTCATCTTCTGAACTTACTGTGATAATCTACAGAACTTTCATTTAAAATTTCCTTTAAAAATAATTCATTAGTGCATTGCTGAAGATTATAAAATCACAGCTCTAAAACATCATTCTCCTGCCCCTGACACCATCAGGCATAGGGGGCACTAATTTAATACTATTGTGTAAAGACCCATCAGTCCTAAGGATGGCCCTGAAACTAAGTCTTATTTTCAAAAGTGACACTTAAGAACTCAATTCTCAATGAAAGCCAGTGGAACTTTGTGCATAAAAGAGGCATCACAGAAGTGGTGTTTTTAGCTGAGAGAGGGTAGAAAGTCCCGCTGCTCGCTGAGCTGGTCCATTGCCATGAGCATACATGTGCTAGTGTAACTGTAGACATTGATCCAGGAGCAAGTACTGCGCTTTGTTGGCAATAGCCTAGCTGAGAGCCTTCACCGCCAAACTGGGTCTGTGATTGTTTTAGTCGGCTTGACCAGAGATCCCTGTTCTGACTCCTTGGCCAGAGCTGGTACAGAATACAGCGAGAACATACACACAGCCAACAACTGACCACAGTGCCCTAGGTCCCTTTCTAGCTGTAGCCACACTTTCAGCAATGGAAGGAACACAAGGAATATTCCTAACGTCTCTGTAAGACGTAAAGGCAGTCAAGCCATCGAGCTAACTTTTTTAAAGGTCCTTTAATCAAATTAGGTTATTACGATAACCCCTGCAGCAAACTGTAAACTTGCCAGGTCTCCTTTATTCAAGTGCAGCCTCTCATTTAACCGTAATCTCCTTCCCAAGTGTATAAGGCTCTCTGCCTTTTTGCTGAAAGCTGATTGAGTTGGAGTTTTCATCAATATCCGAGATGCAAAATTGGTCATGGGCTTACGGAGCTGCTTAGAATGCAAGAGAGCTGATAAACTCCAATCAATTGCATGGGGGAAGGCACTTCAGATTTCATCACTCTCATGAAGGGGGTGGAGGAGCCGCTGTGCTTATGTGTCACTTCAGGAGATGTCAGCTCCATGCCCTTGAAGAGTACAATATTGGCAAGTTCTAAACCAGATCTAAGACCCAACCCTAACTATTTAAGCACTACACCCTCATGGAAGATTGGTTTGATTTCCTGTCCTGGTGCTAGATCCAGACCTAATCCCTACAACCTGATCTAGCAAGGACCAGGAGTTTTATGAATGACACACTCAGCTCCTGAAGAGATGAAAGAGCTGTAGATCACTCAAGAATGACCTATGGCAGAATGGGATGTATTGGCAGCGCAAGGATAACCGGAAGGATGATGGCCAAGGCACCGGGGCTGTGAGGGTAGAGGGAGATTTATTCCCTGGGATGATGCTACCAACACCCAGAGGGAATCCACAGAGTTCTGGTGCAGATAAGCCAGTAATGCTGCAGAACGAATCCTCCAGGTTAACAATACCCGGGATGCCTTCCCAGCTCCACACTCCATCTAGCAAAGGGTTCCTTATTAAAAAACACATGAATTTTATGCTGGCAAAATGTTGCAGGTTGGCAGCCTAGCAAACTGAAGCCTGCTGTTTGTGTGCAGAATGGGGTGCAATATGGCAAGCAGCTGAGCAAGTTTCCCTTCAGGCTGCCTCTGTCCCGCCTCCATCACTCAACTTCTGTACTCCTCTGAGTCACGCGCTTCAGATTGGAGCAGCTCTGCTGACAGGGTTTCTTCATCTAGGACCCCTGCTCTGCAGAGATGAGGCTCAGGGGCAGAGGAACACCCTGATTTCAGCCCTTCCCTCGCCCTTCCACACGCCCTGCACAGCTAGCAGGAGAATCCTGAAAGCGGCTCAGCTGCAGGACAGAGCAAAGTGGGGGGGGGGGGGCAACTGGCTATAAGTATTCACCTCTGCTAATCAGCTGGGCAGACTGGAGAGAAATGCTTGACAGGTTGGATCCAGGTCCCGGGCCCACTCCTGTTCTAGGGCAACAGAACAGCTCAAGCGCAATGGCCGTCCCGCTTCTCCCTCCAGAGGTGCTGTAGGGTTGGGTCATTTGTTGACAGACTCACCTGTTCATTGGGAGCTGGGTTGAGCCTCCAAATTCTCCTTATGTTCCTCCTGTAGACAATCATGGAACACTATTGAGAATGCAGAATGTGTCCTGTCTGGTGAAGAGCAGCAGAAATCCCCAGCACTTTGAGTGCAGTATCCTATCCCGCACATATTTCTCTTCTTGCCAGGAGAAAATCTGCTGCTCTAACGTTCTTTACACTGCAGACAGGTCCAACCACATGTGCTGTCTCCCCAGAAACTTCACTGACTTCCTTTCCTTTGCTGAGACCCTGGGAGGGATGGGGGAGCTAGGAGGAAAAATTTCTTCATATCTTTTAAAATGAAATAAAAAAGATCCCAACCTCCCATTTCCAACCAAGCTATGATGCCATCCGGCACCAAACTTCTGCTTCTCAAGTTCATGGTGACATGATGACATGCATTCCACTGGGCCATACTGGTCTTTCAAATGCCCTCCAAGGGGAAGAAAATAGTGTGGTGCTTTTACAGCACTCAGGCTGAAACACTAAGAACTAACAGTGGCTGTGCACTGTTCTCCAATTGCCCTGGTGCAGAGACTTCCAAAAAGGCTTTAAGGTAAACGCACATCATTTCTGCTGAGGAGCAGTATTAGTCACGTACCGGTAAGCAATAGGCTTAAAGATATGAAGATCTACCTGGTCCATCCGTTAGGGCTTTAAAAGAAAACCATTGCTCCAAAGTTATTTTAACATAAGAACATACAGAAGAATGGCCAAAGGTCCATCTAGTCACTGTCTGCCTACAGTGGCCAATACCAGATGCCCCAGAGAGAGTGAACAGAACAGGGAATCTTCAAGCAATCCCCCTCCCGCCACCTGTTCCCAGTCTCTGACAGAGGCGAGGGACACCATTCCTACGCATCCTGGCTAATAGCCATTGATGGACCTAACCTCCATGGCTGTGTCTAGACTGCATCCCTTTTCCGTAAAAGGGATGCAAATTAGACACATCGCAATTGCAAATGAAGCAGGGATTTAAATCCCCCCCACTTCATTTGCATAAAAATGGCTGCCACTTTTTTCCGGCTCGGAGCTTTGCCGGAACAAAGCGCCAGTCTAGACGGGGATCTTTCGGAAAACAAAGCCTTTTCCAAAAGATCCCTTATTCCTTATTTTAAGAGGAATAAGGGATCTTTCGGAAAAGGCTTTGTTTTCTGAAAGATCCCCGTCTAGACTGGCGCTTTTTTCCGGCAAAACTCCAAGCTGGAAAAAAGCGACAGCCATGTTTATGCAAATGAAGCGGGGGGGATTTAAATTGCCGCTTCATTTGCAATTGCGATGTGTCTAATTTGCATCCCTTTTACGGAAAAGGGATGCAATCTAGACACAGCCCATGAACATATCTAGTTCTTTCTTGGACCCTGTTAAAGTCCTGGTCTTCACAACCTCCTCTGGCAAGGAGTCCCACAAGCTGACCATGTGCTGTGTAAAGAAAGACTTCCTTTTGTTTGTTTTAAACCTAGTCATTTCATTTGGAGTGACCCCTTGTACTTATTTTTCACTAATATTCCCCCTTCTCTCTATTCAGTTATTTGAAAAAAAACCAACAGGGGTGGGAGCTAATTTCTCCCTGTCTTTCCCTTGTCCAGCACACACTTAAAATCATCCTGCCTGTGAGGGGGGGCGCGAGGGGGTCACTCACCACCGTAGCGGGGGTCCGTCGTCTGTCCCCGGAATCAGTCCATTCCGTCTGGCTCGGCCTCCACTCACGGGCATTCCCCTCTGGACCCCTTCCAGTCACATATGTCTCTTCGCCACACTGCCCTCCGGCAGTGCCCAAGTCACTCGCTCTGAGCCCCCCTTCCGGGGGTTTGGTGTCTCTCCGGCAGGCCTTGCCGTAGGCCTAGCAGGCTGGCCGGTTGGCTGTCCAAGCGCCCTGGCCCAGCCTGACTCTCTAGCTCTGCCCTAGCTCCAGAGAGCGTCCTGCTCCCTCGGCAGCCAGGCTCGCACCTCCTGTGCTGAAGCAGCCCTTCCCCTTTATAGCTCCCAGCTGGGCCTTAATTGGCCAACGCCGCCCAGCTGGGCTGAATTCCCCGGGCCTACTGCAGGCCAGGGTTTGGCTCTTAAAGGGGCCAGCACAAGGCAGCTGCCCTGTTACACTGCCCCCTCACCTTTCACCACACAGCCTTCCTTCCCTGGGCCACCACCCACCACTTCTGCCCACATCAGCCTTCCTCTACGGGAAACATCCCATTCACCCAGTTGCTCTGAGCGTGTCCAAGGGAGAAATGTAAATATTCGACATCACATATGCTTTAATTTCCACTCCATAAGGGCACTGGGGAACTATTGCTTTGTAAAGGCATAAAACCAGCCTGCCATGGTGAAAACTTCATACTCACCCCGGTTCTGACACTTGACTTGAGAGGTTAGCAAAGGGAATTGAACCACAATTCTGAAGCAGTCAGAACGACATGCCAAGCCGCGCTCTTCGCCTCCTCCTCCGCAGATACTCGCTTGCTCCCCCTCCCAACCCTGACAGGCCAAACTGATTCCATATTATTAAGAAACAATAAGAAGTCTCTCTCTCTTTTTATTTTTGTCCTAGGCAAGTAATCATAGCAGCAGCTCGGTGTTTCTCAGGCTGCTAGTATACTATGGGGACATATTATTCACACAGCTGCTGTTGAAAGGTTGTGTCTGTACACACTATACTGAAGTACAAGTAATTGCTCTGTCACTTTCTTCAGCCCTGAAAAGCCTTTTGTTTTCACTTGTTTATTCATTTTCTGCCTGGCATAGTGGCATGTATCTGTAGAAACATGGAGGGAAGGAGGCTGAAAATTTATTGGCTCATTTTTAATATCTGCGGAGATAGTTCTATAGCCCCAACCGTCAGATTTTTCTTATCTCATGTCTTATTGGATTCTCCTAGCTCTCCCCTATCACCACCTACCAATTTTTAACTCTTTGGTCATCTCCCTAGTCCACCCTCATTTTTTACCCCTTTCTTAGGGAGGCAATCATGGTCTAGTTCATGGGTTCCCAAACTGGGGGGGCGTGCCCCTCTGGGGGGTGCTTGAAGAAATTCTGGGGGGGGGGCACGAGGTGACCCAGACTCCTCCCCCCCCCTTAAGTTTTGCTGCCCTGTTCAGTTCCTTTTTTCCTTTTTTTTTTCTCTCTCAACAAGTTTTGCTGCTATTTGGAAGGGGGGCGTGAGGGTTTTTCAAAAATCAAAATGGGGGGGGGGGCGTGATGCCAA
The DNA here is from genome assembly GCF_052426305.1 of Pelodiscus sinensis. Lineage (NCBI taxonomy): Eukaryota > Metazoa > Chordata > Testudines > Trionychidae > Pelodiscus > Pelodiscus sinensis. Next base: position 11,771,006 of record NC_143068.1, on the reverse strand, counting down.
AAAGTTTGGGAAGCACTGTATAGCGGGGAATAAGGGTCAGAGGATATGAGAATCTATTAACACAGATGCTGACTCACAGGATGAACTTATACCAGTGTGGCCCAGATTTTTCAGAACTATATTCACATAACTACATGCACAAAGACATGGGCACTGCACACAAAAATGAACAGTTAAGGTCTACGACTGTATTTTCAGAATACATCTAATTTCCACATCAGCTATCCCTGAAATGGCAAACAAAAATGTCCTGTTAGACCTTTAGCTCATCAGTTAGCTATACACAATTTACTGCAGTACCGCTACAGCAAATACAAGCACAAATTAAGGGCACAAATGCAGGTGCACACATCTATTTCTGAAAATCTGGCTCTTAACTGGCTATTTATACATGCTGTCACAATAACCATGCATGCAAGATTAGGTATGCATTTTCCCCATCCACCTACCAACTGGAATTCTGAAAATCAGAGCCATAATCTCTATGTAGCTGAGTATCCTCATCACTAAAATATGGATAATGGTACTTACGCATTTTTGTGAAGCCATCTGAATGCCTCGAAGAAAGGGATTAGTATTTGTTAGGAATAACAATAATATGTTGAGGAATAGGGAGGTTGCTTTCATTGAGGATGGGCTACCGCCCCAGGGAAGGTTTTTGTTAAACCAACTAATGGTTGTAGTGGCAGCAGCGAGATGTACTAATCTATAAGGATCAGATTTATAAGAGGTACTGTAGCATCACTCCAGTCAGGGTTTCAAAGCCAAAATGACTTAGAACAGCAAGTCCCATTTTCAGAAGTGACATAGGCTCCTTTTGAAAATAGCAGTTAGTAATATAAGCCACGTAAGCCAACAGTCTCAAAACTATTTAGCCTCCTCACTTTCCTTGAAATCAATGAGAGTTAGGTGCCTAGATACCCTTGTGGATCCAGATCTTAGGCCTTTCAATGCTGAGCAACTTTAAAAATCGGGGCCTTCATGCTTAGTTGACCAGGATTTATTCTTGTCATCCTTACACAAAAATAAGGATAAATACATAGGAACGGCCATACTGGGTCAGACCAAAGATCCATGTAGCCCAGTATCCTGTCTGTCGACAGTGACCAATACCAGGTGCCCCAGAGGAAATGAACAGAACAGGTAGTAATCATGTGATCCATCCCGTGACCCATTCCCAGCTTCTGACAAACAAATGCTAGGAACACCATTTTTGCCCATCCTGTCTAGTAGCCATTGATTGACTTATACTCCATGAATTTATTTAGCTTTTTTAAAAAACCTGTTATCGTCTTAGATGTCACAAAATCTTCTGGTAAGGAGTTCCACAGGTTAACTGTGTGTTGCATGAAGAAATACTTCCTTTGTTTTAAACCTGCTACCTATACATTTGGTGTCTCCTAGTTCTTGTGTTATGGAAATAAATAAATAACTCTTCCTATTCACTTTTTCCACACCAGTCATAACTTTATAGACCTCTCTCATATCCTCTCTTTTCCAGTCTTATTAATCTCAGTCTTATTAATCTCTCCTTATATGGGAGCTGTTTCATACTCTGAGTCATTTTTTATGCTTTTCTAAACTTTTTCAAGTGCCAAGATATCTTTTTTGAAATGAGGTGACCACATCTGCACACAATATTCAAGATGTGGGTGTATCATGGATTTATTCTCTATTCATTTCTTAAAGACTCCTAACACTGTTTTTTTGACTGCTGCTGCACATTGAGTGGATGTTTTCAAACAATTAGCCAAGATCTCTCTCCTGACTGGTAACAGCTAATTCAGTCCCAATCATTTTATGTATATAGTTGGTATTATATTTTCCAATATACATTATGTTGCATTTATCATCATTAAAATTCATCTGCCATTTTGTTGCCCAGTCACTTAGTTTTGTGAGAGTCTTTTGAAGCTCTTCACTGTCTGCTTTGGACTTAAATATCTTGAGCAGCTTTGTATCACCGGTCATCAAAAAAAAGAGAGAAATTCCCTGCACATTAAGCTGAGATTCCCTGTCACTCACTAGTAATCATACTTATTTTTCCTGGTTTAACCACTGAAGGTGGAGACATCGTGATTTTGGCTTTGGTCTAGAAAAGTGCATCACATACTGCTCCCCAGCCCCTTCCACTGAATTTATTCAGGCTGTGGTTTGCGTCTGCTGATTTAAAGGCAGTGCCACTTCATTTGAAAGGAACGCCTTTGGTCTAACTTCTAAGCAATACTTAGCTAAGAGAAATGGCCCCCCCGATCATGATGTTTGTCTTCTTGCTAATCTTACAAAGCTCACAAAGGTCCGCACAGTTTTGCTTTCTTCCCTAATGCTGCAGGTACAAGAGAAAACAAGCTCACAAGAAGCAATAGAGATCTCAGCTAAAGCACTGTAAGTCCAACCAACACCGCTTCACGATAAGGAGCAGTGCTGAACTCCAAAGAGAAGCAGCTCAGGCGCAGACGGATGGGATTATCCATCCCAAACCAGCACCAAAGTGATACTGATCGCATGTCGGAATAAAAGGGGCAGTTTCATTTGCACTTGAAAAGCTTCCATCGAGCAGAGAGAGTATGAAAGGTTCCATAAACATGAAGAATAGTGATAGAAATGTAGCCGTGTTAGTCTGGTGTAGCTGAAGCAAAATGCAGGACTATGTAGCACTTTAAAGACTAACAAGATGGTTTATTAGATGATGAGCTTTCGTGGGCCAGACCCACTTCCTCAGATCAAATAGTGGAAGAAAATAGTCACAACCATATATACCAAAGGATACAATTTAAAAAAATGAACACATATGAAAAGGACAAATCACATTACAGAACAGAAGGAGGATGCGGTGGGGGGGAAGGAAGGTAAGTGTCTGTGAGTTAATGATATTAGAGGTGGGGAAAAGTAGATGTCTGTGAGCTAATGGTATTAGAGGTAATAATTGGGGAAGCTATCTTTGTAATGGGTAAGGTAGTTGGGGTCTTTGTTCAATCCCGCCCGGAGAGTGTCGCTCATCATCTAATAAACCATCTTGTTAGTCTTTAAAGTGCTACATAGTCCTGCATTTTGCATAAACATGAAGAGCAGAGAGTTGTAAAGGAGCATCACTAAAATCATGGAGTTTGCAAATCCACTGCTTCAACTGACTACTATGTTACGCTGCAGTTTAATTATGAAGGCCCAGATTTAATTCCCCTGGCTTGGGTCTTTGTTTCCAACACCACTAGGCTTATGGCTGTAAGTAAACTTGATGGAGATGTCAGTGATGAGGCTGGGAGTAGGGACTATGGGAAGTGTTAGCCAGCGAGATCACTGCCTCAGCAGACCGAAAGGGGACTCCCCTGCTGAGCTGGAATAAGGTGCATCTCCTGAACATGAAGAACAGACTTCAAGAACAGACTTCAGAGAGAAACTGCTGAGCTACAGGTCATCTGCAAATTTGACACCATCAGTTTAGGATTAAACAAAGACTGAATGGCTAACCAACTACAAAAGCAGTTTCTCCTCTCTTGGTGTTCACACTTCCACAGCAGCTGCTAGAAGTGGGCCTCATCCTCCCTGAGTGAACTGACCTTGTTATCTCTAGCCTTACTCCTGATTGGGACTCTTTTCTTATGCCTGTATATTTATACCTGCCTCTGGAATTTCCACCACATGCATCTGATGAAGTGGGTCTTTGCCCATGAAAGCTTATGCTCCAATAAATCTGTTAGTCTATAAGGTGCGACAGGACTCCTCATTGCTTCTGCAGATTCAGACTAACACAGCTACCCCTCTGATACTTGGGCTTTCAGTGTCCTGCTGAATGGATTTTAAGACCTAAAGAGCAGTATTCACTGCAAGCTGGACACTTGGTTGGCTGCCCAAGAGAGAGTCAAAGGCTGCCCAGCTGATTAGCAAAGCACCAATAACCTCCCGCAGCTGACACCATGCGTGTTGCTATCAGTGGTGTATACCTGGACATGCCTTGGTGCACATAAAAAAATTATTCTGCTCATGAATGGAAAAACATTCAGGGAACATTGAATAGGAGTTTAGAATCATAGAATCATAGAATACTAGAACTGGAAGGGACCTCGAGAGATCATCGAGTCCAGTCCCCTGCCCTCATGGCAGGACCAAATACTGTCTAGACCAGGGGTTCCCAAACTTTTTGACACGGGGACCAGTAAATCCATTCACGAACTTTTGGAGGACCCGTAATGTTCATTTGCATACTTGCATATTCATTAATCACATTATTAATATTCAAATAAGTTGTTTCTGGTCCTCCCAAATCTCCCAGTGCCAGCTTTAGCAAAGTTTTTGATATGGTCACCCACAATATTCTTGCCAGCAAGTTAAGGAATATGGATTGGATAAATGGGCTGTAAGACAGACAGAAAGCTGGTTAGACCAGGGTTTCCCAAACTTTTTACTTTAATTGGAACCCTTTTTTTTTCAGTTCTGCTTTTTGCAGCCCAAAAATATAAACACATGAAAAACAAACTGAGAAAATACCAGACATATAACATGTCTGGTATTTTCTCAGGAGATAAGTTGTATTATTACTAGATGTATCAGTTTGTAGTTTCGAACTGCCTGGCTGGTAAATGTGCTCAGGCTGCATGAGTGTGTCTACCCGCCAGACAGTTTGCAACTACTCGAGGGGTGTGGGGGGGGGAAGGGGGGAAGGGACAGTAGAATCCCTGTGACAGACTAACTCGTGCTTTGAGGGTGGGGGGGAATGGGGTCGGGTCAGTCCCGCTCCCTGCAGTCCCTCCCGCCTGCTCCCCTTGCTGCACCTCTAGCCAGCCTCACTTCCCCCAACCCCCTCCCGGGCAGCCAGTTCTCCCCCGCTTCTCCTCCCAATCTCCCTTGGCCAGCCCCGCTGCCTGCGTCCAGCCCTCCTTCCAGTGGCCGCTTCTCCCACCCCACCCACATCTTCCCCGGCCAGCTCCCTGCCCCCAACCTCACACCCCCCGGCAGCCCTGCTTCCACCAGCCCCCCCAATCTCCTCAGCCTGCCCTGATTCCCTGTCCAGTTCTGCTTCCGGTGGCCAGCTCTCCCCTCCTCCTCACCCCAGAATCCCCTGCACCTGCACCTTTGCTTAGCCCTGCACCCTCCTGGTGCCTCCCTTTGCCCTCTTTTTCCCTAACACCCACCCCCTCACCACTCTCTGCCCCATTCCCCTCCTGCCCCTCTGTGCCTTCACACACGATTTGCTCCATCCTGACCTTCTTCATGCCCACCCCTTCTTTCAAGCCTTCTCCCAGCACCTCCCCCTCCAGCCCCCAGTGCCCTTCCCCTCTCCTCTCCCAGCATCACCCTGTCCCCCCTCCCACTGACACCTCCCCTCCTGCCCTTTCCTCATGGTCTGCACTTGGCCCCCTGCCATCTGTATCTCTCTCCCGCACCCCTGTCCCTTGGTGCCTTCCCCCCTCTCCTCCCCCCCGCCTCTCCTCTCCCTCGCCTCGGCCACCGCCGCATGAGCCGGTTCCCCATCTTCTCCTTCCATGTTGCGGGGCCGGAGCCAGCCAGGCACCGCCATGTGCCTCCTGCGGGTTTCAAAACCCCAGGCCGTGACATCACACCATGCCCGGGCGTCCTCCCCGCCCACGTGCAACACTGTGCATGGGCAGCAGGTGGCGAGGAGGAGCCGCGCACAGCAGGGATGTCCAGGGCCGAGGGGAACACTCTGGGGGCGGGGTGGGAGGACACGCGGGAGGATCCGGGGCCCGCTCCAGGCAGAGCCAGGGAGAGACCCAGCTCCACATAGTGTTGGAGCAGGGCCTCGACTCTTAACTCGCCGGCACTTCCGGGTGCAGGGGCGTGGGGCCTGATTCGACCGAATGGGTCGAATTGGCCTAAGAGCCGGCAGCCACTAGGTACGCTGAGGCCCGGCATTTTTTGGGAAACACTGGTCTAGACCATCCCTGATAGACATTTATCTAACCTACTTTTAAATATCTCCAGAGATGGGGATTCCACAACCTCCCTGGGCAATTTATTCCAGTGTTTGACCACCTGACAGTGAGGAACTTTTTCCTAATGTCCAACCTAAACGTCCCTTGCTGCAGTTTAAGCCCATTGCTTCTTTTTCTGTCCTCAGAGGCCAAGGAGAACAATTTTTCTCCCTCCTCCTTATGACACCCTTTTAGATATCTGAAAACTGCTATCATGTCCCCCCTCAATCTGCTCTTTTCTAAACTAAACAAACCCGATTATTTCAGCCTTCCTTCATAGGTCATGTTCTATAGACCTTTAATCATTCTTGTTGCTCTTCTCTGGACTCTCTCCAATTTCTCCACATCCTTCTTGAAATGAGGTGTCCAGAACTGGACACAATGCCAGCGCAGAGTAGAGCGGAAGAATGATTTCTCGTGTCTTGCTCACAACACACCTGTTAATGCATCCCAGAATCATGTTTGCTTTCTTTGCAACAGCATCACACTGCAGACTCATATTCAACCTGTGGTCCACTATAACCCTAGATCCCTTTCTGCCGTACTCCTTCCCAGACAGTTGCTTCCCATTCTGTATGTGTGAAACTGATTGTTCCTTCCTAAGTGGAGCACTTTGCATTTGTCTTTTTAAACTTCATCCTGTTTACCTCAGACCATTTCTCCAATTTGTCCAGATCATTTTGAATTACGACACTGTCCTCCAAAGCAGTCGCAACCCCTCTCAGCTTGGTATCATCTGTAAACTTAATGGCTGTGTCTACACTGGCCACTTATCAGCCGCTTTTCCGGAATAACTTGAAAGCTGTCTACACTGGCCCCTTGAATTTCCGGAAAAGCACTGACGATCTACTGTAAAATCATCAGTGCTTTTCCAGAAAAACTATGCTGCTCCCGTTCGGGCAAAAGTCCTTTTCCGGAAAACTGTTCCGGAAAAGGGCCAGTGTAGACAGCACAGATTTCTTTTCCGCAAAAAAGCCCTGATCGCGAAAATGATGATCGGGGCTTTTTTGCGGAAAAGCGCGTCTACATTGGCATGGACGCTTTTCCGGAAAAAGTGCTTTTCCGGAAAAGCATCCTGCCAATGTAGACGTGCTTTTTCTGGAAATACTTATAACAGAAAACTGTTCTGTTTTAAGCATTTCCGGAAAAGCATGCCAGTGTAGACGTAGCCAATAAGTGTACTTTCTATGCCAATATCTAAATCGTTGATGAAGATATTGAACAGAGCCGGTCCCAAAACAGACCCCTGCGGAACCCCACTAGTTATACCTTTCCAACAGGATTGTGAACCATTAATAACTACTCTCTGAGAACGGTTATCCAGCCAGTTATGCACCCACCTTATAGTAGCCCCATCTAAGTTGTATTTGTCTAGTTTATTGATAAGACTATCATGAGAGACCGTATCAAATGCCTTACTAAATCTAGGTATATGACATCCACCGCTTCTCCCTGTCTCTGGGGTTGAAGCTTTTAGTCTTGCTATCTACAGTATCCCCAAGGATGATTCTGCCCAGCTGCTGTACAGGGCACGAAGGAGCTTCCTTCTGTACCTTCCATCCAGGGAATAGGCACAGTGGTGATCCTTACACCCAGGGAGCCCACGGCCTCTGCAGAGCCAGTGTAGCCAGCCTTGGCAAAGGGACAGGACCATGGTGCTAAACAGATTACGTACCCCTGCTCCTCAAGGACAGTACAGAGGCTGCTGTCTCCAGAGTTGCAGCAAGCAGGTATAAGGGGGGACATGATAGCGGTTTTCAAATATCTAAAAGGGTGTCACAAGAAGGAAGGAGAAAATTTGTTCCTCTTGGTTTCTGAGGACAGGACAAGGAGTAATGGGCTTAAAGTGCAGCAGGGGAGGTTTAGATTGGACATTAGGAAAAAATTCCTAACTGTCAGGGTGGTCAAATATTGGAATAAATTGCCAAGGGAGGTGGTGGAATCTCCCTCTCTGGAGATATTTAAGAACAGGTTAGATTGACATCTGTCAGGGATGGTGTAGACGGAGCTTGGTCCTGCCTTGAGGGCGGGGGGCTGGACTCGATGACTTCTCAAGGTCCTTTCCAGTCCTATTATTCTATGATTCTATGATAGTGTGTACTCAGGCCCAATGCCTACTGGAGTTCCCAGGGACACCAAACGTGTGGAACTTAGACACCAGCTTAATGCCACAACCCAGCTTCAGGTTTCTGAATCACAGGGTGCCCATTTATGGAGAGCTCTGTGGATACCAAGGACTGATGCAGCCTATCCAGAAAGGTTAGAATATCTTCAGTGGAGCCGCACAAGGTAACCTGTATTCTAATCTGTACAGAGCGCAACGTAGATGCCCACAGAGCAGCAGCATGTAGGCCCAGTGTGATCAGTGGGGCAGCAGTAGTCACCCTCCCCCAGGAATCAGTGTGAGCTCTAATCCAATAAAATTCTGTTGTTCGTTGCTGGAGAATTCCTAGGACAAGCTGCTTTGATTCATAACAGTACGAACCAGCATGGGGCCCAATGCTGCTCTCATTCCGGTGGAGTTACTCCCAACTTACACCAAAGTTAGCCAGAGATCGTTCAGGTGCAAGGGTCCCATTGGGCATATACATTGAGGGACTTTGCACCAGTCGAGCAGCATAAAGCAGCCTTCAAGTGGGAATAAATTACACCCACTTTGAGCCCCCTTCATGCTGCCAGAGCAATGTAAAGGGCCTTAGTTTAAATTAGAACTAGGGCCATCTTGTACGGACCAGGATCAGCCGAACTCATTTTGTAGTATGAACTCAGTTTTGATATTAAACACAATTTGAGTGCCAGGGTACTAATGCAATGCTTGGTGCTGCAAAGTTTAGTGCTGTTATCTTACATTTACATTTTATTTCCATGTTCAGCTACAGAATAGATTAATTAGAAACAACTGGCATGGTTATTTATAACAAGCACTTGTGCAAACTGGGGAGCAAAGTATGCACGTTTGCCACTTGCACGTGATTTGGAGGGACCATCATGAGCCCAGTATTCTACAGTGAGATGTCCAAACCTACATGAGATATTACCAGCCCTAATCCCCACAGCTGTGCATTCAGCATGTAAAAGAAGACAACGTATTCAAACTTCGACAAAGAAAGTACTATTTCCCCCATACACAAGAAGTGACTCAGCAGTCAAATAAATTCTTATAACCTTTGACTTAGAAGCTGTTTTACTACAGTAAATAGCAAGTTATACCCCAGAAAACAGTTGTAAATGTTTAAGATTGTATGAAACAATATTTCAAAAGGTAGGGGAGGGAGAGAGAATTCCCAACTAGGAATCCTGCCACTACAAATATTAGCGATTCATGCATCATACAAGGGATTAAGCGCCAACCAATCATGTAAAAGGAAGATCGATTTCAAGATAATAGGAATGATACACATTGCGTTTTCCCTTCTTTTCCTGATTTTAGCACTCACTGCAGAATTTACTTCCCATTTAAAATTTCCATTTAATAACCATGAAACACATGCTAATTCAGATTACATTTTCAGCAAGGCCTCTCAAGCCATTAGTCCCTGTCTAGTAGGGATGTTAAATTTAGATTAATTAATTAACAAATTGAATAGCCAATGGGATTTCCATCGACTATTCGGTTAGCCTATAAGGGTGCCTCCGTCCTTAGTCTATGAGGGTGCGGGGCTTCCTTTAGAAATGTACTGAACCCCACTGGGGCTCTTTTACATTTCAAAGGCTGAGGTGCTGCAGGGAGCACAGGGCCAGCAGAGGACTGTACAAGAGCCACAGCGGGTCTCTTGTACATTTCAAAAGCAGAATTGCAGCAGAAGTGGCACGAGTGAAGACTGCTTCAGTCCCTGCTCATGCCGTTCCCCACTGTTCCTCTACCTCTCCTGCCCCCTGCGAAGACGGTGCTGGGGGGGGGCACCGGCTTTTAAGCTGGCTGCCCCCAGCACCGACTCCTGCTCCTTCCCTTGCTGCCTCTCTCTGTTTACTGGATAATTGACTAGTTGCTTACATCCCTCTTGTCTAGACTCGGAAAAGAAGATGTGCGTGGGTGGTGGTGGATATAGGAGGCAAGGAGAGGCAATGTCTACTCTGGGTCTTAGTGCTCAACCTTCCCCTCTTCCTATCCCTATTCTGACCCATCCTGATGGCTCCCACAGCAAGCTGTTGCACACTGGTGACTCTTCACCTGAAGTGGATCTGTTACCTTACAAGTGAAAAGCCTTCCAGCTTGCCAGACATATTAGCATAACATTGAACCTGTAAAAGAGCCATTACGCGGTAATGAAACCACTTAACAGGCATGTGCCATCCCTGAACTTACAGTAATGCACAAGTGTGTTTGTCAATGTCAATAGGGCCTTAGTTTAAATTTTGCTTTAAATGCTTCATTAGTTCATTGCTGATGATTATAAAATCACAGCGCTAAAAAATCCTGGCATAGATATTTAGATATTTAGTGCCAAAAGTGTCCGTCTGCTATGTACATTGGACAAACATCTCAGACACTTCGCCAAAGGATTAATGCCCACAAAACAGATATCAGACAAGATCACAAAGAGAAAACAGTTTCTTGCCATTTTAACCAGAAAGGACACTCTCTCAATGACTTGACCACCTGCATTCTGCTACAAAGACCTTTTACATCTGCACTTGAAAGGGAATCCTCTGAACTGTCATTCATGTTAAAATTCGACACTTGCCAACAAGGACTTAACAAACATTTGAACTATCTCACCCATTACCAAGACAGTTTCCCCAATTATCACCTCTAATACCATTAACTCACAAACAACCCACTCTCCCTACCTCTAATATCATCAATTCACAGACACTTACCTTCCTTCCTTCCCCCCCACCCCCGTATCCTCCTCCTGTTCTGCAATGTGATTTGTCCTTTTCATATTTGTTCCTTTTTTTAATTGTATCCTTTGGTATATATGGTTGTGACTACTTTCTTCCACTATTTGATCTGAGGAAGTGGGTCTGGCCCACGAAAGCTCATCATCTAATAAACCATCTTGTTAGTCTTTAAAGTGCTACATTGTCCTGCATTTTGCTTCAACTACCCCAGACTAACACGGCTACATTTCTATCACCAATCTGAGTATGCAGCTTTAGCCTTAAATACTTAGATCTTCAGATATACAGGTTTTTAATAACTTCTTCAAAAGGCCACCCTTATCTAAATTACACATTTTAATTTTAATTCCTGTAGTACAAAAACTTTCTTCCGATATCTTCCTGCACTTTCTGTCCATCCCTGTCCTTTCATGCCCCTGTTGAAGAGAACCCTTCAAAGGACAGGGTTCCTTTTCTTCCAGATAGCTGGACAAATGAGTTTCGTTTTTACTTCTATTTATTTGATGAACTAGGTTTAAGAGAACCCAAATCAGTACTTTTCTAAGAAATATAATCCTTTATTATGCTTAAAATCTTTGGAAACATATTTTTACCATAAACATATAGTGGAAATCATAAACATGGCTTATTATGAAAATCACACAAAATACATTACTATTCCCTTTTTCTAAAAGCAACAAACTTTGTTATGAACACATTAAACTGCTCTGACTTGTTAATTTAAAATAATGCCTTTGTTTCAGTGAGTTTAAATATTTAGTAATCAGAAATTATTACTTTTGAATATACTAGAGTATATTTAAAATATAAAATCAGCTTAGAAATACTGATGAAGAAAATGTAAAACAGACAAGGACTGAATGATGTGTTCCCTAATGTTTAATGTTGTATTCAGCAGGACAACTGACTTACCCTTACTACAAAACTTTTGCTGGTAACTCTCTGACAAATTTCAGGGTATATCAAAAAACTTATAACTGACATTTTTTTATTCCCAAATGTATCATTTTTTAATTAGATACCTTCTGCATGTCCAGTTTTCACAATCTGGCATGTAGAGGAAAACATGCTCCATTTTCTTTAGAAACAACGAGGAGTGCTATGGCACTGTGAAGACTAACAAAAATATATAGGACCATGGCTTTTGTGGGTAAAACTAAGGATGTTAAGGACTAGTCGACTATCTGATAAGCAAATGCTTAATGGATAGTCGAGTCAACTAGACGCTTCCCCTCCCCCTTGCTGCCTCTATCAGACAGAGGCAGCAAAGGGGGAGGGGGGAAAGTGAGTACTTCAAAGCGGCAGTGCCGCATGCAGCCCGGAATCAGCTGTGTGGCACTTGCCCCAGCCTCCATGCGGCATTGCCTCCTTGAAATGCCACGGTGGCATTTCAAAGGGGCAGCGCCGCACAGAGCCTGGGATCAGCTGTGCGGCGCTGCCCCTTTGAAGTGCTGCCCTATCGACTAATTGAAGAATCGATGCAAAAATGCATCAACTATTCAATTAGTGAATTACACTCTACTTAACATCCTTAGGTGAAACCCACATCATACATTTAAAGTGGATTTTACCCATGAAAGCACATGATCCTATATATTTTGTTAGTTTCTAAGGGTATGTCTACACTTGCACCCTAGTTCAAACTAGGGATGCAAATGTAGGCGTTCTAAATAGTCAATGAAGCGGGGATTTAAATATCCCGCGCTTCATTAGCATGATCTCACCGGTGAGTTACTCCGCTCAACAGCTGCTTCTAAAGTGAAAGTGCATGCCGGGAAGCTTTACCCACCACCCAAGGAAACGTGTTTTACAAATGTTGGCAAACAATGTATCTCAACACATTTTTAAACACTACTGGACATGCAATAAGTTTGGGGGTGGGGGGTAATTAGTATATACATGCTACAGCGTTTGCTAACCAAACATAATTTTCCCTGTCTAGGCAGGATTTGTGGTAGTGGGAGGCAACATGCAGCCCATCCAGATATATATGTTGCCCAGGAGACATTTTCTTTACTGTTGCTCACACAAGGTTGCCTCGTTGCGCTGGTTTCCATCCACATAGTTTTTTCCCATGGGTATTACTAATATGACACATACAGCGAGAGCATGTGAAATGAGGTGTGTGCTGGTTGCACACACCATTGGCTGTGGGAACCATGTGCTCCCTCTGCATCCACTCAAAGCACTGCTGTGGTTCATTCGGCCGCCGACTCTAGGTACACCCCGCCGACTCTAGGTACACCCCGCCGACTCTAGGTACACAAGCGCAGGGAGCAAAACTACCTTATCCCAGGAGACCATCTTGGTTACAACCATGCAGCCCACTGAGAAGGAGAGCTGCTCATGCAGCCCACTCACTAGCCTAGGTTGCCCATTGCTGACCTATGGGATAATATACCCGCCTGTTATCACCACCTTCTAATGGAGGTCAATGGGGATCCATGCAGGGTCAGCATTTCTTATGAGACAGGCGGTTGCCTCCCCCTGACTGCGCAGGATAGAATGGGACATATAATGTTCTATTGGCTGGCCCATCTTACCCCCCATCCCACCTAAAAAAATTCTGAAATTACAGTGAAACCTTTGTTATCCGGCACTCTATTAACCAGAAAACTTTGTTAATCAGCATTGCTCCCAGCCACAATACTGTCACAACTTCAGGCACACAGGCATGGCTTGGTTTACCATGATTGGCTTTTTTATTTAAGAAGCACTAATCATCTTTAAGTCAAAATAAAAATGTGAGACCAACTGCCTCACACTACAAAACTACCAATATTAAAAACTTTGGTTTTACTGTTATTGTCCATTGGTTTCTCCTAGATTGGTGAGACTCTCAGATAACCGGAATTTTTAGATAACCGGAACGCCCTAATCCCAAAGGTGCTGGGTAACACAGGTTTTACTTTATCCCCCTGCCTGGCTGCAATTTCAGGACTGAGCCTGAATCCTTTCCTACCTTCTAAATCAAGGGATCCCCGCCCTTGCAACTCTAAACACACCCAGCAGCCTGTGTCTCAAATACATGGCAACGTTATTTTGTCCTCTCGGCAGCTCCAAGGCGACTAGCTAACGGCTGGACAAAGCATACACCATCTGTATGTCGAACACACAGGAGTATATATTTTAACATGTCCATCTTACCCGAGGCTGTGGCATGAGATGTATTGACTTGAGCGAGCCACATTCCGATTGGAGACATTCAAGGGAACAGAAAACATTGTAGCCTACTGCAAAGAGCAACAAATCCAGGCTGTCAGTCAAAAGGGAGATGCGAGTTCCAGAGACCCATTCCCCCTCACAGACTCTCCTGCTGTGATTTTCCTCCCCACTTTCTTTCCTCAAGGCCGTCCTCAAATTGTGGGGGTATCACATGCAAAGAGAGGCAAGTCTCTCAGTAGCTACTACTCAAGGCATCTAGGACTTGGCTGGTTAAAAGTCAGCCAGCACCTGGATGCTAACTCTGATCTCAAAGCACCAGCCGAATGCACTTCCTGAAGCACTAAAAAAGCAAGCACCTTCTGCACCAGTTCAGGTGTTCAAATGAGGTTTCAAGGCACAGCCTCATTCCAGTGGGTTTGTCTCAAGGGTGGAAAGACACACCTCACTGGAGTAAGGTCCACACTGATGGCTGTATCTTTCAATGCCACGTTCAGGGGGGAAGCAGTCTTGGTGACTGCTGCTAGTTAAGCAATGGCAGCTTTTTTTAAAACAGGCACAAATAACTGTAATACAGTAACATGGCTTTTATCATGGCAGTGCACAAAGTTAATTTCCTATTCAGTTAAACAAACAGGAAAATTCATGACAAAAATGATCTCCTACACATTCGAATGTGCACATATCCACTTATCCTACCATACAGACACTCAGAGCTTTGCTTAATTACAGATGGAGGTGTGCAGGCTGCAGTAGAGTAAATTGGGTATGCAAATCTCTGGGTTTTAAGCATACAGCCAGGATACATAAGGAGCATATTAATGTTTTGTGTATCAAGTCCTGCTGTTTAAATACACTAGCTAGAACTTCTCAGAAGGAAGGAACACTGGCTCTGATTAATTTGGAAGCCTCAGCAATATCTGAACTTCAATTATTTCTTTAAATAAAGTTTTGTAACAGCAAATCTATGACAAAACAAGAGTAATTGCACATTGAAGTCTATGGTACTGATCCTCTGGTTCAGTAACAGGAAACAAACCTATATTCGTGGCTTCCCTTTTAAACAACATAATTCAGATGCCAAAAATTGCAAATTGTTTACCCTACAAAAACTCCCCATCAAACACAGAAGCACAGCCTTAGGGCTTTTAAGCCAGACTGAATTCCTTAATTACTTAACAAAGGCTCAGTCACATCCTTATTCTATTTTTTTTTCAACTGTTACCTTGAAAATCATGAATCCTGGCTACTTTCCATATTGCATGCTGCTAAAAACCCTCATTAGCAATAATTTTGCCCAAGCAGTTTCCTATCAAATTTAGAAACAGGATGGCTAGTCAATTTCTGCATCTTAATGGTGCCATAGAGGATTAATGGAAAGTGTTGTAATGTGAGCGCTAGTGCCTGATAAGTGTTTGGGCTGTATCATGAGCTCCCTTTGAAGCCTACATCAAAGATAGAATCTCAAAAGGGTTTTCTGAAGGATGCACATGGTAGCCAAGCTTCACAGAGCAAACACTTTTAGCAATTACAAGTAGAGAATGAGCGGCCAGAGAGAACACTAGAAATTTATGGAACTGCTCTCACTGTGCAGTACACTCAAACCCACAAAACCTGACTTGTTTCTACTAAGGATTGGGCGGGGAGAAAGAATGCGCCATCCATTATTAAAATATCAGCTCATGTACACATCCCTACATTACTACTTAGCAGAAGGCAAGGCATCCATGGGGTAGTATTTAATAATATTCTTAAGGATTACTTGGGTTTTTTCATCTAGAAAGTCAACCTTCTTCATCGGGATGAAAAAAAAATCATGTTTTTTAAATAATTTTTAAAAAAAGAAAAAAGTTGCATTCCATTAAGAAAGCAGCAGTTCAGTGTGCAGAATATTTCTCTGTCAATCTTTAGAAGCCTTCTGTCTAGAGTAAATAAGCCTAGCACGCAGCTGGTTTGGTGTAAGCTGTCATTGTAGCTTATGCATCAGTCAGAAAAAAACCCATAACATTGGCAGATCTCTGACTGCATAAATAAAACATGCTTACCACTTGCCATCAGCTAAAAATAAATAAATAAAAATAAAGCTGCCTTTCTAACTTTTCTTTTTTCTGATCTATACTTCTCATATTCGTAGGATAAATTCAGGTTAGGACTCCATATATACAGAAATAAAACTCGGCTCTAAGGGAAGAATAGAAAGGATGCACAATAAATTTGAAAAGCTAGGGGATGTCTGGAAACAACCTATTTAGTGAAGAGGAGTCCTATGAAGTTAGTAATTTAAAGGAAAGTCATGTCCAGGACCAAAGATCAAGTCTAGCCTACATCTGGACAGGCCAAGGTTTTTACACTGATTAATGATTATGGGTGCCCCCATTCTGGGGTTCCCAATTTGAGACACCTTGAAGGGCCTGATTCCCAGAGGATGGTGGCTTGGCAATTGCTGAAAATCAAGCCCTTTGAGGTAGGCCCCAAGAATCATTAGTCAGTTCCAGTGTTCCCTCTAATTTTTCTGTCCATGTGTGGAATAAATTTTGTTATATGCACTGAGGCATGTGTAGATGTGTACCACCAATAGAAACACCTGCTGCCAGCTGTCATGGCTGTGGGTGCTCTGCTAACCAGCAGGGTGGCATTTGAATCACTTCTGGGTAGCCTTCCAAGGATTCAGCTTACAGAGATCTCCAGTCACTTCTGAAAACCTTCCCGTGATGACCAAACCAGACTTCTGGCTCCAGTTCAAACAGACATTCTGGAAAAGCTGACCCTGCGGTAAGTCCTATGTAGCCAACCCCCTAAGATTCCGCCCCAGCTGACTCCTATGGTAGGGTTGCTACTGGAGGTCCTGTCCACGTCCTGCTCCATCTCCGGAGCCCTGCCCCTACTCACTCCATCCCCTCTCCTTTCATTGCTAGCTCTCCTTCACCCTCACTCACTTTCACAGGCTGAGTGTGGGAGGGGGTGAGGACTCCAGCTGGGGGGCTCTAGGGTAGGACCAGGGATGAGAGTTTTGGCATGCCAAAGGGGGCTCCGGGCTGAGACGGGGCGTGGGAGTGCGGGAGGGAGAGCTCGGTCCCAGCAGCATTTACTGCAGCTACTCAGAAGCAGCTTCCAAGTCCCTGTAGCCTGAGAAGCTCTGTGTGCTGCTGCCCTCATGCCCTAAAGCCTTGCTCCCTGTTCCCGCCATTGGGATCTGTAGAGCTGATACTCGGAGCCGGAGCAGTGCATGGAGCCTCCCTGCACTTAGGGGCTACCCAGACTTGGCAGCCACATCCAGGAGCCACACGGAGCCAGAGCAGGCAAGCAGCCTGCCTTAACCTCCAGCTCTTGCCCCCATCCCCTCTGCGCTGTTGTCTCGACTCTTCATGGCCCGGTCGGTGGTGCTGACCACAGTCACCAGGGTCTCTTTTCCGCCAAGTGTTCTGGTCAAAAACCAGATGCCTGGCAAACTTATTCCGTGGGGATCCAGTTAGCTGGCTGCACAGAGTTGATTGTGAAATTGTGAGCAAAGCATAGATCTGAGCTTAGTCACTCAGATCTCATCCTGCTTGCAGCCCAAGCCAATTAGTCACCCATGCGTTAAATGCAGCTGTTTCTATTCTTTGTTTCTTTGGCAAGCGCTCTCTGGGATTCTCTGCTGGAGCTGTGTTCAGCCCCAAAACTGGATGCGTTCAACAAACCCACTCTAGTCCAGAGGCAACAACAGCATTTTTAAAAAGTAGTTTGGTCAGTAAGCTTCACCTGGTGAGATACTCTGGGCTCATATCAGATGTGGGGCCCATGGACCCGCTCAGAGAAATGCAGACAACATCGTTATAGGATGACACACATACCTCCATCAATTACACCCCCTAGCAATCTGCACAGGCAGGTACCCATTTTGCATATGCAAATCTCTATGTGCACAAACAAGATGAGTGCAAGAGGCCAGTATGGGTTTTGTAGCTACATCCCCTGGGCATCCGTGCCTGCGCCCATTTTGGAAACGTGGTGCCCAGAAAACAGATACTTGCCTCGAGCGGTGAGTCATTCCATCCCTGCATCCCGCCAAGAGTCGATGTCCATCTAGGCACCTCAATGGAATGCAGACCTCGGTGTATCTATCACATAATTCCATCAATTTTCATATCAAATCCCTGGCAACGGAGATGTCACAGTCAAATGCAGTAAATTGGTTTGCCATAAAATACATTCGCCATCTAAGCCGTCATCTGCCAATACCGGCCCTTTTAACAGTAAATAATGCCAAACTTCCCTTTTTAGAAGCCTCTAATACTAAACATCCAGGGGAAGAATCAGAATTTAGGTGGGAACGTAAACATGTGTGTGCAGGTGACATTAACTAAAAAAATCGGATGTCTACGAAGCTTTGCTTCAGCAGACAGATCTGCCTTACTGTCTGCCTCAGAGACATTGTCTCCTGCATTGTATTTCATTTCATGAAACTGAAGCCAAGCTAAAAACAGAGGCAGCTGGCTGGACGGGGTTACCTGCTGAGTAATGGATAGTGCTCTGGCTTCCCACTGGAGGGAGGTGCGGATGAAATTGCTATCCTCCCATGTAAACCTCTAATCAGATCTCCCCAGGGAGGTATGAGATTGCTTTCCAGTGAGGTCAAAGAGGATATCACATATTAATTATATTATATCAGGTTTATTCTCCATTCAGTAGGCAGGGAATTTACACACACAGCTCCCATCAGGCTACCAGGAGGCACTCTGGTAAAACCCTTCTGCAGCAGCAGACCTCCAGATGTGCGAAGTTGAGCTTAAAAATTGTGCAGTAACACCGTGGGGTTGCATCGTCCGGGAGACATGCTGGCGAATTTGTTTTGGGGGAGGGAAGGAGGCGGTAGCAGGCAGGCTACCAACACTTCCTCTTTGTTAGTGCACGGCATGAATATTGTTGCTCATTATTTCCAGGGCTCCCTGGGGGCATGCTACACTCACTCCTCCGCTAACAGAGAATTCAGCAGCTCTGTTTCTCACTAGGTCCATCCTTCCCAGTTTATGTGGAATCCATTTTTGTATTTTAGATATAAAACAAAACCACCTTTCTTGGCGTCAGGCAGGCTGGGTCAATGGTCACTGCAACTAGCCTATGTGTTGAGAAGTGTAGGGTCCTCTCACCTGCTTCCCATGTGACCTTGGGCAAATCAGGGAACTGAGTCACAGACAGGTTCTCTCTACAGTGGGGATAATCGCCTGCCCCACCACCCGGTGTATTTTGGGGATCAATGCCTTAAAGAGTGTGGGATGCTAATGCACACAGTGATGGGGGCCATATAAATACCTAAAATAGACTATAGAATAAGGATGCTATTTGAGGAAGAAGAATCACTTGGATGGATTTGCATTTACACAGTCAGCCATGGGCAGTGGGTATCTTAGGCAGGGGAAGGCCCGGCCTTCCCAAACTGTCTCAATTGCCCTCCCCATGCTCCACTGGAGTCCCCCAGACTCACTCCCCTTGCTGCTGTTCTGATACCAGAGGCTGTAGCAGGCCAGTTAGGTCTGCACGGCCAGTTGGGTCTGCACGGCCTGTTTTCCCAGTGCTAAGGTCACTCTGGCCATCCAGTGCTGGGGCTGATGGCTTGGCTGTAGGGAGAGCCTTGCTGGTTGGGGACCATACCTGCTGGCCAGCTCTTTGGAGCTCCAGGGCTGAGAGAGGTGGACGCTGTGCTGCCCATGGGTTCTCCAGAGCTGAGGCTGCGCCACCCGCTGGCTCTCTGGAGCTCCAGGGCCGAGGCCATGCCATCCACTGGCTCACCAAAGCTCTGGGGAGACGGGGAGAAGTCAGAGGAGAGGCCAGCAGTCCCCGGGGTGGGGGGGAGGAGAGGGGAGAAAGCATGGGCTCTGATGAGCAGGTTTGGAGGGGGATGTGAGTCAACAGTGTGCCCTTGTAGCCAAGAAGGCTAACCACATTAGAAGGAGCATTGCCAGCAGATCTAGAGAAGAGATTATTCCCCTTTATTCAGCACTGGTGAGGCCACATCTGGAGTATTGCATTCAGTTCTGGGCTCTCCTATTACAGAAAGGGTGTGGACGCATTGGAGAGGGTCCGGTGAAGGGCAACCAAAATGATTAGGGGGCTGGAGCACATGACTTACGAGGAGAGGCTAAGGGATTTGGGCTTGTGTAGTCTGCAGAATAGAAGAGTGAGGGGGAGGGGTTGATAGCAGCTTTTAACTACCTGAAGGGAGGTTCCAAAGAGGATGGAGAGAGGCTGTTCTCAGAGTGACAGATGGCAGAACAAGGAACAATGGTCTCAAGTTGCAATGAGAGAGGTCTAGGTTGGATATTAGGAAAAACTATTTCCCTGGGGGTGGGGCGTGAAGCACTGGATGGGTTCCCTAGGGAGGTGGTGGAATCTCCATCCCTAGAGGTTTTTAAGTCCCAGCTTGACAAAGCCCTGGCTGGGTTGATTTAATTGGACTTGGTCCTGCTTTGGGCAGGAGGTTGGACTCAGTGACCTTCTGAGGTCTCTTCCAGCCCTAGGATTCTATGATACTCTGTGGTCTTATTTTAATGTAATCAGGGGACACTCACATGCCTCATTTGCTCTTGTAGTACACACGACTGTGTGGGAAAAGTGGAGTAGCTGAGCAATCAAGACAGATGGTTCTATAACTCCAGAGAATAGCCTAAATAATCAACTCTTCACTAAAGATTGTTGCTGGTCAAAAACTTTGTGGAAATGTTTTTTTCTGCTGAAAAGAGTTTTCTGTCAACATTTTGAAACTTCAGGTTCTGGTTCAAATAGGCAAAGAGCAGCATTTTTCAAAGGAGTCCATAAAACCACTTTGAGAAACCTGTTAACTAACTGCAACAGTTTGTTTACTTACCAGTGCCGCAACCACATAACCTCGCCGCTCCTATTGGCTCCTTTTCACTGTTTGCCATAGGAAGGGGCGTAGACCAGGCCGCTGCTTCCCACAGCTCTGTTTGACTGCAAACGGTGAAATGGAGCCAATAGGAGCCACGAGGCTCCATGGCCGTGGCATTGGTAAGTAAACAAACCAGTGTGGCCAGTTAACAGTGGTTTCAAGGACCACTTTGAGAAACACTGGCACAGAGGCAACTTTTTCTCACAAGTGCTAAGAGAGTAATTAAATCCTATATCTTGCATTTAACTTTCTACTTTATGTAACATCTGGCAAGTCAAATATATATTTCTCTAGAATGTGGACTGCCGTGAACCCAAGGAAAAAAACAGAACGACTGTAATTAATGTCAAAATTCCCTTTTCTGCAACTGATCTGATGATATCAAATGAAATCACACTGCATATGTCTAAGAGCAAATTCTCACTGCGTAGCAGGCTAAAATCTTCCCTTATTTGAGCAACTGCAGGGAACAGTTTTCATTCTTTTTTGCCATACTTATTAGTTCCTTCTAATGTGTCAGTTGTCCACATATTCATTCTGCTGATACCATTATTGGACCTAACCAAGTGAGTTATAAGATCAAGAACACATATTCCTGCGCATCCAGAAATATAATCTACGCTATCATGTGCCGAAAGTGTCCGTCTGCTATGTACATTGGACAAACATCTCAGACACTTCGTCAAAGGATTAATGCCCACAAAACAGATATTAGACAAGATCACAAAGAGAAAACAGTTTCTTGCCACTTTAACCAGAAAGGACACTCTCTAAATGACTTAGCCACCTGCATTCTGCTACAAAGACCTTTTACATCTGCACTTGAAAGGGAATCCTCTGAACTGTCATTCATGTTAAAATTCGACACTTACCACCAGGGACTTAACAAGTCTTTGAACTTTCTCACCCATTATCAAGACAGTTTCCCCAATTATCACCTGTAATACCATTAACTCACAAACATCCCACTCTCCCTACCTTTAATATCAGCAATTCACAGACACTTACCTTCCTTCCTCCCCCTTCCCACCCCCCCGCATCCTCCTTCTGTTCTGCAATGTGATTTGTCCTTTTCATATTTGTTCATTTTTTTAAATTGTATCCTTTGGTATATATGGTTGTGACTACTTTCTTCCACTATTTGATCTGAGGAAGTGGGTCTGGCCCACGAAAGCTCATCATCTAATAAACCATCTTGTTAGTCTTTAAAGTGCTACATTGTCCTGCATTTTGCTTCAGTTAGGTCTAGACATTTTTCTTCCTCTTTCTTGATGGTCCTCCCTGTATCTCATTCTTCTCTCCCTCTCTTCCCCTCCCCCTTTTTTTAAGCTCTGCCTGGATTAAAGGTCTCCATTAAACTTTGTCTAGTTAATAATATACAATCATTTTGATTTTATGGAATTATATAAGCAAATCAGGCAGTGCAGCAAAGAGAACATCAGTTCTCCATTAAAGAGAGCACCGCCTGTCATTAGCAATCTCCACTCCAGAAGTGACAAGCACATGCCTGTGCAGAGAGTGCTGTCCTAGGCCCTGGGGGCTTTGAGTGGTCCTCAGTGAGCCTGGTATTGAAAGTTAGAAATACCCTGAGAAGTCTTTTCCCCTCTAATTATCATCACAGAGTTGGCTACATATTCAACCCACCAGAGAAAGACTGGAGTGAGAATAACATCAGGATAGGATTGTCCAGTGTCCGGGTTTTGAACCAGACAGTCCAGTATTTGAGCTTTCTGTTCGGGAAACAAATTAAGAAAATATAAATGAGAAAATATAAATGTCCGGTATTTTCTAAATAAGATGTAATGTAGATTGTGATGAAAGGTCAAGTGTGTCTGGTATTTTTGTTGAAACCATCTGGCAACCCTGCCTCAGGAGTTTGGCTTGGAACAACAAAATCAAGCCCATTCAGTGGTCAGAAGCATTTTTTGTCTGCAAATGGATCATTTTCTTTTCTTTTCTTTTCTTTTCTTTTCTTTTCTTTTCTTTTCTTCTCTATTTATCTTACTCCAGAGTCAATATTCAGCATGTCCAATATTAACGATTTAGACATTTGTATAAGGGGTTATAAAGGCAAGAAGACCCAGAGACCTAAGCTCAGAGGAGGAAACTGTAACTTCCCAAGCTCTAACCCCACTTTGGTAAATGACAGAACAATTTCTGGACAATTTATAAAGAAAACAATTCCAGCCTAGAGAGGGAAAAAACTGGAGCTCCAACCAGCTCCCCTGACTGAGAAAAGAGATGCTACACAGAGGAGTTCCTTGGGGATCTGGTGCCCCCTTACATGGCGTTACTTTGTATTCACTGACTATGCCAATGAATCTCTCTGAAGAACTCATTGTGACAGGTTGGGTCACAGGGGTTCCCCTTGGGTTGTCACCCTGTGTGCTGGTCATGCAACTGGTGCCGGCCTATCTGCCCTCAGGGGTACCTCATCACTTTGTCCAGAAGATCTGGTCTCCCCCAGCCAAGACACAGAGTTGGTTTAATCTCCCTTCAGCACTGCAACACAGACACTGAACCAGCTCAGCTCTGGTGCGGCTCAGCTATAAATCCTTGACAGCACCCAGGAACCCAGCCCCCAAATAAATCTGTCTTACCCTGTATACAAGTTTTACTCAAAGAAAGCCCCTTTATCAATGAAAGAGAGATATGCACAGTGGTTGCTCCTCCCAGGTAAGAGTTATTTACACTGGGTTTGATAATATCCAAAACTGTTACTATTCAGTATAAAAAGTAGGATTTAAGTCAGGCATGTCCAAAGTCCGGCCCGCGGGCCAATTGCGGCCCGTGTTCCGGTTTAATACAGCCCCACAGGTAATTTGGCAATATCTATCTTTTATGGCCCCCAACGAATCCATATGTATTGAGATGAATACATTGTAAATCTCAGTTAATGTCAGTTGGTCTAAATCAGTTATAAATATATTTGGACACAACATGTATACTTGGTGTTATGTTCCTGTTCATATTTTTTGAACTTAAAAGTTGACAGACAACCTTTATTACCAATAATATGTAATGTACTTTACAATGTTCCTGACATATATTTCAGCTTCCTGGATTTTTTTTTCATCTGGCTTTCAGATATGAAAGGCAGAGCGATTTAGCACCTGTTTAGATTTGTCATCCATGTGATGAAATGAAAAGTATGCCATTTGCAATAAACTTTGCATAAAATAGTTAATTTGCATTTAATTTTAATGGTTCAAAGAATGTCAGGCAAAATGGTCGGCCCTCACGCATGTTCACTTCATCAAATCTGGCCCTCTTTGAAAAAAGTTTGGACACCCCTGATTTAAGTGATTGCAAATGACAACAGATCAAAGTAAGTTACTAAGTTTAAAACAAGCAAAACATTTAATGTATGCTCCGATAAATCTGTTAGTCTATAAGGTACCACAGGATTTTTCGTCGCTTAAAACATTTCAATTAATCCTTAAAGAGATAGATATAGATTGTAATTCTCACCCTCATTTTTACTCCAGGTAAAAGCCATCAAGACAGAGATTATCTTTTCTCTCTGGACTGGGTCTACAGCTCTTTGTGTCCTTAAAGTTCTTTTACAGGTTTCTTCATGTGTGTCCTCTTGGGGCAGGGAGGCCATTTCAAAGGCCAGCTGAAGACAAAAGACAGATTGCTTTCCATTCCTTAAATAGACTTTCTCCCGGGGAGGGATCCTTTGTGTGGGCTGGTCACATCAGTGAGCCTGCCTACCTGACTTCTGGGGCACCCCACCACCCTGTCCTGCTAGGCCAGAAACTCTGGTTTCTCTCAGGTAAGGCACAGAATTGGGGTAACTGCCCCTCAGCAGAGCAACCCAGACACTGAATCAGCTCAGCTCTGGGAGGGCTAAGGTATAAGGTTGTTGAGGGCACCTAGGAACACAGCCTCCAAAGAGCACCAAACCCCCAAATAAATCCATCTTAACCTGCATAAAAATTTTACACAGAAGAAGCTGATAATTTCACCCCCTTTATCAATAAGAGATATACCCAGTGGATGCTCCCCCCCCCCCAAATTATTTACATTGGGTTTGATAATAAACAAAAGTGTTTTATTAAGTATAAAAGTAGGATTTGAGTAATTGCAAGTGAAAACAAGATTAAAGTAAGTTGCTAAGCCAAAATAAACAAAACACACCAGCTAATTCTAATCATATATATAGTAGCCCAATGTCTGTGACTCTGTAACGCTGAAATGCTGGCTGTTCCCTCTGGGCAGAGCTTTTGCCTCCCTGGCTGTTCCCTCTGGGCGGCGCTGTTGCCTGAGTCACGTCCTTCACCTCCCGCCGGGGCGCTCGGCTGACTTCTGCGCAGCTCAGCCGGGCCGCAGTGGGGAAGCAAGTGGCGCAAGCGGCCGTTTGGGCCCTGTGCTCCCCATGCAGCATGGGCCACCCAGAGGGAACAGCCAGCATTTCAGCAACAGTGCCGCCCAAAGGGAACAGAAAGCATTTCAGTGTTACAGACTCTCAGACATTGGGCTACTATATATATATAGAAGCCAATTAGCCTGTCATAAGACGGGATTTTCGGGTCTCTCCTCCACGTCCTATTCCCTTTCTATCTGGCATGTAATACATTTCTTACTATACTAGACAGGTCTCTCCTCCACGTTGATCTTCTCTCCTGAGCCTCCTGTCTCTCACTCCGTCTCTCTCTCTTTCTTCTCCTCCTCCTGCCTCCCCCCGCCTCTCTCTCTCAGCTCTCCTCCGCCTCCTGCCTCTCTCTTCCTCTTCTCCCCCTCCTGCCTCTCACTCTCTTTCCGCTCTCCCAAACGGCCGCTTACTCTGCTTGCTCCCCCGCGGCGGCCTGGCTGAGCAGCGCAGAAGTTAGCTGAGCGTCATGGTGGGGGGTAAAGGGGAGTGGGGTGGTGACGTGTGATGTGACAGCAGCTCCAGGCCCTGCTCCCTGGCCGTGAATGTCACCACCCCGCCCTCCTTTGCCTCCCACCATGGCGCAAGTGATTGTTTGGGCTCCATGCTCCCCATGCAGCACGGGAAGTGCAGAGCCCATACAGCCGTTTGGGCTCCGCGGTCCCCCGAGTGAGAGGCAGGAGGTGGAGGAGAAGAGAAAGAGAGAGATGGAGAGAGAGGCAGGAGGCGGAGGAGAGCTGAGAGAGAGACATGGGGAGGAAGTAGGAGGAGGAGAGAGAAGGAGCAAGAGACCAGAGGCTCAGGAGAGAAGATCGACGTGGAGGAGAGACCTGAAAATCCCGTCTTATGACGAGCTAATTGGCTAGTATAGTAAGAAACGTATTACATGCCAAATATATTTCTCACCCCTTGTCCCTCTTTCAGGTAAAATGCTTCAAGACAAAACTTATTTTTTTTTCTCTAGCTAGGTCTACAGCTCTCTGTGTCTTTAGAGTTCTTTGTTTTCAGGTTTTTTCATGTGTATCCTCTTAAAGTTGGAAGGCAATTTTAAAAGCCAGCTGAAGTTAAAAGCTTGATTGCTTTCCATTCCTTAAATAGACTTTCCCCCAGGGTGCAGATCCTTTGTTTAGTTACCCCACCCGCATGGAAAAATATCAGATTCAAGATGTATTCCAGTACTAGGTCCTTTGGTCACTTATCTTTCTAGGACCAACCTCAGCTTGGGCTTACAGGAAAAACAAAATCATTATGGATCGTTACCTTGGGTACAGAGCAGAATGTTTCCTGAGTATCAGTATTAGCCCTCATTAGCACATTTAGAATTTTAAACAGATCCGCGCGTCATATTGCTAACGTCACATACAAGAATGGTACAGCACAAAACCAGAATATGCACATTCAGCAGATCGTCATGTTAAATGGGATGTGTTGCACGATGTGTTTTATCTCAAACGTCTTTGGGTTACACATATTCATATGCCAATTTTCATGAAGCATGGCGGAGGGGCATGACGCTCACCTACACACTACTGTAGTTGGGTCCCAAAGGAGCACATCTTCTCCACGGTGCCCAAGGTATGCAATCTCCAACCCATGTATCAGTTTTCTAGACCTAGTTCTCTTCTCCACCACCCAGTGGAAGATGTGAATCAATCCTGCTGGGCGGGCTCAGGGTTTGTGCCACAACACAGAGCATATCCCTCCATTTCTTCCCAGGGAAGTGCTAAGTAAACTCTTGGCAAGCAACAAGCAAGGTCTACAAACAGACTTACAAGTAAAGATGCCATTGCAAGCATTTTATAAGGCAGGTTGTATAAATTAAACAGTCTTTATTGTTCACTGTCTTCCTTGGAGCCAAAGGCATCAATACGGACATTTTAAAGCCAGTATTTTAACTAAACGATCTGTATGTCCTCGTCAGAACAGTTCGTTTCACACTTGTCCCTGCACTAAGAACAATACCACACTTGGAGTCCAAAATGGCTTCCATTTCAGTCAGGAAAATAGCATATTTCTATTGATAGTCTCCATGAGGCAGCAGGGAGAGGGTCCCTGCAGCATGCTGCATCAGTGTTGCCTCATCACCAAGTGGCAGCTGCCCCCGCAGACAACTTAGAAATTTAGAGGTGCAAGTCAGAGAACATTAACTTACAACCAGCCATAGAGCAAGCCCCCCTCCCCCCGCACATACACACACACACACAGTAGTTATGTGCTTATTGTGGCACAAAAGTATAATCGCCTTGGGTTCACTTCAGTGAGCTCACTATTTCCTTACATATATTAAAGGCAGACAGGTATATCCAAGAGATTGCCAACCAATCCTTTGGAACCAGATGATACCTAGCCACAACTGAGCTAGCTAAGTCCAGTTTATCTCCATGGAATTTCACCAATTCTTTCAGAGGACAATGTCTCGGAATCAAGACCTGGCTCCAAAGTGCTCAGCTTCAGAGATTTCTAAAATAAATGCCCACACCAGGAGGAGAACTCACTTTGGTTTTCAAAACTGTACATCCTACAAGTTAACGGATCTCCTCAGAAAGACTCAAAATCCTCTTCAATATCTCCTCTGCAGTGCTTCCTGCAAGAGCGCCACTTAGGATATGTCTACACTACAGCACTAATTCGAACTAACTTAATTCAAATTAGTTAATTCGAACTAAGCTAATTTGAACTAGTGCAGCTAGACCTAAAAACTAGTTCGAATTAGCATTTTGCTAATTCGAACTAGCATGTCCACATTGAGTGGACCCTGAACTGAGGTTAAGGATGGCCGGAAGCAGTGCTGGCAGGGCATCAGGTTAGGACTTAGAGCGTGGAGCTGCTGTCTCAGGCTAGCCAAGGGCTGTGCTTAAAGGGACCCAACCCCCATCCCAGACAGACAGTTCTCAGGGGTTCCCTGCTCGCTTGTCTAACTCGATGAGGGACACCAAGGCAGTCCTGGCTTGGAGTGCCCTGAGTGCCCACGCTCGGCACATCACAGCACTTGGCCATCAGCCCGGCTGCACTTGCCGCAGGCTGCCATCCGGGGGGGGGGGTCAATTGGAGGGCTGCAGGAGAGTTTCCACCCTGAGGAGCCCGCAGAGCCACCGCAGTCCTCCCCATCAGGGGCTCGTACCCCATTCCTCCCTCACCTCCTTCCACTTACCCCCCCTTCCTGATGTACAAAATAAAGGACACGTGTTCAACAATAGAAACTCTCTTTATTGAACAAAACTCAGGGAGACTGGGAAAAGAAGGTGAGAGAGGGGAAGAGAGAGGGTGGGAGAGGGGAGGGCAACTAAAATGATCAGGGGTTTGGAACAGGTCCCATATGAAGAGAGGCTAAAGAGACTGGGACTTTTCAGCTTAGAAAAGAGGAGACTGAGGGGGGATATGATAGCGGTCTAGAAAAGCACAAGTGGTGTGGAGAGGGTGCATAAAGAAAAGTTCTTCATTAGTTCTCATAATAGAAGGACTAGAGGACACCAAATGAAATGAATGGGTAGCAGGCTTCAAACTACTAAAGAAAGTTCTTTATGGCCAAGAAAGTTCTTCACAAAGCAAATAGTAAACCTGTGGAACTCCTTGCTGCAGGAGGCTGTGAAGGCTAGAACTAGAACAGAGTTTAAAGAGAAGCTAGATAAATTCATGGAGGCTGGGTCCATGGAGTGGTATTAGCCAGGGGATAGAAATGGTGTCCCTGGCCTCTGCTTTGGAAGGCTGGAGATGGATGGCACGAGACAAATGGCTTGGTCATCGTCTTCGGTCCATCCCCTCCGGGGTAGCTGGTGTTGGCCGCTGTCGGCAGACAGGCCTTTGGTCTGACCCAGTACAGCCGTTCCAAGCTCAAGGTCAGGGGTCTCACTGGACCACCTTGATTTTCATGCAAACCTGCTCCTGGGTGGCCAGGCTGGCAGCTATCCTGCCCTAGACGGCCACTTTCCTGTGCCTAGTGCGGAGGTCGTGGATGAGATCCACGATGTCCGCACTAGACCAGGAGGGCGCCCGCCTCTTGCGGCCCCAGGCAGGCTCCTGACAGCCACCAGCCTGGTCCCGGGAAGAGGCGGAGGGCTGGGTGGCAGCAGGTGGCTGGTTCGTGCCGTGCCAGGTGCAGGGTCTGCAGGCTGGGTGCTGGCAGGCTTTCACCTGGCACGGGCACCGTAGCCAGACCGTGCCCCTTTAAGGGCTCCGGGGCTGGGGTGGGGGGCAGAAGAGTTTCCCTGGTGGTGCCCAGAGTGGCCACCAGGGCAAGCTGGGGAGGGCTAGCCTCCCACTAGTTCGAATTAAGTGGCTACACAGCCCTTAATTCGAACTAGTTAATTCGAATTAGGCATTAGTCCTCGTAGAATGAGGTTTACCTAGTTCGAATTAAGCGCTCCGCTAGTTTGAATTAAGTTCCAACTAGCGGTTTGTATGTGTAGCGCCTATGAAAGTTAATTTGAACTAACATCTGTTAGTTCGAATTAACTTTGTAGTGTAGACATACCCTTAGATTCTAACCCCAAAGAATCATCTCCAGTCTTCAAGAAGCTTCTGTATCAAAAACTACTCGGTTGACTTCACTCATTCAATAGTTTCTCCTTTTGATTCACTGTTATGAGTGCTGATATCTCATTATCCCTGAAGACTACATTTTCCATTTTGTCACTATCCCACCCCAGTACTGTAGATGAGTCAATAATTCAAGCGGGGCCTATGTAGAAACTTCTTAGCCTGTGCTATACGACTGATCCTTCTCTGAAGTTTTACCAGTTTGGTCTGCTAACGATCTTGCCTTTGCTATCTTCGTCTAGTTAGTTACTGCTTTCCTCAGAAAATACCGAGGCACACATACATCTTTTCACAGCCTCAAGCTGTACTTCTTACCTTGCATGAGCTAAATTTAATTTGAGATAATGTCCATGAAATAGGGCATTATCACAGGGTCATGATTTTTTCTGCTGTTACATAAATGCTGAAGCAAAGCCAAGCCTCTATTTTAAGAGTAGGAGACATTGATCTTCTGACATTACTCCATTCCAAAGACATTATTTGTGATACAGCAAATTATTGCTATAGGCACGCTCATTTCAGCAGCTGAATGTTGATCACAGAAGAATGGTACTTGCTCCTACGTCCCTGGTGACCAGCTCATTATTTTCGAGAACGCTGATTAGAATAGATGCAACAGCACCTAGACACTAAGTAATGAGAGCCAGGATGAAACTGACCTTATTGCATTTTCTCTACATGAGGCTCTGGACACCATTTAAGTGTTATGTGTGCACACAATACACTCCTGCGCACACACACAGAGTGCAAGACTAGCTTACCTAAAAATCTTAGATTTATGAACAAACAGGCTAAAATTTTCTTTCTGTAGCTTGCTAGTGACTTAATAAGCCATCTTGCGATATCTGATTAGCTGGCATTGTATTCCAACTTTTCAGTAAGCTGGAAGAGTCACAGAAGAGAGCAGCTTACACTTTAAATCAGAGGCAAGCGCCTGCTTTCAGAACCAACAACTGACAAAGGAAGTTTTGTTTGATCATGGTAGGCCTGCAACCACTCCAGCTAAAGAAAAAAGAAAACCTCCTATTGACTTCAGCAGGAGCAGAGAGAAGCAAGATTCAAAGAGAGACTGGACTTTTATATGGAGAGCAAATATACACAGAAACATTAGCATCACTGATGAATAAAATTTTGCATGGGAATTAAACCGCATGCATCAGGGATTAAACCAATTACTGTTAGAAATAAGGCCCAAACCTATGTGGGCTGGGTCCAATTATTCCACACCTGATCTCAGGGGATTCCTAGACCTTTCTCTGGTCCTAGACTCTGGCAGAGAAAAGGTTCTGGACCCCAGTCTGCTGCAGAGCGCCAATTCCTTTGTTAGCATCTATCTATGCAAGGTCCAGTGCTCCTGTCATATGAATCCACTAGTTTCTTTAGCCACTTTAGAAAAAACAATAAACCTCCAAAGTGAGGCTGATGCAACCCATCAACAAACAGAGCAAGCCATGACCTGCCTCCGCTTTTTTCCGGAACAGATTTGCAAAATTGCTCACCATCTGACAGCAATATTAAATCTGTCCCTGGTGGTATCGTTCTAGGGGACTGCAAATCCAGAGTGATTTGACTTTACAAATCTGATGCCATGTATACAGCAGCAACAGTTGGTTTCTCTGTGGGCATGTCTACACTGCACGCTTATTTTGGAATAAGCTATTTTGGCAGCAAACCTCCAAAATAGCTTATTTCAGAATAGTGCATCTACACAGCAAATGCCCATTGAAATAGCGCTGAGCTATTTTGAAATAGAACCTTCACATTCATTCGGCGCTGAATCGCATTTAAGGCCACCTGGAAGCACTTCATGCAGGGCATCAGGACAGCACTCACTTCCTGGAGCTGCTGCCTGAGGCTACCTGAGGCTCGAGCTTAACGGGACCCTCCTCCCCCGTTCAGCTATGTCTCAGGCTCTTCACCTTTGCTTACCTCCTTGAGGGACAGCAAAGCCTTTTCTCTGCCTGCTTTGGTTGCCCTTGCGGACACCTCAGCACTCTAGACGTGGAGCCAGACTTGGCTCCGAGCAATCAGCGGCTCTTATATCACATGCTGCACCTCCTGCTGCAGTTTCTGCAGGCTGCCCTTGTGGCCCTGCAAGAGAAGGACCCCCAACTCATTGCGGGGTGCCTCCTGACATCTCTCCAGGAGCTGAGGATGCAGCTTGATCCCACCATCCTCCCTTGCACCGCCGCTTCTGGCAACTGGACACCAGCTCCGACTGGTGGGACGGGATCATCCTGGAAAGGTGGGATGACCAGCAGTAGCTCCAGAATTTCTGCATGCAGAAGGACACCTTCATGGAGCTGTGTGAGTGGCTTGCCCCTGCCCTCAGGTGATGGGATACCCACATGAGACCTGCCATCCCCCTCCAGAAGAAGGTAGCCATCGCCCTCTAGAAGTTCACTATTCCGGACAGCTACCGATCTGTTGGGAACCAGTTTAGCGTGGGGAGATTATGATCATATGGCACTCTCATGCTACTGTCCCAGGAGGGCGGTGACCTGCTGGAATGGGGTGCCCTAGTGAAGGGGGGGTGGAAGCTCCTCTCCCCGGGAGGTTTTTCAGTACTGACTTCATAAAGCTCTGCCAGGGGATGAGGCAAGTTGGGGTTGCTCCTGGTGTGTGTGCGGGGGGAGGGTTGGGCTCAGAATTTCTGAGGGTCCTGGCAACCCTGTGATTCTCTGTGTGTCTCCTTCTACAGGTGGTGAGGGTCATCAACACCATCCTGCTTCACAGAGTCATCAAACTGGGCAACGTGGACCACATCGTTTCCGGATTTGCCGCTATGGCCTTCCCCAACTGCAGGGGGGCTATTGATGGCACACATATCCCCATCGGGGCCCACAACCACTGGCCGTCCACGTACATCAACCGCAAGGGGTACTTTTCAATGGTCCTGAAAGCCCTCATTGACCACTGCAGCCAGTTTACAGACATCTATTTTGGGCGGTTGGGGAAGGAACACAACGTCTGCATCTTCTGAAACTCCAGCATCTTCCAGAAGCTGCACATCGGCAGTTTTTTCCCCGACTGCACCATCAGAGTGGGGTATGTGGGCATGCCTGTGTGCATTGTAGGGAGCGAAGCCCTACACCGGACACCTTGACCCCAGCAAGGAATGTTTTATCGCCAAGTTAAGCAGGGCCCGCATTGTTGTGGAGGTCGCCTTTGGCCATCTGTAGGGGAGGTTCTATTGCTTCCTCACCCAGCTGGACCTCAGAGAGCAGAATTTCCCCCAAGTGTTGGCTGTGTCCTCCACATCCTTTGTGAACATAAGGGGGAAGATGTTCCTGCCAGGGTGGAGGGCAGAGGCCAAGTGGCTCAGCAGGGCTGGCTGCCATCCTGCATGCCCATTGGGGGCTGTGCACATCCGGAAGGCCTAGAGGGAGAGTTTATGCTGGGCCTCCCCAGAAGGGGCCTCTGTAGTGGCCCAGTGTGCCTTTCCTCCACCACCCCTTCCTTTCCCTGTCCTCCCTTCCCACCTTCCTCTCCTCCTCCCCTGCAGACACCACAAACCACACTTTTTGTTTTGAAAGAATAAACTGGTTTTCCTTAATTGGGGGGCAAATGTAACTGGGTAGGGACTGGGGAAAGAACCTGGGAGGGGAGAGGGAGGTGGAAAGGAGAGGAGTGGGGGTGAAGAGATGCTCAGGGATGGGGTTTGGACTGGAGTCTGCCTTTGGCAGCCACAAACAGAGGCTAGGGGGAGAAGGTGCAGGGCAGGAGCGGCCACCAGGTGACCGAGGATGGTGGTGAAAGCTGCTCACATCGTCTGGCCTTGCTGCAGCAGCTCCTGCCAGGTATCGTGGTGCAGCTGGAGGTCCTCCTGCAGTCTCCGGTCCTGCCGGTCCATGGAGCGGTGCAGGGTTCACAGGGTGGTAACGTACTCTCTTTGGAGGGCCTCGTGGGCTCGCCTGCACGTGGGGGCCATGCGGGGTCAGGAGGATGGCACAGGAAGTATAAAGCTCACCTCTCACAGCTGGTCCAGCTGTGTAGAACAAAGAGAAAGGCAGTCGTCCTAAGGGACACTGTTCCCGGGACTAGCCCTAATCTCTGAGCCAAGACCAAAAAGTCTCGCGTCAGACGGAGGCAATGTGCTTCAAGCAAGGCCATCTGTGGCCTAGACAGCGGGCCCTTTCCTGCAGGGGCACAGATGTCCAAGGGGGACATCTCACTGCCCCTATATCCCAGGAACAAGCAGGCATAGGAAGGTGCCTTCCAGACTGGGAACCTGTGAGCAGGTGGGGGGCCACGGGGTGGCTGGGCCTCCCTCTGTGCCACGCACATGCTGGGTCCGGCAGTGGTTGTGTCCCACAGGGAGAGTACTTGTATCCCTGCCCGCTGGAGGAGATGGGGGCAGGGTGTAGGAGAAAGGTGCGTGAGAGCAGCATTCCTGAGAGAAAGAGAGAGACATTGTGTGTGTGTGTGTGTCCCCACAGCCCCCTTCTAGTGGTGGCTTGTGGTGGGAGGGAGTTAGGCAGGCCTCTGCAAACACTGTGTGAACCAGAGCACAAGGGTCCTCTGTTGGGCTGTGTGCCCCGGACTGGCGCTCCACCTGCACAGGCTGCTACATGATTCCCAGGCCGAGTGAGGAGCACGCCCCAGCCCATCGCTGCCCGCCACCTCCACCCGTGTGTGACTAGGGAAAGTAATGGAATTCACCTGATGGGCCTTCCCCAGCTTTGGACAATGCCTGGGAGACATCCTGGGTGGAGTGTACCAGTTCCAGAGTGGGCATGACGTCCTGGCTGGCCTCGTCCGGCTCCTCTTGCGCCTCCTCCTCTGCAGCGGCTCTGCTCCCTGATAGGGTGACGAGGGGCATCTCCAGCCCTGAGTCCACATTCGAGGGGGAGTTGCTGACCCACCCCCTACGATGTGGTGGAGCTGGGCATAATATGGGCAGGCCTGCAGTGCCGCCCTGGAATGGAAGCTGCACTCCCCGGTCTTGCCTTAGTTCTTTAACTTTCATGCACACCTGCTCTTGGGTGTGCATGTGGCCCTTGTTGCCCAGGCTGTCAGCCATCCGGCCGTAGACATTTGCATTCCTGCGCATGGTGTGGAGATCCTGGAGGTTGGTCTCCTCTCCCCAGACCTCAATGAGGTCGAGGATCTCCACACCAGACCAGGAAGGCGCACACCTCTTTCATCCCTGGGCTCAGTGGAAGCAACAAGGTCACTCATGGCAGCTGCCAGTGCTGTGCAGGCTGCTGCTCTGTGGCTCAGGGCTGTCAGGCCCTACTATGTGCCACAAGCCTTTTCCCCTATGGCTGCACCTTTAAAGCCTGCTGGGGAAGGGGGACTATAAAGTTCTCATGAGTGTGGACAGAGTAGCCGCAAGGCACCTATGGGATTTCTTGGAGGCTACTTATTTCGAAATAACTCCCGCTGCCCTGTCTACACACGCCCTATTCTGACATAGCAATTTCAGAATAGGCATTAATCCTCATCAAATGAGGGCTACAGAATCTGGAATAAGATACCCATTATTATGAAATAACGGGCTTGCTGTGTAGACGCTCAGTTAGTTATTTCTGAATAACATCCGTTATTCCAAAGTAACGCTGCTGTGTAGACGTACCCTAAGAGATTCTAATTGGACCTTGTGTTTTTTAATTGAGAGAGAGAGAGAGAGAGAGATAGGGTACGTCTAGACTACAGGCTTTTGTCGACAGAAGTTTTGTCGACAGATACTGTAGACAAAGCTTCTGTCGACAAAGAGCGTCTAGACTACATTCAGTCCTGTCGACAAAGCAAGCTGCTTTGTCGACATGGCAGTGTAGATGCAAAGGACAGTTTAGATGCAATAATGCCTACTGTCGACAGAACTCTGTCGACAAAAGGTGTTATTCCTCGTAAAATGAGGTTTACCAGCGTCAACAAAACTGCTGAGTTCTGTCGACATTATGTTTAGTTTTCTCGACAAAAGTGGACTTTTGTCGACAAAACCCTGTAGTCTAGACACACCGATAGATAGATAGATAGATAGATAGATAGATAGATAGATAGATAGATAGATAGATAGATAGATAGATAGATAGATAGATAGATAGATAGATAGATAGATAGATTTTCCCTCATTTTTACATTTAGCAGAGTCACTACATTTCTCACTACTAATACAAAAGTCTCCTCATGAATCAGGTTTCAAGACTCATCTTTTTAAATTCAGTCCAATTCCAGAAGTCGGATTCATTTTCCTGTTTCACTTGGTGCTTCAAATATAAAACAATCTGTAAGGATTGACAGACTTTCATGAGAATAGGTTTGAAACCCTGGCAAAACTTATGCATTCAGTTCTTCCAGCAACAAATGCTTTATTTGAATCAGATCAAGATGATAGTCCTTTCCTTCCACTTTAACAAATTTTGTGACCTACATCATTGTCAGAATAAGTTTAAAAACACACAAACATGCAAGAATCAAACAATATGAAGGTGGAAATAAAGTTAGTGCATGTAATCTGTAGTGATCAGTGAATGTCAGTGATCGGAAGTGTGGCTTAGTATAGTAATGAGGTGCTTACTTCAATTTTTGGCACACTATCTAGACATTGTAGGTCAAGGGTAGGTTAGAGATCACACAAGACCAGGCTAGCATGAGATTTTTTCACAGACCCCACTTACAAATGCTCTGAAAACTTTGCTCAAAAACAGTTTCTCATTGACTGGGATTCAGACATTCTGGGCCTTATTCCCAGCTCTAGTCTTGTGTAAGCAAGTGTTTATGTGATCACTTATTTGACTGTGTAACTAACGATTTTACCATAATGCATATGTACAAGGGGCCTGAATTAAGGTCACACCGAAAACTTTAATCCTGGCATTTCTTTTCAGGTGATCGACTCTGTAATTCTTTTTCCACAGGTATTTTTATCATGTAGTATATACACAGAGAGACAGGATGTCATAATTACATTTGATATATATTAGTCCCTTTACACATGTAGCACATCTAAGAGACCACTTTTATATTAATTTGTATGTGCTTCAATATATGATGACACATAAATGCAGTATGTAAAACAGATGCTACATAAAAAGCATTTGACATTCCATATAGTTTCGTTCCACATGAGCAGCACTATTCTCTCAAATCAAGGGCATTTCAAGGTGCAAAATGAAGCTTGTTGCAAATTTACGAGTCTTTCTTGTCTCTTGGAGGCTTGTCTAGTGCTTTGACTTAACAAGACTGAGGTTAAGGAAGGTGTGATAGGCATTTAATTAGAAGCACACTCTATTCCTCTGACAAGTTCATGTGCGAGTGTGCCTAAACGAGAGTAATTTCAGTCCCAGGCATTTGCTGAAGCAAAGACACGGAAGTGAGGACGGAACAATTTAAATAAATAGAGAGAACAACCCTTTGATTGCAAGTTCAAATGTGGAGGGGTATTTTTGCGCACAAAACTAATGCACTTGCAAACTTCACAGATTCAATTAGGGAGGAGCAGAGAAAAATTACCCGGTACTTAAATGAATACTGCAGTCATGGTCTTTGAATTTTTAAATGTACTTATTTCATCTATGCTTGCATCCCTTTTCACATTCACTATTGGTGAAGATTATAGCAGAGAATTCGCTGCCAAGAATGTTACAAAAAGAATGCATTTTAAGCCATTATTTGAGAATAAACATAAAAGTAAATTTTAGATTCATAGCACATAACTGCTCTGCTCTGATTCAGCAAAAGTATACAACCATCATAACTTGTATGGGATTACTCACATACTTAAGGTCCACCAGGGCCTGATGAAATGAATCCTCTTTAGCTGACTGAGGAGATCTCTGAGCCATTAGCAATTATCTCTGAAAATTCATCAAAGATAGAAGAGATTCCAGAAGATTGTAAAATGGCAAATATATAAAACTATTAAAAAAGGGAAATAAGGACAGCTCTGGGAATTATAGGCTGGTCAGTTTAACTTCTGTACCTGGAAAGATAATGGAGCAAATAATGAAGGAATCAGTTTGCAAACATCTAGATCGGTGGTTCCCAATCTTTTTTATACTGGGGACCAGTAAACCCATTCACAAGCCTTTTGAGGACCGGTAACATTTATTTGCATATTTATTAAGCAAAAGATGAATATGCAAATATATTGTTTCTGGTCCTCCCAAAGCCCCTAGTGCCAACAGGAGCGGGCCCTGTCGACTGCCCTGGGTGGTTTCCCGACCCCAACCCAAGGTATCTACTTCATCCCCATTTGGGACCGGTAAGGTTAGAAGGTCCCTCTCAGGCCTGCCGGGTGACTCGGCTCATATGGGCCCGGGAAGTTGGTGAGTAGCCCCGTGTCCTCTCATCCAGTTGCACCTACATTCATGGGTAAAACCGTGAGCCAGACTCTGCCCCGGGGAGTGTCGCTGGCCCTACCTGTCTGGCGGGTTGTTCCGCCTCCCCTCCTGGCCCCAATCCTGGCTGCGCCGGCACTGGTCATTCTGCGCTGGTGTGCACAGCGCCCGGCCTTCTCCCTGGGTCCTAGTGCCCACCAGATGTAGCCCCACCACCCAGGAGCCTTAATGGCAGAGCTGTAGCAGTGGTGGGCTCTCTCCCAATAATTGTGCTCAAAAAATTTTCTGAGGACCGGTATTTTTTTTTTTTCTAAGGACCAGTACTGGACTGCAGACCACAGTTTGGGAAACGCTGATCTATATGATAATAAGGTGATGAGCAATAGTCAGCATGGATTTGTCAAGAATAAATTGTGTCAAACCAACCTGATAGATTTTTTTGACAGGGTAACAAATCTTGGACAGAACAGGACAGGACAGGACAGGATACGATAGGAGGGGAAGTGGTACATGTGGCATATCTAGACTTCAGTAAGTGTTTTTATACCATTTCACATGATCCTCTCAAACAAACTAGGGAAATACAACATAGATGGAGCTACTATACAGTGGAAGCATAACTGGTTGGAAAACTGTTCCCAGAGAATAGTTATCAATAGTTCTCACTGTCATACTGAAAGGGCATGTCAAGTGGAGTCCCACGGATCGCATCTACACTGCATGGTAACTCAAAATTAGACATGCAATTTGAGCTACTCAAATTGCGTATCTAATTTCAATGCTATTTCAATATAGCTTATTTAGTCATTTGGCACTGTCTACACAGCACCAAATTTCAAAATAAAGCGCTATTCTGAAACATCCCTTACCCCTTGTAGAATGAAGTTTACAGGGACATTGGAATAGCGAAATAACAGGCTTGCTGTGAAAACATGGGATAGCTATTTCGGGATACTCCGGTATCCTGAAATAGCGTTGCAGTGTAGACGTACCCACAGGGATCAGTTCTGGGTCTGATTCTGTTCGATGTCTTCATTAAATGCTTTAGATAATGGCCCTGGAGGGACACTTATAGTATGCAGAGGATACCAATCTGCAAGTGCTTTTGAAAATAGGATCATAATTCAAAATGTTCCGGACAAACTAGAGAAATGGTTTAAGGTAAATAGGATGAAATTCAGTACAGACAAATGCAAAGTGCTCCCCTTAGAACAGGGAGGGTTGCCAGGTGTCCAGTTTTGATCCAGACAGTCCAGTATTTGAGCTTTCTGTTCTGGAAACAAATTGGCTACGTCTACATTGGCAAGATTTTGCGCAAATACTCTTTAACGCAAGAGTTTTTGCATTAGAGAATTTGTGCAAGAGAGCGTCTACACTGACATGTGCCTTTGCGCAAAAGATGTGCTTTTGCGCAAGAGCATCTGTGCCAGTGTAGATGCTCTCTTGCGCAAGAAAGCTCCAATGGCCATTTTAACCATCAGGCTTTCTTGCACAAGAAATTCGGCTATGTCTACATTGGCATGATTTTGCGCAGAAGCGGCCACTTTTGCGCAAAAACATGCTGCCTGTCTACACTGGCGGGGAGTTCTTGCACAAGAACACTGACGTTCTAATGTATGAAATCAGTGCTTCTTGCGCAAGAACTATGATGCTCCCGCTCAGGAATAAGCCCTCTTGCACAACTATTCTTGCGCAAGAGGCCAGTGTAGACAGGCAACATTAATTTCTTGCGCAACAAAGCCAGATGGTTAAAATGGCCATCGGAGCTTTCTTGCACAAGAGAGCGTCTACACTGGCATGGATGCTTTTATGCAAAAATACATCTCTTGCGCAAAAGCAAATCCCAGTGTAGACGTTCTTTTGCGCAAATACTCTAATGCAAAAACTCTTGGTTACGTCTACACTGGCATGATTTTTCCGGAAATGCTTTTAACGGAAAAGTTTTCCGTTAAAAGCATTTTCGGAAAAGCGCGTCTAGATTGGCAGGACGCTTTTCCACAAAAGCACCATTTTCGCGATCGGGGCTTTTTTGTGGAAAACAAATCTCTGCTGTCTACACTGGCCCTTTTGCGCAAAAGTTTTTCGGAAAAAGACTTTTGCCCGAATGGGAGCAGCATAGTATTTCCGCAAAAGCACAGACAATCTTGCGTGAGACAGTCAGTGCTTTTGCGGAAATTCAAGCAGCCAGTGTAGACAGCTGGCAAGTTTTTCTGCAAAAGCGGCTGCTTTTCCGGAAAAAGTGGCCAGTCTAGACACAGCCCTTGTGTTAAAGAGTATTTGCGCAAAATCATGCCCATGTAGACGTAGCCTTCATGTTGCCTGTCTACACTGGCCTCTTGCACAAGAACAGTTGTGCAAGAGGGCTTATTCCTGAGCAGGAGCATCATAGTTCTTGTGCAAGAAGCCCTGATTTAACATATTAGAACGTCAGTATTCTTGCGCAAGAACTCTCCACCAGTGTAGACAGGCAGCAAGTTTTTGCACAAAAGCAGCCGCTTTTGCTCAAAATCATGCCAATGTAGACACAGCCATTGAGAAAATATAAATGAAAAAATATAAATGTCCAGTATTTTCTACATAAGATGTAATGTAGATTGTGATGTAATGTCAAGTGTGTCCGGTATTTTTGTTGAAACCATCTGGCAACCCTAAAAACTGGCCTGGGCAAAATATGGCCTGTGGGCCAGATCTGGCCTACGAAATCACTGGATCCAGCCCATGGAGGCAGTGGGGAGCCCCAGGCAGGCTCCCCTGCTTGCCTCAAAAACACCCCGGGCAGTGCAGAAACATGGCTGCCGGGCTCCATTTCTGTTCCAAAACTGGAGGGGGGGGGAAGCTTTAGGAGCCACTCCCGCCCCCAGCACAATCCCATTGGCTGGTTTCCAGCCTTAAACCAGCCAATGGGAGCTGCTTGTTTGAATAACAGGCAGCCAAGAAGAACCATGCTCCCTCTCCTCAACTCAGTTATTCACTGAAGCATGTGGCCAGGCAATCAGGCAGGCTGGGAAATGTTTTAAAGCTCTGCAAGTCTTAGATCTGAAGGCAGGCAGGCTGGTTTATGTGCTGACTGGTAAGTCTCCTGGTCACAGCCTGCCTCTGGCACCTCAGCCCCTCCCTGCCCCAACCCTCTGCCCCCCACTCAACATACCCAAAATCTCTGTCCCCTTCTTGCACCCATATCCTCTCCCAGATCTGGCACCCCAATCTCCTGCCCCAAATCACAATCCCCTTCTACCCTAGGTCACATCTCAAACCCCTGCACTCCAGTCCTCTGCCTCCTTTACCCAAACTTCCTCCCAGACTCCAGTCTCCCTCTTGCATCCCAATCCCTTACCCCAAGATCCCTTCTGCACCCAACCTCCATCCCAGATCCCACATCTCCTCCATTAATATCATGGAAGCATGTGGCCCTCAACCACTTTCCAAAATCTTGGAGTGACCCCCAATAATTAAAAAATTATTGCCCACCCCTGCCTTAGAAGGAACTATCAGTTGCACACATAGAAAATGGGAAATGACTGCCTAGGAAGAAGAACTGCGGAAAATGATCTGGAGTCAGAATGGACCACAAGGCAAATATGAGTCAACAATGTAACATTATTTCAAAAAATGCGAACCTCATTCTGGGATGTATTAGCAAGCATGTTATAAGTAAGACATGGCAACTAATTCTTTCACTCTACTACATGCTGGTTAGGCTTCATCTGGAGTATTGTGTCCAGTTCTGGGCACCACATTTTAGGAAAGGGTTGGACAAACTGGAAAAAATCCAAAGAAGAGCAACAAAAATGATTAAAGGTCTAGAAAATATGACCTATGAGGGAAGACTGAAAAAATTGGGTTTGTTTAGTCTGAAAGAGAGAGAACTGAGAGAGGAAATAATAGTTTTCAAGTACATAAAAGGTTGTTACTAGGAAGAGGTAAAAATGTTGTTCTCCTTAATGCTTGATGATAGAACATGGGGCTGAAATTGCAGTAAGGGAGGCTTACATTAATATTAGGGGAAAAAACTTCCTAGCTGTCAGGATTGTTAAAAACTGGAATAATTTGTCTAAGGAGGCTGTGGAATCTCTCTCATTGGAGATTTTTAAGAGCAGGTTAGACAAACACCTGTCAGGGATGATCTAAATCAGAGGTGAATAATAAGCAGCCGGGAGGCCACACATGGTTCACTAGGGTTAGCTCCTGGTGGGCCGCTGGCACTTTATTTACCCGTGCATCCACAGGCATGGCTATTTGCAGCTCCCATTGGCAGCGGATTGCAGTTTCTAGCTAATAGGAGCTGCAGGAAGTCATGTCCTGGTCCGTACCACTTCGCACAGCTCCCATTGGCCAGGAATGGCAATCCACAGCCAACAGGAGCTGCAAGCAGCTGTACCTCCATATGTGCAGGTAAATAAAATGGCAGTGGTTCGCCAAGAGCTAACCCTGGAGAACTGCATCTAGTCTGCGGGTCACTTATTGCCCATCCCTGGTCAAGATGATACTTACTTTGCCATGAGCACAGGGGACTGAACTAAATGACCTCTTGAGGTCCCTTCCAGTTTTATGATTTTATGAAAACATTTTAGAATCTTGCAGAATATGGGGCATTGTTGTTAGTTACAGTAACCCAGCAGCTCCTTTGAGTACCAACACTGATAGACAGCCCTTAACCCAAAGGCAATCTAATCTGAGACAAGAGGCAACAAATGTGTTCAACAAACAAGAGGGAATAGAGAGGAGACCATGAAAATCAAATTGAATGATTCCACAGCTAGCTACAGCACAGCTCTATGATTCCTTAAGGACATGTTTGGTTAATAAATAAAATTGGTTGT
Source organism: Pelodiscus sinensis (assembly GCF_052426305.1). NCBI lineage: Eukaryota > Metazoa > Chordata > Testudines > Trionychidae > Pelodiscus > Pelodiscus sinensis. The sequence goes on along the minus strand of NC_143068.1, from coordinate 11,728,167 downwards.
TCCCCTTTATCTCCCAATCCATAGGCCTGGGGTGATTGCCCAGGGGCCCAGCAATTTAAAAGAGCCTGGGGGCCCCAGTCACTGCCTCTGTAGCTCTTGATTAAAAGATGCTTTTGATATGCCCCATCCAGGTTCCAGTGTGGGGTTACTGGGGGGTATATCAAAAGCGTCTTTGAATCAAGAGACGCTGCTCTGGCTTTCCCCAGGGCAGGCAGGTTGGGCCCAGGAAAAGGAGGGAAGGTGCAGTGCAGCTGCCCTGGGGCTCATCCTAGCAGGTGGGGGACAGCTCCTCTGGTGGGGGAAGAGGCATGGGGTGTGGTTTGTGGCCCCAGCTGAGGGAGGGAGCAGAGAACCCACTGAACATGTTAGGAACTATTTAGAAAAGCAAAACGTACAGAAATCCATGGGTCCGGACTTAATGCAGCCGAGGGTACTGAGGGAGTTGGCAAATGTCATTGAGGAACCTTTGGCCATTATCTTTGAAAAATCATGGAGATCGGGAGAGATCCCAGATGATTGGAAAAAGGCAAATGTAGTGCTCATCTTCAAAAAAGGGAAGAAGGACGATCCAGGGAACTATAGGCCGGTCAGTCTTACCTCAGTTCCTGGAAAAATTATGGAAGGTAACCTTAAGGAATCTATTTTGAGGCACTTGGAAGAGAGGAAAGTGATTAGGAATAGTCAGCATGGATTCACAAAGGGCAAATTGTGCCTGACCAATCTGATTAGCTTCTATGATGAGGTAAGTGGCTCTGTGGCCATGGGAAAGTCAGTGGATGTGATGTACTTTGACTTTAGCAAGGCTTTTGATACGGTCTCCCACAATATTCTTGCCAGAAAGTTAAAGGAATGTGGATTGGATAAATGGATGGTAAGATGGATAGAAAGATGGCTAGAAGGCCGGGCCCAGTGGGTAGTGATCAACGGCTCGATGTCAGGATGGCGGTCGGTTTCTAGCAGAGTGCCCCAAGGTTCGGTTCTAGTACCAGTTTTGTTTAATATCTTTATTAATGACCTGGATGATGGGATGGATTGCACCCTCAGCAAGTTTGCAAATGACACTAAGCTAGGGGGAGAGGTAGATACGCTTAAGGGCAGAGATAGGGTCCAGAGTGACTTAGACAAATTGGAGGATTGGGCCACAAGAAATCTGATGAAGTTCAACAAGGATAAGTACAGAGTCCTGCACTTGTGATGGAAGAATCCCAAGCATTGTTATAGGCTGGGGACCAACCAGCTAAGTAGTAGTTCTGCAGAAAAAGACCTGGGGGTTACAGTGGATGAGAAGTTGGATATGAGTCAACAGTGTGCCCTTGTAGCCAAGAAGGCTAATGGCATATTAGGCTGCATTAAGAAGAGCATTGCCCGCAGATCCAGAGATGTCATTATTCCCCTTTATTCGGCTTTGGTGAGGCCATATCTGGAGTATTGTGTCCAGTTCTGGGCCCCCCTTTTAGTTACAAAAGGATGTGGACACATTGGAGAGGGTCCAGAGGAGGGCAACCAAAATGATTAGGGGGGTGGAGCATATGACCTATGAGAAGAGGCTGAGGGAGTTGGGTCTGTTTAGTCTGCAGAAGAGAAGAGTGAGGGGGGTTTTGATAGCAGCCTTCAACTTCCTGAAGGAAGGTTCCAAAGAGGGTGGAGAAAGGCTGTTCTCAATAGCGACAGATGGCAGAACAAGGAGCAATGAGAGGTCCAGGTTGGATATTAGGAAAAACTATTTCACTAGGAGAGTGGTGAAGCACTGGAATGGGTAACTTAGGGAGGTAGTGGAGTCTCCATCCCTAGAGGTGTTTAAGTCTCGGCTTGACAAAGCCCTGGGGGTTGATTTAGTTGGGATTGGTCTGGCCTAGAGCAGGGGTCTGTACTTGATGACCTTCTGAGGTATTTTCCAGCTCTATAGTTCTATGATTCTATGATTTCTACCCCGGGGCCCAGAATTGCTGTTAGTGGGCCTAGTCATTCTCCACTAATGCACAACCAAACTGCCCCTGGAGGCAATCCCGCAGAGATGGGACTTGAGGACAGAGCTGACCCATGAAAACTGATTGTAGGTAACACTGATCCAATCAATGAGCAGAAGCATGGCCCATGACCAACAGTGTCCAAACAAAACAGCTAGAATGTAAAACATGACCAGTTTGCCAACAATCAATGGGCCCAGAATGGTTCTCTGAAACCCTTCAGCAAATACCTTCCAACCACAATCTCATGCGAGTCGCAGTCTGCTCACTGACAATTCATGAGCTAAGAAAAGGGCAAAACTCGTTGAATGAATTATCCATGTGCCCCGGTCACTGAGCTCTAGCTGGAATTGTTTGCAGGCCATATGAAGTGTGGCTGCTAATCCACTTTGGTCACAATCCACTTCTTCATCCTCAGGGGGCACAAGGATTTTGGTTGCTGTAGGAAAACCTCTGCAGCTCTTGTCCTCAAAAATCCAAGCGGTGCAATAGGAGCATTCAAATGAACCCCAGCCTGTCATCATGAATATACTTGTACTAGCCAATTAGATTGTCATAAGACAAGATTTTCAGGTCTCTCCTCCACGTCGGTCTTCTTTCCTGAGCCTCCAGTCTCTCTCTTTCTCTCTCCTCCTCCTCCTACTGCCTTCCCCTCTCTCTCTCTCAGCTCTCCTCTGCCTCCTGCCTCTCTCTCTGTCTCTCTTTCTCTTCTCCTACCCCTCCTGCCTCTCACTCGGGGGACCGCGGAGCGGAAACGGCCATTTGCGTCACTTGCACCCATGTAGTGGCCCAGCTGAGTGGCACAGAAGTCAGCCGAGCGCCATGGCGAGAGGCAAAGGGGGGTGCAAAGGGGGGTGGGGCAGTGACGTACACCGCCAGGCCCTGCCCTCTGGCCGTGTATGTCACCACCCCTTCCCCTCCTGCTGTGGCGCTCAGCTGACTTCTGCACCACTCAGCCAGGCCACCGCGGGGGAGCAAGTGGTGCAAGAAGCCATTTGGGCCTCGTGCTCCCCATGCAGCATGGACCGTGGCGCCCAAACGGCCACTTGCGCTGCTTGCTCTCCCGGAGTGGCCCGGCTGAGCGGCGCAGAAGTCAGCCAAGCGCCACAGCGGAAGGCAAAGGACATGAGTCAGGCAACAGCGCCACCCAGAGGGAACAGCCAGGGAGGCAACAACGCTGCCCAGAGGGAACAGCCAGCATTTCAGCGTTACAAATTCACAGCCATTGGGCTACTATATATATGACAATGACTAGGCACAGGATAGTCAGAAGACCTGGCCCAGAGGATGTAGCAGTGGATCAGGGCTCTGGAACGTTGGATGCTATTACTGGCTTTACCTCTGAACTTGTTCAATTCATTTTGCCTCTGTTTCCTCCCACCCTCTCTACTTGCCTTGTAAGCACTTTGGTGCAGGGACCATCTCATACTGTGTCTTTGTACAGTGCCTGGCCCAATGAGGCCATGAACTGGGTGGGGATGTCTGAGGGGCTACCCTGATGCAAAAAAACAGAATGACTATGCTCCATTTTAAAATGGCACCCCGACTGCGAAAGGGTCTGTGAAGCCACAGAGTCACCTTTGCCAATTGGTTCGTCTGTCTGTCTGTCAGCTCTGTGCTGACCCACCTGTGGAACAATGGGACTGCCAAGATAAATAGAAGGCCCGGAGCAGCTGAGAAAAGGAGATTCACCCAATATGGCTGCATTTGAATGGCCAGACACAAGGATAGGGTAAGTGCCAAACCTATATCAGGAAAGTGTCATTAACATTAATTTCAGAAGGGGAACCACGTTAGTCTGTAATAGAAAAAAATTAAAAAACAACTAATGGTCCTGCAGCACCCTAGAGACTAACAAAAAATGTCAAGGGTCTCATGAGCTTTCGTGGGCACAACCCACTTCTTCAGATGAATGGAATTTAAGGGGTCCGGGTTCCAAATAAATAGCAGAGAAAGAGAGGGAATGGGAAAGGAAAGGAGAAAAAAATGGGAAAAGAGTTTCCATGCCAAATAAAGCTGATAGAGAGGGTTCTAAGTACTCTTAAGTACCTGGTATTCGGCCTTTTATGTCATTAGGATGTGGAATGTAGCGAGTAATCCAGTTAAGGTCTTTGTTTAAACTTCTTTTGTAGGTATCTAATTTGTAAATGAAATTAAGCCCTGCAGCTTCTCTTTCGAGCTGGTTTTTGAAATTGGCTTGTAATAATATGGAAAGTTCGAGATCCATTAGTGAGTGCCCGGGCAAGTTAAAATGTTCCCCAACAGATTTCTGTGTGTTACCTTTATGAATATCTGATTTGTGTCCATTAATCCTCTGTCGTAGAGACCGTCCAGTATGGCCAATTTACATGGAAGAAGGGCAATGCTGGCACTCGATGGCATAGATCACATTGGTAGATGTGCAAGTCCTGTGATGATGTTGCTTGTATAGGTGTGTGGACAGAGTTGGCACTGGAGTGGATTGCAGGGCTGGGTTCCTGGATGAGTATGATGGGGTGAGGGTTGCATGGTTGCTGAAAAGAATTTGTTTGAGGTTCAGGGTGGTTGGTAGCTGAAGATTGGCCTATCCCCCAAGGCCTGTGAGAGTGAGGGGTCATTTTCCAGGATAGATTGTATATGGTTGATAATGCCTTGGAGGGGTTTAAGTTGGGAGCTGTAGGTGATGACAAGTGGAGTTCTGTTTTCCTTGTAGGGCTTTGGATCACCCCTTTACAGCCAGATTTTGGAAGAGTGTCCAATACCCATAAGGCAGGTCAGATTTTCAGAAATCCATGTAAGCTCCTAACCTAAGCAAAGTGAAGAGACTTTCAGAAGTTCTCAGTGGAAGCTTCTGGATGCCAAGCATTTTTAAAACTCTCTGCTTCATCAAGCTACCTAACAGAGGGCTGGAGCTCTTTTGAAAGTCCAGCCAGTTATTTAGGCTAAATGGCAACAAGTGGTTGTCAGTGCTCACTGTAAGCTATGCAATTATGCAACTGCTCAGAAGAGATGCCAATGTCACCCAGCTGATTAGCTAAGTTCCTGTTTCTCTTAGTGGTGCACATTCACACATGCCTCAGGGCACATAATAAATTTTATTCCACACATGGATGGGAAAAATCCACACATGGATAGACAAGATTAAAGGGAACATTGCTGCTTGCCCGATCTTTAAAAATCAGCTCCCTATGTTTTCAGAAAGCTGGCTTCCCTTTTGCAGCTGTGAATGAATAGTAATATCTGGACAGCGGACAGCAAACCACCTGATCTGCAGCTATCCAAATGCTAATATCTGTGCCTGCAGTTCATTTGCAGGTGTTCAAAAGATTAGCTACATGGGATTTTTTTAGAACAAACTGTCCATGACAACAGGCAGGTTGAGCCTCACCCCTTCTGCCAACTCACCTTTCCATTTATAAACACCAGGAGAAAATTTTTCTCAATTGAGCATGAAATCCTGGCGCTAATAATTCGAGCCTAGTCTGTCAATTCTTGGAATGCAATCATTTCCCTCCTCCCCAAGAGCTGATTCTTCCAATAAAGCCTAGAACGCCTGCTGTGCAGATATCTCAAGTATGAAGGTCACCGTGGGGTTTCCGTTGTGAAGTGAGAAGGAATCTTATGGAGGCTGGAGTTGACTGAACTCTAAGCAAACCTGCAGGGATCCTTTCCCATGAGACGCTTTTAGTGAATGGAGTACTGCAGGGTTGCTCCAACGCTCCTCTTAGCATCTACCTGGTGAGAGCCTATCAATCACCCTTACTTTACAAGGTGCTTCATGCTTTACATGCATTGCACTGCAGGTTTCCTCTGCATTGGGGAATGAGTAAATGCCACATGACTAAATTAAAGCCAGTAAGAATGTGTACATTGGAGACCAACATGCAGACATGCTGTAAAAAAAAAATCCAGTGGGCAGACATTCCTCCCTGGGAGACTATGGAGACACACATGGCAGTTGTTTTCTTGCACCCTCCAGAATCCACACAGAAACTATCCTGGCCCTTCATGGAGGGAAACTCGGGGGAAGGAGGAGCTGATGCTCCTGAAAAGAAGAGTGTTTGTATTTTGCAGGCTCATCCCCTGCATGTGAATGCAAGAGAAGCACAGAGCGTGACCAAGAGAAACATGGCAAAAGGTCCAAAGCAACCCAGGGGGCACTTCCCAAGCCAAAGAGAAATCTGAAAGCAGAAGTATGTACATCGGCACGTGACATGGCTGCATCTGAATCTCGACATCTTTTCAGAGGCCGTTGCCTTCTGATTTTGTGCAGTGACAGAGCAAGCCCCTTTTAGCATCCAGGAACTTCAGTGCATGCTGTTAGAAAGTCCCTAAGGAAAGAGGGACATGGGACACTAAAAGCTTTTTTTATTTTTTTTTTAAGTGTATCTCTTTGCAGAGTATCCATTATCTTTGCAGGGTTTGATGCGGAGTAGGGAGGATGTGTACTCCTCACTCTTGATTTAAGCCCTTCTCTTCCCTTACTTCCCCTTGAAAAGAAAAATCCAGGGTAATTTTTTTATTTCTTATCTGTTTCTTTCAGAATCCGCTTTTCTTAAGTGGTTACTATGGAAACTACACACACGTACAATCTAGAGGTAGCTAATGTCAGTGTAGGTGTCATTCCCTGGGTTGTATAACCCAGTTGTAATCCTCACAAGGTTTACAAAAAGGGGTGAGCTGGCCAAGGCCTTGAGGTGGAGGGAACACCTCTATTCCTTAATAATGAACAATATTTGATCAAAAGCATCTCCCCCTCCCCCACAACATTGACACTTACACCTGTGACTCAATCAAACCACTGCAAAAAAATCACTGCAGCCTTACAAGATCCAGAGAGTCCATTGTTCCTTTGCTGGGCAACACCCACACCTCTCACAGAGCTTACTGTGTGATGAAATACAAGCGATACAGAGGGAAGTGCACTGAATAATTGGCTCTGCTGCGTAATATACTCAAAGAAGTATGATTTAAATCTAGGTGAGAGGAGGGTGGAGGTCCTACAAACTGTTCAGCTGGCTTCTTGGCCTGCCAAGAATTTTAAAGTTATTCAAAACTAAATCAGATGTGACACCAACCTGAGCTAAACTTCATTGGGGAAAAAGACAATGGAGGAAGACTGTGCAAAAGACGCATTTTTGTTTTATCCTCTCTGGGTCTGAGGGAAACAATTTAGGCTACAGGAGCAAATCAAGGCTGAGCATCTTTCAGTGGCTTTTCATGAGCTCCCATTTCTCAAGCTGGCAGGAGAACATTACTAGGACACATCCGTAATTTCCTTTATTTTGATCTGCTGGCACATGAACAGTGTCCCCTGGCAGGAGAAGGAGACGTATGTTTGGACTCTTTTCTGGGTCACAGTATGGGAAAAGCTAACATGGGGTATTTGATGCCTAATTAATAACTTTGCCAGAGACACAAGTAAAAAAAAAAAAAAACCATCTCTAAAGTAGCCTTCTGTTGATTGGGTGACCTTAATTAGACTTTAAAATGGAAAAGGCTAATAGGAAAGAATGACATGCCCGTCCGGGGTGAATAAAATGTATCGATCAAGCTGGCAACCATTCACTAGGAGAAAAATCTATGATTAAAAAGTAGCTTGGTGATAAACACAACACAGCTCTTCATTCATTCCTTTAGTCACATGCATGGGATGAGCTCCACGCAGAAGTGACTGGAGGATATTCTACAGGCATGTGTTATATAGGAGCTCCAGGTAGATGATTAATGGTCCCCTGGCCTAAAAGTCATGAATTCACTCAATTACCATCAGGCTGCCAGACAATCCCATGTTGTCTCACAGAACCACAAAAATATAGATACCAAAAAAAAAAAAAAATGAGGCACATAAAGGCTGCGTCTAGACTGGCAAGTTTTTCTGCAAAAGCAACTGCTTTTGCACAAAAACTTGCCAGCTGTCTACACTGGCCACTTGATTTTGCGCAAAAGCACTGACGTTCTACTGTCCGAAATCAGTGCTTCTTGCGCAAATGCTTTGACATTCCCGTTTGGGCAAAAGCCCTTTTCTGGAAATGTTTTTGCACAAGAGGGCCAGTGTAGACAGCTAAAAACTGTTTTGCGCACAAAAGCCCCGATGGTGAAAATGGCTATCGGGGCTTTCTTGCGCAAAACTGCGTCTAGATTGGCACGGACGCTTTTCCGCAAAAAGTGCTTTTGCGGAAAAGGGTCCGTGCCAATCTAGACGCTCTTTTCTGCAAATGCTTTTAACGGAAAAACTTCTCCGTTAAAAGCATTTGCGGAAAATCATGCCAGTCTAGACGTAGCCAAAGAGTGTCAGGCCCTCCTCAGCCTCCAGGAATGAAGCTTTATTCCTCACGAGCACTGCTGCCCAGAAACTCAGACTCATTCTATAACTAACTCTGTTTTCTGAACCTAGAATCCAAACTGTAAGATTTAATTTAGTTCCATTTACCTTGAATAGCCCAGGGAGTGCTGCTAGTATATTAACACAACCGTCCCCCTTTTCAGTTTGTGATAAATCCTTGGCCCACCAGTGCATGCCTTTGCAGAGAGTGAGGGACGATGGACTAGGAAATGTATTCATTTGTTTTCCCATTCAAACAAAACCTTTCCATAGTCACCACAGAAGAGGAGACAGAAGCACTTGGAGGGGAGGGGAAGGATTATAACAAGCTGCACATTCCTGTTTAATATTTATACTTTGCGATACAGTCAGTATACTCAGTGTATCTGGCCAGAACACAGTGTTCGGCTATGTTCTGGAGGGAGCTCTGAGGGTTTGAACACCATGCAGGGAGCAGGGAGCAACCTTTTCCAGGAGCTCCATTCTCCAGGCGAGCAATTTGCTCTTGTGCAATGTGCTCCTGAATGGACACAATCAGCCACACCCACCTACACCTGCAATAGGTGTCCAGCCCAGAGGGAGAAGTTAAAAGGGCTGAACCTGGCTCAGTTAGGCCCTGACTGGGAGGAGCGGCTCTCAAGCTGTCATGAGAGAAGTACGATTAGAGTCAGGAAGCTGAAATGGGGCCTCGCTAGAGAAGCTACATCTGCAACAAGCAGCTCAAGGTAGTTAGGAAGGAGCGACAGGATATGAATCTGGCCAGGATTCTATGTGCTGATGAACAAGACTGCATGGACCAGGAAGATGCCTGCTGACTCAGGGACTCCCCTTCCAGGGGAAGGGAGAAACCTCCCCTGCAGAAGAACCAGTTGCGTAGCAGAAAGTGCTGAGAAGCTGTGCAAGGAGCTAGTGGCTCAGACTTATAGGCTACGTCTAGACTGGCATGATTTTCTGCAAATGCTTTTAATGGAAAAGTTTTTCTGTTAAAAGCATTTGCGGAAAAGAGCGTCTAGATTGGCACAGACGCTTTTCCGCAAAAGCACTTTGCGTCCGTGCCAATCTAGACGCGGTTTTGCGCAAGAAAGCCCCGATCGCCATTTTCGCCATCGGGGCTTTTTTGCGCAAAACAATACCGCATTGTCTACACTAGCTCTCTTGCGCAAAAGCATTTGTGCAAGAGGGCTTTTGCCCGAACGGGAGCAGCATAGTATTTCTGCAAGAACACTGACAATCTTACATGAGATCGTCAGTGTTCTTCTGGAAATTCAAGCGGCCAGTGTAGACAGCTGGCAAGTTTTTCCAGAAAAACTTGCCAGTCTAGCTGCAGCCATAGAGAACGGAGGTGATATTTTGGGAGCCAGCCTGAGAAGAGGTTGAGACATAGGCCAAAGACAGGGCATAGTAGGAGGTGGTCTGGAAAGGCAGCAAGGGGTCTGTGTCGTCACGCCTTGACTGCCTATTCAAGGATCTTGGCATAGAACCCTGTAGAGAGGGCATGGGTTCCTTTACCGGCCCACTCGGGAAGGTGGAGCAGAACCCTCCCCCCACTCCCTGACAAGTGGGGAAAGACTACTGACTTCCCTTCTCCACTCTTTGCTCCCCATCCCCCAAGAGCAGGACAGGTAAGAACTAATGAGTCTGGACTCAGACCAAAGTGAAATGAACAGACTATTGAACTACAGATTTACTCCAGAATCATAGAATACTAGGACTGGAAGGGACCTCGAGAGGTCATCGAGTCCAGTCCCCTGTCCCCATGGCAGGACCAAATACTGTCTAGACCATCCCTGATAGACATTTATCTAACCTACTCTTACATATCTCCAGAGACAAGGATTCCACAACCTCCCTGGGCAATTTATTCCAGTGTTTAACTACCCTGACAGTTAGGAACTTTTTCCTAATGTCCAACCTAAACCTCCCTTGCTGCAGTTTAAGCCCATTGCTTCTTGTTCTATCCTCAGAGGCCAAGATGAACAAGTTTTCTCCCTCCTCCTTATGACACCCTTTTAGATACCTATCATGTCTCCCTCAGTCTTCTCTTTTCTAAACTAAACAAACCCAGTTCTTTCAGCCCTCCTTCATAGGTCTTGTTCTCTAGGCCTTTAATCATTCTTGTTGCTTTTCTCTGAATGGGTAGGCCTCTGTGAGGGCTGAGCTGAGGCTACAGCAATTGTCAGCAGGGGGTGGAAAAGCTGAAGAGCTCCTGGGAGCATGCCAGATATTGGACAATGGGATGTGCATGAAATGCAAGTGTTTCTAAATGAATGGAGAGGGAGTGGTGGGGTAGCAGGGACTGTTCTATTCATGAATGACCACGGGGGGAAGGGCAGGCAAGTGGGGGGGACATTTATACCCCAGAATGACCACAAGGAGGAAGCAGGCACCCCAGGGAGCGACCAGCAGGTGGGCCGTGTGGCCCCCACAACCATGGCTGGCCCCCAAGACAAGCCCCTGGCAGCCCCCACTCCTTCCCCTGAACTCTCCCACTCACAGTCCCAACTCTCTACCCTGACTCCTGCATGCCTTGCCATGAGCTCCTCCTAACCCTGACGCCTGCACATCCCACGCTCTCAGCCTCCTGCCCTGAGCCTCTCCATACCACCAGCCCTGACTCTTGCACCCCACACACCCACAGCCCTCTGCCCAGCAGAATCCAAGCAATGTCAGATAAGTCTTCTAGTTGCTTTATATTTTAGCACCTGTAATTCTCTTGCTTATTACAGACAACACTAAGTTTATTTCTTTTCTTTCATACTAGGCTAATCAGAGAATGTAAAGCAGTTCAGACATTCTATAAACAATATCCTCAACCACTATCTGTGGGTATGTCTACACTACCCCGCTAGTTCGAACTAGCGGGGTAATGTAGGCATACCGCACTTGCAAATGAAGCCCGGGATTTGAATTTCCCGGGCTTCATTTGCATAAGCGGGGAGCCGCCATTTTTAAAACCCCGCTGGTTCGAACCCCGTGCAGCGCGGCTACACGCGGCATGAACTAGGTAGTTCGAACTAGGCTTCCTCGTGAAATGAGGAGTAACGGTAGTTCGAACTAGGAAGCCTAGTTCGAACTACCTAGTTCGTGCCCCGTGTAGCCACGCTGCACGGGGTTCGAACCAGAGGGGTTTTAAAAATGGTGGCTCCCCGCTTATGCAAATGAAGCCCGGGAAATTCAAATCCCGGGCTTCATTTGCAAGTGCGGTATGCCTACATTACCCCGCTAGTAAGAACTAGGAGGGTAGTGTAGACATACCCTGTCTGTCAGAGTTGTTTTTAATGTATTCTTTGGTTTTCTCGGGTTTCAGTGTCAGAATCTTACAATTATATGGAGTAAATACAGCCAAAATAACTGCATGCATTTTAGAAAACTTAGTCTACATATGATAAATATATGTAATAATTAAGATTCTTAAAAGCTTGCTTTAAGTGAAAATATGTAAAACACAATGCAAAGTTTTAATTTAAACTACAAATATTTTTAAATGTTTAACCCCCACTATGTTACTGTCTGCTTCCTATTCTACAAGTTTGTTCCTGGCATCTTGACAGCTAGCGATGTTAGCATTAAAATGAATCTATTTTTTAAACAAATACAGCCTTGTGTTAATATAGTTGTGAATTAATATCACTTACTCAATATCTTGATTACATTCAATCATAATGTAATCATTTTATTTCCCTGTGGTTTAAATACATAAATAGCTGCAGCATATTTATTACATGTTTGCATTTTAATATTATCTTTAATTAGGTGCCAGTGTATTACAGACTATAACATAATTATACAGAGGGAGGGCATGTTTGTAGTTACTTCACATACTTGGGATTTTTTATTTGCTTGAATCTTTGTAAGGTTCCCCCAGATACTATGTACCTTGAAATCTATAAATATCTTAATAGACTTCATTAATACTCATGGCTGTTTATATTCTGAATAAACACACATTAGATAAGGATGCTGAATTTCATTTCAAACCAATCTGATAGCTTTCTTTGATAGGATAACAAGTCTTATGGATAAAGGATAAGTGGTGGATGTGGTATACCTAGTCTTTAGTAAAGCATTTGATATGGTTTCGCATGATCTTCATATCAATAAACTAGGGAAATGCAACCTAAATGGGGCTTCCATGAGGTGGGTGTATAACTGGATAGATAACCACTCAGAGAATAGTTATTAATGGTTCACAGTCATACTTGGAGAGCATAACAAGTGGGGTTCCGCAGGGATCTATTTGGGGACCAGTTCTCTTCAATATCTACATCAATGATTTAGATGATGGCATAGAGAATACGCTTATTAAGTTTGCAGATGATACCAAGCTGGGAGGGGTTGCAAGTGCTTTAGAACAGTGTTTCTCAACCAGTGGTACAAGTACCCTTAGAGGTACTCGAGAGAAGTCTGAGGGTACATCAACACAACTGAAATTTGGAGAACTGAATTTTTGTTAAGTTTTACAGTGCTTTATTATTTTTGTACTTTTTACACCCCAAAATTTCATCACCCACCTGGCTACGATTAAGTTGTTTAAACAAATGTGTTGCAATGGTAGGAAAAAATTGTGTGTCTGAAAACTAGAGGTACTCGGGGTACTTTTTTTTTTTTTTTTTTTTAAGAGGATACTTTATCAAAAGAGGTTGAGAAACACTGCTTTTGAAGATAGGGTCATAATTCAAAATAATCTGGACAAACTGGAGAAATGGTCTGAGGTAAACCGGATGAAGTTTAATAAGGACAAATGCAAAGTACTCCACTTAGGAAGGAACAATCAGTCTCACACACAGAATGGGAAGTGACTGTCTAGGAAAGAGAACTTTGGAAAGGGATCTAGGAATTCTAGTGGACCACAAGCTAAATATGAGTCAGCAGTATGACACTGTGGCAAAAAAAGCAAACATGATTCTGGGATGCATTAACAGGAGTGTTGTGAGCAAGACACGAGAAGTCATTCTTGTGCTCTACTCTGCACTGATTAAGCCTCAGCTGGAGTATTGTGTCCAGTTCTGGGTACCACATTTCAAGAAAGATGTGGAGAAATGGGAGAAGGTCCAGGGAAGAGCAACAAGAATGATTAAAGCTCTCTAGAGAGCATGAGCTTTGAAGGAAGAATGAATTTGTTGTGTAAAACCCCCACTCATTCCAGTATAATGTGGATGTAAGTCATGTAACTTTCAGTTATAAATCACACATGTAACTCTGCTATTGTAAGCCATGTAACTCTAAGTCATGTAAGTTTCAGTCATTGTGAGCAGCTTAACTTTCTGTTACTGTAAGCCATGTGACTTTCATGTAAAAGTTTCAAGTTCTGCAACTTCTTGCAAGCTTTGTAACTTCCAGCTATTGCTTATACAATCTTTAAGTTCTATCCTGTGACAAGGGAGTGTGTGGGTGTGTGTAAGTGGTGTGAATAGAGGAGGTGTAAGTGGTATGAATAGGGTAATATCTGTGCCTTTGTGAAGAGGACCAGGGAAGCTACAGAGAGGAGGGCTAGGTGGGGTCTGATGTAATCTTTGCTTGCACATGAGAAAGGCAAGAAACAGAGGTGCAGCAAAGATGAGAAAGGAATTAATATGAATGAGGAAAATAAGGTCTGTGTGGGCCTCTTGGTGACGGACACAGAGAAAAAACTCAGTGTACATGACAGGGGCCACCCAGCTCAATAAAGAGAAGAAAGCACAGAGATCACAGATCATACGATCAGCTTGCTGGACCAGATTGGTGACTGCAGGCAGACACACCAGACCCACCATGCTTGGCTTCTTCTGCTCCCTCTGCACAACTCATCACATGCATGAGTATATGGATGGGGTGTGTATGTATGAGAAGGATTTCCATTCCCTTTTTGCTTGATCCATTAGCAGCACTGAATAAATCAATATAAGTGTAACCCTAGGTTGGTTTCCAGTGAAATTAGGTAACATTAACGAGCTTTTTAATTTAGAAAAAAGAAGATTGAGAAGGGGACATGCTGGCAGTTTCTGAGTATCTAAAAGGGTGTTACAAGGAGGAGGGAGAAAAATTGTTCTCCTTGCCTCTGAAGATAGAACAAGAAACAATGGCCTTAAACTGCAACAAGGGAGATTTAGATTGTATTAGGAAAAACTTCATAACTGTCAGAGTGGTTAAGCAAGTTAGACAGACATCTATCCCGAATGATCTAGATTGTGCTTGTTCCTGCCAGGAGAGCAGGGGACTAGTCTTGATGATTGCACAAGGTCCCTTCCAGTTCTAGTATTCTATGATTTAGGCTATATCTATGCTACAGATTTCTGCCAGCACAGCAGAATCAGTCAGTGGCATGAAAAGGTGTGATCCCTAACTGATAGCTGTGCTACCAACATCCCCTACCATAGAAACAGTTATACTAGCAACACTGCACTTTTGCTGGTGTGACCCCACCTGTTCTCTGTACCAGTATGGTGATTCATAATAGTAATCTATCCTGGTGAAAGTGAAGGATAGCTATAACAGCAAAGCACCCCTTGACTATGGCCACACTACGGGGACTACAGTGGTTTAATTACAGGTTGTAGCTATCCTGTCATAACCCCAGAATAGATGCAATCTACAGCAATAGAAGAGTTCTCTCCAACACTATAGGAAAGCCACCTTCCTGAGTGACAGCAGCTAGAGCAACAGAAGCATTCTTCATTTAACCTAGCTGCGTCTACATTGGGGGTAACGCCGGCATAAGGATGGTGCTCAGGGTTATGGCTTTTTCCATACTCCTGCACATCATAAGTATGTTGTCCTAAATGCTAAGCAAAGACTAGAATCATAGAATACTAGAACTGGAAGGGACCTCGAGAGGTCATCAAGTCCAGTCCCCTGCCCCCGTGGCAGGACTGAGCACTATCTTGATCAGGGCTACACAACTTTGAAAGCCCCAGAAGCCACAATGATACTCACAGCACATGCCGAGGGCTGCAACTTAAGTCTGGTTGCATGTATATGCAAATATATATGCAAATTGATTCTTTCACACTGATGGGCATGAATACAAAGCACTTCCCACAATGCCCTGGCACTTCTGGCACCTCCTTCTTTGGGGCTAGAAATGACAACACCCTGTACCCGTCTCTTCCAGCCAGCTTGTCCACTTGTATCTTTCAATGTTCACCCCACCTGGGAGACGCCTATTCGTTGTGGAGCGTGTTCCCAGTGGAGGCCATGTTCAAAGGACCCCACCTGTGTTGAGCCCTGCGTAAACCCAAACCGCACCGTGGGCCACAAACAAATAGGCCGTGGGCTTCATGAAGCCCGCAGGCCGCATGTTGAGTAGCCCTAATCTAGATCATCCCTGATAGGCACCTAACCAACCTGTTCTTAAATATCTCCAGTGACGGAGATTCCACCCTAGACTAGACCCTAGTGAAGACCTACATTTATACTAAGGCTTTGTTTACATTAGTTAAAACAATACAACTTTCTATACAGTATGGGAAAAGGAATCATGACACCAATATAAGCCTGTTTTGCACTTAAAACTTACACTGGTATAGTTAGGTCAGTTGGGGGTGGTGGGTAAGGCCAAGTCTACACTAGAAAATTCTGTTTGCAGATCTGTGTCAGCAAAGGGGGGTGCAAAATCCACTGTGTAGACACAACATATCAACAAAAGAATCTTATGCCCAACACAGATTGTTATCCAAGGTGATAGTTTAACCGAACTGGCAAAAGAATGTCTTTGATAGTACAAAGCCGTGTCTCCAGTAGGAGGCACTGTTAGCATAGCTCTATCAACAAAGCCTTTTTAGTGTAGACGGGGTGGGTAATAAGCGGATCACCTGTTTGCAGCCAATGGGAGATGCAGGAAGCAGTGTTCTAGACTGAGCCACTTCCTGCAGCTCTCATTGGCTGGAAGTGGTGATCTATGGGCATAGGGAGCTCTGTGCAGCCATACCAGCGGAGGTGCAGGTAAATAAAGCATCTGGCGGCCCACCAGGCTGTTTATTGCCCAACCCTGGTATAGACTGGGTTTTTTTGTACAACCCCTAGAATGTGTCCCAGAAAAAGAGTGTTTTTCCTGGTATAGCTTATGCTTAGGCTTGGAAAGATTAATTTTTCTTTGTGAATGTTGATTTCACCATACATGCACAAACTGATGAAAATAATATTTCTATCAATAATAATTGAGATATACACAGAGAAAGAAAAATGCTTCTTGAGAACTAATTAATCTAATTTATGGCTATTTACTTTGTATATTTTGACATATGATAATTTGTGTATTACTGTTTTATAAAGCTTTATTTTTTGGAATCTAAATGTCTCCTGTCATTAAAATAATTGTCTGAACCTCTCTTCCCTATCCCTGTCCAATTCCCCTATAATTTCCTGCAGCTGTGAAAATTTAAATTGATAACACAGCTTCAAATCCATAATTTTGTGCAAGTATGAAAATTTAAATAAAAATGTTAGAATCGATGTTAGAATCGATATTATCCGTCAATTATACAAAGCAAAAATTGAATTCTGCCAAGAGTACTTATGTGTCTCAAAGGCTAAGCTTTCCAGTAGAAGCCATTTTATACTGATATAACATGGGTCTATGCTGAAAGTTTGTCAATATAGCTATTCGCACCATTGTATATCTGTATAACTATGTCCATACTAGGACTTCTACTTGTATAACTAAATCACTTTAAATTAAAAATAAGTGTTCCCGTGACCAGCATAGTTAAGACTGGTCTATATGTGAGAGTTATCCCACTGTAAAGTGCCTTTTCCATCACTATAGCAGTGGAAAATCGTCTTTAAAGTAGGTGCATATTATTGCCACCTCCTTAAAAGATCTCATTACACTGCTAGATGGAGTAAAGGGCCCTTTGTGTAAACGGGAATCAAGTCCAAGGGCTCCAATGACAACTGTTATGCACATGTAAATCCTTTCCTGTTAGAGTGCACAAGCAAAGTTAGAGGGCTAAATTCCACCCTGGTAGGCAGGTGCACAGCCCCTAATTGAAGCCATTGCTGTCCTCGCTGCAGTCACTATGGAAACAGAGAGAAGTTTATTGGAGAAGACCATCTGAGGCACATGAACAACAGAGAGGGTCCATTCCTAGATAGGCCTGAGGGGCAAGCAAGATTTTCAGAACTGAGTTCTTCTGAAGAATGATGAGTGAAATCTTGACTTCAGCAGGGTCAGGATCTCACTCCTGGCCTTTATTTCGGTGCTAAACCCTTCTGATGATCTAGTGCTAACTGTGGGTGCTGTGCTCTTAAATCTGTAGAAACATTGCAACCGGAGCCCATTGTATTCAAAATACTCTGCAAAACCAGAACAGCCTGGAAAGCCAAAGCAACTTTTCTGTCTGTGTAAGCATGAGCATGTGTAATGCTGACAGGCAAAACCAAACCTGGGCCCTTCAGAGCTTAGTGTGTGTGCTTCTACAGCACAAGCTAAAAGCCAGCTGGTGCTCAGCTAAGGCTGTAGAGCAAACTCACTCTCTCTCTGTAAGGGTACGTCTAGACTACAGGCTTTTGTCGATAGAAGTTTTGTCGACAGATACTGTCGATTCTGTCGACAAAGAGCATCTAGATTACATCCAGTTCTGTCGACAAAACAAGCCACTTTGTTGACATGACAGCATAGACGCAAAGGACAGTGTAGACGCAATAACACCTTCTGTTGACAGAACTCTGTCGACAAAAGGCGTTATTCCTCACAGAATGAGGTTTACAGCCGTCGACAAAACTGCTAAGTTCTGTCAACGTTATGTCGACAGAACTCAGCGGCAGTGTAGACACAGCTGTAGTTTTGTTGACAAAAGTCCACCCTGTAGTCTAAACACACCCTAAGTGGTGTGAGAGCCTGTAGGTGGGACAGTACCACATTGTGTGGGTTACATTTGCATTGCAGACTATTTGATAGATGAAATCCTGACCTCCATTCTCATCAGTGAGAATTTTGATATCAACATCACTGGGGTCAGGATTTCACCTGAAGGGTCTTGCTGATGTGCTCTAAAACCAGAGCCCAAGAGCAGCTTTCCCAGGGTACGTCTACACAGCAGGGCTAAAATCGGAATAAGCTACACAACTTTCAGCTACATCAATTTTGACTTCAGCTACACAATAGCTTAACTTGGCTTTTGGCACAGTCTACCCAGCAGAAAGTAGAAGGAAGAACATTCTTCCTTTGACTTCCTTTACTCCTCATGAAACGAGGGTTACCATGAGTCAGAGTAAGAAGTCCTCCAGCTCACCATTTTTTTGAAATGCTTGTAGCGTAGACATGCTTGTAGTGTAGACGGCAGTTATTCCGAAATAATGCTGCTATATAGACAGAGTCCCAGGGAGCAAGTAGTAACTTCCATTCTCATAACCTTGCCATTGCAATAGATCTAATTCTTACTATGCCCAAGTCTAAATACCATTTAAATGTTTTAGATGTAATTTGCATTGTCTTGAAAAAGTTTTTTAACCCCCTCCCAAATTTAAAACCATCTGAGAGTTGCACATTCCAGGGCATCAAAAATAACCTTGAAATCCATTCAACAAGCAGTTAAGTTATTTACTGTATATCTCATTTAAGTAAATCATGACCTTAACATCTCTACTTTAGACCTCTTTTCTCCTATCCTAACACAGAGCCCCCCTGCCTTTGGTGGAGAACTGCACAGTGGTATGCCCATTTGGAGCAGCTGCCAGGACAGAAGCCTTAGTTTGTGCTTCCATAGCACTGTTTACCCAGGGACCTCAAAGACTTTTGCAAACACTCCTATGTGGCAGATTAATATATTGTAGCATCTCTGCCATGGAGATTTACTAACACAGATGTTTGCAGCATGAGTGGAACTCATCTTTGTGCAGAGACTCAGCACGAGGCCCAAGGCACCTGGGTGAATTCCACCCGCAGCGAACATCCAAGTCATAAGTGTGAGGTTTTGCGGAAGCCAGAATTTTAAATTACTGCATGTTGGGCACTATCGCTGGAAGTGTTTGTGCACTCATCTAATCAGGGAACAGAAACAAGTCTACGTGACCAATCACAACCAAGCCGCACAGCTGGAACAGTGAATACTTACCAAGAACTGTTTGCAATCAACCCACAGAGCTGAAGAAAAAAAAAACTGGCACAAAGAACTATTTGAATTATTTAAAACAACAAATAAATGTGAGGCAGCCGCTTGCAGCTAGTCAACATTCTGAGAGCAGGGAAAGTGGCTAAGTCAATTGGGTACGTCACTCATTGTCAACGAAGCCCACTACTATTGTCATGACACTTCTACAGGCGCACAGAGGCTCAAGTGCAGTTGTCCTGCCAGGGAGCTGGTGCAGCGAGAGGCAAAGTAACTCAAAGCCAATGCAGAGCAATTGGCCCAGTGCCTCTAGCACAGGGGTGGGCAATCATTTTTGCAGGGCGGGCCACTTCACCAATTTTGGTAGTGGTCACAGGCTGTCTCCAGGACCCTTCAGACGGAAGGGGCGGGGCCTCAGGCGGAAGGGGCGGTTTCTTCTAGTTGCCATGTGGCCCTGGCAGAGGAGAGGGGAGACCTCGCATGCTCCCCCGTCCCCAGGCCAAATCAGGGCCTGGAGGTGAGAGAGCATGTGAAGTCATTCCATATTCAAAACAGCTGACGGCTCCCTCTAGGTGCTGCGTGCCCTTGGCAGGAGAAGGGAGCCACCAGCCGCTTTGAATAGCAAAGATGTCACCCACTCCCCCACTCCGGAGTCTCAACTGGCCTGGGGGCTGGAGCACGGGCCAGATCTGGCCCACAAGCCATATCTTGCCTACTCCTGCTCACACAGGTCCACACAGATCTCAGGGGATATGCCAAGTCTGAAAGTTGGACCACCTGCTGCATCTGCAGGAGACACCACAGAGCTACATAGATTCCTGGCGGATCTACCGAGTCAGGGGCCAGACCACCAGTTACAGCTGTGGGATCCAAACCCTTCTTCATCGGAGGAGATAACATGGAAATGTCACACCCCTTTCCTCACCATCATACCCTGGGATAGGGAGCCCGGGGCCTCAACTATGTTTTTTAAATCCTTTTTGTGCCAGGGAAATCAGGGGGGTTGTCTCTCGGCGTGCTGTCTGAGCCCTCGTAACACCAGGAAGCACTAGAAAGAATGTGATTGATAAACCAGATCCCAACTATGCTCAGTTTAATGAGCAATAACATCTGTGCCAATTATCCAGGTATAAAGGCAGGCCTCTGCGTACCAGAGGGCGAAAGGGATGGTTTGCTCTGGGCTTTCATCCAAGCAGGTGTTATGCCCCAAGAGGTTGAGTGCTAGCTGGGTTGCATGACAGTAGCAGCAAATGGAGCTGCAGCTGACCAGCTCTGCTAAATGTATTGTACCTTTCAGGTAATGAGCAGGCTCCCGTTAGATACAGCTCGGCACCCATTCTTTGGATTTGGGGAGTCAATAGAACTGTATATTTGACCTCAGAACAGGTCCATTCTCAACGGGGGGCTGACAGACTTGCTGGACTCCTGAGTAAGGTGGAAGGGTGGCTCCGCGCTCTCGTGGAAGGGGGACAGCCAGCCCTCTATGCACTGTGCAGCACTCTGACGGCATTTTAAAGGCCCAGAGCTCTGACCACTGCCACTCCTGTGCTAGCAGCAGCAGCAGTCGGGTGTCCCAGGACCTTTCAATCGCTGGGCCCTGGGTCAACTACTCCTTTTTGCCTCTCCCTCATCCCCCCTCCCCAATCGGCGGGCCTGATCTCATTGACCAGAAGCCTCCAGACTTATAGCTTCCTTTATGTGGGATAAGAACCGAGGCTGAGACCCATAAAAGGACTGCCGCGTTGCAATGCTCATTGGCAAGGCGCCTTGCTTTAAGGTACCTAGAAAAATCACAGGAATAATACAGCGACCCACAAAGCCCGAGTTAGGCATCTAGGCTCCCCCTACAAAGAATGGGGAGAGGGAGAGACACTGTACAACCTGACCCACAGAAAGCAAGCATGCTAGGCAGGGAGTCGCCACGGTAACCTGGAGAGGGGTGTATTCTAAGCCATTCCTCCTCAGAGACAGGCACCTCGGTCCAAGCCAAAGCGAGGTGCCCATCTCTGCTTAGCAATCTAGAAACTCATTCCCCTGTCCTGGAGTCAGGTGGCTTAGGCACCAGAATTGTTTCCTGCAGAAATGAGCTAGGTTCCTGCCTTGCTCCACACAAAAATGGCTGGAGATGGGGAGGAGGGGCAGAGGAGGTCTCCTACACCCCAGGTAAGTGCTCTAGCCACTGGGCTAAAAGTTATCAGGTGGGCAGCCTCACCACCTCCAGCAGCCAGACTTACAATGGGACCTCATCAGGTAGGCAGCCTCCGAGCATGCAATTTATATGACTGAATGCCTGTTTTCCCCTCAGGCATCAGTCACTCTGGGGCTGTTGACAGGCAACCAGAGACCCAAAATGAAGCAACAATGTTCATCCCAGAGGCAGACGCCTAGGCACCAAGGGACCTTTCACTCTGAAAACATAAGCATTGATTGAGTTTAGGGGCCTACAAGCTATGGCAGAAATTTGGTGGATCAGAATGGAGCCTAAACTCCAAGATTTAGACACATCATCCTCAGGTTGCGGGGCCTAGGTAACTTGGTAGACCAGAGTCTGAGTCACCAATACATCCACCTTATCTGCTCCATCCCCATGAGTGAGGGCAGAAGACAGCAGACAGGAAACAGTGACTGTGTAAATGACAGCTGGGTTTTTTGTTTGTTTTAAAAGAGCTCTGGATGATTGACAGCACTCCAGTTCATCACATCTGTGTGTGTTTAGATTTGGCTGTCTTAGCTGGCCCCAAACCAAACTGATGCTTGTCATGCTGAAGTTCAAGTATTTTGTTCTCCCTGTATGTCAACGCTTCTCAATTCTGACATCTTATTAGAACCCAATGGGACCCACTAACCTTCAGGGTTATTGGTCATAACGTAATTCAGAGAGAGCGAAACTAATCTTGTAGTGAAGCCACAGGACTTGGCTGCTTGGATTCTTCTCCCAGATCTGCCACAGATTCTGTGGGACCTGGTTGCTTCCATTCCTTGGTTTTCTGCTCTGTAAAATGGGAATAACAAGACAGACTACCTCCCACAGCACACAAGTCGCAACTGTATGCAGAGGCAGAAGTCATTACTGTATGTGCAGCCCTTGAAGGGGCTGAAAGGAAAGGACCTAGAGAAATTCAGAGTCTTCAAGAGCTGCGTCCTTGAAAAGTCATGCTGTATAAAATAAATTATAGCAAGATTCCCATCTGAGACCTGAGTGTTGCCGCAGGCCTGGTCTGTTTGCCATTGCTAGGATATCTATTTTAAATAACTGACTTATCAGAGAGGTTGCTGATTCCTTTTTCCCTTTATAGCTCGGCTGTAGGGTAGGGAGAGCACTCGTGAAACTCCTGAGCGAAGTGTGTGAGGATCCCATGTGTGCCTGATTTTCTGCATCCTCTTAGAAGGCAGTGGCATATTCCCAAAGCAGGGCAATTAGGAGAATTAGCTCCCCTACAAAAAGGCATGGTCGGGACGGTTGGATGAGTCACTGTCAGATTTTCCCTGACTCACTGAAAGCAGCCTCCCAGGAGCAGGCATTTAAGCTGAGGATTCGAAAGGGACGTCTCCCACGTCTCTAAGGAAGGCTGATTCCAAATGCAATGGTTGCTCAAAACACATCCCTTTTACAATGCCGGGAAAGCTGGCACAATTTGCTACCTAGCTGGCCTCAGCCTGCCTTCCCTGGCAGACAGAGAGCCTCCAGCTGTGCTCATTCCTGTCCCCAGCCCCTCACATGACTCTCTTCTGTGGCTGACTATTCTTAGGAAAGCTGCTGGGTTGCTCTCTCATCTCCAGACACTAGGGAGGCTTCAGGGCTCCCTCGTATCCATTCTCTACACCAGACATGGACAACGCTGCAGAATAAATCAGTGGCGGTGAACTAGGATAGGTAATCCTGCAGGGGCACGGACATTGCCTGAAGCAGATCTTCGCCAGGCAAGCCTACCCCAAGCACAGCTTTAAGTTAATAGGCTGTTGGATGAAAAAGCAAGCTCTCATTTCTCACACATCACCCCTGTCCGCCCTGAGAAACTGTCCATAAATCACCCTGTGATACTGCACTTAGCAAGAGAGTTGGGAACCACCCTGGCTGCATTATACAACATCCTCATAAGCAGAGTTTCACAGGGTGGCATCCCAGCCTCGACCCTTAAACAGAGCCAGGGTTTCATCTCCAACCCCAGGGACTAGAAAATCTACCTGTGGGGTTTTTTCTTGTCTCCATAAGTTGGCATGGGAGAGTGGCTTTGAGGCCCAGTCTGCATGCTGGGCACCAAGCCAGCTTGATCTGCCCACTCCATTTTAAGCTGCTTTCTCTATTGCCTGGGAAAATACTTCCCCCCCTCCCTAAAAACAATGGAGTTTAAAATTGCTTTGCAGCCCACAGTAAGTAGTTTTATTTTTATTCCTCTATGTTTTTCTAAACATACACATATCAAAAGCAGACATTTCAACTGTGTGCAAATGGATAAAGAGCAATCTCTCGAGTATTCATAACCACCGCCATTACACGGCTATCAGAGCAATTCACAATCTTTACAGTATTTCTAGGTGGTAGGTAAGGGATACATTACAAATGAGGAACTGAAGCAGAGAGAAACTAAAGGTCTTGTCTACTTACCTAGATGGTCAAATTAAGATATGTAACCCCAGCTCCATTAATTGCGTAACTGAATTTGACATACCTTAATTTGACCTTTGGTATCATCTCCACAGTGAGAGGTCAATGGGAGCAAATGCTCCCATTACCTTCCCTTGCTCCTCGCAAATCAAGGAGAACGGATGTTGAAAAGGGCACGCTCAGTGTTTGACTCAGCGGGTCTTTACTAGACCCACTTGAACGCCAGAAGATTGACCGCCACAGCGTCCAAAGTTGCCCGAAGTTGCAGCTTGCTCAAAGTTGCAAAGGAAGCCAGTGGTAGAGTAGGAAATGGAATCCCTAAACACTCGGCCATCCTTCCTCCTTCTGACTCCTAAACAACTCCATATCTAGAGCTTGTAGGCCCTTCCTAACTCCCCCTCCACACCATGCTCGCTCTGCCCCGTCATCCACAATTAGCAAGAGGGATCTGAAGAGCAAGGGCAAAACCTCACTATGTGTCATGACGTGGCAGCCTTTCCTAGAAACCACTTCCCATGTTCTTCCTTGCTAGCATTCCAGAGGAAACTGCTTTTTGCCGTTAGAACGTCACAGATTCTACCCGAGAAAACATGAAGCATTTTCCCTCTCCTCTCCCCTCCCCCCATCTCCATTTTTGCAACAATGCTGGAAACTGAATGGGAGGGGGAGGAGGAGAGATGAACCAGGAGCAATTTATTTTCCGCTTCTGTTTGTTAGCAAGAGAAGAGCAGGATACTCCAGTGAAGTAGTTTGCTTTATCCTCCAAATACGTATGTGCTTAACTTTACTTACATAAATAATCCTGCAGACTTTAATGGCCCTCATCACCTGGGTAAAGTCAAACATCTGCCTCTGTGTTCGCAGAGTTGGGACTGCATTGTCAAGCCTGTGTGTTCATTTGTGTCTCCTTTCCTTTTACTGAAGAGGCATTACACCATCTCCAGTCTGCATTACCAGGCCACGTGGCAAGAGAGTTACTGCTGGTCACTCTTCTCGCTGCTGTATTTTATTCACAGAAGCTAAAGTTATGCAGCAGAGAGCCCTTTGAAGCAAATGGGTAGTTGACATTGTGACCTTCAATAGAGAAATAAACTAGATGTGGTCATCTAGTCTTTACCTCAACTTGCTAACATATGTTAACTAAAACTGCCTTTCTGCACTAGGATTCCAATCCACCCCAGATCAAGCAACATGTGATTAAAAACCTTTCTTCTCCATAGTAGCTAGGCCACACAATGAACTTTGGCCGTCATCACAGCTGCATGGCTGCAATGCAATGTGGAAGAATAATGAGAGTGTCGAAGCCAGTTGGACACCACTGTTAGCTATAGAAGTGCTGAGGTGATGGCTCTCCCAGCGACATGCTTATCTCTGATGGCTTTTCTTGCACTCAGGTCAGAACAGCTGTGGTCAGAACCCACCATGGTGAATTAGTGCAGAAAGGACAGGGGCAGGCCTTGTGTTGGTTTATTGGGGCAGATTCACCCCAGTAGAACTTCACTGGGATTAATGGAATCATACCCAGGCCAACTTTTGTCTCCTTTTGCCCAGACTCTACATCATACCAACAACAGTGCTGTGCACTTGTTAAGGTCTTCACCATACAGAATGGCACGAGGAAATGACTTTCCCCAGCCCATTTTCCAGCTCCTACATGTGGTGCATTCTTAACCAATCCACTGAGCTCTCTGCTCCAAATTCTGCCCGCAGTGTAAAGCGAGAAGTGACCTTCCTTTAACTCCATGGAGTTGCACTTCATTTATAATTTGGCCTTTTGCCACATTTTAAACCCCTTCTCTCAAGTTCAATTAAACACATAACACATAACACAGAGTGCCCAGGCCTAAGGCTCAGTGGTTAATTGGGATAAGAAAAAAATATATACCGAGGGGCTATATAGTCCAGCTGAAAAGCTGGCACATTGCAGGTTATAAACACTCTCTCGCACTCGCTCTCGACTGGCTTTTAAAACCCTGTATGAGACAGAAATAGCCTCTTTGGATGTAGGGTATAAAGGATAATGAGCCTTTGCGTCTCATACTAACAGACCAATGTAGAAACGCACCCACTCACCACTCCTCTGAAGTGGAAGGCAAGACCACACAGGTTTCCCCCCCCCCCCAGTTTAACTGTTTATATTACAATAGTGTCTAGAGATTCAACCAAGATCAAGCCTCATTGTGCTAGACACTGTACACACACCCAATAAAAGCCCCTTCAGCAAACCATTCTTCTAGTCTCCAGTCCTTCCATTTGCCTCAGGGGCAACCTACAGTCTAGTTACTGGCCATTCTCAGCTATTGGCCAATGGGGTACAAACAGTTCCCTCTTTCCCTGAGCCACCTCCCCCATAACCCTAGCTCCTTCTCGCTTCTTCCAGCAAGGCCTTCAGTCCAGCAGTGGTCATCCAAGGGCTGCCCTGCCCTGCATTGCCTAGGTGTTCCCATGGCAGCCAATGCTCCCTTGCACCTGAGAGAGGAACTCTGCTTTGCTGAGCAGCTCCTTATATCTGGACTGCTCCAGCAAATCTACACCTGACTGGCTCCTAATGAGCCCTCTTCTCATTGGCTAGGAGCTCTGCACAGCCTTTCTACAGCAGCTCTCCCTCTCTTGGGGGGGACTAGCTCAGTGATTTGAGTATTGGCCTGCTAAACCCAGAGGGTTGTGAGTTCAATCCTTGAGGCAGCCATTTAGGAATCTGGGGCAAATCTGTCAGGGATGGTATTTGGTCCTGCTATGAAGGCAGGGGACTGGACTCAATGACCTCTCAAGGTCCATTCCAGCTCTAGGAGATAGGTATATCTCCATATATATATTTTTCCCCAGTGTGGGGCAACCACCTCACCACACTGACATTTTTCAAAAGCTCAGGAAATTGGTTATTTTGGGCTCCCAACTAAAATTCCCATTACCACTGATTTTCCCGGGAGAAGCACGAAGCCAAAACAGACTGGCTTTGGAAATTCCACCCAAAAATGTCTCCCCATTATTTCTGCAGAGATACACTGGTGGCAACCATTAGCATACTGGAGCATAGCTCCAAATCGTGTGCATGACCTTCTTCGCCCTTGTGCATGACAACTGTAGGATTTTATTATACTGGTTTATTTGTGATTGTATTTTCCTCCCCCATTTTAGCCTGCTAGAGAAGCCTGCAGTTACTGCATTAATGTCATCTCCACAAGATCTCCCTGTTTCGGCTGGCAAGCTGCTCTCGTCCCACAGACTCTGTGAACTGCTAATTAACTCCCCATTATGATTTTTAGCAAAGTAAAGCAAAGTGACACAATTCAATTAAAATGACAAAAGGAGGGTTGAGCTGACATATGTTTCCTGCAGTAGGTTTTTTTTCCTAGTCAAGGCAAAAGATGAGCCCATCTTACTAGTGTTGGTGTCAGGGATGACAGGAAACCTCTGGCTGCCCCAAATCAGGTCATTGGTGTATTTTATTTCCCTCAGAGAGAGGTGCCTATAGAGCCCTCTTCTTTGCTTTACAATCCCTATTCTTGAGTCCTGTGTGACACAGTAACAACCCTTCAGAACCCTGTCCAGGGGACTCTATTCAAGGGCCTAAAGATGGCTAAAACCACGTGGCCAGCTTCACCTGAGTCTCCCTGAGGAGATGCTGCTGATTCACTCCCATCAGCTGTGCTTACACCTGTTTCTTTTTTCCTGGAGGTTTCTCCAAGCTCTCAGTAAAGCCCAGTTTTTCTGTGTGGCACCCAGAGCCAGCCTTACCCATATGCAAAATATACAGTTATAAAGAGCACCTGAAAATTTGGGGCACTACTGAGTCGTATGTCCACCCACCTGCTTCTTCCTACCCTGTCGTGTGGCTCTGCTTCCCCCGGAGAGGATCTAGTGAACTTAAAAGCGACAAAGCCTGCCAGAGTTATGAGCAGAACCTGTGAAAGAGCCATTCCAGTGGTAACGAAGCCATTGAACAGGCATTTGCCAACCCCAGGTATACCCTGTCCATTTCTGAATTTACTGTGCGAGTCTACGGGCCCTGAATTTAAAATTTGCTTTAAAATATTTCATTAGTGTGATGCTGAAGATTATAAAAATCACATCTCTAAAAATAATCATTGCCTCCCTCCCTTCCCCCCCCCCGAGCTGCCACTGGGCATAGGGGCAGCAGTTTAATAGTACTGCATAGGGCCCCATAAATCCTAAGGATGGCTCTGGTGTCACCTTCCTGCCCACACCAATATCTTTCCCTTCCCCCACATACCTGATCTTCCTGCCAGATGTCTCCTTATTTCCCCCAGCATTGAACTGATCCACTTTCAGTGCCTCCTTTCCACTGTCCCATCCACCTCCAGTTGTCCCACTCTTCCATCCTCTTTCTGATCTCGCCTTACACTCACTTCTTCCCAGAATCCTTCCCAGCCCCAGTTTCTCACCAATGGCCCAATCCAGGAATGCACTTAAGAACACATTTGACTTTAAACATGTGAGTAGTCCCATTGATTTTAATCTCAGGAGTAGTGAAGGGATTTTAAGACTTGTCTACATAGGGAGTGATGCCAGAACAATGACTCCAGATTATCTCCCTATGTGGATGCTTTTACACCAGAATAAAAGAATAGTAGACATGGAGGTGTGGGTAAGAGTTCTTCCGATAAACCCCATTGCCCTAGAGGTAGCCTGAGTCAATATGGACACCTAACAAAGCTCTGGGAACATGGAAATATATTTGATTTGCTATTCTGGGATATGATATAACAGGGTTTGCCCCAAAGGACTGGGGTGCAAAACTCACCATGTCCTGACCCAGTGTCCCAGAAGGAGAGCTCATTATTTTCCTTCCTGGGGAAATTAAGCCAGAGTTGAAGTGGATTAAGATAATTTGGAATTAGGCATTCTTAAAACATAATAACGGTCATACTGGGTCAGGCCAAGGTCCATCTAGCCCAATAGCCTGTCTTCCAACAGTGGCCAATGCCAGGTGTCCCAAAAGGAATGAACAGAACAGGGAATCATCAAGTGATCCCTCCCCTGTTGCCCATTCCCAGGCTCTCACACAGGCTATGTCTACACTAGGTAGTTATTTATTTCAAAATAAAAACTCTCAAAATAACTATTTCAAAATAAGCCATTCCTCTTCACAAACGGGAGTTACTTCAAAACAACTAGCCCTTTATTTCAAAATAACAGGCCTGGTAGTGTAGACACTCACCTTGTTATTTTGAAATAAGGAGAATTATTTTGCAATAACTCCCCAGTATAGAGATGCCCAAATAGAGGCAAGGGATACTGTTCCTGCCCATCCTCACTAATAAGCATTGATGACTTATCCTCCATGAATTTATCTAGTTCTTTTTTGAACCATTAAAGTCATGGTCTTCACCACATCCTCTGGCAAGGAGTTCCATGGGTTAACTGTGTTGCGTGAAGAAGTACTTCCTTTTGTTTTTTTAAAACCTGCCATCTATTCATTAATTTTGGTGACTCCTGGTTCTTGTGTTATGGGAACAAGTATATAACTTTTCCTTATTTACTTTCTCCACACCAGTCATAATTTTATAGACTTCTATCATATCCCTCCTCAAACTCCTCTTTTCTAAGTTGAAAACCCTCAGTCTTTTTTAATCTCGCTTCATATGGTAACCACTCCAAACCCCTAATTTGGAGACCTGTCATTTTTGCTGCCTTTTTCCAAACTTCTTCAAATGTTAAGATATCTTTTTTGAGATGAGGTGTCTATATCGGTGCGCCATATTCAAGATGTGGGCATACCATGGATTTATACAAAGACAATACAATATTCTCGGTCTTATTCTCTACCCCTGTGTAATGATTCCTAACATTGTTTCAATTTCCGCTGCTGCTGCACATTGAGTGGATGTTTTGAGAGGGCTAACCCCAATAACTCCAAGATATCTCTCTCTCTCTCTCTCTCTCGTGGTAACAGCTAATTTAGTCCCCATCATTTTATACGTATAGTGGGGCTTATGTCTTCCAATAAAATTCATTTGACATTTTGCTGCCCAGTCACCATTCTTATTCCAGAAAAGCATTCATGCAGGCAATTAAGCAGGAAGAATTCTTCTGCTTTAAACTAACACCCACCTTTAACCCTCAATTAAATGCTCAGTGTAAATAAACCTTTCTTTGGCCTCCCTTTGCCTGCTTCCCCGGAGCATCCAATGTCTAAGTACAGAAAGGGCCGTATTGGGAAGAGCTCTACAGAAATGCAGTATTCTCATCCCTACACATAGTGGTTCAGGTGTGTGGCCGTCAAACCCGCTTCCCCTATCAGGCTCAGCTGCCAGTAAATCATAGAAGTAAATCTAGAAAAACAAACAAACCTCCTTGCACTTGCAAAAATCTCAGATTAAATTACCACTGCACAACATGCCGCCGAGGCAGGCGGTAACTGTAGCTATAAACCCTACTCAACAGAACAGGGAACACCCTACGGCGCTTTTGCCAGCGGTGGGGTTGTGCGTCGCACGGTGCGCAGGAAGGAATGCTGATACCATTATGGCTGGGAGCAGTGTATCGTTCCCTCCAGCACCTGTTTAATTAAACATGTTAAGACACGGCAGTGGGAAGTTTATGGGCTTTTTCCTTTCGATGCACTGCAGCTCATTAAAAACTAAAGAGGGAGTGTTTGCTGGAAACACGTCTTTCAAATAAGTCTTAATTTAAATAATTAAACAAGCGCCATTTATTTTTTGTTGTTGTTTTTATTTTCCTACCAGCTTTCTTGTCAGTTTAGCTCAGGTTTCGGTTGACGGGCGCAGCCTATGTACAGGGAAGGGAGCAGGGATAGCAGGAGACTCTGCACAGACACAGGCCAAATCAGATTAGGATTGCTTCTCCTGCTCTGTTAGGCCCAGAGTCAGTGGTGCCCTATAGACCTTTGGGATATGTTTGCACAGCAATAAAACACCCAGGTCGCCTGACTCTGGCTTGCAGGACAAGGTCCTAGAGCTAGGGCTCCAGGATGACTCCGAACATCTACTCTGCAAGTTACAGCCCGAGGCAGCTGACCCAGACCAGCTGTGGGTGTTTCACTCCAGCACAGACATACCTGTCATGCCAAAGCAGCCAGTGCAATGAGATCACGGAGCAGGGATACAGCCCTGCATGAAGAGTACTGGCTAAGGGGCAACCCCTGCAGGAGCTCGTGCTGCAGCCACATTCTGCACGGTTAAGCAGAAGGAGCTCACTACCCCAGCATGCGCGGCAGGTATAAGAGGCAAGGCAAGGCAAGGCAAGGAAGTCTGAGTTTCAGCCCACCAGGAGAGCTGCCCACCATGTGGCCTTCAGGGCTGAGGTTCCACCCTCCCCATGCTCCAGTGCTGCCTGCCCTTCCTCTTCTCCAAGCTCCAGCCAGGGCTGGGGCCATGCACCATCTGCCTACCCTCCCCAACCTACTTGCTGGGGGGAGGGGAAAGGCTGGGGCCACATGCCATCTGCTGGTGAAGGGGTGGCCTGCCCCTATAATGGGGCAGCACTTGGCTCCCACTAGGCGCCTAGGTGGCACCTGCAGGACCTCAGACAGAAGGGGTGGAGCTTTGGGTTTTCCTTCCCCAGCCATAGGTTCACCTGCCACCCCTATAACCCAGCATGGTACTAGTGAGTTCTATGCTACTGGAGGAGCTATGCTCCAGCTAAGAAGTGAAAACAAGGTCCTCCTGCCCGTGGAAGATTCTCCAACAATCTGGCTAATGCAGGAAGTGCACATCACGGTGTCCCACTCTCCTCTGGCAATCGCTTCACGTTCAGCTGAATACAGGGTCTCACGTCCTGTCCTGAGCTATTTTGTTTAAACATTTGGCCTGGTCTGCCACAGCGGTAACCCACTGGACTCACCCTGACCCAGTTTGTATTTCAGTTTTTAAAGAGCGTTGGGAACCATTCGATAAGAAAAAATATGATAAGGGATATAAACCCTCATGCTTCAGGATGCAAGTCAACTACTAACTGCCTGGGGTCAGGAAGATATTTCCCCCATGGGCACAATTGTCTACTATGGAAATTTTATACCTTCCTCTCAAGCAGCTACAATTGTTCGAAACAAGGTAGCAATAGGAAAACAGTTGGTCTGATCCAACAGCCTTACAGATTGCAGTTACTGAGGCAGAAGAATGGCAGCTGTAACTCAAGAAAGGAAGGGAAGCTGGGGCAATTCTTCACAGCTCAAATGAACACAGTCAGGAACCCAAACATACGCCATCAGAGTCCGCACAGATCAAATATCTGTAAACCAAACAGCACCATGATTCAAGGGATAGTGCACTGGCAAGTTAGGTTTAAGATGGTCTCCTCCGCTCTGGTCCACTCTCCCAACCTGCAGACAAGAATCTAGATTTTAAAACCATCATATTTGGACTGACATTTTGATAGCGCATTATTAATTGTCCCAATGTCAGACCTGTCAGATTGTCCCTCCCTGCTCAAAAAAATGAACCCTTCTGTCACGCTGATGGAAAAGGGAGTGAACTCGGATTGTTCCCTTTGATCTTACCAATCATTCTTTATGAATATTGTTGCATGGCTCCTACATAGCATAAGAATGGTCATACTGGCTCAGACCAATAGTCAATCTAGGCAGCAATGAGTCTTTTGACAGTGGCCAGTGCCAGATACTTCAGAGATAACAGAATTGGGCAATTATTGAATAATCCATCACCTGATTTCCAGCTTCTAGCAGATGGAGGTTTAGGGATACCCAGAGGGTGGGGTTGTCCCTCTGACCATCTTGTCTAATAGCCTTTGACGGACCTCTCCCCTCTGTGAACTTCCTAATTCTTTTTTGAGCCCAGTTATACTTTGGGCCTTCACAACACCCCCTAGCAAGGAGTTCCATAGGTTGACTTGGCATTGTATGAGAAATACTTCCTTATGCAAATTTTAAACCTTCGGCCTATTAGTTTCATTGGTTCTTGTGTTACGTGAAGGGGCAAATAATGCTTCCTCACTTTCTCCACACCATTCAAAGTTTTATAGCCCTCTATCACATCTCCCTTTAGTTGTCTCTTTTCTAAGACAAACAGTTTTAGCTGTTAAGCAGATATTTCAAGGTGACTTGCAGTTTCAGGTCTATTTATGACATACCGTACAAATATAGAGTCTTTAGAGAAAGGCATCTTAATCTTTGTAAAACCAACAACTACCCTTGCTCTGTGCTAAACCTATGGAAGACAGATTATCCAGAGAACCTATAACAAGCACCAGATTTTCCAAACTCAGGTCCCATTTAGGCACCTAAATAAAGGCCTGAATTCCAGAAGAGATCAGCACCCAGCAGCTCTCAGCATGACATTAATGAGGTTGCGGGGGCTTTCTGAAAATTCGGGTCCTCCTGTTCAGCAGGTTAAACACCCACGGCTGTTTAACTTACACGAAAGTACCAGGAAAGTTCACTTGAAAATACCACTGGAATTTCTCCTTTCTTATGACTTAAGAAAAATCTCCATAGGGATTTTCTAATTTTTTTCCCCGCATTCAAAAGCACTTCTTCCTCTCAGCTGTACGAGCAATTCTACTTCTTCAAAAGCGAAAGTTATTGAAACTTAGCTCTTCTCATGTAGGTGACCCATCTCTTCCATGTGACCTCGGTCATGCAGTTTCTTCAGCTTCCAGTGAAGATTTTGTCCATCACGCCCGATGCCCACTCATTTGTCCCCACCATGTTAGATGATACCTACCTCCCTTTCACTTTGCCTTTGGTCCCCCGCCTAATGAGCTTGCTCTTCCAAGTGCTCCAGAAACCACAGTCCTCTTTGCTCAACAGAGCTCAATACAAATGGCTGACTAGTGTGAATTTCCCAGTTAAAAATCTTTTCTCTTACACAAGTCAAAGGATTCTTCCCATGCAAGCTGTAGACAATGCAGTACCGAAAGCAGAAAATGCCTTGTAGACAATCAGTACACTTGTCTTTTTTCCCCTGGCTGGGGATAGAAGCCAGGGGACTATGAAGATGTACCTAGATCCTACGACAACCTAAGCACATGACTTGACTTCTCTTACATGGAGCAGTCCCATTGACCTCAATAAGACAAATAAGCATAGCAAAGCACATGCACAAGAGTTTCCAGGGTCATGTGGAAGCCAGTTGCGATCCAAACCTGAAGTCAAGATCGCCTTGGTTAAAAGATAACCACAGGTTAGTTCCCAGCACCAGCCATTATGGGATATATCCTCAGCTGATGTAAATCAGTCTTGCTACACTGAAGTCCAAGCACGAATCACAATTTACAGCTCAGGATCTGCTTCTGCATCTGTGCCGGTCTTAGAGGATTCAAGCTGTGAAAAGGGGATGCTAGGCTCCAGGCCTGCTGAAAATGATTTATGGATGCAGACGACAATGCGCTCTCACTTACTGTCAATGATGTTCCTTCTCCCTCTACTACCCTCCTCTCTAGAACAGCCTATGTGATCAGCTGGCTTAATAAACCTCTCTTCCTCTGTCAGTCTTGATAAAACTGTAGCTGGTTTTTTCTATTAGCAAATTCAGTCAGGCTAATACCTTTACATTTCGAGTTGTGGGTTCCACTTTGGATTGTGTCACATCTCCTAAGTATCTTAAAGTAATACTTGATGATATTCTCCCCTTCAGTAAACATATTGATTACATTACAAATAAGATTACAGCTGAACACGGCCCTTTACAGAGAGGCAGACAGTGTCTTTGCCTTCACACCACCAGAGATGCCGGAGTTTATTTGTTACAGGATATCTTGATTATTGTGATGTACTCTGATCCCACTCTTCCCCACCTGCAAGGAAATAGGACACAATAGACCTGGCATTTTGGAGTGATTAGAACACATGCAGGGGAGGGTGTATATGGTCAGGAACTAAAGAGTGAAGGATCTTATCCTGGGGAATGAAATAATTTCTTAACAATGTACTCACCTTGGGACTTTTATTAACTGGAATTGATGCATCTGTAGGGCATGAAGGCTGGGGGGGATGCAGCTCTTGCAGACAACCAGAAAGCTCCAGATGGTCCAGAGTCCTAAAGCCATTGTATAATATTACAGTATGTTCTCATGAGCATCCTTTTGACCTGTGTCAGGAGCAGTGTGCGCTCACAAGGTTGTCAGCAGTGTTGGAAGGACAGAAATCCCAAGCATAGACCCAAGGTGGAGCACTTAGGTCCCCAATTCTCTCTGGTTTGGTGCACGGACCCAACTCTATAGCCATAGAAAGGGAAGAGAGGTCATCTCTGCAGCATGCTCCCTCTGGCTGAGTACATGTGGATGGCCCTTGTCTTGTAGATAGTAGGGCAAAGGAGAGGGGAAAACTGCTGATTTCGACTGTGGACCAGATTGCGTTCACTTTGATGGAATAAGTGGGCCAAGAGTCAAAGGCCTACAGTTAGAGGGTCATGCTAACACTAAACCTCCAAACACGGTTTTGGATTTCCAGTATAGCCTGCTTAGCCCCATGACAAAGACATTGGACAATTCATGCCCAAGTTTGGAAAATGACTCCTCAAGATTCTCACAAGAAAACTGATCAGAACCAAGACATAAGGCATTTAAAACAGACTGATCGATTTTGCAAAGACAAATCAACACAATGGTGGAAGAGCCTCCTTCTCAACAGGAGATTCCAGGGACACACCAATAACTTGCCTCTTTCCTACATGGATTTATTCCCACAGAGGAGAGAACAGAGACTTTTGCTCTGCTTTGTGTCCTGTTCATAAGAAAACAAAGAGCCTACAGATTACTGTAAAACACACCCCCACACACACATTACTGTGTAACTAGTGTGTGTAGGTGTGAATAAGTGCAAACAGAAGCATTTAAACTAACTCAAAATAAGCAGAGTCTGGCTAGTACCTCCCAGCTAATCTAAACCTGCAAAAGGACCTTGAAAACAGTCAACAGAAAGACAAATGTAGCTTTGCTCCAAGAAGATCAAACTTCTCAAAAATGGCCAGAACTGCATCTCAATAATCTGGAGCACGTTTGTCTTTCCTGGGTGCCAGGCCTTGTTTGCATCTACATTTAAAAGTCTTTAATAAAGATAGTCGAGAGACATTTGGAAGAGATATTACGTTCCATTTGGCTCAGACCTAACCACCGAACAATGGTTGTAAGGGAAACTTGCATTTTCTCCTCTCCAATGCAACAGGTTCAAAACCTGAAATTAGTTTAAAGAAAATGGATCAAAGATTAAAATGTTGATCTTGTAAGCATGGTGCATCTTGAAGCTGATTTCCCTGCATTTCTACATCACCAAGTGTTCCGTTTCAGTATTTACATTCTGTTCCGTAAATGCTTGTATTCTTCTAGCACTCTCTTATTCTGCACCTTTACCAATTCCCTTAGCTTTCAAATTGGGTTTCACTTGTAAACTTGCAGATATCTGCTAAACTCAGCTACTCTAACCCATATAAAGACTTAAATGCATAAATACATAGTCCTTTGATTCGAGCATGCTGAAATACTTAGGGACATCCTAATTTTTATTTATTTGAAGATTTGTGCCAACTAAACTAATCCCCTTTTTTCCCCCCTTTCCATTTTCAATTATTTAGAGCAAGGTAGATGAATAATTTACATTATATCTTGCATTAAGTAGAAAAGCTTTTTCCTTGAATACAAATTCAAAATGACTTTTTTTGGGGGGGGGCACAAAGACTGATCTAGAGGGATTGTAAAATCAGTTTTCTTCATTCCGGGATACTAAATTTCATTATTTTACGTAGGTTGACAGCACCATCTGCTGTCCAAAGAAGGAAATGTGTGCTTCTTGTCTAGGTTCCTACAGTGCGCGCTTCACTATAGTAGTTGAGCTGTCAGATTGAAAGGAAATGCTGGTGTTTAAATTCACAGGCCTCGGTTTTGTTCTCCGATCACATATTAGCATATGTCTTGCAATATTAGATTCCTAAGCCTTTAGGATACCAGATGTGGGTAAAACTGACGGAACAGGTGCAGTTTACCCCTGTTTTTCTACCTGGGAGGTAAAAGGTTGCTGAAACATTTAATAAATAAAAAACAGTTGTATAGCACTCTCAAGGGCAGGTTCACTAAGTGCTTCCTCAGCAATAACTAAGCTCACACCTGGGTGACACGAATGGTAAGTATTATTGTCCCCATTTTAAAGATGAAGATCCTGAGGTAGAGAAACATCAAGTAACTTGATCAAGGTCACAAAACAAGTTAGTGGCCAAGATGACAATCCAAGGCAACATCACTTGTATTAGCTTTGGATGATTTTCTTTCTAACCGATTTTCCTTCTAACCGATTTTCCTCTTTGTTTTCATTTCCCTTTTATACAGTATACTAAAGCCAACAACTCTTTATACTACTGAGAGCTTAGCCAGGTCATCCATGCTTCTCAATAACATACTGAATGCCAGTTTTCTGCTTCAACATTATGTTTTTTCTAGTCTGATCACATTCCCAACCAACCCAAAAGGCCTACTAGGAAAAAACAAACAATTCACACATGCTCCACTTACAAGAGTTTCTTAAAGTTTTTGTCTCCTTCAGACTTAGAAGTAAGAATGAAACTAAGTAAGGATGAAGCTTTAAAAGCTCAGAGCTGTGGCTGTGGATCATAGGATGATTGTCAATCCAAATGTAAAATCCTTTCTATTCTACCTCTGAGTAGATTTGAATCATGACTTACTCCCTATTCCGTTTCCATGAAACCAGTTTCAGTCAGGATCATGGAAGTTAGAAACATATTGGATCTCTGAGGCCATCTACCCATGTAGGTTCTAAGTCCCCACACAGATTGTGGCGCAGCCACAGCTGGTCTGGGTCACCTGGCTCTGGGTGTGATATGGGGGAGAGGCCCAGGATCCAGACCCAACCCAAACATCTACACTGCAGTTTTATAGCCCCACATCCTGTTCTCAACTCCACTGACCTGGGCCAGCTGCAGGTCTTTTATGGCAATATAGACATACCCAGAGGGCATATTAGATAGAGACGCTATATCTAACTCAGAGCTAGAAGGGACCTTGAGAGGTCATGCAGTCCAGTCCCCTGCCCTCCCTGTAGGACCAAGTACCATCCCTGAAATATTTGCCCCAGATCCCTAAATGGGCCCCTCAGGGATTGAACCCTGGGTTTAACAGGCCAATGCTCAAACCACTGAGCTATCCCTCCCTCAACGCTTTTTCACCATTCCAAGGGGAGTGCCCTCTTCCTGCCATAGGAGTCGCTACCTGCTCCCCTTTTACTATTCATGTTGTCCAATACTCCATTATAAAAGATACTTAGAATTTCATGGAACAAAGACACTTCTCCAGTCTGGGGGCCTTCTCCCTGCTAAGTACCGAAGGGCTACCGCAAACAAGGGCCATGTTGCAACCTTTTCTTGAGACGTTCTTTTTGGAGTTGGCCAAGCTAGAAAAGGTTAAAACCCCTCATTTCCTTTGTCTCACTTGCCTCTCTCAGGAAAAAACACAGGCAGCTGCCAAACTAGAAAGGAATGTGAACGTTCTCAAGAGTTGGACCCATGTAGCCATCAAAGCAGCAGCAGCAGCAGCAGCACCCACTGCATTAGGAATGCCAGAGAGCTGCAGGTATAATGGTGGGAACAGGCAGATGCCCAGGTTTGGCCAGGCTACATTCTCCTCCCACTTGACCACACACCTTACACTTAACAAGCTGGGAGCAGCACATGGGACAGTAACTCCCCCAACTCCCAGCAAGGGAGAGAAAGACCTGGCTTTAGCATCCCTCCTGTAGAGCTAGCACAGTGGCAGTGGCCCATCCCTTCCCTACCCAGGATCACAACCCTGATGCTAGATTCTCCCGTGGCTAGTGCTAAAAGCTCAAGGATCAATCCTACAACAGGAGGCACAGAGGAGGCTGTTTTAAAACTTCAAAAAAAAAAAAAAAAAAAAAACACACACACCTACCTCTCTGGCCTGCTTTAACCCCACCCATGCCAAAGTGGGGTACCTGCCCCACTATATCCTCTGTGTTATTCAGGTTAGTTTCAAGCACCTGAGAGTGAGGAAATGCCAGCTCTACAGTGGTCTGTAAAATCTTAATAGTGTTTCCTGGTGCATGTGCATTATGCTATATTCTTCAGGTACATAACCACAGTTTTCCCCACAGCTCCCCAGTGTGCTTCATTCAGTACACAGGAAGGAGGCAGAAAGGGGCTTAATTAAGGTTGCATGGGAAAGCATTAACTAATGGGCTCAACTAATCCATTCCCTGCCTTTAGAGTGGCCTTGGGCGTTGGTGGCAGTTTGGTCTCTCCTGTTCTCTGCCTCTGGAATGTAGCTGGGGCTCCTGGGATTGGAAATACTTCTAACTCAAGTCTTTGGTCTTAATATAGGGGTAACTAGTGACATTTAATAGCCTGTGATAAACAAGCGGTGAGAATAGCTAATCTCATGGTCCCCTTCAGGGTCCTAACAAGGGTGAGGCACTTGCCTCGGGTGCAAAGCTGAGGGGGCACAGAAAAATAACACAGAAAACTAATTATTTTAAGACAGCTACTTATCTTAAGAAAGTGCTGCTTCCCTCCTCTGCCCATTAGCATCGGCCAGCCCACAGTTTACATGTCAGGCTGCAGGTTGCCACTCCACGATCCAACAGTCACCAGCCCCGGCGGCTGCCCAGCACGTTGGCTGCTTCTGAGCTGCACGGGAGGCTGGGCACTGGCTCAGCAGCACCACGTGTCACTTTGAGGTGCCCTAGTGCAGTTCCCAGGCACGGGGGTGGGGGAGAAGGGGCTCAGATTTGCCCCTGTGCAGAGCAAAGTGCAGGGGGTGAAGTGGGGGCATCAGGCTGGGAGCCAGGTCTCCTGGGTCTTGTCTCTCCTCTGCCAGCGGGGTGGCTCTAGGTCTTAGGGGTATATGATTAGAGCTGGGGGTCTGGGAGCTACAATCCCCGGGTTCTATGGGTCGGGGTCCAGGCCCTTAGCCTGTTGGAGTCATGGTTTCCCCTCCAAAAACTGGAGACCATGCTGCTGAGCTGCCTGTGCCAAGTGCTTTGAATGTGCTACACAAATCAAGGGGACAAAACAGTGACTGTGGCTTCTTGCAAAAGAAGTTTTACTAAACTACAATTAATTAAGAACTACGTTCGAGCATCCATGTGTCAGGAGAGATCATCAAATAAGTCCATCTTATCAATAGAACACAAGGTAGCGAATAATATTAATTTCAATGCAATTATTGATGAGTTTGCCTCATAAAGAGCACGCAAAGTACAATTATAAACAAATACCTGACATGGTGATATTTTATAATGATATGTATATATGTATTAATTGTTTATGCAGAACTCATAACTATAATAAGTAAACATTGTGCTATTAATATTATTATAGTTATTTATGTATTTTGCCTTTTCCTACTAAATAACTACTATGAATATATATACACGAGGGTGTGCAAATTTTATATTCTTGCCTCAGGTATAAAATTAGCTAGTTATGGCACTGGTCCCCTTCTGAACTTAACCTCTATGAAACTGTGAAAGGGCTTCACTTTATAACTAAACATCATTCTTTTAAGGGAGTTTTCCCCTTACAGGGTCTCAGGACTCTGGCTTCAGTCTAAACCCATCTATAGAGCAATTGTACATCCCCTCAGCCTGAACCTAGGTCAGTCATGTATAGAGTCCAGATTCTCATTTACACAAAAGACCCTTCACAGTACTAGGACCTAGCAAATGAGCCTTGAATATAGTTTATTAAGGCTCCTTTCCAGGCCAGGGTGGTGCAAACGGTCCTTAGAGTAAAGGAATCAGGGTGTATGTTGGAATACTATATTAGTTTGAAAACAGTGTTCTCATAAAAGAGAGGGGTCAAACCTCGAACTGTTGTGGAGTGTTGACCTCCTTGAAATACTGAAGGTATTTGTTCTCATCAGCTTAGCCTGCAAACCACAGAAATGGTTCGGATTCCTCCCTAGAAATCACACCGCTCCATGCATGCCAAAATAAGTTAGAGAGTTTCCTTAAAACTAAGATTGCTCTCAGCAGCTTCATTTTGCTATTGGATGGATTGGCCCATCAACCAAATGCTGCAGTGTTGTGAAAATAAGTTTGCTGTCAAATTGCCCGATTCCTCCTACAACACACAGTACGTATAGGGGTGTCAATGAATGGACTCACCGCTGCCTTGTCACTGGGTGTCATGTTGCCAGTGCTCTTCCTCAGCCAACAGCTACTCCAGGCCTGGGGCAGTCTGCCTCTTCTTGAGATTCAGCCCCCTAGCTGCCTTACATTTAGTGCCACTCATAATCAAGGAGTCCAATAAACTAAAACACAAACATAATTTCACCCCTTACCTGGGTTCACTGCTCCAGGGACTCTCCACCTAGATCCAGGCTCTGCAAGGTCATCTTATCTCTTCGGGATCAGTGATGTCCGCCAGGGCTCTCTCTCTAGAGGACTAGCTCCAAATTCAATGGTCCTTCTCCCTCTTCCGTCAGAGGGTTTCTGCACTGCCTTTTCCAGTCAGCCAGTAGGAGAGCCCAGGCCCTCCCTCTCTTCTAGGTTCTAGCCAAGGGACCCCATAGCCAGCAGCTAATATCTAATGTCTCGGACTCCTCATTGCCTCCCTTAACTTCTTCGGGGGCATCTACACAGCATCCTTACCTCGAAATAAAGCACTATTCCGACAAGTCCCTTCACCCTTGTGGAATGAGGCTGGAATAGCCCACCCATTATTTATTTAGAAATGACACATGCATTTAAAGACGTGGAATTGCTATTTCGGGATATTTCCAGCAGCCCAAAATAGCCCCACTGTCTAGATGAGGGCAACTCAATTTTGGAAGCCCTAGGAGCCACAATGACACTCATAGCACATGCTAAGGGGGTCACAACTTAAGTGTGCTTGCATATGCATGCAAATATATATGCAAATAGCTGCTTTCATACAGACAGGCATGAATACAAAGATTAAGGCAAGACTATACAACACGCAGGCCCCATTTTAGTCAGTTCTGCTGATATTAATAAAATGCAATATATACCGGATTTCTACCCATATAAAAAAGTGCTGTCAATGAGCAATGACAATCCAAGAATTTAACTACTAAAACGCATATCAACAGAAGACGATTATATTGACTACTTTTTTGTTTTGGCTCCCACCCGTGGGCCACGTATTAAGCCCTGTGTAAACCCAAACTGCACCGCAGGCTGCAAACAAACAGGCCACGGGCCACATGCAGTCCACAGGCCACTTGTTGAGTAGCCCTGGTCTACATGTAGCTAGCCTTTCCTATCTCAGCCTTTTCCCCTCAGCTGTTCACTGGACTTTTGCTGTACATTTGCCTCTCTCTCGGGGCATCATCCCAGAAAAATTCAAGGGGGAGTGGTCAGCAGTCTATTATGTGTGATTATATTCCCCCCCCCCCATGTAGGGTGTAGAGACACAATGGTGCATACACACCTATGAAATGGCAGAGGCAAAAGAGCCCCCCTTGCTCTATAGCAATCAATACTCCAGTTCTAGGCCTTTCCTCTACTCTGTCAACCCACAAGGTTCTGCTGAATTCTTCCCTTCTGACCTTACAACCTCCTTCTCATCTGGGCTTTTTACGCAACACCCAGCTCCTCCCCACAACCTAGCTTCATCTTCAGTTGTGTCTTGTCCACCTGCCCCCACCTGGTGCAGTCAGCTGAACTAAAGGCACTCTCTCCCTCGTTAACACCTTTTGTTACACGTGTGGGGTTCAGACCTTGTCCTAAGGGAACCAAATGCTGCTCACTAATTCATACAAGTAGTCCTACTGACTTGTAAACAGGAATGCTCCCAGGGATAAGCCCAACAAGATTTGACCCTAGCTACTTTGTGGAAAACAGGGAAGCAGCAGCCAAAAAGCCACTGCAGAAAAAGCAAAGTGAAAATGCCATTTTATGCAGGAAAGTATTTCTGAAATGGCATACCATGTGTATAGTACAAGCTTATCAAAAAGTCACTCCTGCCCCTCCAGTCCCAAAATACTGACTAACATAAGCAACAGTCCAAGTTTTTCTCCAATCAAGAAAGCATAT
The DNA here is from genome assembly GCF_052426305.1 of Pelodiscus sinensis. NCBI lineage: Eukaryota > Metazoa > Chordata > Testudines > Trionychidae > Pelodiscus > Pelodiscus sinensis. Next base: position 11,685,299 of record NC_143068.1, on the reverse strand, counting down.
GGATCAAGACCGGTAATTCTTTAAATTTTCACAAAGTCGGAAAGTTCTCCTAAAGGGCTAGGAGTGAAATTTGAGAAAGGAATATTGGCTTTCACCTCTTGCTCTTTGGTTCAAATCTAGCCCAAGGCTCATAGCGAGCTATAAGTTATGGGCACACTGTTTGGTGGCTGGTTGTGTCCTCAATTCTTTTACTACAGGGCACAAGTTCATAGCATGGAACACCCCAGTGGGAGTACTGTCCTAATTCACACTCCTAGCTAGAACCAACAAGGAGTGACTGGCAGACACACCCGAAGTAGCATCTCCAGAGCAAGGATGAGGCAGAGGGGCAGGGTAGTACAAGCTGCCCTCTCCATTCTTTGAATAAATAAAACCCTGGAGGCACCCGGCACATTGTCTTTCACAGACACCAAAGTCACTTACCAGTAATACCTCGCACTAAAATACTGCTTTTCTTTCAAAGTTCGCCAAGCATTTTTGCACAGATGGGACATCTGAGGGTGTCTGCACAGCATAAGTCCTGATGTCTACACTGCTACTTTTAGTCCCATAATATTAGACTCTGACACTGACTACTATGGGTTTCCCCATCCCCTCCCTCCCCCCCATGTATCCTGAATTGCAGGAAGCTAAAATGACTTGCCCAATGTCACTTAGGCTATGTCTAGACTACGGGGGTTTTCCGGGATACCAAACATATCCCGGAAAAACTTTGCCATGTCCAGATAACACATCTGCTCTTCTGTTTTTTTTGCCAAATTTCAGAAAAGCCTGTTCAAAAAAAAGCACCCCATAGTGTAGACATAGCCTTAGTAGACGAGTTGCACAAAGGGGACTAGTATGCAAGTCTCTAGTTCCACCTGGTGCTCTATCAAGTCAGCCACACTGCTTCCCTTAACTAAAACATGCCAAACTTACACAAATGTATAGAGGGCTCTGTTTGGGCCATATTTTCAAAACAGAGATTAAATTGAACTCGCTTCTGTTTAAATTTGCTCTGCTTATTATAACCAATTTTTAATCTTGAAGTTTGGCAGATATTTTCAGGCCCTCAAGAGCAGGTGCTTCTCTCTTCACAGCCAAAACCTCCCTTCCTCCCCCAATTATAGTTGCTGGAACCTGAATTCAAATATTCATGTGGCACCTTGTATCACATTCACCCCAGAAAAGTAGGGCAAAGATTTGAATACAGAAACAGTCATATTACAAATGTATTACTCAGTAGCTCAACCAATTGACTGTCACTTAGATGCATAATTTCTGTATAATTAAAAACCCTAATAAAATCTTCCTTACTGCAAATTTTATGGACAGAGTGTTTGCACATGTCTCATTCTGAGAGGTTTGTTCATATGCTACCTATTTAACCATACAGCTGCAAAATATGAAAACAGGCTGAATTCAGAGCACCTTATTAAATACTAATTACTTTGCTGAATATTCATGTAAGATGAATGGTATCAATAGTTCAGGCCCATTACAGCTACATACTGTGTTGCCTTGGCTTACAAAATTAAGTTAGATGGCAAGTCATTCTATTACTTCTTTATTGTATTGTACCCTACAGCAGTTATATGAACTCTCATACACCTGATTTAATTTTTCCTACATCTCAATCACATGCCACCTAGAGATCTAAGGAGAAATTGCAATGTATTTATTAACATTATTTCTTTGTTGAGATTGCAGATACTCTCCATCCCTATCTTAAAGACAAAGACATTTTTATTTAGACAGTGTCTGTTATTACTACACATGAACAGAAAAACTTCCCAATAAAGACATTCAACCACTTCTGATCCCTGAAATATGCATATGCACTTGCACATACATGGGATGATAGCGATTTGCTAAATTGAGAATCAATGGGCTAAAGTTATACTCATTAAGCATCTCTGATAACTTTATCTGCTTCATCATCAACCATGGGCTCAACGCCCGTTGATGTCCAATGCCTCTCACTATTTCCTTCCATCTTTCCCTGTCCAGGGCAGAGTGGCTTAGTTTCTGTAGACTAGCTCCACACCAACCTACTATATCATCTACCCATTCTCTGTGGGGTCTGCTTCTCCTATTCGGACCATCCATTATGCCGAATACCAGGGTCTTAACTTTTTGCTCGTTGTTCATTCTGCAGATATGCCCGAATAGCTGTAACTACCTGCTTGCTTTCCCCTTATTCCCTCTCAACCAGGACTTTTCTCCTAATATTCCAGACTTCTGAGCAACTTCATACAATCATCGGTGTGTTTATTTAAATTATCAATATTCTTTAAAAAAAATCCTCCCAATACTGGAAACCTCCACAACCCTTCTTCTTTTCCCTCCTCCCCCCGAAAAAAAACTAGTAGCCAAAGATCCGGATTAGTGTTCAGTTCTGCACTAGTGATAGGTTTAAGCTTCTGTACCTCAGCTACACTTCCCGGGTCCCAGTGGCAGCTTTGAACTATTGGAAAAGACTGACAGCAAGATAAACAGCACATTTACTAGTCTTGAGAAGTCCTAAGTGATCAGACTGTCTAGAAAAATGATTTTTTGGCCATTTTGAAAAGAGGGTTTTAAAATTTTATTTTCAGAAGTCTGTGTAAGTGAACTTGCACTATTAAGGTAACACAATGGGTGGAAAGAGATAAAATGTAACTTCTTTTCCCTCTGCCACACAACTTAAGTCTCTCCAGACTATTTCTAAAACACTTTCTCTGCTAAATGTGGCATATATAAATATGCTACATCATCTGTACAGATTAGGGATGTGAAGGAGTAGTCGACTACCTGATAACTATTGCCTACTTGATCTCTCCCCTCCCTCCTTTAGACTCTTAAAGGGACAGAGAGGAGCCGGCCTGCAAAGATGTCTGGTCCCCTGCCTGGTCTCAGGGACACAGCAGTGGCAGCCGGCTTGTGCGGAGACAGACAAGAGGACAGTCTGCTGTGTCCCTTTAAAAATGCAGAGGGGCAGTGTGAGGGGGGTCTCTCATCAGCTGCTGCTGCTGCTGCATCCCTTTTAAAAATGAAGAGGGGCAGCATGAGGGTTGTCCTTAGACCTAGCGGGGGGTCAGAGAATGAGCCAGCGTCTTTGCATGCTGGCTCCTCTCTGTCCCTTTAAGTGTGCCAAGCGGCAGCTGGGAGATGTGCTCAGATGCAGCCAGAGCTGGAAGTGATCGCTTAAAAGTGCCCTTCCTTAACGACTAGTCAAGTTATCGATGGAAATTCCATCGACTACTTGACTAGTACATTAATTGATACTTAACATCTTTAGTACAGAAATGTTTATAATGACTTTCATTACTCAAATGTGGGCCTACCACTTGCAAATAATACAACCGTCTCAACCCCCTGCCCATAAAATCTCTGACCCAAGTCTTATCCCATATTGTGCTGCAAGAATTAAGCATGAAGACTGTTGAGATATCAGAAAGTTAAGTTTCTTCTCCACTTACCTGCCAAGATGTAAATTCCAAAGTCTATGTTTTCCCCCAGCAACTCTAAATGGCATCCAACATTTAGAATAGGCATTTTAATGTTTAAAGGAATATTGCAATAATGGCTCTAAAGCAAAGTTTTTAAAAGCTCAATTTTAAAAAAGCAGAAATGAAAGCAGATGTCTGGATTTGTTTGAATTCCCATCAGATTTGTAAATTCAGCATTGCAATCGAGCACAAGAACCACAAAGAACTGACTTTAGGCCCAATCCAACCAACACTTACTGAAATAGGGATGTTAAATTGTGTTTAATCCACTAATCGATGGAATTTCCATTGACTAGTTGATTAGTCAATAAGGGGGGAAACTGCAGAGCCACTATGGAGTTAGCTCCCGGCCCTGGGAGCTAACCCTGCTGCGGCTCGGTCTTTTAAATGTATTAGGAGCCATTAGGCTCCTAATACATTTAAAAGGCTGAAGTGCAGTGGGGAGGACTGGGCACGAGCCGGAACAGTTGATTCCCGGCTCTCACCTGGTTACCCAACTACACTTCAGCCTTTTAAATGTATTAAGAGCCTAGCAACTCTCAATACATTTAAAAAGCAAAGGTGCCTGGTCCCCCACTATCCCTCTGCCTCCTCTACACCCCGCGGAGACAGTGCTCGGGGGAACCAGCTTTTAAGCCAGCTTCTGCCAGCACCGATTCCTGCTTCCCCGTTAGTGCCTCTGGTAGAGACAGTGGGAGCAGAAGGGGGAGAGACTAGTTGAGTCACTAGCTTGACTATTGGATAAGCTTATGTTTATCGGATAGTCGACTAGTCACTTGCATCCCTATACTGAAGCAAGTGAATTTACTCCTGGGAGTCATCCCATTGAGTTCAATGGTACTACACATGTGCATAGTTTCTCAAATGCTGAAATTACTGCAGGGTCATGCCCTAATTTGATAGGAGCCAATACTGAGTTTGGGACAGTACCCTGAAATCATACCTGCACCAGTTCACCCCCTTGCAAGGATAACTGCTGAAATAAACAGGACTCTGCATGGGTTTGATGGCAGACCCTGGGCCTCCCCAATGGAAACAAAAGGGAATGTGTGAACAATCTTTTTACAAACTGAATGAAATCCAAAAAGTGAATGCACACTTAATAGTGAAAAATACAATAGATTTTTAATGACCTACGGCATAGAAACACACTCAAAGAAACTGAACTATTTAAAAAAAAAAAAAAGAAGAAGATTCCCTGACACTGTCCCTTTAAAATTTAGCACCACATTATCCTTTGAAATACACATGTACCTCTCATTGGTGTCAATGATAGCACATGCATAGGAGGGCAGATTAGCCCTCATTATGAACATAGTATTTTATGAAGAATTTTATTAAGTTAAAATAAAATGTCATGAATGCGGTACACGACTTCCCTGCTACAGATATTCTACCCTTGATCTTTGAACAGAATGTTCTAGGCTGACAATGCAGTTTCTGGATTCAAGACAAGGGTAGTTATATGCCTTCAAAATATTGGTTAAAGCCAGCAAGCTTAAAAAAAAAATAAAGTGCATCATTGGAAGGTAGCATCCCCTCACCTAGGGGGAATCTTATTACTGTGCTATGAAAAATAAATCCAGAAGGTGGAAAGTTGTAGAGAGTGAAATGCATTAGCAAATACAGATAAATTTGTTTTTAATAAAGGAGTTAATTTTCTTTCAATCCTATATAAAACAATAGCAATTAAAAACTTCATTTTTGAAAGTAAAATATTTACATATGAACAAGTAACTGTGCAAAATTTACATGAAAAAAATGGAAAGACAGGATTTCCTAAAAGACAAAATAAAAGGTGTAACAGTTGTCAGGTGTTGATAAAAATACTGATCAGCATTCAGTTTACACGCAAGAGAGTTAAATTCTAACATGAGAGTTCACACAAGAAAGCCAAAGTATTTACAGTCATAAAAGTACTATCAATAGACAATTTAATACAATAACCTCTGAAAATATAAAGAACCAATTAGTATATTTGTAATAAAAAAATAGGTACAAAGAAGGGACTTTGCTCTGGACATCTTTAAAGTAGGCCCACAGCTTGCATACAGTCTTTTAGCAAAATAATTATAGTTTACATAGCCATTTTTTATGTTATGTGCCAAAAATTATGTACAATTACTGACAAAATACACCAACCATTTTTCAACACTTGATTCACACTGAGAAAGTCTTTTTGATGATTCCTCTCAACTTTGATTTTATTTTAACCTAAGCTTTCACTTTAGCTAAAAACACAGTGCAAGTAAAATATATTTATGCTGAAAAGGTTTTTTCTTTTTTTTTTTTTTTCCTTTTTTCCTTTTTTTAAACTTTACAGCTTTACAAACTATAGCAAATAAAATGCATTTTTACAGATGCAGATAAAAACATTCAGAAGTAACCCTCCTTTATGGGATTTCAGGGCCTCTAGTAAGCAATAATGTGATTAAAAATTGAGGTTATGTTTCAATTAATTGTATATCCCTCTAGAATTTGAACATTTGGGGGAAGATAAATATTCTTAAAAATCAGTTTGCTTTGCTAACTGACTGTTTAAAAAAAGATAAATGAAATGAGGTCATCTGCTGTAGACATATACCTATGTAATCAATTTAGTTAAGTAAAACTGAACTATAATGCACAATTAATGTTGAAACTGCTACAGGTATGACAAAGGGTAGCTAGTTATTTGCTAAACGATTCCGTCAGTCTTTATATATGGCTTGTTTGGCAAGAAGGCCACTCAATCAAGAGATGAGTTAAGTTTAATTGTCCATTTATAGTATCCACAGGCCTTGTAAGTATCCTCACTGTTACAGAAACGTATTTCTCTTGTACTGAAGAGTTTTTTTATAAACAGGAATATAAAACTGTTCCATGTAAAGAGGTGGTTGTTTTTTAAACAATATCCCATTTGCTTGTTACAAAAAGGCGTAATCTGCAAATATATAAAAAATGTCCTCAGGCGTGTCTCCGTCAAAAATACCTTGATCTTTCCCATTTTACTTAAGGAATGCTTTGTATAGCAATAGTGAATGGCTTGTCTCTCGCTCATTTTCTAAACAAAATATGAGGTCCCTGAGGTTCACCCGCGTTATCCTTTGTCGCGTAAACTGTCTGGTTGTTCCAACTCCAGAGCTGCCTGGGACCGCTGTACTTGTACTGGATCCCTGGAGGCAAGAAGAAAAGCTTTAGTCAGAATGTTTAAACATCCAGAGAGAATGTTTTGCGCCAATAACTTGTGACACTTTTACAAACGTGCGATATAAAGTGAGGGGCTGCTCGCAGAAAGATATCCACTACTGTATGCCATTACATTACCAGGATTTTCAGAACCCAATGAAGTGTAACTTAACTGTTTTTCTCCAAGCATCATCAGGAATAAATCATGGGGGGCACAGCTCATCCATCTGATATAATTGAAACAAGCTGGAGTACTTTTACCTAAAACTACATTATTAGATCATAGGTGCATGTACACACTCTTCTGCAGTAGATTTAGTACATTTCAAAACATCTGTACTATCTAAAAGTTAAGAGATGATTTTGAGAGGTCAGCAGGCAGGCTTCAGGTGAGGACCCTCCTTCCAGCTAGCTGCTGGGGAACTTAACTATCAGATTTTTTGCCCCCAGAAAGCTTCTACAGACTGCTCCAAAGCAAATTCTTTCATCTAATCTTCTACAGCTAACTTCAAACAAAGCACATAACCTACAGTGACTCCTACTGGGTCATCAATTTCCCTAATTTCAGCAAAACTATCCATCCCTTTTGAAAACAAACTTGCGTATCAAAAGGGTCAGAGGCTCGCAAGATTACCAGTCAGAGTGGTTAAACACTGGAGTAAATTGCCTAGGGAGGTTGTGGAATCTCCATCATTGGAGATATTTAAGAGCAGGTTAGACAGACATCTACCAGGGATGATCCAGACCATGCTTGGTCCTGCCTTGAGGGCAGGGGACTGGTCTGGACTGATCTCTCGAGGTCCCTTCCAGTTCTAGTGTTCTATGTTTCTAGGATTCTAAGACCAAAGGTCGGCTGTCCAAGCATTTCTTTTGTTCTCACAACACATTCACCTCTTATCCCACACTTCCATTCAGACAGCAACACTGCAAACATGCAACTATTTGCCCTTGCCTTTCAGGAAAGAAGATTTTCCAAGTTACATGTGGTTTGGTTTTCAGCTGGCAGTGACTAAACATACAAAGCTGCAGTCAGTAGCACTTTCAAATCCTAGGGGTACATGAAGGAATGTCAAATTGGGGTAACAGTTACACAGGGGAAGATATTTTGCTGGCAAAGAGCAGCATAGCACAATGAGCAGACAAACTCCCGAGGTTCTAGCCATCAACCTGCAAAAATCTAGTTTGTTTATTGTCCACACCGTCTGTTGGAAAAAGCTATTCAAATCATGTCTCTAAACACAGTTTAGTAGATACTGGCACTGCACAGATGTAGCTATAAAATAGTTTTCAGAAGTGCCTGAGTGATGTAGGCTCCTCAATCCCATTTTAAAAAGTGACTCATCATGGTGAGAGCCTCATTGCCTCCACCCCAGGCCAACTCCTTTAGAAAAGGACTCCTTTAGTAAAAGGACTTCAGTTGTAAAGGGTCCCTAAAGACTAGTATCTGGCTTGGGGGAGACTCTCCTAAGTGCAGGGACCGTGGAAGTCTGCCATAAAACTGCTTTCTGAGGACTACTTCTCAAGCCTTAGCAGTGTGTCTAGACTACAGGGTTTTGTCGACAAAAGTGGACTTTTGTTAACAAAACTATACCTGCGTCTACACTACCGCCGAGTTCTGTCGACATGACAAAACTGCCGAGTTCTGTTGATTTTGACGGTGGTAAACCTCATTCTATGAGGAATAACGCCTTTTGTCAACAGAATTCTGTCAACAGAAGGCGTTATTGCATCTACACTGTCCTTTGCGTCTACACTCTCATGTCGACAAAGCGGCTTGCTTTGTCAACAGAATTGGATGCAGTCTAGACGCTCTTTGTCGACAGAAGCTTTGTCGACAGTATCTGTCGACAAAGGCTCTGTCGACAAAAGCCTGTAGTCTAGGCGTACCCTTAGTGTATGAAGGCAGGGTGTACCCAGGGCAGGCCCTCGCCCACAGGTCGGGGGGGGGGACTAGCTGTCATAATTGAGAAAGGCCCCCAGAGCTTCATGTGTTATACTACAAGCACCAGAGCAGTCCAAGATCAGGAAAGCACAAAGATGCTTTAAAACCGCCATAGCTCAGCACAGATTTTCACTAGTAGGAAATGAATTCCTATTAAACTTTCAATTGGATTTAGGCTCAGTCCCAGATGATTTTGGTATTTAGATCATCTTGTTTGTCTCCTATGTGTAGATTAGTCAGGAGTAATTTATTGAACACACAGAAGTGGGGAACTCAAGATAGATTTACCTAAAGAACAGTTACTTGCCCTACAGTAACCATGGTTCAAGATACTGTAATCAGTATGGCTCCCATGGCTGGTGTGCATGTATCACAGTTGCATAAGACTGGATTTTTAAAAAAATCTGTCAGAGGCACCATTGCATCTGGTGCTACCTCTGCTCCATGTGAGTATCCATGAAAGAACAAGACTTATGCCAAGCAATTTCCTTGCAATTAGGAGCTAATGTTTTCTTCCTTAAACTCCAGTAAGAACACGATATGGGAGCAGGAGGATAGAGGCTCATTTTCTAGTCCCAGGCTCAGCCTTCTATATTACCTCCTTCTCCCAGCTACCTAAGTGGTGAGTTAATTACCTCACAAACTCATCAGGCTGTCTACAGGTGCAATTTTGTATCTAGAAGCCTGCAAATTTGTGGATATCCATGGATGTCAATGCTGATAGCTGCGGCTCATTTTTGCAGCTACAGATGTAGCTACAGATTGTAACTAAGCAGGGCACTACTCATCTATGCACTAGGCCAATAATCCTGTCAAAGAGGAAGCTATATTGGTTTGGTATGATTTGCACTAGATACACCTAGAGTCTTGGTACTTACCAACTGATTATTTATTCCAGTATCTTTTCAGGTATCAGTGTTAAGCTGAATGGTCTATAACTCCTTAGATTTTCTTTATCAGAGGGGTAGCCGTGTTAGCCTGAATCTGCAAAAGAGGCGAGGAGTCCTGTGGCACCTTATAGACTAACTGAAGTGTTAGTGTTAGTGAATTGCAGATCTAAAGGTAACCATCCTGCAGCAAAAAAACTTCAAGACTAGACTTCAAAGAGAAACTTCTGAGCTACAGTTCATCTTCAAGTTTGACACAATCAACTCAGGATTAAACAGACTGTGAATGGCTCGCTAACTACAAAAGCAGCTTCTCTCTTGGAATTCACACCTCCAGATCAGCTACTAGAAGTGGGCCTCATCCTCCCTGATTGGATCTACCTCATCATCTCCAGCCTGATTCTGGCCTGCATGTATGCATCTAACGAAGTGGGTCTTTGCTTATGAAAGCTTATGCTCCAACACTTCAGTTAGTCTATAAGGTGCCACAGGACTCCTTGCCGCTTTTGTAGATTTTCTTTGTTCCCCTTTTTAAAGGTAAGTACCATGTTTGGCCTTTGCCAGCCTTTGGAGAGGTCATCCATCTTCCATGAGTTCTTGAAGATAGTTGCTAACAGTTCTAAGACGGTTTCAACTAGTTCTTTAAGCATCTGAGGATGAATTTCGTCAGGACCTCATGCCTTGTTTATATCTAACCTGCCTAAATATTCTTTAACCCTTTCTTTCCCTATTTAGATTTGCATTCCTTCCCTCTTGTTAACATTAATCATTATGGAGTATAGGGTCACTATTCATCTTTTAAGGACTAGTCAGTGCTAGAAGCACTACAGCAGTGCAGAGGTAACATCTCTAGTGAAAACACTTTATGTTGAGAGGAGAAAAAGCTCTGTCAGCATAACAAAAAGCACCTCTGCAAGTGGTGGTAGCTATGTCTGCGGGAGAAGCTTTCCCACAGACATGGTGCTATCCATATCAACACAGTGTAACTTACATAATTCGGGGGGGTGGCTTATTTACAACTAAGTAACAAAAGTTCAGATGTTTACATGCTTTTTTGTGACGTCTTTAAAAAGAACATAAGAATGGTCGTACTGGGTCAGACCAAAGGTCCATCTAGCCCAGTAGCCTGTCTGCCGACAGTGACCAGCACCAGGTGCCCCAGAGGGGGGTGGACCAAAGACAACGATCAAGCGATTTGTCTACTGCCATACTTCTCCAGCCTCTGACAAACAGAGGCCAGGGACATCATTTATATCCCCTGGCTAATAGCCTTTTATGGACCTAACCTCCCTGAAATTATCTAGCTTATCTTTAAACTCTGTTATAGTCCTAGCCTTCACAGCCTCCTCTGGCAAGGAGTTCCACAGGTTGACTACACACTGTGTGAAGAAGAACTTTTTTCATTCGTTTAAAACCTGCTTCCCAGTAATTCATTTGATGTCCTCTAGTTCTTCTATTATGGGAATTAATAAATAACTTTTCTTTATTCATCACACCACTCATGATTTTATTTACCTCTATCATATCCCCCCTCCATCTCCTTTTTTCTGAACTGAAAAGTACCAGACACTTTAACTTCTCTTCATATGGGACCCGTTTCAAACCCCTAATCATTTTAGTTGCCATTTTCTGAACCCTTTCTAAGGCCAAAATATCTTTTTTGAGGTAAGGAGACCACATCTGTACACAGTATTCAGCAGAGGATTTTTGGTATCAAGCCCTTGCCCACATCCACACTTACGAAGCCTCCCCTAGTAAGAACCTCTTCAATTTCAATGAGCACCTCAGTCAGGTCGATATCTTCAAGTTAACCAGAATTTTCTTATTCTATAGGAAGCCATAACTATCAATAGTATTTAAACAATCATGCTGTCAGGAGCAGCAACTCCAGGTCTGTGTGGGGCTGCAGTGCTGAGAGATCTGATTGAAACAGTCCAGGCGCTGGAGTGGATGCTAAATGGATATGTGTAAGAGATTTGTCAACCAAAATGCTCTCTGCCAATCAAAGACAATGGGAACGGCCATGGACTTGTCTCCTGATCCTGCAGACTAATCTGGAAGCCAGGGAATTGGTGAAAAGGCATCGAGGAACCCTTCACTCTTGCCTCGAAGCCCATCTGGTGGAGTCCTAGCAGCCAGTCTGATAGGTCCTTTTCACCTCTCCGGTTCCCACTCCCGGTCTGACAGCATGAGCTGTCCAGGGTCCTGCAGCTCCCTCACCCAGCAAGACACATTATCCACTCCTCCAAGCTCCAGCCAGGAACTGACTGATTCTGGCCCTACAGCTCTTTTTGTGTGTGCCTGCTGGGCTCTGATTGGTTGCTTTGTGGGGCCTCCCTCATTGGCTGCTTCTCCACAATCACTCTAGGACACTGAAGGACTTCTCTTCAGCTCCTCTGGCACGGGAGGTAGCAGGACAGCAGGGCCTTCCAGTGGGCCTCAGAGCTGAATCACCCATCACATGGCCCATGAGAGAAGCGTGCTGGGATGATTTGTGGTTGGCCAGGAAGCATGCCAGGTTGTTGCTGACTCCTGAGTCATTAAAGACCACTGATATCAGCCCACTTTAATGAACCCAACAGCCTCTAGACACAAAGGGCAGGTATCCCCTTGTTTGCTTATGTAGTACATAATGCCAATCTTCAGACAACACAGCAACAAGTTTCAGAAGACTGGCAGGCCAGACTAATAGCTCTGGGGTTCAGTATGTTCATCTGCAACTCCACATTGTTCACTGGCAAAGCAAAGCAATGTCATTAGTATCCTTTGTGGCTGTGTCAGGAGAGGACCATGGGTATCTAGTCTAGGGCTGCTCTCAGACTGTAAAAGGGAAGATATCCTTGCTCAATGCTAGGGAGAAAGTGCAGTCTGGTGATCAGAAATAGTATTCCTCAAAAGTTGTGCTGAGAAATTATATCCAGCTCCAGTTGTGGGACCAGCACTGCACTGATGTCTCTGGAGGGGATCTTGAAAGATGTACCCCAGTGCCATAATCATGGCAGCTGCTGGGGCCTTCATCAATGCTGATGCCTTCAGTACCAGTTTACTCAGTGCCACTCTCTTGATGACATAGGTGTCCTAACCTTAGAGAGGAAATGAGGCATCACTCCTCAATGTTTGGCACAGTGCACGGTCTCCACTCAGCTCTCTCTTTCAGCCTCAGCCTTACACTGTACACCACCCTCAGATCCAATAACATTATCAGTACCAGAGGGGCCAGTGCCAAGTCTGATGGTACTGATGTAGAACAGATAACCTGCTTCAATATTGACACAGCCATGCCTGATGCCGACAGCCTGGTACCAGTGTGATCACCATGGATGTGGATGGTATCAGTTTTGCCAAAACTGTCTTGCCTACTGACACAGACCTAGACCTGCTGGCTGCCTCACACTAATAGAAGGAAGACATGCTGGGGCTTGGATGAACAGCTTTCTCTTCCCTGAGTTTAAAAAAAAAAAAAAAAAAAGCCAAGTTTAAGTCCAGCATAATCAGGCAGGCACCTGGGATCAATTAGAGCTTGCTAGAAGCTACAGGCTAATTAGACACCTGCAGCCAATTAAGGACTGTGGAGTTGCTTTAAAAGGTCTCCCCCCAGGCAAGGGAGGGGGAAGGAAAAGAGCAAGGGCTGGAAAAAGGAATTGCAGTATAAAAGAGCTGTATGGGTGCGAGATGAGGTCTGCCTAGCAAGTACCAAAGGAAAAAGTACTGGGAGGGATTGTTTGGGGAAGTGACCCAGGGAAAAGCTGCCAGATTGAGAGTGGCAGCAACCCTGCCAGTTGCTGCTGCCTTAGGGTCCCTAGGCCAGAACCCGGATTCCCCCCAAACCTTCCCATGACATCTCAATCTCCCATGAAGGGAGATCAGGACTCCAGAGGGGACTTTACCCCAAACTTATGAACTAGCCTTTGATGAGAATGGCTCAGTAGGCTCTGGCTCCTGTCTCTAGTAAAGAGAAAGAGACCATGTGGGGGGCCACAGCGAGCTTTGCCACACTACCTTTTTTCACTGCTAGACCATGCAGTGGTGCATCTACTTGGAGGAGCACTCATAGGGTAAGTCTACACAAGTTTTTTCGGAAAAATGGTTGTCCATGCTGCAATTGAGTTTTCGAAAGAAAAATTGAAAGAACAGAGGGGATTTTCCAGCATTGGTAATCCTCTTTCTATGAAGAAGCCTTTTTCCGGAAGAGTTCTTTCGAAAAAAGGCGTGTGTAGATGGGAAAGAGGGAGTTCTTTTGGAAGAAGAGGGAAGAGGAAAAAGTACAGGTGCCCTGGTTGCTATGGACAGAGTGGCTATCACAGTTTAAATGCAAGATAGCATCCATTCAGTGCGGACGCTATCTTTCAAAAAAGCAGATCATTTTCTCGATGCGCTTTGGCAGTGTGGATGTGCTCTTTTGGAAGATCTCTTCTGGAAAAGCTTCTACCGAAAGAAACCTGAAGTCTAGACGTAGCCACAGAGAGAGGATAACCCTTTAGGTTCCTTGCAACTGAGTCTAAGGTGAAGTCCATCAATTGATCAAACAGGTGTAGTTTCAGCCATGTATGCCTTGACTTGTGAGTCTTCAATGAGATGGATTTACACACTAAGAACTTCGATTATGTGGTTCTCTCCCAGACAGAAAAGGCACTGCCTATATGCTTTAATGAGAGGAAGGAGTTCACACTGTATGTCAGGTAGGGTTTAAACCCTAATGGTTTAGAGACTGCCTCAGCAGTTGGCATGAAATGCCTTACCAAGTTGGTCAGGGAGGTAATCAGAGGGTATACTTTTTTTGGGGGGGCAGAGGGGGAGAACGGGGTAAACATCCAAATCAGTGAATATATCAAAAAGAAGAGGGGCACGTAGTATTTCTTCAGCTTCATTTTCTAGAATCAGTTTGAAGCTTTGAGAAAGATAGCAGGTTGGACACTCACCAGATACCACTTGTGACAGTGTGATGGAAAAAGGGAAAGGCAGGAAGATTGTGGATTCTCTGTTCCTTAAGCCCTTGAATGGAAATATGAGGCTGCATGTCAGATTCCAGCTGACACTGCTATTAAAAAAAATCCATTCTCGCATGCTGTACGTGCATGCACACCTACCCGAGTTTCCATGCTTACATACTACACGAACATCACCAGTTTATTTTACACACAAGTCTCCAGAGAGGAGAGAAAGACTGTTGCCCTGACTCTCCACTATAGAGAATTTCTGCGTGATTAAACACTTGTTTAGGTGCAGTGGGAAGAGTATGCTTCTTAGACCTAAGGCAACATGAAGACAACTATGGTAATAAGAATAAGGAAATGGAGAAAACAGAATCCAAATAAAAATTAAAGACCCCATTAGAGAAAGCCTGGGAACATGCTAAGATGTAAAGAGGCTTTAAAAGGCAAAACTACATTTTCCATAAAAGGCACTAATATTAAGAAACCTATCAAATGAATTTAATATTAACCAGTTTGATGGAAATAAATACTGGTGCTTATGTGAATAACTGAACTGGAAAACAGGCTGGAGCACACTGCACATGGATGGACATCAAGTGTTTTCTTGTTACAGGTTAAAAATATTCAGATAGATGTAGAGACATGGTATGACCAGCAGATGGCATTCATAAGCCAAGAAGTCTGCTTGTGCCTTAATTTTAAAAAGGTTTTATTATCTTGACTACTACTGCTGCTTTATAATACACCCTTTTAAAACATGACAAGCAAAACCTTCCAGGTGGGATGGAAATATATTACACTTTTAGAAGTTTGTTTTATTAAGAATTATTTAAATAAACTTAGTTAGTTGGTTTTCATTTTATGTTTTGTTATTTCATTTTATTTGAAAGGTGCCAGTGTTTTATTGGAATACTGCAAGCAGGGCATTCTGTTTAACATAATCCTTGGGAAATACTCATTTTCCTACACTAGATGACACATCAGGAAGATCTCAAATATGTTCTCTAGTTGGCTCAAATATCAGCTATGTCTTTTTAAAATGGAACTACAGGTCTGTTCTGCAGGAAAAAATTATATAACAGAGATTGAACAAAGATTACAGTACTTTAAAGCCATGTGAATGAAATACTAAGAAATGGACTGCAATACAATCCTCTACACTGCAAAGCAATCTATCAGTGTTCAGACTACATTATTGATTAAGAAACTAAAGTGCTTGGGATTAGCGTTCCCTCACCGGCACTTTATACTGTTCAGTACAGCTATTTCCAGTATACTCAGACTTGTGTTTTTCAAGCAGATTAACAAGGTTCATTGGCTAACCAGATAAATAATTATCCTAATTACAGAAGTAAAGGGCCAGCTCCTCAGAGGTATAGGAGCCTAAAGGTGCAGATAGGCACTTACTAGGCACTTTAGAAGTGTCAAACCTGCACTAACTTAAGGAGTGCCTATGTGGATCTTTAGGCTCTTTAACAGAATCGTACAACACTAGACCTGGAAGGGACCTCGGAGATCATCAAGTCCAGTCCCCTGCCCTCGAGGCAGGACCCAAGCACTGTCTAGATCATCCCTGACAGGTGCCTGTCTAACGTGCTCTTAAATATCTCCAGTGATGGAGATTCCACAACCCCCCTGGGCAATTTACTCCAGTGTTTAACCACGTTGTCAGGCAGGAAGTTTTTCTTGATGTTCAACCTAAACCTCTCTTGATGCAATTTAAGCCCACTGCTTCTTGTACTATCCTCAGAGGCCAAGGAGAACAATTTTTCTCCCTCCTCATGATAGATACCCTTTTACATACTTGAAAACCACTATCATGTCCCCTCTCAGTCTTCTCTTTTCTAAACTAAACAAGCTCAGTTCTTTCAGTCTTCCCTCATAGGTCATGTTTTCTAGACCTTTAATCATTTTTGTTACTCTTCTCTGGATCTTCTCCAATTTCTCCACATTTTTCTTGAAATGTGGTGCTCAGAACTGAACACAATACTCCAACTGAGGCCTAATCAGCACGGAGTAAAGCAGAAGAATGACTTCTCTCATCTTGCTCACAATATTACTATTAATGCATTCTAGAATCATGTTTGCTTTTTTTGTAAAAGCATCACACTATTGACTCATATTTAGCTTGTCGTCCACTATGACCCCTAAATTCCTTTCAGCAGTACTCCTTCCTAGACAATCACTTCCTATTCTATATGTGTGAAACCAATTTTTCCTTCCAAAGTGGAGTGCTTTGCATTAATCCTTATTAATCTTCATTCTGTTTACCTCAAACCATTTCTCTTGTTTGTCCAGATAGTTTTGAATTACAGGCAGTCCCCGGGTTACGTACAAGATAGGGACTGTAGGTTTGTACTTAAGTTGAATTTGTACTTAAGTCGGAACTGGCGTCCAGATTCAGCCGCTGCTGAAACTGACCAGCGGCTGACTACAGGAAGTCCGAGGCAGAGTTTCTCTGCCCCGGGCTTCCTGGAATCAGCCGCTGATCAGTTTCAACAGCGGCTGAATCTGGACACTTGGGACAGAGCAGCTGGGGTACTGCTGGGTTGGTCCAGTAGCACCGCTCCTAGGCGCTACTGGACCGACCCAGCAGCACCCCAGCTGCTCTGCCCCAGGCGTCCTGATTCAGCCACTGCTGAAACTGACCAGCAGCGGCTGAATCAGGACGCCTGGGGCAGAGCAGCTGGGGTGCTGCCGGGTCGGTCCAGTAGCGCCTAGGAGCAGCACTGCGGGATCAACCGGCAGCGCCCCAGCTGCACTACCACAGGCGTCCGCGAAAAAAGCCTGGTCTGCTGGGGGAGGAGGGGCGCACTAGCTGCACCCCTCCCCCTTCTCCACCCCCCCCCCCCCCCCCCAGCAGACCATGGAGACGCAGGCGGCGGGACCGAGATGCGCCACGGTGCCGCCCGCGTCCTCCGCGGCTTTGCTCCGCGTCTCCCTGGTCTGCTGCCCCCCCCCCCCCAGCAGACCAGGGAGATGCGGAGCAGCATTTCTCGCCCCGGAGGACGCGGACGGCGGGACCGCGGTGCGTCTGGTGGTCCCGCCGCCGGCGTCCTCCGGGGCGAGAAAAGCCCCGTTCGTAAGTACGGATCCGACATAAGTCGGATCCGCGCAACTCGGGGACTGCCTGTATGACCCTATCCTCCAAAGCAGTTGTAATCCCTCCCAGCCTGGTATCATCTGCAAACTTAATAATTGTACTCTCTATGCTATCATCCAAATAATTAGAGATATTGAACAGAATCAGACCCAAAACAGACCGCTGCAGAAATGCTTAGGCCCGGACTATAAGAAGTAAGGAAAGGAAAATGACACCTGTATTACATAATATAGAGAGCTTCACACTATAAAAGGTGTGACCAGAAACAGCTGATTTGTGGCATATGAGGCATTAAGAGGATTTTTTTGCTAACTCATTAATTAAATGAACTAGTTATGTATGAAATACCTAAGATTACTGCAATCTGTTTTACTGAATTCTAAAGAGGTGACTTTACATGCAATTAAGATTCAGAATTCCTTTGACATCAAAAGCTCACATTTACAAATCTGTGTCTAAGTAGTGACAAACCTTATTTTCCACACTTCTTGTAATATGCCCTAACTACAAAACTGTATACAAATGATGACAAGTGGAGCTCAATTTAAAAACCAAGTGAAACACAGCAAAGGCACAGCTGTAAAGCTATCAGATCAAAAGCAGCTGGTTCTTAATTGATCAGACAAAAGATTAGATTTCTAAGGGAACCAGTTGCTAATTGATTAACTAGTAACTGATTAATCTGAGACAACTAAATTAGCCATATTTAGTCAGAATACATCAAGCATTCCCAGTAAATGCTTGATGTATTCTGACTAAAAGAATAAGGTGGCACAGTCAAGAACGTAGAAAAGTGGATGATACCAACACTGGCACATACAGCTACAGAGACTATTCCTGAATGTCATAAGAATCCTAAGTTTTAATTACTTGACATATTTCTCAGAGCATATTAATTTTTATAGTCTTAGATAAGAGTGGGTCATCTTGCAATTTTTACTGTTGTTTTGTTATAATTGACCCATATATCTTTATTGGCTTAGATTTTTATATAAATTCTTCTCTCCCTAAACTGTGTATTAGAATGACCCTGAACACTCATAGTTATGTTAAAAGATACTTAGCATGCTAGCTAGAATGGGCAACTTTTATTTGCATGCTTTCATGTGTCAAGATATAATTTACTATTATATTTGCATAACCAAGTCCACATTATAACATAGTAACACATGCCAGAATTATTACTTCAAGAGTTAAATAAAAAAAACACACAAGAGGAACTATACTTAAACAAAAAAGTCTTATTTTCATGCCAATTTTACAAATACAGGATGTTTAATACAGAAAATGATACACAGGAAGAAATATTTAAATGTTTCTATACTGCTAACAGTGTTCCATGATCTATCAGTTGGAAAGCAACCTCTTTGCCATCCACCAGTAAAAAATTACAAAGCAAACCCTTAGAACTGCATGTACTCCAAGAAATTGAAATTCTTTTAAGCATTACAGAAATTGTACTTTCAACAGGAAACACTTACTCTATTTCCTGTTTATTAGCAAGTCTGCAAATGCACCAGAGCAGAGAGCACACACAAAAAATGGAGTATACTGCTGACTTAAAATAAAATGTAAATCTCCTCAGCTACTTCCGCTCCCTGTGTAAATACCTAGTGCCCAGCAGAAAATACAAGTGAACAATTAACACTCACTTAAAAAATGATTGAATGGATGCCCTTAATGTCAAAAAATAGAGCTTGTCCAAAATTGCAAGAAAAATATTGGCAAAATAAATATTTAGAAAATCTTCAAATTGTATAGATGTTCCTGGTGCCTAATTCAGTGATGATTTCAAACTACTTTGCTTAGTCATTTTTGCACAGCAGTGGTCTCAATGACATTAACAGCTCATAGAACACTAGAATAGAGGAAATCAGTTACCTTGTAGTAATTGGAAGTTCAAGATGTGTGATCCCCTATCTTTAGGCACACACCCCATGCACACAGAGGTGGAGAATTTTGAAAGCAGAGTCCATTGGTCTGTACATATGCTCTGGCTCAGGAGATAAAGGTGTTGGGCAGGCCACAGCTAGACTGCGAGGATCTATCAGAAAAATATATGCAAAATGCACTCTGCATTTTGCGTATCTTTTTCCAATTCTTTTGTCAGAAGAGGCTTTTCTGAAATTTGGCCAGTCTAGACTGGGCCAAATTTCAGGGGAAAAAAAACCCTCTTTCAAAAGCCCCCTTCTTCCTCGAGGGCTTCCAAAAGAGCACATTTGTTCTTCCGCAAAAAGAAGCAGAAGAGCAAATGCGTTCCCTGGAGGTGCTGGAGGTTTTTTGGGATACCTCTGGTATCCCAACGCCCCCTCCCAGGTTCAAAGTTCAAGTTCCACTGAAGAACAGGCTTTTTATAGGAAGGAAGGTTCTGATTAGGCCTTTTTACTGTATGGCGGAGGTGTTCCTCATGGCTACGTCTAGACTACAGCGCTTTTCTGGGATACCAGAGGTAGTCTGGAAAAGCACTGCCATGTCCAAGGAACGCATCAGCTTTTCCAAAAAATTTTTTGGAGGAATAAAGGGATGTGCTGAAAGAGCAGGTTCTTCCGAAATTTGGCACAATGTAGATGTGCCAAATTTTGAAAAAGCCTCTTTCAGAAGAAAAGCAGAAAAAGATACACAAATTGCACTTAATTTGCGTATCTTTTTCCAACTTTTCTTTGTAGTGTAGACATAGCCCGTGTAATGATAAGATTTTAGAGGGGACAGAAATGTAAACTTTATCATAAACCAGAATGGAGGAAATTCAACAACTACCTGTCCATTTTTATTGTACTCCAGATATTGAAAGAGTGCTTGATGACCCACAAAAGGTACATAGGACTCGGAAAGTGTTGGACTTAGAATCAGAGAGCTGGAAGAGAAAACTCAGGAGGTCATCGAGTCCAGCTCCCTGCCCAATCCCAACTAAATCCAACCCAGCCAGGGCTTTGTCAAGAGACCAAGTAGAGCGGGAGACTCCAGGAACATGGATGTCTGCTCTTTCTGGAGTGAGAGGGGTCCTTTCCACTTCAACTGCTGGAGATGCAGTAGAGATTGTTTTGCCAAAGCCACTGAAGACAAAGACAGTACTGCAAGTAACTGATGCTCTTGGTGATGCACATACAAGAGTTTGCAATGTACCACAGGCACTAGGTGACACTGAATTGCAGTCCAGTATAAGTGGTACCCTAGACATGCAAGCTTTCTTATCATGCCTCAGACTTAATATATACTTGGGTCTCCTGGGCTGAGACTTGCTTGGTTTAAGTAGGGCTTAATCTAACTTCTTCAAAGTAGATCTGGAGGAAAGCTTGTCCTCATGCTTTGAGAATGTTCAAGGAGTGTCAGGTGAGCAGAGAGCAAACTGTGGAAGCAGATTCCTTAGCTCCCATGTTCGACCTTGTAGCAGGAGATTCACTCCTTGTTGAGTCAGACTGATGTATTGGGGGCAGGGAGGATGCCCCCAACCTGGGTGTGAGTGCAGCTTCATGGCCTTTTCCATTAGCTGTTTCCTAAGGCAAAGTATCCATCCTTCCCAGGTATAAGGAACCAATGGCAGATATTGCACCTTGATACAATGTGGGCTTCCCTGAGGCAATATGAGCAACACTGATGGTTGTCAATGACTGAGAAGGATCATGGACAGGAAACACAAATTTTGACACCTGGAGTTAAGGGCATAGGCCAGTACCAGGTTGGGGAGACTAACTATAAAACACAAACTATCAGATAAACCCTCTAGAACTATAAAAATGGTTTACAGATATCTAAACAGTCACAGATAAAGGAGAAAGCTGAAGCTACAGATTGACCCAGACCCTACAGCAGTGATCAGTCTGCCCAGCCCCTTTATCTCCTTAGTTGGATGCATGAGATGAACCTGGGTGCATGTGAGAGTCACTGGCCACGACTTTCAAAATTGTCCAGATCCAAGGACATCAAAGCATATGCATACCCACAGCAGAATACACATAAGGACTCGCACTCAAAGAGGGGTACATTTACACGGAGAGCTACTTTCCCATGTGGGTAGACAGACATACACTAGCTCTGCTCCAGCTAGCACCCTAAAAGTATCCATGTAGACAGGACTGGAACAGATGGCAGCCTGGACTAGCAATCCAAATACACATCCCAGGCTGTACTGGAATTAGCATGCTAAAATGGCAGTGGAGCTAAAATGCCTGCCTACCTGAACTGGGAAGCACAAAGACATATCCAAAAAGGTGAGCAGTACAGAAAGTCCACAGTTTGGTTACTGTATGTATTTATTATTGTAACAGTAACGTCTGGCTTAAAGACAGCTTCCTATATGGAGTATCTAAATGACCAACTGTACTATCTTCCTGGTCCCTCCTCTGCATCACTGGAACATGTATCCTGCTGGAAAACTAATCTCATACACGTAACTGCAGGAAGATGCTCCTCCCAAAAACCCTTACGGGGATTCCACTCTACTATGGAAGAGCCATATTTTGGCAGAGAGGGAAAAAGACCATGCAGAGAGCAACCACTACCTCCTTTTCTTGTCAGTTTGCCTCCTCCAATTCTGTGGAGGCTGAACAGGGCTGGGATTGGGAAGGAAGCATGCTGCAAAGCTAGCACTTCCAAAATTTCCTGCCTTGGGCCTGATCCATTGTGTTCAGTTATGTTCTGCTGATGGCAGCAGTTCTAACATCTGTCCTAGTCTTTGGATTAAGTGAAAGTCTTACTGCACTTTAAAATAATTTCTGCTGCTCAGAAAACTTTCAACAATGGAAGAGAATAATGAAAGGGAAAGTCTGTTACAGAGGATAAAGTAACAAAACCACAGCATATTTGCATGCAAGAGTTATACTGTACCTCTGTCCCTGATCCAGATCCTGGAGAATCCACTTTTCTTTTCTTTCTGGGACCAATTGCAGCTAACGCAGTTAAGTTGGCATCCCTCTGTCTCATTTGTGCTAGCTCTTGTTGCTGCATCTGTGTTTTTCACAACAGTCACAATTAATTTTTTTCCCTTCTGTTTTTCTGAGAACAACATTTAGATTGTTAAATGATATGCTCATCTGTACACATACCTCCTTGGCCTTCTGTTTCAATCTAAGCTGTTCTGGGTCTTCTTGTCTAGACCGAGACTGTATATTGGTAAATGGTGTTGGGAGGAAAAAGTACAGATATTAACAACATTGTAAGAGAAGTTGACACTAAACTATAGTTTAGTTTCTTTTTGAAATTGTTTCATTGACTTTAATAGGAATAGAGGGTGCTCAGTATTTCCAAAAATTCAAACCAGTTTGTGGACACCTAAAAATAGATTTACACATCTAGCTTTGGGTTTCCAAATCTGGAATTTCTCCCCTTAATGTAAGGCTCTATAATACTTCATGGATCATCGCACTTGTGGCACCCAGCTTTTGTGGATTTATAAGGCACCTGTTATGGAAGATATGCTATCCATTCATTCAATAATTCATTTATCCAAAATCCAAACATCATTACTATGTTCACTGTTCTAGTATTTCAGTTAGATACCTGAAATCTTTGTTTTCATTTCTTTATTCAGAATCAGTATCCAGTTACAAACAGTTCCTATTTTGCATTTGCCTTAAATAATTAGGTTGCTTTCATTAAAATTCTACTTTTATGAAACTATGCATAAAGAAAGAGAAGATCTCTCTCCTGGTAGACACAAACAATTCTCAAGTATTTCTGTCTCTACCTATATGTGGAGGGGCCCAAATTACACAGATTGGCGCTTAGGATTTATTGTATTTGCACAAACAAATTAAATTTATGCCTGTGAAAAGGAAACAGGACCATGACCTTTGTGAAATGTTACCCCTTTGACATACAATTGCCCATCTAATTATGAACTTAAGTACCACAATTGCACATGTAAATCAGGTAACCAGTTGAACCATTCAACTGGTCATTTGTTAACTGGCCATTTGCACTAGCAATTATCCAATTTATGTAGGCAACTATTGTAACTGCTTCCTTAAAGAATTAGAAAAAACAGGATATAAGTCAACAACTCCCTACTATATCCATTAACTAGGATATTCTTTCTCCAATTCAAAATTTATTCTCTTGAGTTACAGGCAGTCCCCGGGTTACGTACAAGATAGGGACTGTAGGTTTGTTCTTAAGTTGAATCTGTATGTAAGTCGGAACTGGCGTCCAGATTCAGCCGCTGCTGAAACTGACCGCCAGTTCTGACTTACATACAGAATCAACTTAAGAACCCCAAGCCTCCCCAAGTCAGCTGCTGCTGAAACTGATCAGCGCTGATTCCAGGAAGCCCGGGGCAGAGCAACTCTGCCTCGGGCTTCCTGTAGTCAGCGCTGGTCAGTTTCAGCAGCGGCTGACTTGGGGACGCCTGGGGCAGAGCAGCTGGGGTGCTGCTGGGTTGCTCCAGTAGCACCGCTCCTCGGCGCTACTGGACCAACCCAGCAGCACCCCACCTGCTCTGCCCCAGGCATCCTGATTCAGCCACTGCTGAAACTGACCAGCAGCGGCTGAATCAGGACCTGGGGCAGAGCAGCTGGGGTGCTGCCGGGTTGGTCCAGTAGTGCCCAGAGCGGCACTGCAGGACCAATCGGCAGCGCCCCAGCTGCTCTGCTCCAGGGTCCAAAACAGAAGCCTGGTCTGCTGGGGGGCGGGGCACACTAGCCGCTCCCCCCCCCCCCTCCAGCAGATCAGGGACACCAGGGGCAGAGCTGCAGCTGCAGCGGCAGCGGAGTGCCGCGCCTCTGAGGCTTTGCTCTGGCAAAGTCTCAGAGGCGCGGGACCCCCCCGCGGCTGCGGCTTCAGTCCCGGTGCCTGTGGTCTGCTGGGGACGGTCCCCAGCAGACCACAGGCACCCGGACTGGAGCGGCAGCAGCAGCGGGTTCCTGCGCTTCTGAGGCTTTGCTCTGGGGAACCGCCGCTGCTGCCGCTCCAGTCCGGGTGCCTGTGGTCTGCTGGGGACCGTCCCCATCAGACCACAGCCACCCGGACTGGCGCGGCAGCAGCGGCGGGTTCCCGCGCTTCTGAGGCTTTGCTCTGACAAAGCCTCAGAAGCGCGGGAACCCGCCCAGTGCCCCTGGTCTGCTGGAGACGGTCTCCAGCAGACCAGGGGCATCAGAGCAGCTTACGAACGGGGCTCTCTCGCCCCGGAGCTCGCAGGTAGCAATCCGCTACCTCGACCTCCGGGGCGAGAAAGCCCTGTTCGTAAGTGCGGATCCGACGTAAGTCGGATCCGCGTAAGTCGGGGACTGCCTATATTCTTTTCTCCAAGTAAGGCAGAAAGCGAAGGAAGACCAATGAGCTATAAAAACCATTATAGAAGTCCATCTCTTTTGCTCAGAGGAATGCAAATAAAAATTCAGATTAAAATCCATTTTGATTTGTGTGAATGAAACGTGGCAGAGGAGGCTACATTACACCATTTACACAGCAGAGCTCTAACTAAAGTATGTGTTCCCCAAGCTCCATATCTGAGATTAAAAACACAGCTCTCTCTTTCACTGCATGTCTTATAGAATAAAAGGCAACCTGCTCTTTTGACGTCAAAGTGACACTTTGCAAATGTAAGTGAAATCCAAGCACTTGCCTTTGCTGCGCGCATTAAGATTTCCCTTTCTTGTTCATCTTTTCTCTGTTTTTCTATTTGATCAAGTTGTTCAAAGAACTTGAGCTGTGCCCGAACATCACTTGCTTGCTCATATCTTTCATCATCCTGAAAATGTGGTAAAAATGCTTTTCATTACAAATCTTAAAAACAAAGCTAGTAGCTTGTACTGCGCAGCTTAATAAGATCCCATGCTTTTAAGCTCAAATGCTCACTTAGTCTTTTTCAAACACCAAGTTTATCTTTAAAACCAGTCAAACTGGCTAAAACCCATTTTAAAAAAAACAAAACAAGCACTCTGTACTGTTGTGTGGTCTCATGAGGTTTTGACTTAAGTAATATTATCACATACATTTGGCTTTTCAAACACATTTCACAGAGAATCCTTTTTAATTGTGCTCTGTGAGGCACAGTGTTCTATCAGTTCTTCCATGAATCATACCCAGAATTCACATCCATCTGATAACAGTCTGCCTCCTATGGAGAATTACAAACTATTTCTACTCCCAACCACATTGCAGCGGTGACAGGTGAAGGATGTTGATCAGACCAGCAGGAGACAGGCAAAAAAGGATGTTCATTTGGCTCTAAGCACCTTCCCACATAAAATGCATCGGGAGCAAATGCATGAGTAGAGGTGGGAGGGAACAAACAGAAATATTCACCTCCCTTGGCTGCTTATAGGACAACGAGGGTAAAGCAATGGAACAGAATGGTTCCATCACAGTCCTTCCAGGCTAGATCTACAAAGTTTAGTGCCTCAAGATGCTGCTCTATCGGACTTACTTTAAAGGATATTCTAGATGCAAGAGCTAGACTTCCAGGATTGCTTTACGGGGTTTTTGGTTTGTTATGGGGAGATGGCAGGAGAGGAAGAAGGTTTCCCTCCTGGGCAAAATCACAAAGGTATCCAATGGGTTCCCCCCCCCATATTCCTCAAAGCATCTTAGAGACCTGGCTGGTTAGAATATCAAGGATAAAGGTATGATGGGGATTGTTCCCCAGTGTACCGATCATGCCACTGATGCTCGTCTTCTTGCTCTCAGGGACTCCCTACTAGCCTGTCCTGATGGACCAGATCCTCTGGTCTCCCATAAACAAGGCACAGAGTTGGGGTTACCACCCCCTTGCAGAGCAATTCAGACATGGAACCACTTCAGCCCAGGGAGGAGTCAGTCCTAAGGGCTCAGCATGCAGGAAACCAACTCCCAAACAGGATCAAAACTCCAAATAAATTAATCTTTCTCGGTATAAGTTTTACAGAGGGAAAGCTCATACGTTAGTTCCCTTTATAAATGAATGAGAGATAGGTATAGTGATTGCTGCTGCCGGCCACCTTCCTCCTCCTTATTTACACTGGGATTGATAATAGAGAAAAGAATTTGTATTAAGTATAAAAAGTAGGATTTAAGTGGTTGAGGGTGAAAACAGTAAGATCAAAGTAAATTACTAAATTCAAATTAATAGAAAATGTCCTCTTAGGGTATGCCAAGCACTTTCAAAAGCCACTTGAAGACAAAGAGCTGATTGCTTCCCATTGCTTAACTAGACTTTCCCCCAGGGATGGAATTCTTTGTTTTGAGTAGCCATAGAAAATTACCAGGTTCAAAATGGATTCCGGTACCAGAACTAGCTACTGTTTGGGCTTACACAACAAACAAGGCTGTTCACAGATTGTCAAGCTGAGCAGAGGAGTCATTAAGTTTCTGAGGCATCAATAATGGCCCTCATTAACACATTTAAAACTATCAACAGATCCAAACTTCATATTTCTAACTTCACATACAAGAATGATACATGCACAAAAACAGGATATACAGATCCAGCAGATTGCAACTATAAAATTGATGTTACATGATATGTTTTGCATAAAACATTTTCAAATTATGCATATTCATATGACAAGGGAGGGGCACGACAAAAGGATCATAATTTGAAAAGACGGAGGAATTGATAAACTGAGCTTTTTTGCAACACGCAATTGGCATCCAGTGTGGAAGAGGTTTCTGGAAGCTAGCTTCTAGAGCATGGGACACAGATGGTGACTGGTATAGACTAAGGATGTAATAGTGTAGTCGATTAAACAATAAGCAAAAGCTTATAGGTTAATACTATAGACTACACACATTCCCCACTTTAGCAGGCTGGCTAACAGCCAGCTCAGTCCTAGTTCATGCTGGGTCCAGGATCTACCCCCGCTATGGCTCTGCATTTAAAGTGTATTGGAAACCTGGTGGACAGGCAGCCCAGATTAGTTCCAACTTGTGCTGGGTCCAGGAGCTCAGCCCCACACCTGGACAGGGGCTGCTGCCACCCTGCGCTGCTGCCTCTGTATCAGCTGGTTTTTAAACGGGCTCCCCTCATGGACCAGCTCCCGCCTGGCAGCCTGTGCTGCTGCCTCTGATACAGAGGCCTAACAGACACTCAAACTGTAATTTTTTCTATATTACGCTACGTCTCATTAAAACTTTATACACTATAGTATACATGATTTCTTCAAAAGGAACTTTAATAGATAACCTTTGTGTGAAAAGTTTCAGTCATCCAAGTCAGACAAGGATGGGCACTCAAAAATACTACTGTTTACAGCATTTGGCTGGACACACCCTTGTTCTGGAGGTTAGAAAAGCTCTGCACAATCTGTCCCAAGTTTCAGTACAGTCCACAAGAAGATCTGAGTGAGTTTACCATGAGGTGAAAGCATAAATTTGTGGAACACTCATTTGCACAATTAAAATTGAAATTACCTTATAAGAAATATTCTTTTGTTGGGCAGTCTCCGATACTTTTTCTACAAGGTTTTGTAACCTTTGTTGTGTTGCATGTGATACATAACTAACTACATCGGGATGGATTTCCGTTATTCCATGTTTTTTACCTGTAGTTAAAATTGAAATGAAGCTTTTAGTTCCACTTGATTGAAAAGACATATTTTACAAAACTGACTGTTGCTAATCCAACTTCACAAATTTGTAAGCAATTCAAAAACAAAAAAGAGCAGCCTTTATTGAGGTGTTTCCTCAGCCAAGATTTAACATGTGATGCTTTAGAGAAGATTTCACTCTACTACATTTTCATAAACGTTATGAAATATGCCACAGCTCTTTTACCAGTATGCTATGAAGTATTAGTGAAACAAAAATAACAAGTTTTATGATACTTCTATAACTTAGAGAGTAAATAAGAGTAATGATAGTGTAAGTAATTTATAATTAGCGTGAATTATTATATAGCTGATCAAATATTAGTTTCCCACTCCCAATATTTATTGTAGTAGTTTGATCAACTTACAGTATAAAATATTCAACACAAGGTTTTCCAATCAGCTCTAGTGATATATTTATTGTTAAATAAAAAACAAACTACACCTATCCTAGATCTGCAGTTTTTGGAGCTTCTCAAACGTATGTTATATTGTTTCTAATATTAAGGTTCTGGATGTTGCAAATGAATGTCAGAAGGTGCAAATATATAAAACTATTCTGGTATATTTAATTATTTTTAAGCCCATTTTAAAGAAAACAGATCTAGTGAAACTAGTGTTTATAACAATTAAATTCTGTCTCAATATACCTATTTCTAGTATCCTTCTTTGCAAAGATGCTGGAAGCAGGAACGTTTCGTCTTTACAGGACCTTGTTAATGTGCCCACTAACTCAGAATTTGTTGCCAAAATCCGGGCACTCTCTTCTGATAGGTTGACACCAGCCATTGACGCCACATCATTAATATCATCATCATCCCTTAAGAGAAAAATCGTTACAACATATTTAGGGCATGTACAGAAATACTGCTTAGTGCAATTGTGTAGAACACAAGTTCCACAACTCTGCTGCATAAGTGACTGACTTAAAAGCTCTTCAATTGTCCATATGTAGGCCCAATCAATTCTACTAATCCACAAAATAAAATCTGACTTTTAGAAGACCCCATTTTCTTTCTGCTTAATGAAATCAAACTTAAAATTAACGTATCCTTTGGAATTATTCTTTACCCATCTGTAGTAAGAGGAAGGCCTAAAACATAAGCCAATATAGCACAGGCCTGGTTTGAGGCCTGAGGCCTAGCTAACAATGGACAAAACATGGCTAACAAAGCAAAGCTAAGCTGTGAGCAAGAGGCAGGTCCCTGCTCACAGAACTTGGCATGAACAGGGCTCAGAATATAAAACACTAATGGAGACTAGGCCATGGGGTAGAACAGTAATTGGTCATGGTCATAAGTGGAAAGCACATGATACCACTAGCTCATTAAAAAAAAAGACCTTGGTACCCACTCCTCACAGATACAGACCCAGGTTCAGGAAAGGGTCTAAAATAACAGCATGATGGATAGAGATGATCTAATCAAACCACGAGGTACAGGGCGATGGGTGGTATCTAAGTAGTGTCAGAGGGTGGTAACCTGACAACGTCAGAGGGTGGCATCCTGATACGTCAGCGGTGATGTGTGATTTGTTGTACCTGTATATAAAGTGGTGTCTTAGTGGGACAGTCTTTGTATGACCTAAGGGACAGTAGAAATTTCCCACTGATTGAGTAATTCAATTGTTATGGGGTACATATGCGTAGTGGTTCAGTAGAGTTTACTGACAACTCTTACTGTACTTTGCTTAATGATAAACCTGGCCTGGCACCTTCGATCCTTATCTGCTTTGTGGTCTTTGGAGGTTCTCTTGCAGTCTGCTGTGGAGACTAAGTGCACAAGTTGACACAGCCAACATCAGAAAGCACACAGGCAAGCAAACAGCCTTATGGTTATCATCATCAACAGAGCCAGAGGCCTGCGAGGACACCTTGGCAGTAAATCCTGACCGCTTCCTTAACTGCACCATCCATCTCACCATACATATAATTCCTTAGCCTGTTGCTCATACTGTGTACTACACATCACAGAAAGAAATGGAAAGCCTCCTAATGGTTTCAGGGCCCGATACAAGACTCACTCTGTACAGAAACAAGGATTTTGGTTCCTTACCTGAAAGAACCTCCCCCAGGTTCTTTCAGTTTATTCTTTTGAGCAGCAGCTGCTTGTGCTGAAACAGTGGACAGAGCTTTGTTTCCAGGTAATACTGTTGGTTTTACCACAGGTACTGCAAGAAAATAAAGTCAATATTTGTATTCTCTTCACATGTTAGCCCAACATTTTATAAACTATTTTTGGATAGGTTCATTTTCAGCTTTCGCACAAAGGTGTTTTTAAAAATGGCAGCAGTGATATGATGTTTGTGATGTTTTAGTTACTCTTCTTTCCCAAAGATTTTCACTGAATTTAAAACACTCTTGAAGTGTAGCCACCCTGAGCATGCATGAAAGTCTAGAAGTATTCAGTTCAGACATTTAAACTGATGCTCACACAAGAAACTCAACTTCCATCAGCCCTATTTCTACTAATAATAATTCTTTATGTCAGAGAAGCTATCCTATGACCATGCATGGTCCACCAGAGTATTTCATAAAGCCAGAAACCTACTTCAATACAATATGCTAACAGCCAACTCCTCAGCACTTGGTAGTCCTGTTTACATCATTTTAGTTTACAAAAGTATGTACATAGACTGTTTACATGCACAGACAAAGCAAACTGTACTTAAAATATAAAATTAATACAAGTGACACTACATCATGATAAAATATGTAAAATCTGTTTGGTCCACACAAGATTGAGATTAGATTTCTGTGGTCCTCCTGGGTAAGAAGACTGGGCAACACTGCTTCACATAAAGAAGAGGGTCAGTTGTTACATAAAATACACTAGCTATGACAACATGAATTTACTATACTGCCTTATGCAAAACTAAGAAACAGGATCTTTGCTAACTTCTAGTTTTATTCTGTAACTACACTCAGGTTAACAAGCAGATAAATGCATTCAGAGTCAGAATTTGCTATCAACTTCTTCTGAACTTGATAGAAGATTTACATATATTCAAGGAAAGAATTTGGTTCTGAATGATACAATGACAGGTGCAGCAATACAAGCACTGTTACCTAGTGCAGTCTCTCTCAACCATTTTCATATAGGGAACCAGCTTGCTGCTTTCCTAAACTGAGTCAGGGAGTCCTCAGGGACAGATGCCAATCCATAGACCAGTCATTGTGAAACACTGGCCTAGTAGATAGTGCACTACATTAGGACTTAAGAGGCCTGAGTTCTAGTCCTAACTCTGACACTGGACTATTAGATGACTTTTTGAAGATTATTTCAATTGTGTCTCTCAGTATCCTCAGCTTTAAAATGGGGGAGGGGGAAGATAGCTCAGTGGTTTGAGCATTGGCCTGCTAAACCCAGGGTTGTGAGTTCAATCCTTGTGGAGGCCATTTAGGAATTTGGGGCAAAAATTCATCAGGGGTGGTACTTGGTCCTACTGTGTAGGCAGGGGACTGGACTCGATGACCTTTCAAGGTCCTTTCCAGTTCTAGGAGATAGGCAATCTCCATTAATAAAAAAAAAAAAAAAAAAAAAGATTATGATACCGAACCCTACTTCATCAAACCCTCGGAGACCTACTGATACAATGTGTACATAATATTAAGTATTATTAATTATAGAAAAATAAAAATCTTTCAGCTACATGCAGTCCCAAGTAAAGTATCAATCCTGTTTTAGAAGCAAATGAAAGATCTACTTTAAAAAAATTAGTATACTATTCAAGAATATCAAAAATCTTTTCTTACCTGTCTGAAGTTGGTTCAGCTGAATTTGTTGAGGAGTTGTAAGCATAATACGATTATGTGGTTGCCGCAACGCTACCATAGGGGTCTGTGTCAATGTTACCTGTGGAGGCCTTATCAATGCCCCTGCTTTTTGAGACTGTTGGATAACCTGCCAATAGGTTAAGAATAAAATTAAACTACTTGAGAAACAATACACAAGATGTTAAAGTCAGATGGATAAACCAAATCCTTATGCTAATTTTTAGATTGGTCAATAGATGTGTGGTGGAAAAAGGATACACCAGGGACAACCAGCAATGCTGCATGAAAATAAGTGAGCTCAGGCAAGAGTACTAGAAGAAATAGTAAATGGTTGGTCTGTGTCAGAGCTACAAACATGCCGCTTCTATGAGCGGCTGCATGGGATTCTAGAGGGGGGCCAGTGTCCCAAAATGCCAACCAGAATCCCAAAACTGTGGATACCTCCCAAGCAACTCTTCAGGTAGCCTTGGGCAACAATAAGAATGATCAGAAGGCATGTGGAGGAGCCAATCTCATCAACAGGCAGGACATTTTTCTACCTTTGGAGCCAATCCCCTCCTTCTAGGACATATTGCTGCCAGGCCCTGATGGCAGGGAAGGCATTTCTGGTGCATTCACATTTGTAATCATGCTACAACGGGTAAATGTAATTGGGGTACAGTGGCAGCCACCCTGCCTACACAGCAGGGGCTCCCTGGAAAAGTTTGTTAACATGTTTAGTGACTGAGTAGGATCCTCCCTGTACATCTCTACAAAGCTCTCAAAGGTACCCTTTCATCCTTCCCAGGAGGATTCTGGGGCAGCCTGCCCTATTCTCCACAGGAGAACACCTTTCCACGCCAAGCCAGCAGTAAGTGACCTGACATTTAAGCATAAGGTCCAAGACTCTGGGCACATGCAGTAAGCGTCTGTTTCCTATCATGAGCTCTGATTCTGAGAAGACTGATATCACACATAGCAACCTGGACCTATCTGATAGAGGCAGCGGACGGGGGTAGGGGGTAGAAATTGACTGACTATCCTGTAAGCATTTGCTTATTAGATAGTCAACTAGTCCTTAACATCCTTAGATGGGAGCACACACTCTTGTCAGCTTCCCTTACTCCTTGTGATGAGCAGGAGTACTAGCACCAACAGGGGGCGCCCTCTCAGTTTAAATTGTAGGTCTTCACTAGACCCACTAAATCGAACCCCAGAAGATCCACTGTGGCAGAGCCAATCTTCCACATAGTGCAGACATGGCCTCAGTGTCCTATTAAAGTAAGAAAACTGATTATGCCTAATTTCCATTATATTTTCTCAGACTGTGCAGATAGATCTTAGAGAATCAAAAAAAGAAGGCCTCAAAAGAGACTTTGAGAAGTCATCGAGTCCAGTGTCCTGTACTGAAACAGGATGAATTCATTTGTCTAAGGAAATAATGAAACAATGCCTTCATACAAAAAGGGGACCAGTATTACAGTTCCCCAAACCTCCATCTCTCAAATTCTGGACAGAAGTATATTCTAAGCAGAAATCAATACTGGCCAATACACTACTAAATATAAGTGACCTATAAAAAGAAATCTAACAATCCATCTGGAAAAGCAACCATAAATACAGAACAATACTTTGCTGCCTTAAGGACAAGCAATTCAACATCAGACTATTTCTTCCTATTCTGTTTTCACTAATATTTATCTGTATGTGCATTCCAGAAAACAATGCAAAGAGTTAGCACAGTTTCATGATTAATGTTGAGGACAGGTCTGGAAACTTCAGATTCTTGCTCTGCCACTAAGCGTCTTGTGTGATCTCAATCTCCTTGGGTACGTTTACATAGCACATGGGAATGTGCCTCCTAAGGACATTGAGAGGTGAGTAATCCACTAATCATGTAGTCAGTAACATTTTTATCAATTCACACTGGGTCCGGGAGCTACCCCTGTGCCTCTGTAGTTTAAATGTAGTAGGGGCCAGCTGACTGCACATGCTGCTCTTGCTACATTAAACTGCAGAGCCACAGCAGGGGTAGCTCCTGGACTTGACATGAGCTGGGATTGCTCAGTCCTTCTGCCCCAACTCCCTGCCCCAGGCTCAGCTCAGAGCCCCTCACACTCGAAATCCCTAAACCTAAGAACAAAGCTTGCACCCCAACCCTCTGCCTCAGACTTGTGAAAGGGAAGAAGGATGGGGGAGAGAAGGAGGATAGAGTGAACAGGGGTGAGGCCTTGAGGAAGGGGCACGAAGGAGGTTGGGCATGGGGATTTGGGTTTGAGGTAGATCCTGGATTGCACTTAAATTCAAAAAAGTGATCTCATGCTTAAAAAGGTTGGAGATCACTGCTCTGTATCTATCAGAGGCAGCAAGTGGGCAAGGGGAGGATAGGAATGTTGATTAGTTGACTAAACTAAATTTGACTAGTCGATGGCTTTTCCATTGACTAACTGATAAGCAGGGGAACCCCAGTACCTGCTTATCAGGTATTCGACTACTCAACTACTCGCTTACATCCCAGACGTCTCCCAGGCCAATTTGACAAACTTAGGCTAATGGAGCTCATGGTAGCACCATAAATAGAGCGGTGTAGACAGCACTTCAAAGTTGCATCTTAGAGCCCAAGCACCAGCCTAGTCCACAACTTCAAAGTGCTAGCTACACAGATATTTTTAAAGCACTATCACAAGGCCAGAGTCTGTCAAACCAGACTGGAAGACAAACTAATAGGCTATGTAGACATATGCTCTGTGCCTCACTTCTCCACTATGGAAATAGTAGTACTTGTCTACATTACAGACCTATGGCAAAATTAATATTTTCTCGCTATAGCCACAGTGGGGTGATAAATGCCATGTAATTACCCAAAACAGATGTGAATGCTTTTGTATTTTCTATGGACAACTCAAAGTTGAACATGGACATGTGGCAGTCTGATCAACTGCATTATGTTGATCAAGTTCTTTAGAAAGGAACCAATTCTGTAGTATAAAGATTTCTTGTTAAATGCAATCACACGATCACAGAATACTAAAACTGGAAGAGCCTTTGAGAGATCAAGTCCAGTCCCCTGCCCTCAAGGCAGGACCGAGCATGGTCTGGATCATCCCTGATAGATGTCTGTCTAACCTGCTCTTAAATATCTCCAGTGATGGAATTTCCATAACCTCCCTAGGCAATTTATTCCAGTGTTTAACCACCCTGACAGTTTTTCCTAATGCCAACCTAAACCTCCCTTACTGCAATTTAAGCCCATTGCTTCTTGTCCTGTCATCAGAGGTCAAGGAGAACAATTTTCCCCCCTTCTCCCTGTGACACCCTTTTAGATACCTGAAAACCGCTATCATGTCCCCTCTCAGTCTTCTCTTTTCCAAACTAAACAAGCCCAATTCCTTCAGCCTTGCTTCATAGCTCATGTTTTCTAGACCTTTAATAATTTGTGTTGCTCTTCAACAAATCGAGTATTAATATACTTTCCCTTCTCCAATTAATATAAGCTACCAAATGATCTGCATTCCTTCAAAAAAAGGCCACAAATTGTGTAACCTAGATTTAAAAAGATACAATTTTATATTGTTACACATGCATAGAAAGGTCGTGTATTCTTAGAACTGTTTTAAACAAATATTGACCCAGATTTTAGGCATTGATTGAAAGAATAGGCTTATTTTTTATTTTTTAAAGTTAGAAAATGATAGAGGACTTTAATCACTGCTGTATTTAAAATACATTATTTTCTTAGCAGTTACTACCTTCTTTAAGTGTTCATAAAAAGGTCTCTAGCTGAGCTAAAGTGTTAATTTAAGAGGGAAAGTCATTATACTTCAAAAGCCAAAACAGTGCAGTAATAGATGATGCACTTTGGTTTACGTACCAGTGGTGTAGGTTGCCCTTGTTTGCCAACCCCAACTTGCGTAGGCTGAGTTAGACTAATTACAGGCTGCTGGAGAGTACTTGTTACAGTGGCAGTGGCCTTTCCTGCTGTGCGCTGAACTGAGCTGCTCAGCATCACTGCTGTCAGCGCAGTTGTTGCTTGCGTTGTGGGCTGCTGCTGTTGACTTTGCTGAATAAAAGCTGCTGAGTCTGGGGTTAACTGTCTCAAGGCAGGTAAACTCCTCTGGAGAAGAGAGAAAGAACGAACATATTGTCACATAACTATGGTGAATTCTTGATAAGTTAAAATTTTGCTGAGTACAAAACTCCTATATCATGGAGCTCCAACAGGAATCATGTAGCTATTGTTTTTTAAAATTTAAAAAAAAAATGGATAAGTGCATTTGTCTCAAGCTGTCAAAAATTTTCAGTCTGGTTTTACAATTAAAACATAATATTGTGCGACCCAAGGGCTTCTCTAGTAATCTAGCAGAAGACATGGGTAAAAGAATCCCTTGGGTTCATGAAGAAAATGTTATGTAAGATCTAAAAAGAGCCTGTGTCATATAGGTCATCATAATCACTGCAAGATGTATACATGGAAATGTGAGAAGTCACATGTGCATGCTGAAACTTATGTTCTCTAGGCCTTGAAGTTAAATGGAGACCGTTCAACATTATCCTAACCCAAGATAAAATTCTCTAAACAAGAAATAGGACACATGTCTTTGGTGGACCACTGTGTATTTCACAACGGAAGTCTATTAGCATACTAAACCAAGTGCTAACAAAGAGCTTTTTTGACTGCTGCTGTACATTGCATGGATATTTTCAAACAACTACCCACAGTGTCGCCAAGATCTCTCTCGAGTATTTGTAGCTAAAGTATCCCCCATCATTTTGTATATATAGTTGGGATTTTTTTTTTTGAATGTGCATTAATTTGCATTTATCAACATTAAATTTCATTTGCCATTTTGTTGCCCAATCACTTAGTTTGGTGAGATCCTTTTGAAACTCTTCACAGTCTGCTTTGTTCTTAACTATCTTGAGCTGTTGATTACCATCTGCAAATTTTGCCACCTCACTTTTACCCCTTTCTCCAGATCATGTATAAATAGGTTGAACAAGATTGGTCCCAGTATGGACCCTTGGAGGACACCACGAGTTACCTCTCTCCATTCTGAAAACCATCCATTTATTCCCATCCTTTTTTTCCTGTCTTTTAATCAGTTATCAGTCCATGAGAGGACCTTCCCTCTTATCCCATGTCAACTAGCTTTACTTAAGAGCCTTTGGTGAGGGACCTTATCAAAGGCTTTCTGGAAAACTAAGTACATGATATATACTGGATCCCCTTGTCCGCATGCTTGTTGACCCCTTAAAAGATCTTGAGTAGATTAGTAAGGCATGATTTCCCTTTACAGAATCCATGTTGACTTTTCACCAACAGATTAGGTTCATCTACAGGTCTGACAATTCTATTCTTAACTATAGTTTCAACTAGGGATGTAACAGTAGTCATTTAACTGATTAGCAAAAGCTTATAGGTTAATGCTATAGACTTCATTAATTTCCCCCCATACACACCTCCAGTAAATATTTTAGCAGGCTGGCCAGCAGCATGGCTCAGTTCTGGCTTGCACTGGGTACGGGACCTACCCCTGCTGTGGCTCTGCATTTAAAGTGTATTAGGAGCCACGCAGGCAGCTAGCCCATCTCAGCGTTGGTTCACACCGGGTCCAAGAGCTCAGACCTTCCCCCCGGGACAGGGGCTGCTGCCACTCCACGCTGCTGCCACTGTATCAACAGCATGGGGCAACAGGCAGGCAGTCCACAAGAGGAGCTGGTTTTAAACTGGCTCCCTTCACAGACCAGCTCCCGCCAAGCAACCCAACGCTGCTGCCTCTGATACAGAGGAGCGAAGTGGCAAGGGGCTCCTCAAGAGTGGGGCTGAATTGCACTGGCTGCCAGTCCCACCCCCAGGGACTACAGAATAGTTGAGTAACCAATAAGAATTCATAAGGTAAATCGACTATTCAATTAACCGATATTTAACTTCCCTAGTTTCAACTAATTTGCCTGGTACTGACATTAGACTTACTGTTCTGCAATTGCCAGGATCACATTTAGGGTATGTCTAGACTACATGTCTCTGTCGCCAGAGGTATGTAGATTAGGCTACCAGACATAGGAAAATGAAGCGGCGATTTAAATAATCGCCGCTTCATTTAAATTTACATGGCTGCCGCGCTGAGCCGACAAACAGCTGATCAGGT
The DNA here is from genome assembly GCF_052426305.1 of Pelodiscus sinensis. Taxonomy (NCBI): domain Eukaryota; kingdom Metazoa; phylum Chordata; order Testudines; family Trionychidae; genus Pelodiscus; species Pelodiscus sinensis. The sequence goes on along the minus strand of NC_143068.1, from coordinate 11,647,393 downwards.
AGTCTGGACGCGCGGGTTTCGACATCAAAGGTATTTGTCGAACACTGACACTGATAGACACACATAAAAAGCAAGAAGCCGCAAGGTAGGAAGTGGCCCAGGAAAAACCTCAACATGGGCAAAAAAGCAGCTTTCACTGCTCAGAATAGCACCTAGAGCTGGAACTCGGTGTCCAAAGTGGGAATGGGTTTCCTTACCAACTTCAGCTGAAAGGGCTACAGGCTGAACCTCAAAGAGACTGAGAAACAGTCCCAGGGAGGGCAGAAGAACCTGTTTTGTATTCAAAGTTTAAAAAAGTCTCAACAGCGGTGCCCCAAAAGGGATAAACTAAAGATGGTGACCCAGCCAGAGGGCTGAGTCATTGGGAGAGAAACTGCTATAGAACCAGAACAATGACTGGCAGGGGGCATTAGCCCAATGAGAGAGCTGTGACACCATGTCTGGCCACAATGAGGTATCTAGTACTGAGCAGGTTGTTACATCTCAGTATGTCTCCTCTCCCAGGAAGCATCACAGTATACTAATGCTTGAAGATTTCTGAATCCTAAACCACAGTTTTCCATTTGCTCCACAGATCAGAGATTTCCTTAAATATCAAAGGCAAGAAAAGGCTGTAACAACAATTATAAGTGCATCGCTATGCAGCCTTAAGAGACAGGAAATGCCAAAGGGAAGGTTGCACATGCAACTTTCTCTCTGCCCCCTTAAGCATTTATACAGTCAAACATTTTTATTGTGTGCTCCTTGTCCTTCCAAGCATCCTATTTCTGTAGTTTTGCTTGTTGTATTTAGTGTAATTTTAGATTGCCAATTCTTTGGGGCAAGTATAGTGACATTCTATTTGTTTTGCAAGGTGCTAACATACTTTTGGGTTCCACAAAGAATCATCATGATACTGTAAGTACTTATGAGATGCCCCAGATAGACAGCCCCAGAAAATAAAATTTACTGTTTATCCATAAAACAGCATAGGCATCAACTGTGCAAGTTTTCCCATACTGCTCAAAGTGCTTCAAGCCTGTTCTTCTGAGATCACTTCTAGGAATGAGAGAACATCTCAGTCTCCATGCCATTCAATCCTTGGTCTACCTGCCAAGAGTGCAAACTAAGGTGCCAATTGCTTGAAGAGTTTTGCAGATAAATGGCTTTGATCACTGAAAATAATATTTGTATTCCAGATCTCTTATTAAACCAATTTAGCTACTAGAGTGGAACCTGTGCTCATTTAGTACAGTTAATAAAACATTCGGGGGAAAAAATCTCAGGAGACTTGGAAGCAAAATGTGTGTGTGTGTGTGTGTGTGTGTGTGTGTGTGTGTGTGTGTGTGTGTGTGTGTGTGTGTGTGTGTGTGTGTGTGTGTGTGTGTGTGTGTGTGTGTGTGTGTGTGTGTGTATTTTAAAGGATCTTTTATAAAATCTGATCTGGTAACATTTAAAACATGCACACATACTCTTCTGGAAGGGTATCTTATTAACTGATGTGCTACTGCTCAGATAAGTAAGCAATGAAAAATAATAAAAGAGCAAGGGGCATAAGAGTTACCTTCAGGAAAGGCACAAGATAAGGTTGCGGTGAAGAATTAAGTTCTCGGTACAGCCTACTGGTAAAGTCTTCTGCTTCAATTTTTCCATCCTAGGAAACAAAACAGATATTCAAGTTTACCAAATGAGTTAACGTTATACATAAGGATCACATTTAATTCAAAAGGCCCACTAATTTATTAACAATTAGTTGTTCGTTCCATGGGGCCTTGCTATTTTTTTATTCATCAAAAGTAGCCCCTATTTTCAAAGGTAGGGGCATATTGGTTCTGTACAATCCACTTGTGAAAAACAATTTATATCAGTCTCAGAGACAGTAACTGAAGTAGGCAAAATCAAAAAAATCCACAACTCTGATTGATTTATACAATGGAAACTGAATTGCAACATTACTTGAAAGTTTTATCAAAAGATCCTAACACACAACTTTCCTTTGACACAAAAAAAGTACACCCTGTTTTAAAATTCATTTTGTCAGGTACTCTACAAATACTAAAAACAACATTTTTTAATACTGGTATGTAATATTTTTGTCCAAAAATACATTTATACATAAAATATTGTGAATTTTCATCCTCAAATAGAGCATACTGATGGACTCTAATTAAAAATCCTTATACTTGTTAATGACTCTGTAGATCAGTAAAAATTTTTGAAATGAAGATTCTTAAATTCTAATATTCACCATTCATACTGCATTCTTTTTGCATTCCACTCATCTCATGACATCAGGCTAATAAGCTGCACATTTTAGTACAATGGTATGATATCTGCATTGCAAACACTATAAGAAAATGCTGGGTTTTAAAAATGTCATTTTTAATCCATAAGGAAAACAACATGCAAAATATCTACTTATCATAGGTTTTAAAATATCCTATTTTTCATAAAACTTAATCTTATTAATTAAATTTAGCCAGCATCTTGATGTATCAGTAGTTTTAATTAGTTTTTCTTACCAACAAGTTTTGTACTAGCTCTTTCACATTAGCTGTAGTCTCTGAAGACTGTTTTCCAGATGAAGCCAGTTTTATTAATGTAGATAGAAAATTCTTGCATTTCTTCACATTCTCCATAGTTTCCTATTGGGGAGGGGAAAGAGGGAGGGAAAAGAAAGTTAGGAAAGTGAAGCAAGATGTGCCTCTTCAGTTGGAAGTTTACCAGACATGCTCCTTTACCTGATGGTTTTAAAAAGTAGATATTTTACTCCTATTACAAAGTTCTACCATGTGGGAAGTTTGGGTTTCAAAGTGACTTGGGGACTTTTCTATTTAGGACAACAGGGACGGGAAGCACCACACAAGTATATTTTCAAAGGTAGGGTGCTTCCAAAGTGGCCAAGTGAGCCAAAAGTTGCTTCTAAAGAAAAGCTGTAAATTCTGAAAGATGGCTTGTCACAGAGCAAGTGTGTTGCTTTCATCTGCCTTTTAGCAAATGTGACAAAGCTACATGGGTAAAGTTGGAAGCCCAAAATGAAGCAACAGATAAAAAGACCACATCAATCCAGTTAAAATGATATATTGCTGTCTAAGAAAGAACTCCCTTGGCTTATGACTTGGTTGTGGTCTGTGAGGTACGAGTCCCTCTGAATCCTTAGATCTTTCTTCTGCAACACCACAACACACAGACTATTACCTAAGATTTTACATCCCATATAGTGTGAAGTACATAATAAAATTGACAGAAGGTTTACAGGTGTGTCACAATCAAATATTGTATATTTCTATTATTAAAACATACTAATTTGCAGTGATGCATGAAGCTGGTGTACACAAAATATTTGGGGAATGGAAGTCAACCCTGTACCATTTAACCTCATACTTAGATTTCATACGATATATTAAAAGCAAGTAGTATTGATGGTTATCTTCCTAAAGAACAAAAGGCACTCCACCTGGATTCTTCCTCTTATGCCATCATTCACTGCCTATCTTGAAGATATTTGATATATATTTTGAAACGGTAATTGAGTTCTAGTCCTATTAGGAAACTGAATAAAATGTTGGACAAGTGATTTGCCAATGTTCCAGAGGGCAGTCAAAGTGTTTCAGAAAAGAAAGAGTCCTATATACTATAATTACCAACCCAAGAAAGTGTGTCAGTCAAAATTCAGATCTTATTTGCTTACATGTATCCTAAATTATATTTTTCCTACCAAATTTCATTCATTTCCACCAAAACCAATACTACTAGGGAAATCAGTCTTGATTTGTTCCTTATTCTGATCATGTTAATTTACTTACATGGTTGTACAAAAGGTGTATAAGGAATACAGTAGCACAGGATTTTAAACACATGTGCAGTTTGAGCTTGTAACCATGATCTTACTGTGGCAGCAGTGGAGGTTGCTGTTGCTCCTTGCACAGTTCTCTGAGGAGTTCCACTCTGTACTGCTGTCGCTGTTCCTAATGCTGTTGTTTGTGCGGTACCACCCAGAACTATCTGAGGCTGTAGAGAATACAGGCATGGAAGTGTGTGAAAATGGTTTTTTTTTGTACCACATAATCAAAGGAGAAAGAATGACCAAATCACAGAACTCTGGAACATCCTTCACAGCTGCTACAAAAAACCCAAACTGGATATACCATCAGCTATCTGCTGCAGTTCAAAGAAAGAGCCACCAGATGGCAGAATATACTACATATTTAAAACTGAAAATACTAAAAGTTGATTAAAGAATGCATGATTTTGGGATACAGGATAAAAGACAGTATAACACTGAGCATGAAAACATTGCTCAAGTCCCAAAGCACTATTAAGCTAGTGCTATACTTTCTGCTATCTATACATCCAAAGTTAATTTACTTGTTTTCCTCAACTGCCATTCATCCTGAAACCAAGGGGTTTTTTTGGTTTGTTTTTTTAAAGGCATCGTGTGGTAAAGACTCTGGTGAAAAGCTGGAGAGAGTAATTTTCTTCATAAAGTTACACAAAACTCATTCATTATGGCTCTGAAATTGTTCTAATGCACAGAAGAAAAATGCAAGGTTTTTTTGTACAATAGGATTTTTAATTTGAACATTCCTTTAAAAAAATGACAGTCGTGGTAGAACCCTTCAGCCAGATTCAGAAATTTAGGAAAAACACTGCCAAAAAGGGAAAAGAGCTCTTTTCAAAACATTTAATATTTACAAGCGTGTTTTTAAAAAAAAACCTCCATAAACAAAAAACCCACCCAAACCCTCAAACAAACAATGCAGAAATAATGTCTTTAAGTAAAAAACTAAACGTATACAGGAAAGGCTCCAGTTACACAGACTTGCCTGTTGGCTTTCAAGGTATACCCCTAAGCCACTGATGACAATCTTTTGCATCAAAAAGTAATTGCTCATTAGGATTAGTTCTGAGCACTTGCATTAATAGTCCATTCCTAAAGCTACTCTTCTGAACTAATACAAGGTACACAACAGAAGGCACACTAGACTTTTCAAAGCAACATTTTATTGTTTTTTGGGGAAGAAGAGGAGGATTACCCAATTTACACTGCTGTTAGGAAAAGAGAAAAGCAAAGTGTGTTACCATTGTGTGTTCACTCCAAAAGGCAAGACAGACAAAGTGAATTTGCTCATCTAGCACAAGAGTAGTGAAAATGAGGGAGGCACTATTGCATAAAGCAGGGCTCAATTCTGGATAGGTCAGTGCACAGTCTTCCCCTTCAGTATAGACTAGAACTAGATTAAAGGAGAACAAGAACAATGCACTTGGTGCTCAATGGAAAGAAGAGGAACTTTTAAGGAAACCTTTCAATGACTCATCTGTCATCAGCTTAAAGAGGAAAGAAAGCATTAAAAAAAAAAAAAGTGTAGGAATCAGATGATATCAGTGTTGCATGTAACACTCCAACTCCAGTCCCTACTTCCAGATTTTCTTGGTGGTGTGAATAGAAAATGTGGCTGACCCTATTAGTCAGAACTGTTCATAAGGACAGAGTCCCCAAGCTGAGGAGGCACCATGTCCATAATACATCCTTGAGTACGTTGAATTCCTGTGGATATACAAAGCAAAGCAGAAGACCTGGAGGCGGGAGATTAATCTTTCCATACCATTCCTTTAAGAGGAATTATAGGGTAGGAGGAAGTTCATAATGAGGACCCTTTAAAAAGCTTAGAACGAAGACAATAATGGAACTATAGTCCTATAGCATTGAAGAGCGTTTCAAATCAAAAGGGAAATTTGTGTCTGTTCCTTTGGGGGGAGACATAAGGGGTTCTTTAAACAAACACAGGCTTTTCAAAAACAAAGCTGACTTTGAAAGGAATGTTGCTGAGTAGCGGAGGTCCAAAATCTGAGATAATCATAAACTACCAGACATTTTAGGGAATGGAAAAGTGTTCTATGTACTCAGAGCTCACCCAGAGATGATAATCCCAAACAGTATTTTACTCCAAGTTATTTTAACAATTCATATTTTCATTGTTCATATCTACGTTTTCTACAAATTCACCTGCACTACAGGAGGACGCTGTAATGTTGTCGTAGGCTGTACAGTTGTCTGAGCCTGAGACACCTGCTTGATTATAGTAGTTGGTGTCACCTGCCGTGCAATTATAGGTGTTCCAGGAGCCTGCAAAAGAATCCGAATTATGTTCAAGTTTGAACGTAAGTGCAATATAAGATCAGAGGAATGGTTCATCTAGTCCAGTAACTTACCTCTGACAGCAGCCAGTAGAAGATATTTCGGAAGAAAGTGCAAGGACTATTTTAGAACAATCTGCCTGTAGGATTTTTACACCCTATTTAACACAACCATGATGGTCACATACACAGTAATATCTAACCCTTTTCAGCATCAAACAAAATCATACTAAGTTCTTGGTTCTTAAATTCACAAAATCATACTAAATTGATTTATTATGGCAATGAGCCTCATAGTCTAAAAGTCTCTCTCTTGATCAGTTTTAAGTTTACTGCCATTCAACTGAAGTGAACATCAGTTTCAGTGAAAAACAGTCAAACACAAATGGGATGCACTGTGCTAGTGCTGTACGGTGATGCTTATAACAGCACTGCCTTGACCTATTACTGCCAAAACCCAGGATTAGTAGTCCCTCATTTTCCTAGTGACTAAATGCAGAGACAAATATTTAAGGAAAATAATTTATTAATTTATATGTGTAGGAAAATTATCATCAACTCACCGGCACTGTTGATATCTGTACTGGGGGGGCACTGGTAGGTGTTGCAGGACGAGGAGTCATGGTATTTTGAGGCTGGGACTGGGCATGTGCCTGCATTTGTGCCAAGGCTTGTTGAGGGATCATCAGTAACTGTCCATTTTCGCTACGTACCAAGACCATGCCTGTGAAAAAAAGAAAGGTCAAGAAATGTTCTGCACGTGCAAATAGCCACATCACAAAAACTAAGTGACTCCAAAATTCTTAAAGCCCAACAAATTTGAAATTAGCATGTACACGAGAATATACATTCAACTACAAGTAGCCTACATTCTGACACACCTAGTCTACAAAAATCTTAGAGAGAGATAAATATCCAATCATAAAACCTCAACTACAACTAAAAGAACTTTTCTGTAACTCTGTCAAGTTATGTACAATATTACACACACATAATATACAACAACATTCCATATGACAGATTAAAACCAGTACCCCTAAAAACATCTTATTCTTTTCTAAGGTATGCACTTCATAAAAAGTGCTTCAACTGAAAGAAAATCCTGCCATTATACAATATTACCATTAGCCTCGCTAGAAAAAAAAAAGTTAACAGTAACACATTTCTCCAACTTCTAAATTAATTTTCCATAACAAATTTAGCAATGAAAGTGGTTATAATATCATAATCTCTCTCAAGTGCTTCTGAGACAGATGGTACTGTGCTACATTACGCCCCAAAAGATAAATAAAATAGAGAGAGCAATGAGGCAGTCATTCCCTGTTCAGTCACATAACCAAACAGTTGACCCAACTGGGTAGCTGTAGAGAATCAGACGTAAGGTTACATATAAACGGTTAGATTTGCAGATAGTAGCAGCTATGTTTGTTTTTGTAACCAGGGCCTGGTACATCTAACCAAAGTATTTCCCAACTGCTTATTAATTTTGTGTGCTGCCGTCTGGCCAATATCAGCAGTCAGTCCTCAGTAAGGATGTAATAGTGTAGTCGATTAACCAATAAGCAAAAGCTTATAGGTTAATGCTATAAACTACATGCATTTCCCCCCCTTTCCCAAGTACATCTTTAGCAGGCTGGCCAGCAGCATGGCTCAGTCCTGACTCACGTGGGAGTCTGGGACCTATCCCAACTGTGGCTCTGCACTTAAAGTGTATTAGGAGATGGGCAGCCAGGCAGCCCAGCTCAGTTCTAGCTTATACTGGGTCCGGGAGCTCAACCCCCAACCAGACAGGGGCTGCTGCCATCCCGTGCTGCTGCCTCTATTACCCTGTGCTGCTGCCTTTGACAGGCAGCCAGTCCACAAGGGACGATGGTTTTTAAACTGGCTCTCCTCATGGACCAGCTCCCGCCTGGTATCAGAGGCAGCAGTATGGAGTGGCAGGAGGTTCCTTGGGAGTGAGGCCAGAGTGCACTGGCTGCCAGTCCTGCCCTTGGGGACTAAAGAATATCTGACTAACCGATAAGAATTCATGAGGTTACTAAACTACAGGCACTCCCCAACTTACGCAGATCCAACTTACGTCAGATCCGCAGTTACGAACGCGGCTTTTCTCGAGCCAGAGGACACAGACTGCGGGACCTCGCGGTCCCACCGCCCGTGTACTCCGGGGCGAGAAAAGCTGCTCCGCGTCTCCCTGGTCTGCAGACCAGGAAGACGCGGAGCAAAGCCGCGGAGGGGCTCGGGCAGCCGGGCAGCCCAGGCATGCCTGGGCTGTCCCACCGCCGGCTTCCCCCGGCGGCTTTGCAAAGCCGTGGAGGGGCTGGGGTTGCAGGGCCAGCCCCTCCGCAGCTTTGCAAAGCCACGGAGGGGCTGGCCCTGCAGCCCCAGCCCCTCCGCGGCTTTGCAAAGCCGCGGGGGAAGCCGGCGCCTGGGCTGTCCCACTGCAGGCGTGCTCCAAGGCTTTGCTCCCCGTCTCCCTGCAGACCAGGGAGTTGGGGAGCAAAGCCTCGGAGCACGCCAGCAGTGGGACAGCGCAGCGCGCCTGGACTCTCCCGCTGCCCGTGTGCTCTGCGGCTTTGCTCCGTGTCTCCCAGGTCAGCAGACCACGGAGATGGAGCAAAGCCGTGGAGGACTTGGGCGTCCCCACCCCTGTCTCCCTGGTCTGCCTGGGGGGGGGGGGTGCAGCTAGTGCCCCCCCCAAGCAGACCGGGCTTTTCTTGCCTACCCCTGGGGTAGAGCAGCTAGGGGCTGCCGGGTTGGTCCCGCAGCGCTGCTCCGGACCAACCCAGCAGCACCCCAGCTGCTCTGCCCCAGGAGTCCTGATTCAGCCGCTGCTGGTCAGTTTCAGAAGCGGCTGAATCAGGACGCCTGAGGCAGAGCAGCTGGGGTCCTGCTGGGTTGCTCCAGTAGCGCCGAGGAGCCGCGCTACTGGGGCAACCCAGCAGCACCCCAGCTGCTCTGCCCCAGGCGTCCCCAAGTCAGCCGCTGCTGAAACTGACCAGCGGCTTACTACAGGAAGCCCGAGGCAGAGTTGCTCTGCCCCAGGCTTCCTGGAATCAGCCGCTGATCAGTTTCAGCAGCAGCTGACTTGGGGACGCCTGGGGTTCTTAAGTTGAATCTGTATGTAAGTCAGAACTGGCGTCCAGATTCAGCCGCGGTTGAAACTGATCAGTTTCAGCAGCGGCTGACGCCAGTTCCAACTTACATACAGATTCAACTTAAGAACAAACCTATAGTCCCTATCTTGTACCTAACCCGGGGACTGCCTGTATTTAATTAACCAATATTTAACATCCCTAGTCCTCAGCACCTCTGAAAATGCCCAAGGAATCAAAGCTGTGGATACAAAAATAGTGGCAAAAAGAGTTAACAGTTCTAAAAGTTTCGGCGTAAGTGAAAAACTACACCTACTTTTGCACACACAAAAATAGAGGCCACACCACAAAGTTAAGTTGACATGAGGCAGCTTATGTCAATCTAGTTAAGCAGCTTCTCTAAAATTTAATTCACTAACATAATTGAAAAAGGCATAGTAAATATGCTATAGTTAGATCAATGCAACGTCACACTGCATTGCTTACATCACATGTTGCTGCCATTCACAATGGCAGGGCTCCAGCTGTCAGCACCTCATATCGACAGTGAAATCAATGTAAGCCATCCTAGTGTCAATAGGAGTGTAGCATTGACATGCAAAGCCAATTTAATTACTTCAAAAACAACTAGGAGTTCTGTGGCACCTTAAAGCACGGGTGGGGAACCTAAGGCCCGGGGGCTGCATCCAACCCATGGATCCGGTCCCCAAGGACTGGGACTCCCCCCTAGCATTAGGAAGCCTGCGCTAGCGCTCCAGCCCTCCTGGCCACCTCCCCTATGGGGCTGGAGCACGCAAAATCTACTAGCCTAGCGCTCCCCCAGGCTCTGATGTGTGAGGAAAATGTGGGGAGTGTCTTTCTCCTCAGTTCGGGGCCACATCAGTGAGGGTGGTTGTTTTTTTCCCCTTTTTGTTTCTCACTTGTGTGCAGCCCCCAACTGATTTTTTTCCTGTGGTCAGTGGCCCCTGATTCAAAGGGTCCCAAATCCTGCCTTAAAGACTAATGATTTATCTGGGCATATGCTTTCATGAGCAAAAACTCACTTTGTCAGATACTTGGTGATGAAGAGGGTTTGTGTCCAAATAAATCTGTTAAGGTGCCACAAGACTCCTTGCTGTGTTTGCACATATCAACTAACACAGCTGCCCCTTTAATTACCACAGTGGCAGTACACTAATATAATTTAAGTTGAATTCGTTTTGTAGTGTAGATTCAGTTTTACATGAAAATCAGCAGGTAAAGTTAGAGCATTCTAGATCTCCAACTACAGTGGACGGTCTGTTGTAAGGCACTTCTAGAAGATAAAATTGTGAAACTGTCAGGTTCTAGATTGCTTTTTTTAAACAATTCAATGCATCTGTTTATGAACAAAGACTTAACACCATTTTCATGCATGTTTTCAAAGCTAGTGTTCTCAAGCTACACATTTAATTTCTCCACTAGATGACTTCAAAGATAAAACGATTACACTGAATTTAAATTGCAATGTGAGGATATACAGGGGAAAGTCAATGTAAAAAACGCTGATCTCCAGTATTTATGAAGTTACCTTTCTTTACAAAAGCAAATCAGTAGAGAGAGAATTTAAGATAGGTTACATCAACAAGGGACTAATATAAATAACATCGTTCAACTAGTGTCCAGTTATGACTACTGCACACAATGAGTTATATTACTAAGCATGAATATAAGAAGTTTATTTTTTCTGATGAAAAATTGCTTTTTTCCCCCCCAGTTATAATCTTGCAAATCATGGCATTAATTGAATTCAGTTTCTATATCAGATTTCAAAGAAAAATATTTTCTAGCTAATCAATTAAAAGCAACATAAAACTTTTCACTCCTGTCATAACTTATGTTTTATACTGTTTGAGGAGCTTAGAAACATGGCAAATAACTGTTTAAGTTTCATGCAAGTAATATTTTATAAAGCAATGTTACTTCAGTACAAAAAATTCGGAAAACTCAACCAGGTTAAATTCTCCATTCACTTTTCAGTGGAGATTCCGACAGCAGTTAATTTTCCTCTCAATCACCCTTATACTCTACTGATGACTGCAAAAAAATGGACAATTCGGAATGTTTCTGAAGAAGTAGAAAATGATATAATATAAATATATATCACTATACAAACTGAACTTTACATTTGATTCTACTGTGTAAATGTGATACATCAGGCAGCAAATCCATTTCACTCATTGCTTTGTCATATCGTACACTAATCAGATCTGGAAAGAAACACTGAATCAATATAGTTTAATAAGATTAGAACTGAAAATAATCAAACTCCTGCTGTACTTTATAACACACACACACCAAGTGCCATGTTCAAGACAAATGCAGTGCCCTGTGACAAATTATATTTCATTTTTTACCAACTGATAAAGCTAGGTGAAACTATAAACCTTTTCAGTGACAAAGGCCATTACCTTGCATGTGACAGACTTGGTTCTAAAATTCACAACCCAAGGTTTTTTGCCTCATCCAAAAAACACCCTAAAGAAAGAGCGAAAGGGACTGAGAGGGATTCTGTCCTATAATAGATCCTCTTGGCACTGTTCCACTAGTGCAAAGGGGGGTTATAAACAGTCCCCACGGGGCAGATGGGAGACTCTCTATAGTAGAAAACCAATACAGCCAGCTCCATTGCCACTTGTTCCAGGCCCCACCTTGGAATAGAGGCCATGCTCATTGCATGGCTAGAGCATGCTGTACTTTTATGGTCCTCAACTGGTTCAACTGTACGCAGGACACTATTACTGTCAACATAAACAGCCTTAGAGCTCCTCTGTTTCACACTCCCAAAGCAAGAAGAGGGTGAAAGAAGGAAGGGAGAGAAAGCCAGCAAATAGGGTTATGGTCCACCTGAAGATCAAGCCCATTAAGTGCAATTCATTGTTCTGAGAACTAGCAACAAGCAGAATTGGAACGTGTTTATGCATTATACAGAATAACTGTACTAACTGCCTAAAACTGACAGTTGTGAAACACTGCAAACAGGCAATAGAACGCATACCAAGAAAATTTGATATCTGGCATCATGGAAGCAAAAAATAAACTTTTGACACAAACTATATAAGAGAATAGAAACTCACATTTTGCAGTTAAAACCTTGAACTTGGACAATGGAGAAGCACTATCTCGTCTATTACATCCCATCCTACCTGGCTGTTGAAAGCTTAGATCCTTAACTGAAACAAGACTTTAAATTCTAAAGTAAGAATATAAATTATTGCTATATAATTTTGTATGTTTCATAGCCTTATAGTCAAGAGTTAATGTGTTGATATAATTGGCAGATAGTTCACCAGAGAACTACATTCTGTGGTATTGATACAAATTAAGCCTCCTTGTATCTGGGTTATTACAGGATTATAAACTGTCCTGTTCACCTATTATAAAATAAAAATAATAATGTTAATATTACCAAATTACAGCAACAGACAGTGTCAACATAAGACTAAGAAAAATATTATAAAATTAATCTGGTTGTAACCTTGCTACAATCCTACACTATAACTGAAGTGCCTGAAATAGCTCTAAATTAAAAATTACTCATTGGTATTTTGATAATTTATGAAGATATACAAAATTATTCAAAGTAATTGCCTCCCCCCCCCCATCAAAAAAAAACCCGAACATTTAGTGTGGAAACCTTAGCCACCACATAAAGTTAATCAGTACTCATACCTAATGTTGATATGAAGTCTAGACTAGGAAAAAAAAAAAAAAAGCATGGGTCGTCCCCCCCCCCCCACCAAACGAGTTAAACTAGCTTAACTCGTCAAAACAGCTCTAGTTACTATAACCTGATAAAAATCAAGCTAAAAGTGTAAAACTGTGCCTACATAAGCATAGGGTAGGGTTTTCAGTTAAGATGCTTCAACAGAGCAAGCTTAAAAGGGTGGGCGGGGGGGGAGAGAACGGGACTTTTTCTGGTCTAGACAAAACCCCTGCTAGTGTATAAAAATGTCTAAATTAAGGGAATGGCTACACTACAGCTCTACAACACTGAAGCTGTGCCACTATAATGCCATAGTGTATTTGCTTCCCATCAACACCAATAGAAGGGTTTTTCCATCAATGTAGTTAGTCCATGGCTCCAGCAGGAGGTAACTGTCAACAAAAGAATGACATCTACACTTGAGGTTAAAACTTAAACAATGGTCCTGCAGCACCTTAGAGACTAACAAAAAATGTAAATGGGATCATGAGCTTTCATGGGCACAACCCACTTCTGCAGATGAATGGAGTGGTATTGATGAAAGTCCAGGGGCAAGTTAACCTAGCTACAAAGCGCCCAGGGCACATCATTTTTCACACCTTGATAAAACTGCTTGACCAAAAAGGTTAATGTGCAAACCAGGTCTTTTAAAATAGCATGGTTTCTTTGGTTTTGGTTTTGTTTTTTTACAGTAGAGCCCTACTAAAGTCGTGGCCTATTTTGGTCAATTTCAGTCATATGATTTTTAAAATCATAAATGTAATGATTTCAGCTATTTAAATTGGAAATTTCACAGTGTTGTAATTATAGGAGTCCTGACTTTAAACCAAAAAAAAAAAAAAAAAAAAAAAAGAGTTGTGGCAGGGGTCATAGTCTTGCTACTCTTACTTCTGTGCAGCTACTGGCCCTATTCATAAGCATTTATAATAAAGGGCTAACAGCTACATGCATGTCAGAGCAAAGCAGAGGTGGAGAATAACAAAATTCTGAATGAAACCGAACACAAAGTCATCATCAAACTACAATGTTCAAGAACAGAGATCCCTAAATGAATAAATTAACAGAGAAAGGCCAGAGAAATTAAAAATAACTTTTTTGGGGGGATGAGGGGGCAGGGAGTGCATTGAGAAATAGAAGACTGAAGAATGACTGAATTAACTTAAGACAATAAAATAATAGTATCCAATTTGCACTTGCAAAACCAAGGTGTTTCACTGTGTTCTCTTACGTAGTGCTGTCAAGTCCTACTGTAGAAAAGAATTGCACAATGGATGAAATTTAATGTAGTGAATCAGAAAAAGGACAAAGTCACTAGAGAGCTTCCCAGAGAAACAGATGCAGGGCAGTAGGGATCTGTTATTGTGGCAATCCAGATTGTCCTGCAGAACCCTCATTTATTCATCAGATGACTGACCAGCCTGAGTGGGTGGCCATGATGTTTGTTGGCATCTTGCTTCCCCTCTGAGCTCTCTCCCATTCACAACTTTGATTCAACATCCATCAAAAAGCCAAATACTTGCTGAAAGCAGTTCCCCATATACTGTATGAAAAGATAAACTGAACATACTGCGCCCTTTGAATTTGCTGTTAGAACAATTTACCCAATGACAGTGTTGACCGGGGCCTAATCCCAAATCCTGTCCTAGGTGCATATGGAAAGACTATTCTCCTATTAGAAGCAAACCAAGCTAGTAGAGAAAAATCAAAGTATGCCTCAAAGGAAGAAGACTGAGGGAAGTTCAGAGGAACCTCTGCTTCAGAGCATGGAGGCAGAAGACTGGAGATGTGACTTAAGATCAATAAGTGTACCACCAGAGAGTACTGTAAAAAAGGTGCAAAGCTAACCTTCTGCTCTGCTCCCAACAGTTGGAACTCAACGGTTCAAGCCTGTTAAAGCAGTGTGTTTCCAAAGAAAGAGAACCCCCGTACATTTGGATGTTAGATTGCGATTAATCAGCTAATCAAGTAGTCGATGGCATTTCCATCGACTAGTCGATTAGTTGATGGGGGGCATTCACTACCCTCACTGCAGCTCTGCAGTTTAAATGCAGTAGAAGCTGGGTGCATAGCAGCATGGATCCTACTACATCTAAACAGCAGAGCCGCAGTGGAGGTAGCTTCCGGGGGTGGCGTGAGCCGGGATTAAGCAGTCCCAGCTCACGTCGTTCCTGGGAGCTAACCCTGCTGTGACTCTGCCTTTTAAATGTAGCAAGAGCGCTGCTGCACCTCTGCCTCCCTGCCCCCTTACACATACCACAGAGACAGTGCTGGGGGGAACTGGCTTTTAAGACGACTTCCCCCAACACTGGCTCCTGCTTCCCCCCACCTTGCTGACACGGATAGAGAGGGAGAGGGAAATGCGACTAGTTGACCTGACTACCCAATAAGCCTAGGCTTATCAGATAGTCGACTACTCAACTACTCTTTTACATTCCTACCGCACATTAAGATCAATAGGCATTTGGGGTTCTCCAAGAAGGGACAACAGAGCCTACAGTTTATAAAGTGCTTGGGACTATTTTCAACAAGAGACACTAAATCATTATAATAGTATTATAAATCAGATGGGCTAAATCCAAGTTTGAAGTCCATAGGCAGAAGGGGGTTGTGACATTGGTCAGGGGACTGAGGTTCAGAGGTTTGGGTTGTGACCTAGTGCAGAGGATTGGGATGCAGAGTCTGGGAAGGGGTATGGGTGCAGGAGAGGGGACAGAGGGGCTGAGGTATCAGAGGCAGGGACTGGCTAGGAAATGCATACCAGGGTGACTCCCAGCCAACAGCCCAGCAGGTTCTGCAGCCAGGCTTCCTGCTTTCCATGCTCTGGCAGGCCACTCAGAGCAGCCAACTTTATAGGCTTGCAGCCATTCAGACACACAAGGGCAAAGAGAGGATGAGGGAAGTAGGCAGTTCCCATTGGCTGGGGATGGAGCAGGCAGGCAGGGAGCCTGGCTGAGGCTGAAGTTCCTGTTGCATCTGCAGGCCAAAGCCAGTGACTTGGTGGGCCAGTATCCTCGGGCCATATTTTACTTGGCCCTGCTCTACAATAACCTCAAGCCACAGATATGGACTTTGCTACCCTGTGAAGCACTGTGGAAAGAATCATACACCTTTGATACATGAAAGAACAAGTTCCCTATCTCCTGTTGAAAGTGTCTTTTGCTTAGCCAGTCAGTGTTGTGGTTGAACTTCCTCTTGAACTGCTTGGATAAATAAGGCCTTGCTCTCTAAGAATGTGAATTTTCTAGCTTAGCAGATTAATGAGAGGCTGTTGAGGACCCTTCAAGGCCCTAATCAGCAATCACAGTTGCCATAAAATGGCAACTGAACTATTGTGGACATGTTAAAATATTTTGGGAAGAACATGAAAATACTACGCAAGTCGAGACCCTACATTTATGGTAAGATGGACCAAATTTTGTAACAACCCCTATATTCTGCCACAGTATTAGTCTAGTGTACTGCTCAAAATACTGCTAACACATGCAAACGTACACAACTGTGGCTCACAACTGAAAAAAAAATATTCACTGTTATAAAAAAATATTTTCAATAGTGATTTCTAAGAATGTGTTTTCCATTATGCCCTCTGAACAGTCCGGCTCACTCCTGGTCTCCAGACTGTGCCAGGGAATAAGGGAACTCATAGCTGACTTCTGCAGCTCATCTCTCCAGCTCCATGAGCTTTAACTAATAAGAGCTATTTTCCATGTAACCAACCCAGTATATCTCAATCCCTTTCTGCCTGATAGCATAGAACAATGCATGCACTAGAACCTAACTTCAATGCAAAAGGAAGCCGCAAGCTGGTGCCAGAAGGGTAGTGGCACAGAAAAAGATATACAAAGACAGTGTGTCAGGTGTCCAGTTACAGCAAAATGGTAAAATCCATGGCAAACTAGAAGCTGACTGACTGAAATCAAGGGGCAATTCACATCCCTCCAAACTACTGCTTCAGGTGCTGTGGAAGATACGGCCACACCGGTCTGCACCATTTAGGTTTCACAACTGTGAAAGCTATAAACACAACTCTTTAAAAATGAAAGCTGAGATTCTAGAACACAATTCTGTGGCATTAGGATAACTTCTGTGATAATTTGTAGTTCCATGGCCACAGAATTATCTAGGGCCCCAACTATATTAATTCACGGTCAAATTTTTCTCTAGTTACAGGCAAGTTGGTATAAAGCAAAAGTAATTTTAATAAGTTTCTTTTTACTAATTGCTCAATCTGTAAAAGTAGTCTAATTTCATGTCAAAAGCTTTTTCTCACTAACCCCTACATAAGAACTTCATTGCATCCATAGAGCTTACATTACTATATTGCTTACCACTTCAATAGGTTAATTGAGTATGTACCACTTATGAAAATATTTTAATTATCAGTTAAAGCAAATGACAATATTAAAGTACCAAATGATGATGACAACACTTGATGGTGGACTCATTGGAAAAGTCTTTCTTTCTAATGTGGGAGCAGTGTTGGTAGCTTCAGAAAACTAAATAATGAAATAAAAAATTCCCTAAATACAGTCAGAATTGAAACTATGTTAACACCTCTTTAGAAAGCTATGTTACCTGGAAAGGTGTTAATATGCTTCCACATCTGTGTGTGAAGAGCCAAACCAACACATACCTTTCTGTCAAGCTATAAAAAAAAAAAAAAAAAACTGATGCATGTTTGGTTTTAGTCTGAAATTCAGAGTAGGTTTTTCTGTAACACATTCATGCTTAACAAAGCCCAGTTGTATGTTAACAAAGTCGAAGGAGGAAAGAACTTAGAAGGCAAATTTCTATCAAGAGGTAAACCAATTTTTACTTCAATAATTTTGATATCAATAAACAAAGCAGATTAAATTTATCCCTAGTGTAACTCCATTAATTTCAAAAGAATTGCATGAGGGAATATGGTTCAGTGGTATATGAATCTAATTTTTTGTGAGGAAGGAAGAACTAAACCCATAAATGGACCTCCAATTTTTTAATATATTAAATTGTATCATTTTGAAAACCAGCTAGATTTCATTCCATGTTAAGGCCATTGCTTCATTAGATTTTTAGGAAAAATTTCTGCCAGTGCTACTAAATCTGCAGCAATGGCAGAAGGCGTAACACAGACAAGATTCCTGTAACTTGTGGCACTTTTACTAGCATACCATTTAACTATATAGCTGAACCAGTGGTTCATCAGTAGGATATTCCTCTCACCCCTCCTCTCTCCCGCCCCCCAACAACCCCGAAGTTCCCTAGGTAGGCACAGAATTTCATATTTTGTACAGCAATATCTGGCTCCTAGATGTTCAGATACAAGAGAGACTGACAGGACCTCTGCAGATTAGAAGCAAAGTTCAGCTGTAACACAGACATGATGCTACAGGTATTTGGCGTAAGAGCAGCATTACTCAGAACCATCTCTCTTTCAAATAGAATTAAAACAGCAAAATAAAAATAAAATCTCTACACCAAAGAGTAAAATTTTCTCTACACATCTATAAATATGCTTCTAATTCTAACAAATCTTCAGTGAAGAAAGCTTAAAAATGGTTTGAAGCTATATTTAACAAGGGAACAATGTTGGGTAATGACTATTACCACTTTCTCTTGTTTAAAAGTGACTATGGGCAAAGAGAAGTAGCTGGTATACTAGGAACAGAGGGACAAGACAAAATACTTGAAATATACAAATGGCATGGAAAGGAGCCCTTTTGGTTTTCTGTGCTAGTACTTCTGCATGTGTCAATGTATATCTTTATTAGAAAGTAACCACCACTGCACCCAAATTGAGCCCCTTGTACTTTTCTATGATATGCTGCACAATTTATCTCCTTCCTCTGGCTTCATTTCTAATCACTTTGTCGTTTCCCCTCCCCCTATAACACTCTACTAATCACCCTCTTTATATTTTACTCTCGCTTTTGTTACTACAATTTCTTCTATGATGCTCCTTATGGCTAGGCTAAAACCCTCTCCCTGACCAGGTGTATCACATCCCACCCTCATTTCTTTCTAGTCTTCCCTGAAAATACAATTCCTCTAAGACGTTTACAGGTCTTAGATTTCCTTCAGAGAAATATATACACTTGGTTATTAATAGTTACTTTTCAAAAGTTATACATTGCTGCTCCATCACCTTGCCTTTCTTTCTACATAGATATTTATGTAGCATGCCCTATTCGTGTGATTCCCAAACAGTTTACTAAGGTGACTCACCAACTGCATTTTCTTCTTTTTTTTTTGTTTTTTGCAACCCACCATTACATATGAGCACCTTTCATCCCAGGAACAACCACCCTAGACCCTGCACAGCATAAAAGAAATACTTCCACGGAGGGACACGGGCAGAGAGGTAGTCCACCCCACATTGTCGGCTTCTGTACCATGGGACTGGCTCTGGTTTGCCACTTCGATGTGATAACTGGGCATATGAGGTCACACTACCACTCAGGCTTGGCCCAGCCTCCCCTTTATCTGATGAAGGGACAGCAAGGCTAAAACTGACCGGTGCTGCAAGTCTCTGCCACAGGACTCAATACTGCAAGTGGACAGCTGGGCCCAGCCACATGTGGGGTGAGTTTGTTCTCTGACCTCCCCTTCCATCTCCTTTCTGGGACTCACCTCTGCACCAAGTCCGGAGAAGTATACGTTTCCCCAAGGCCCAGTGATAGGGTAACCCAGCCTTGCACATGGCAACGCACCTAGAATCTTTCTGTGACTTGCTGGTAGATCAGGTCCTACCATTTAGGAAACATAGCCCCGTGGGAGAAGGATAATACTTTTGAGCTGTCTTTAAAGTACCTAACACACCTTTCATTCTATACAATAAACAGATGCTATGGGTTAAATATTCAGCAACTCACAAGGGAATGTATTAGTTCAATAATATTTAAATGTTATATAGACAGCACTTACTAGAAGAATGTACTGTATGTGGATCCATAAGAACTCTATGGAAAGCATGACGGTTTTAAAATGACAAAAACTTCTTACATAGTACAAATTCAAGAGAGCTTGTTTTCCATTAGGTACAATGTATCGCTGGAAAATGTTTCTCAAATATTTTGTGAAGACCCAACCCTGCAAAGTTAAATGGAGACTGCCATGTAGATGAGGTTCAAAATGTACATTTGTTTCTTTTTATTGGAAAAAAAGGTCAATATTACTGACAATTTTCCACATCTGGTTATTTGCTTGGATTCATTTGTACTTCAGAACTACATGAAGGCCCAAATCAGGATCCAAGTCTCACTGTGCTAGGGTCTGCACAAAGAGCAAAGACCGTCTCTGTCCAGAAGAACTTTAAACACTTCCCTGCAGCATTAGCCCTTTGCAGCACTATACTAGTGCCAGCTTATCAGAAAGCAAAACAAAAAATCATTTGCCCAAGATGATCAAAAAGCAATAAGTTATGAATAAAAAAGGAAAAACCCTTTAAATTTGAATGTTAATAACTCAAATTAAACTTATTTCAGAACAATTTAAGCCTTAACCAGAATATGCATGTCAACATTGCATTTTGTGCTAATTTTGCTAAATCCTGGTTTGCACAGTTTTCATACTCATACAAAGAGCATGATTAAGTGTACGGTTTGGAAACAATAATAATTATTTTGGTACAATCACTACTGTGGATGTAGCTATACCATACAAAGTATATTACAATACAGGCAGTTCCCAGGTTACGTACAAGATAGGGACTGTAGGTTTGTTCTTAAGTTGAATCTGTATGTAAGTCGGAACTGGCGTCCAGATTCAGCCCCTGGAACTGGACACCAGTTCCGACTTACATACAGATTCAACTGAAGAACCCCAGGCGTCCCCAAGTCAGCTGCTGCTGAAACTGATCAGCAGCTGATTCCAGGAAGCCTGGGGCAGAGCAACTCTGCCTCGGGCTTCCTGTAGTCAGCCGCTGGTCAGTTTCAGCAGCGGCTAACTTGGGGACGCCTGGGGTAGAGCAGCTCGGGTGCTGCTGGGTTGGTCCAGTAGCGCGGCCGCTCCTCGGCGCTGCTGGACCAACCCAGCAGCACCCCAGCTGCTCTGCCCCAGGCGTCCTGATTCAGCCACTGCTGAAACTGATCAGCAGCGGCTGAATCAGGACTCCTGGGGCTGAGCAGCTGGGGTGCTGCCGGGTTGGTCCAGTAGCGCCAAGGAGCGGTGCTGCAGGACCAACCGGCAGCGCCCCACCTGCTCTACCACAGGCCCCGGGCTTTGCTCCACATCTCCCTGGTCTGCCGGGGGTGGGGGCACTAGCTGCATCCCCCCCCAGCAGACCAGGGAGATGCGAAGCAAAGCGGCGGAGGACCCGGGCCGGACCGCGGCGCTTCCAGCTGATCTGGACCTGGGGCCGGACCCACGGCCGCTTCCAGATCAGCTGGAAGCGCCGCGGGTCGGGCTGGGTCCTGCGCGGCTTTGCTCAGCATCTCCCTGGTCTGGAAGCGGCCGCGGGTCCGGCCCCAGGTCCTCCGCCGCTTTGTTCCCCGTCTCCCTGGTCTGCTGGCTCCCGCAGCAGACCAGGGAGACGGGGAGCAGCTTTTCTCGCCCCGGAGGAGGCGGGCAGCAGGACCAGGAGTCCCGCCGCTTGAGTCCTCCGGGGCGAGAAAATCCCCATTCGTAACTGCGGATCCGACGTAAGTCGGATCCGCGTAACTCGGGGACTACCTGTAGTTCTGTCTCGTGTCCTTAGTAGGAATTAAATTTATCATGCCCCACAATAGGGAGCAGAGATATGAAATATTGGTTAATTGAATAGTCAATTAACCTCATGAATTCTTATTGGTTACTCGACTTTTCTATGGTCCACAGGTGTGGGGCCGGCAGCCAGTGTGCTCCAGCCCCACTTCCAAGGAACCCCCTGCCACTCTGCAATGCTGCCCCTCTATCAGAGGCAGCAGTGCGGAGTGCCAGGCAGGAGCTGGTCCATAAGGGGAGCCAGTTTAAAAACCAGCTCCCCTTTGTGGACCAGCTGCCTGTCTCACCACACTGCTGCCTCTGATACAGGGAGTGGGGCTGAGTTCTCAGATCCAGCACAAGCTGTAACTAAGCCAGGCTGCCTGCCCACCTTGCTCCTAATACACTTTAAATGCAGAGCCACAGTGTGGGGGTAGGTCCAAGACCTGGCATGAGCCAGAACTGAGCTGGGCTGCTATCCAGCCTTCTAAAAAAAATGTACTGGCAAGAGGGAAGGGGGAAATGCATGTAGTCTACAGCATTAATCTATAAGCTTTTGCTTATTGGTTAATCAACTACACCATTACTTTCCTACTAGGGAGTACTAGTAACCGTACTGGTATAAAGTACAACTTTTGGTATTTAGTCAAGATCTCAATCGGTTTAAAAAACAATTTAAACCAGTGTGCATATCACATAAAGCATTAGTACAGGTTGAACTTCTTTAGTCCAGCACCCTCAGGACCTGACTGGTACCAAAGCAAAGAACTTACAATATGACAGGAGGTTAATATCGTCTAGCAGCATTACCAACACTTCCACTACTTACTGGGCTCTTAGAAGACATTTAGGGGTAAGTTAGCGCTAAGAAACAGCACAAAACACACAGAGACAAGACCGGTGGCTGTAAACCAGTGGTCACCATCCAGTAGATAAGGCTCTACTGGCAGATCTTGGAGCCTCTGACAGGCGATCCTGACTGGTTTGACCAGGAAGCTATCAAGCGCTGACACTTCAGCTGCCCTTCTACCCACTGTCATGCTGCTCCTGCCCTCTGCCTTGGAGTTGCCTCCCTGGGAGCCTCCTGCTTACTGTGTAGAGTGTGGGAGGGAGAAAGGCAAGGGGCGCTGATGTCAGGGTGTCCCTCCTCCCCCTACTACTTTACCCTATCTCCACACAGAGAGAAGGGGATGGAGGGAGATTGGCAATGCAAATCTTGGTCACTCTCACACTTTGGGTGCATCTACACTGCACCCAGAGCTCGAAATAAGCTACACAATTTACATAAATCAAATTGTGTAGCTTATTTAGAGTTAATTTCGAAAGAGAGCTATCCCAAAATGTCCCTTACTCCTCATGGAATGAGGTTTACAGTGACATCGGAATAGTGAGCCTGTTATATTTCAAAATAAAGAGCTTGCTCAAAAGATGCGGAATAGCTATTTCAGGATACTTTCAGAAACCCGAAATAGCTCCACAGTGTAGGCATAGCCTGTGTGTCTGTCATTCTCACAAATGCACACTGTCCTTCACTCTCATCTCCCAACACAACGCATACATGTGTTGTTGTTACTTATTTAACTGCTTGCAAAGTGTGTTATTTTTGGTTTTTGACTGGTCTGTGCATTTCATAATTTTCATTTCTCTCAAGCTTAAATTTAATACTTTGAGTGGTGAATTCTAAAATACCTAACCTGTCATGGCTGGAGTAATTATCTCTATGGTAATTGCAGTTCCCATTGAACAATAACAGAGAACTGTGGCCAGTAGAAGCTGGGGAATCAGTGCGTGTAGAGGAGGGGCAGCTCAAGGCGCCATGAATCCATTGTTGTATATGCCAGCGCTTTCCAGAGCGGTGCAGGGCCAGGGCAGGAGTAAGCCTGCCTTAGCTCCACTGCTCCACCAGCCAGATGCCATGTCAGGTCAACGGTACCCAGCCAGAGCCTGCTTCCTGAATCTCTGTCTCAGCCCACTGCTGTAAACAAACTTTATGAGACTGTGGGAAACTTGGCCACACCTATGATAAGTGGACATTCAGCTAACTAAAATCATGCTAGACCACGAATGTTGCCGGACCACAGAACGCTGCACTAGACAGGTTCAACCCGTCCTCTAAAGGTTCAGTATCTGATTATACACACTTAAAAAAAAAAACTAGGGAAGGGAAGGAAAACATTCAGAAGGGAGGAGATTTCAGCTGGATCCTCATTTCACCAATGCTGATTCAGGTCCTGAGTGCATAAACGACTTTGCACTAAGGATGTGAAATTTAAATCAATCAACTAATCAAAGAGTCAATGCAAATTACATCAACTATTCAAAAAGTTGATAAGAGCGCCTCTGCCTTTGAAATGTAGCAAGAGCCCTGCCAGCAACTGCTACATTTCAAAGGAGGAAGCACTGCAGGGAGCATGGCTAGCGGGGGACTGAAGCAGGAGTGCAGGGCCAGTGGGGGACTGCTTCAGTCCCCAGCTCACCCCAGGTTCCCCACAGCACTTCTGCTTTTGAAATGTAGCAAGAGCCTGCTACGTTTCCAAGGCAGAAGCAGTCCAAGATCCTCACTGCGCCCCTGCCCCTTCTCCCCATGGAGATGGTGCTGGGGGGGGGGAAAACCAGCTTTTAAGCCAGCTCCTCCCAGCACTGGATCCTGCGCCTCCCTCCCACTGCTTCTCTCTGATGAAGGCAGGAGGGGGAGGGGTGGACTAGTCAAGTCACTAGTTAACTATCCAATAAGCATTTGCTTATCGGAGAGCCGACTAGTCGCTTACATCCCTACTTTGCACAAGTGAAACTGTATGGCAACAGGTTGATCCATGACATCACAGAATCTTATTTGATAATGTCAAGTGTTTCAGCTGACTTAAAGACTGTCAAAGGATATTTCTTCCATCAAGGTCAGCAGTAATACAAAAACAGAGCTAATATTCTTATCAAGCAACCAACTCTTTCTATGATAGTTTTTCAGCAATTTTTTCAAGAACAAAATAACTAATTAGTAGGACTGCCAAATAACTTTGTAACTGACTGTCTCAGTATCAAACAATATTGATCAAATTCAAGCATAGGCAAAGGGAGATAAGCTCATCCACCCATGACTGAGTCTGAGCACAGGTGAGTAAGATGGTCAAAAATATTTTAAACCAACCCCTTCATATTAAAGTATTTTAAAGTAGTATAAGGCATTCTTGGTCTTTATTTGAAAGTAATTCTATACCTCATGCAACCAAGAAAATGCCTTTAAATTTTTATTTACTGAAATAAAATATTACTATCATCGATTTATGTAATGAGAACAAAATGTGATACCTCCACAAAGTCCCATTTAAGCAGCTCTTTAAAGCCCAATTTCAGAAACGCATGCTCATTTATACACTTCGACACATGCTCAACTGCTTTCCTAAATCAAGGCCAAAAATTAGTGTATTTCCAGCTTTTTGTTCCCATCAAAAGCAGAAAAGAAACAAGTAAAAGGCAAAATATTCAATGGATGATAGCAATCTCAAGGGCATTTTGCAGTAATTGATTTGTCTTAACATAATGTTGGTTGACCAACACATTTTTCTGATTAATATGAAGAGATCATATTTACATTTTCTATTTCCAGATTAACTACAGTATTCTATTCTATTTTAGCTAAGTTGTGGACTCAAGCTGAGATCAGCATCCAAAATTTTGGTTCCCAGGCCAAAAGAGTTTGAGTGCCTTTCAACAGTGGCCCACTTAGATTGATGGAAATAGAAAATTATGGTGACCCATTAAACCAAACACTGTTGGACAGTTCCTGTACTAGCAGTGGTGCGGAGAACAACTCTAATCAATATTCAGAGCTCTTGGGCAACTGTCTTGATCATAGGTAGCTGCATGGCCTTTAAACCAAAAGGGATAAGTAATCCCCAAAACATCAAACTTCAATTAAAGTTAACCATGCTTTTTTTAAAAAAAGAATCCTAGTGTGTTATGAAGACTGGCATGAATATGCGTTTTTCCATAACTACTCTAAAATGGAACTGTATTATATACAGTTCAAGATACCTAAATGCTTCCACAAGTTAGTTTTGAACTATCAGTCACACACCATATAAAGGCTGGTTACTAGAAGTGTAAAACAATATTTTGTCCTGCATCATATGTTGCTTTAAAAAAAAAAATCGCCCTCTCAACCTTAAGTTCTTCTGGGACAAAATTTAAGACTGTCATAATAAGGTAAATTTTTCAATTTAACAAATTTGAAAAAAATAATTTTCCTCCCTTAGTCTTGCAATATATATGGTATATCGGATAGCTTCACAGAATTAAATCAAGAAGAATGTAAATTTTGCTGATATGTAATTTGAGCAGTTTTCTTGCAACTCTTTTAAATGTTGAATAGAGGGAATCCATAATTTTCTCTTTTGGAAACAGATCCAGGGGTCCGAGGACAGGACTTCCAAATTTTAATTTTTGCTTTGACAAATGACACCTCCCTTCCCCTCTCCTCTCCCTCCCCACCCCCCGTCCATGGAAAAGTCACAACTTTTCTCCCTCAGTTTCCCCAGCATTCAAGTTAATACTACTTACTTACCAATCACACATGGGTTCTGAGAGGATTAACATTTGTAATATGCTTTGAAAGTGAAAAGTACTATGATAAGCTGCTATTATCCTTGCTTGTTAGATACACAAAACATGGCCTGCTAACAGCTAGCAGGCATAACCCTGGTAAACTGAAGTGTAGTACACAAAAGCTAAAAGCAGAAGTGAACATTTGGACTTGCTCACAAGCTGGTTGAAATTAGAATTGGAGATACATTCCAATATTTAGCATTCTTCCCTCAGGTACTTTGTGTGTACCTTTTCATCTAAAAGTCAGCAAGTTCATATGTGTATTCACATTCACAGAAACTTAAATTATGCTTGCTAGTCTAGGATGCCAATCCTATAAAATCATTAGTAGATATAGTTATTTACTGAAATCATCAGTGAGACCATTCATCTGAGTAGGGATGTCAACATGTAGATGACAACACGAATAACCAATAAACCTAGGCTTATCAGTTAATTCTGTCCACAACATGCATTCCACTGCTGTATCAGAGGCAGCAAGGGGAGGGGGAGCTGATACACATGAGGACCTGGCTTTTAAGCCAGCTCTCCATACAGCCCCATCCCCAAGGACTACCTAATAGTCATGTAAAATTTGATGGGGTTACACAACTATTCAATGACATGCTAATATCCCTATATCTGAGTACAATCACACAGACAAACTACTTGCAGGATTGGGACCAAAATCTAACTTTGGGCCTTCATGTACTAGAAAATTTACCCAACATTGCTCAGGTCCTTAATTATTTTTTTTTATATAAAATGAAAGTGTACATGTCTCATCTAAGTCATTGCTCTGGGGTGGGGCTGAAGATGAGGGGTTAAGTATGTAGGCTGCCCCAGGGAGAGAAGACTATCCCCATCCTCTCTCATCACAGCAACTTGGGGACAGGTGAGAAGTGCCTCTCCATGGCCGCTGAAGCTCTAGCAGCACAGCAGGGAAGGGGTGCATGTTGTCCCGCTGGGGTAGGTTCAGGTTTGTCTGCCCCATGCGGCCCCCAACCAGAGTGAGGAATGCAGCACACTGCGCACTTTCCTTTCACTCCCTAAAGAAAGGGAACAGCTAGCAATGTCCCCATATGAAGTGGGAGCTTAAGTCCTGCTACCTTGGCTAAAGGACACTGGGGGGGCGGGGTGAGGGAGAAAGAGGGAGGCTCAGAACTGGGACAGTCCCAGACGAGAGGGGAAACGGGAGCCCCCAATCAACCCCTTTCACCTGCCTCTGCCTGGTGATTCTGTCTCTTTTCTATATGTTTTTATGAGAAGCAATCTCATTCTAGGCACATCCCATTCTCCTGGTACTACCAAACCTTTAATAAGAAAAAGCTGTATACTGAATTTGGTGACCCAGCTCTTATTGTTTAGGAGGAGCTCTTGAACAGACAGGCACACAGACAGCAAACTCTCTCAAATATATAGTAGATAACGTTGTCCTGTTCAGTGTACAGATATAGTTCCTATGCTTCCACTGCCATCAATAGTGCTACCAAAACAAGTTGCAGTTTGTTAAATTCTCAAGGCTGATTATATTGCTTAGGCATGTAAAAGATTAGTCAATTATCCGATAAGCAGAAGCTTATCAGATAGTCGACTAGTGATGTGACCAGTTGCTTCCCCCCACCTTGCTGCCTCTCTGATAGAAGCAGCAAGGTGGGGGTGGGCGAGAGGGAGAGAGAGAGCAGGAGCAGGTGCTGGGGGGAGCCAGCTTTAAACCTGGTACCCCAGCATCATCTCTGCAAGGGCCAGGGGAAGTAGAGGCAATGGCACAAGCAGGGACTGAAGCAGTCTCCCCTTGTGCCGCTTCTGTTGTGATTCTGCCTTTGAAATGTACAAGAGCCACAGCGACACTGAAACTGAGTCCCTGAGCCTTTGAAATGTACAATAAGGACTCTCATACATTTCAAAAGCAGAAGCTCCAGAGGGAGCACGGGGCCAGCGAGGGACTCCTCCACTGGCCCCGAGCTCCCTGTGGGGCTTCCTTTTGAAATGTACAAGAGCCCAGCCAGGGTTCTTGTATATTTCAAAGGCTCAGGTGCCAAAGGGAGTGCAGGACCAGTGGGGGAGTCCCTCTGGGAGAGTCCCTGGATGGCTCTGCACTTCCTGCCAGGCTTCTGCTTTTGAAATGTGCAAGAGCCCCGCTAGGGACTCCCCTGCTGGTCCTGAAATGTACAAGAGATCCGCTGGGACTCTTGTACATTTCAAAGGCTGAGGCACGCAGGGCTCTTGCTACTGTTCAAAGGCAAAGGCACCCTTATAGACAAATTGAATAGACAATGGGACTCTCATTGACTATTTGATTAGTTAATTGATCTCAATTTAACATCCCTACTATCACTTTAGTGAATAGAATGGCACCTATAGCAAGAACAGTGTCAAATTAACATTGGTCATTTTCACCTAGAACTAGATAAATCCATGGAGGATAGGTGACTATTGGGCAGGAATGGTGTCCCTAGCCTTTGTTCATCAAAAGCTGGGAATGGGCAATAGGGAATGAATCACCTAATGATTCCCTCTGCTGTTCATTCCCTCTGGGGTACCTGGCATTGGCCACTGTCAGAAGACAGGATACTGAACTAGACAGACCTTTTGTCCGACCCAGTATGGCCATTCTCATGTTATGGTCTTATGACTAGTGATATATTTGTTGGCAGTCTCTGACAAAAGTGCAGTAGATTAAATGGGCACAAGGAATGATCTACCCTTCCCCTATCAAAGAGGTGATCCCAGCACATTGGTGTGGAGGGAAGCTTTAACTGTCATTACATTTCTGCAATACAATTCTGTGGGCAAGGAGGACCTTTAGTCTTCAGCAATTTCATAGGTACTAAAACTCACTCAAAAAAAAAAAGTGGAGTTTCTATATTTCACTTTTGCAAAGCAAGGGAAGGGTCAACTGGGCAGATCTACCACCTCTCTGTTTTAATTCAATATTTGCATGTAGTACTTGCCCCCCTCCACTATGCTGCATTCCTTTTAGCAGGCTTCTTAGGCTACACCCACAGTAGAAGCTATGCCCCAGGTCACAGACACACTAATGCTAGCTCAAGTATAAGTAGTGGTGTAGCCATGTTAGCATGGGCAGCAGGAGTATGGCTTAGCTATGATGTGTTCAAACCATCCAAGCCCTGTGTGTATACACTAGGGGTGTAATAGTGTAGTCGATTAACCGATAAGCAAAAGCTTATTGGTTAATGTTATAGACTACACACATTTCCTTCCCTGCCCCCGCCAGGAAATTTTTTAGTAGGCTGGTCAGCAGCCTGGCTCACTTTGGGCTTGCGATGGGTCTGGGACCTACTCTGCTGCGGCTCTGCATTTAAACTGTATTAGAAGCTGGGCAGGCAGTCCAATTCTGTCCTGTCTCACGCTGGGTCCGGGAGCTCAGATATTCCCTAGAGAGGCGCTGCTGACACCCTATGCTGCTGCTTCTTTGCCAGAGGCAGCAGCACTGGGCGACAGGCAGCCCGTCTGCAAAGAGAGCTGGTTTTTAAACTGGCTCCTCTCACGGACCAGCTCCTGCTTCTCACCCCACTCTCTGCCACTGGCAGGGGCAGGGAGGGAAATGTGTGTAGTCTATAAAATGAACCTATAAGCTTGTGCTTATCGGTTAATCCACTAAACTATTACATCCCAGATGCAGCAGTGCGGAGTGGCAGAGGGCTCCTCAGGAGTGAGGCCAGAGTGCACTGGCTGCTGGCCCCAGGCTCGGGGACTATAGAAAAGTCAACTAACTGATAAGAATTCATGAGGTTACTTGACTATTCAATTAACCAATATTTAACATTCCTAGTATACACTCAGCATGCCTAAACTGTGCCACTGCTGGTACTGCTCATGATACCACAGCTACACCTTACTTTATACACCAGTGTTAGAGGTCATTGAGCTACTCCAAGTACATGTGTATGAGCTGGGAAACACACCTCTACCTCATAGCGCAGATGTAAGCTAAGGCATTTAATTGTAATGACTTTTTGTAAGAAAATAGCAGTACAGAATATCAGCATGATATACCTGAAATCAGAGAAACTGGTTTTGGATAAATTCTCAAGGAAGATAATACTGTTAAAGTAGATTGTAGATTTCAGTTGTGACCAGTTTTGAAAAAAAAATGTTGTATACCACTGCAAATGAAACCATTACTTTGCTTGTCTAAAAACTAACTTTTTTGGGGGGAGAAAATTAAATGTATTCAAGTGCCTAAGTCATTAAAAACATTTGCAGCACATGCCAATTATGACTTCTGGTCCTTATTCACACTCTCAGGTATGCTGCAATAGTTCTGGTCTACTTCCCAATTTCTGTTACATCGGTTACATGAGCAACTAAGATACTTTTCTGTGTATCTAAAACTGCCAACTGTGATGTTTCAATATCAACTGTCCCAGCTATTCCCAAATTAGTGTATAAAAGATTTCCTCACACTGTTTCAGAACAATGCAAGTACAGGTTGAACCTCTCTAGTCTGGCCCTTTCTGGTCCAGCAATATTTGTGGTCCAGCATGATTTTAGTTAGCCAGATGTCCACTTATCATGAGTGTGGCCAAGATTCCCATGGTCCCATAAAGTTTGTTTACAGCCTCCACTCCAAGCTCTCGATGTTCTGTGCTGTTATTTAGCGCCAATGTACCCTAAATGTCTTCTAAGAGCCCAATAAGCAGTGCAAGTGTTGGTAATGCTGCTACATAATATTGACCTCCCGTGCTTCTGCAAATTCTCTGGTTCGGCACCGGGCAGGTCCTGAGGGTACAGGACTACAGAGATTCAACCAGTAGTTAAAAGTCTAATATAATTTCATAAAATGCACTATGAAACAAAATAAGTCATCTTTAAATAAACCGGTTACATATTTGACAGGATCCTTCTTACTAAAGTCAATTCAAGAGTATTTTCAACATCTCTGTTTAAGCCAAAAAGATGGTCTTTTAGGCAATTTTTGGAATAGTATAGCACTCCTCCAAATGTTCAAGCTACAGGTTCCAAATTTGGGCTTCTGAAGAAAAGACCAAGTGCAGATATACTGCTGACATACACAGACACACTTCTCCCACCCTCCCAAGAATTTAGAAAAACATAAAAATGAATCCTGAGCTTATCTGTTAATCCTGTCTACTCCATGCATTCCCCCTCCCCCTTCCCCTGCCCCCATGCCTCTATCAGGGAATGAGGGGGAAGAAGAGCTGGCTCCCCACAAGCACCAGATCCGCCTGCCTGCCTCTCCCCCATCAGAAGCAGCAGCACGGAGGGTAAGGGCTGGAAGGTGGGAGCTGATACATGTGGGGAGCCAGCTCTGCTCTATCAGAGGCAAGGGGGCAGAAGTCAGTGCTGGTGGGAGCTGGCTTAAAAGCACACTCATTCTTTTAAACTGGTTCCCTTCACAGACCAGCTCCTGCCTGCTATCCTCTGATACAGAGGAAGCAGCACAAGGTGGGTAGCAGTCCCTATTTGCAGGGAGCCCAATCTCTCTGAGGACAGAGGTTGGTACGGCATCCCATGGAGAACAGACTCTGTCTGTGGCGAGCGCAGACCTGTTGTGGACAGGGGCTGTTGCCGCCCTACACCGTTGCCTCTGATAGAAAGGCAGCAGCGTGGGGTAGCATGCAGCTTTTAAACCAGCTCCCTGCATGGACTGGCTCCCCCCTGCCACCCCACGCTGCTGCCTCTCTGTCAAGCAGCACAGGGTGGCAGGTGGCTCTCCTGTGTGCTTTTCATTTAACATGCGGACCGGTGGGTTGGGACTAAGCCACCCTGCCCGTGCAAGTTTAAAATGCCAAGCACACAGTGGGGGGAAAGGAGTGTTGCAGTTAACCAGGACTGTCAGCTGATAAGCGACTGCTTCTTGGTTAAGTTAGCCAACTGGCCAGTAACATCCCTAATGTAAATGAACTAAACTGTTTTTTAAAAAGGTAAAGGCAGACCACTTCAAGCACTTTTAAAAATAATCTTTTTGTGAAGGCCCAGATTAATAAAAATATTCACATTTTATATTTAGTGTCATTTATGTGGAACAGTAATTGGACATTTGGTAGTAAGGACTGAAAATAAAACAACTAGTTTATTTTTCTTTGGAAAATACAGAACATATGCTACATCAGTGGCTCTCAACCGGGAGTACGCACACTTCAGGGAGTATGCAGACATCTTCCAGGGGGTACAGCAACTCATCTTGCTATTTGCCTAGTTTTACACTAGCCTATATAAAAGCACTACTGACATGAGTAAAAATTTCATATAACTTATTTATACTGCTCTATCTAGCACGCATTGAAATGTAAGTACAATATTTATATTCTATTTTACTGTATAATTATAAAATCAATTAGAAAGCAAGCAATTTTTCAGTAATAGTATGATGTGACACTCTTGTCTTTTTTTTTGTGTCTGACTTTGTAAGGAAGTAGTTTTTAACTGAGGTGAAGCTTGGGCATACACAAGACAAATTAGACTCCTGAAAGGCATAGAGAACAGTATTCTGGTAAGGTTGAGAGCCACTCTGCTACAAAGTAGGCAAATTTGCAGAAGTGAATGTTAAATTGTTGTTACTCTGTGCAGACTATTTTTTTGAGCATGCATCTTTTGTTTTCTAGTTATTTCATGAATAAGCACCTTGGATTTGCATGAGCAAACTGTATAGCATACAGCTCTCCCATTTTTATGTGCTAATATTGTTTGCCTAGGTTAATTTCAGGTTTTCTGCACACACATTTGGATGTACAAACTTTACAGGTGCAACTTCAGAGATGGGTAAAACTTCCTTTGAAAATCTGATCAACTATGTTGTACTTTGAAATTCAATTATGTTTTTGTATAGGAATCAATTCTACCCTCAAACATACGTAAACACCATTTAAGTTAATGGCATTTGTAAGTGTTTATTGAGGAAGAATCCTATATATCTAGGGCTAGATTTTCTGAAGTACTCAGCACCTATAACTGAGACCAGATTTTCAGAACAGCTCCATCCAGCAGCTCTCACTGTCCTCAATAGAAGCTGCTGAAGTCTAACCTCTACTGAAAATTTGGCCATTTAATTTAAGTGCTTAAGTGGGAGCTGAGCTCTGTTGAAAATGTGTCACCTAAAAATCATTGCTTCACTCCCAATACAGTCTAATATCGCAACCATTTAAAAAAATATCAAAATCAAAACCAATTTACAACTGCTAAGTTTCTAGTGCAAATGTACAAGTTTTCTATTTTAAAATGCATGCTCTATAGAGTGACAGAACAAAGTTTTACATCTTTTATGCCAAGTTAACTTCAAAGGACTTAATCCTAAAAATTAAAAAGTTAGAGCCTACAAAGCCCTACTTTGATTTCACTTGGACCATGCAGAGGAATAGTTTATGCGTACTAAAGCCATAAAGATTGTGGCCCTTGTTGGTAAATGGGACACATTTTAGTAAGTTGATAAAATGCTTTTAAACCACTGACATTTTTATTAGAAACTGCTGATCATGTCAAAATAGGGACCTTCCACAACTAGTTATATTATGCAGTATTGCCATACCCCACTATGGAGCTAGATATCTAAATTTTTACTAACATCACCTGTAACCCATAAGGGCAATTTGATTAATATTGCAGCAAGAGATAACATCTTAAAATCTTGAAAAGTAGGATGCATTTTCAATTTAAAAACAAAACAGACGCCGTATTTAAAAAACCCAAACAAACAGGGATTTCAAGATTAAGACTTTGAGAAACATAAAACTAATTTTGAAACATCAACATAGGCATTATTCTTGCCAGGCAATATCTTTCTATGCAATAAAAATGTGGGATGTTATATCCCCATTGTGATTTAAATATACAGAATGTCTGACAGACTTCACTGAACCAAGCAGTGTCACATACTATATAAATAGAGTATTATACAGAAATATAGTGTACAGTAAGATAATATGGTTGCTGATATCTTATATGAGAAGTGCATCAATCTAAGGCAGGGTAGTAGTTTCAACAGATCTCATTTTTACTACTTTAAGACCTATTGAAATGAATTGCATATGCACACCATTGATTTCATTAGGTAGTAATAAAATTTAATTGGCTGTTCTTTGTATAGTAATATCATCTAGCAAAAACGACAAAAAAAAATCAAGGATATTTGACAGAGCATAGACCAGTTCTCTGAATAGAAAGATTTTTTTTTTCTTTTGGCCTTTAACTCACTCCATAATGATGTAGGGCTTGGTTCCATGTTAGCTACTACAGGAGCTGCAACCATATACACAACAGGGTGAGGTAAGGACAGAATAAGATTGCTTTTGTACTGAAGGTCCAGTGATAAAAGATCATCATCGTGAGCTCCAAAACAGAGAGCATAACTCTGATTTCATGTTATTTTAATGTATTTATGGTAAAAGAAAGCAGCTTCTTTCCTTATGCTGTACCTGCTGCTCCAATATCAAGCAATGCTCTTTGTGGGATACTGAGGGCACGCAGGGACAGGGAAAAGAGCAGCATGCTAGATTATATGAATTACTGAGAAAACTGCTTTAAAGTCAAAATGTATTCTATAAAAATAAAACAGCAAGGTGCTTTATATCACATTTTGTTGGTTCGCAACTTTGTTCACACTTGCAATTTAGTAAAAAGGAAGATCTAAACAACAGTAAGGTTTCTAAAATAGTTCTGTGTCAACATGCCCTTGTCACCTGAAACAGCATAAAAATCGTGACATTCCATGCCACTGTTCAAAACCTAGTGATATCTGAGAACAAGAGCTTCCCCATGATTTACAAATCTAGATATATGAATCATTCATCGTCCTCTCAACAACACATACAGTCACAAAATAAAAATCTCTAGTATTTACTTACCTGGTGGTAATTGAAAGTTCTGAATATTAGTTGGATTCTGAGGTGCCTGAGGCAGACGTGGTGCTAAAACTGTAGGAGTCAAAGTTGCTCTGATACCACTTGTAGTTGCTGTTGGAGTCCTTGGCAAACTTTGTGCCACTGTACTGGTAGTGCCCTTAGCCATTCCTGTAGGGGTACCAGGAGCTGCTGGAGGTATCCCTCCAGGATTGGGAGCCACATTGGAGAGCCCAGCTTGCATAGTTTGCCCAATTATCATGTTACCCCCTGTAGTACTGGGCTGGCCACTAGCAACTAGTGTCTGCTGCTGGGATACTGCATGCACTATAGTTTTAGGAGACTCTGATTTGATGACCTGTGTAGTGGGTGCTGCTGGCACACTGGAACCAGGTTGACTGTTCACAAGTGGTGTTTGGAGGGAAACTCCAGAGCCCACAGTGACTGCAGCAACAGCAGGAAAACTCCCTACACCCACACTGATGGCTGAATTGATCACAGTATTGCTCCCATTCTGAGTGGCTGCAGCAGCTGCAGCAACCGTGGGTCCTGCTGTGTGAATTGGTGGTCTCACCAGTGCTACAGTAGGCCCCGCACCTACAATGCTTGGTGACGGCTGTGAAGAGATTACTGTGGGGGATGGGGATGAGGTGGAGGACACAGCGGTGCTGAGGAAAGAAGTCTGGATGACAGTGTTAGAAGCTGAAGGCAAAACAGCATTAACTGTATTTCCTTTCCCCACAGATCCAGGTCCATTGTTAACTAGAGGGGCAACAGTAGGTGCAGCAGCAGGATTAGCAGTTGCAGGAGTCCCAGAGAAAGAAGCACTTCCCGAATGGTGAGAGTTCATCACCACATTACTCCCATTCAAAGTCTGCACCGTTGTGGTCCCAATTTTGCCATTCCTGGTGGATAAGGCAGTTGCCATTGTACTGATAACCACAGATTTGCCCTGACTGAGGGTCCCTGGAGCAGCAGCAG
Organism: Pelodiscus sinensis; assembly: GCF_052426305.1. Lineage (NCBI taxonomy): Eukaryota > Metazoa > Chordata > Testudines > Trionychidae > Pelodiscus > Pelodiscus sinensis. The sequence goes on along the minus strand of NC_143068.1, from coordinate 11,611,412 downwards.
CTTCAGATCCGCCTCCTCCTGCTGCTGCAGCAGTGGTGGTGCTGGTTGTAGTGGCTCCATCCAGAGCTGAACTCTGGGACCTGGTGTTATGATTAATAACACCCCCTTGCACTCCTCCAGCCCCTGAAACAACAAGAAGAAGGTTCAATGGAGAGAATGTGCAGGAGGTGAAAACAAAAGGTAGAGGGAGTGTGTTTCTCCACCCTCCCAATTCTTCTTTACCCCCTCGCCCCCACGTCCTCCATACTGTCTGGAATGAGACAAGAAAAAAAAATGGGCTGAAAATACAAATTATCTTTTTCTGGGTAGAGAGGTTACCATGAAGCCCTTCTATGCCCCATATTCACACCTGGCAGCAGTGATATTAGATATAGCCACCCCTTGAACCAACTATAACAAGAAAAAGAGGACAGACAGACATACAACAGGACAGATCTGGACAATAAAAGAGCTGGGATACATCTTTATCCTAAACTTTCTTCTCTCCCACATTTCAGGGCCTGACATTACATTTAACAACTTCCTTTACATTCCAGTTAATGAATTTAGAGAAAAAATGTTTTAAAAGATGCGGGGGGAGGGGAAAAAAAGTCTTCCCTGTGCCCTCTACACTTTGCACACTTTACCCCCCAATTCTTTCATGTCCTGTAGAGGAACCTAGTAGTTCCATGCAGTTAAACTAGTACAATAATGTAAAAAATAGGGGATGAAAACTGTCAGTGTGACAAAGAAAAAGTTGCCAAAAGAGGACTTTGTTCACACCAGGGCCTGTGCTGTTGTAATTCTGCTCCTCAAGCTCCCACAATCAAAGACAAATATGGGGAGAAAACAGACTCAGGCACTGAGGACACTACAATGTGCCCTCCTACTCTAAGACCTCCTCATCCCATTTTAATGAGGTCTGGTATCACAATTAACACCAGACTTGGCAGTCCAGGTCCTGAATTAAGGAGAGAGACATGAGAAGGGAGCTGTCACAGATAACCCTTATAATGTGTGTGTCTCAATAGCTAAGAGGACCCTCCTGCAAAATCCTCATTACAGATCTGCTATTATTAATATAAGCATCCTCTTACATTTCAGCAACAAGAAGCAGAAAATAGTAGGGGGGACATAAAACAGATAGATACTGGGCAGATAAGAATATTTTTCTCTTTCCTAAAAACAACCTCCCACCCACTCTCATAAAGTGAGACTTAATATTGTGATTAACATCATCCTCTTAAAACAAAGCTCCTCCATCAAGCAGAAAACATTCACAGGTAACATATGGAGAAGCCCATCTGAGGAGGATAGGGATTGTGCCCTCAGTCGTCCCGTCCCCCCCATCCAAGGACCTTATGTTGCCATGACACCCCCTTGAGGGAGAACGAGGAATGAAATGTGTTGAATACCCCCTCCAAACTCCTAATACAAGAGGGGTTATGGGGAATACCCAGACAGATGTGAGGGGGGAGGCATTTTAGGGGCTTCTTCCCCTTGAAATCCCTCCTCACTTCCTCCTATACAGGAAATGGGTGTCATGATTAATAACACCCCTTTGCACTTCAGCAACAGAGAAGGGGGAAGGGAAGGAGCACCCAAACAGAAATTGGAAGGCCCTATTAATGGGGAATCCCCCCCAATAAAACCAATCAACATACACCAGCAACAGGGAAGGCAGAGGAATATTCAGACAAACTGAGGGAAAAATCATTATCAGAGGGGTAGTTTGCCCCCATTAGTTCCCCTCCTTGACTCCTCTGATTAATAGCACCCGTTTACCCTCCAGCAACAACAGGAGAAAAAGAAAAGGGACTGATAACCCATCAGTGTCTTGTTTATGGCTCTCTTAAGGGGGTGCAGTACCCCTATATAGCAAGAAACACCTCCTCTACACCCCAGGAACGAGGAGGAAGAGGGGCACAGTCAGACATATACTAAAGGGCCTGGTGTATGGGGGGGTATCTCCCCAATATGATTTATACCGCCCCTTGCACTCCAGCTCTTGCCACAACAACAAGGAGGAGGAGAGAGGGAAAAGGGGGGAAAGCAGTAAGGGAGGGAGGCAGTCAGAGCTTGGGAGTGGGGGGAGGGGAGGCCCCTTTCCCAGAGAGCCCCCCACCCCGGCCCAGGTTACCTGCTTTTGTGATCTCTGGGGCACTGAGTCCCATCTTGCTGCTGCTGCTGCTGCTCTCTGTTTGGACATTAGCATTGCCTCCTACTACTACTCCTCCAGGGCTAGGGCTAGGGCTGCTGCTGCTGCTACTGCTGCTCACAACATGGTTCCCCAGCAGCCCCCCAGCGGTCCTGAGGGGCTCCTGCGCCTTGTGGTGCTGGTGGTGATGGCCGGAGGCCGCCAGCTGGGACTCGAGGGAGCCCACCAGGTCGCTCACCACCTTCTCATCCACCTCCGTGTTCAGGAAAACCTCATCCAGCAGATCCGAGCCCGCCGCCATCTTTTTTTTGGAGGGTTCCTGTGAGCTGCTCCCTCCTCCCCCTTCCACTCCTCCCTCCCGCCCCCCCACACACGCTGCCCTCTCACAGCGCAGGCGCACGGAAGCCGGCTCACATCACCGGCCGGAGAGGGATTCCGCTGGCTGGTGATTGGCCGCCAGCCGCCTATAAAAGCCCGGGCAAATGGCTGCGAAGGTTTAGTTGGGAGTCGGGCGGCGGCGGCCCGGACGCGAAGCTGCAGGAGCAGCGGGGGCTGAAGGTGTTGGGGGGGGACGGCGGCTGGACGGGGGGAGGGCAGGGCGATGAGGCTGGTTCGTGCCGCGGGGCGAGACGAGGGGTGCGCGGGCGGGGGCGGGCGGCTCTTTGTCCGCCTGCGCTCAAGATGGCTGCATGTCTCCCTGCTGCTCGCTGCGTCTGGCCCGTGTCGCCAGAGCGAGTCTGAAGGGCGCCCCACACCTGTGCCAACTGCGTGTAACTGATCCACCGGGAAGGGGGGGGGACGCGGCCGCAGGCCCCACGCCCAGCCTCGGGAGGGGGCTGAGCCCCCGGCCGGGCAGCCTCGTCTCCCGGGTTGGAAAGCGAGCTGCAGGGCGAGGAGCCGGCTGGCGGGGCTGTGCCCGGCGCCCCACACAAGCAGCCACCCTCCCCCCGCCGTGTCCGGTGGCCCGCGGGCAGTGAGTGCCGCTGCTCCGCGGGGACTTCAAACGCCTTCCTCGGCTCGCGCAGAGCGGCTGCGGGAGCTCCCTGGGACAGAGCGAAGGAGGCTGCAGGGGGAAGATCCGGGAGGGGAAGGCGCCACTAATCTGTGTGCACGGCAAGGTGCTGTCGAGCTTCCCTGAACGTGAATTTAGGAAACTGACTCAGCGGTCTGGGGGTGGGCAGGCCCTGCCACCCGACAGGCTATAATAAATGAGCGCGGTGAATGCGTATACAAGGGGGAGGGGATTGGGGTGCTTGGAGTAAAGTCCTGGAAAAAAAAATGGGAGGTGGCTGAGCTGAAATGAAAGCTTAACAGAAAGGCGGGATGGAAGGAGGGAGGAGATTTTAGCCGAATATCTACTGCTAAACATCTTGTCCACGACTTCAGCCTTTCAGAGGAAATTAAAGCGTTGAGTCCAGAGCAGCTACAGTTGAACAGAGAATGGACTGTTGTATTCAAAATCACCGCCAGAGAAATGCATTCTTCTTAAATTCCATTTTGAACAGTACTACAGAGGTTAGTACCCATTTAGTTTGTAAACCCAAAGGTGCTTAGAGGAGACAGTAGTCTTTAGCAATACAAGTAATCTGCTTCTTGATCACTAATCTTACACAGATTCTAGATAGAAATTGAACTTGAACATTATGTATCATCTTAAGAAAGGAAGTTCAGGTATGGTAAAAATGCAGCCTGTCCTTTAATAGTGAAACTATTTACTAAGCACTACCTTCAAAGTCTAGAATAACATTAATTGCAAGAAAATTTCTTCTGCAGTGTACAGTGACTCTTATGCTACCACTAAGTAAAGGTCTACAGTAGGCAAGTTAAGGCTGTAACCACTTGTTTAAACATTATAAATCTAAAATTATAAGTTTACCTTACCTCTGTTTTGTTGGTCACTTGAGCTGGCTAGCACTTAATGTTGAAATGTTTGTTGCAGTAGGAGCAGACTAAGATCCTGTGTAGCTTGTTATCACTTAGCAGTGTGTGGCCCTTCAGGTCCTAATGAGTGTCACTGACAAGTCTCCATTTTTGCAGCCCAGAGTGATTCATTTCCTCCAAAGCTTCTTTACTTCAACTAGACTAGAGACAAAGTATTACCCTAATAAGTATAGTAGATCTTTAGTTCCTGCATTCTACATCTGTTCTAATCCATGTAACCATCACTTCAGTTACATTGAGTCTTTCAAGCAATGTTGAGTTGTAAGAAGGAAAATAGTACAGAAAACCTTGTGTATTTTAGTCACAAATGCCCCACCCTAAAAGTCAGCTGGTCAGTCTATAAAGTGGTAAAGTCAGCTATCCAAATTCATGTGAAGGGAAGACATTAGAAAATTGCCTTGCTCCTCAACACGTTTGCAGCTAATACTTTCCTTAAGAGGTATTGGATTCCTACGAATACATTGCTTTATGGTTATAAAGTCTTCCAAAATAAGAGATGCCAATTTTGCCCCATTCATAGATAGATCTCTCCATGCTGTGGTTTTTATTCTTCCCTCCAAAGCACCCCTATTAGCATTCTAATATCTTACAGAGAATGTTTGAGTCGCTTCAGACATTGCAATATATTAATCCCTATGTCTGAATTCCCCTGGACAAACATGTCAATTAGCCTTTATAATGAATAATATATTTTTCTATCCTTGTTTTCAGTGATATAACCTATAACGTCACCTTGAAAGGAGTAAAGAAAGGACCTCTTTCTTCACAAATCTCCCAAGATCTATTTCTAATCCATATCAATATTGAACAGAACAAATGTTGTGTCCTAAAAATAAGTGTTATCTGAGGGCTTGTTGCTCAATTCCAGTAATGATGTGGCCAGAGCTTTCCTTTAAGTGCCTCTTCTACCAGCCAATGGCACCTTCTGCTGCTGCTGTAGGTAGGCATACCTCCCTCATTACAAGCATTAATAATTTCCAATTCAGTTAACTAAAAAGACACAGGAAATCTTGAGTAGAGGTCCAAGTACATCCCTGAAGTGGGATAGAGGGTAGTTTACAGGTGCTGCCAGGATGGTTCCAAAGACTTAGAGCAGCAAAGGTAGCCAAAAGCTATTCTTTCTTCCCCTTTCCCTAGCTGGGAACAGCAGAGCCTCAGATTGAGGACATAATGGAAAAGAGTGAAAGTGAACAATGGAAGGGAGAATGGGGGTTAAGGGAGAAGAGGTTAAGTAAAGGCAGAATTAAAACAGCAAGAGGGAGTGATGGAATCACTAATTGGCAGTATTATGGGCAGGCAGCAACTAGGGAGGAGCAGATGACATCTTAAGGGCATGAAGAGTTAGCAGGACTCTACATTCTTCTGCTGATGATGACTTTAAGGTATTTATCAGGGCTGGCCCAGAACATTTTGGCACCTTAGATGGGGAGCTCAAATGATGCCCCACATCCCCCTTGCTTAGGCCAAAATTTAAAAAGGTCTCTTGTGCCCTCCAGCACAGCACTCTACTGTCTCTGTGCATCTAGAGCAGAGAGAATACATATGCACCAGCAGCAGACAGTTTTCTATGCTCTGGCTATGTCTACACTTGCAGCTTCTTGTGTGAGAAATAAGCAAATGAGGCTGCATGGAATATTGCTGAGCCATATTTGCATACCTAATGAGCTGACACTTTGCAGAAGAGGCTCTTGTGCCAGAAGGAGCTGTCTACACTACCCCTTGCACAAGAAAAACCCTCTTGCACAATACTGTTATTCCTGAAAATGGTGCAATGGCATTGTGCAAGATGGTTTTTCTTGTGCAAGAAGGGGCAGTGTAGACAGCTCCTTCTGGTGCAAGAGTCTCTTCTGCAAAAATGGCAGCTCATTAGGTATACAAATGAGGCTCAGTGATATTCCATGCTTAGCCTCATTTGCATATTTCTCATGCAAGAAGCTATGAGTATAGACATAGCCTCTGGGTCCTAGTGGTGTGGGCCGCCCCCCCTTTTTCCCCCAGCACAGTCTGGCACCTGAAGTGACTGCCTCAGTTCACCTGGCATTTAGAACCTAGTTTATGGTCACATGGGTCCAGATACATGAAAGATATGGTGCCCAAGTTTGCTTTGACCCCACAAAATTAATGTCAAACCATGTAAGCACTTAAGTTTTCAAAGTAAAAGTTACTTAGGCCTCTGTGTTGGTGTCTGTAGGCTTACACAGAGGTGTCTTCCTCTTGGCATCTGTGTGCTTCTTTCCTCTCTAACCATTAAAAGGATTCATGAAGCAAGGGAAGATAAGCATTTGACTGCCTAGGGTGTTGACAGGGCCTCAGTAGACATGCACAGAGACTGTTAACCAGAATGGTTCCCATTCAAAAATCGAACCGGAGGAGGTACTGCTCATCTGAATATTTAGCCTAGTGATGTGTACTGGACCAGCTCTGGCAAAAAGGAGGGACTTGAACTAGGATGTCCAACAGCCTATGCAAGTGGTCTAACTACTAGGCTAAAAGTTAAAATGGGAAATGCATGTGTACACCCTCTCCAGCTATTATATGCAAAGTAAAGCTAGCACAACTCCTCTGAAAAGCAATTTATTTCAACCAACAGATTCTCATTTGAGGATTGCTAAGCAGATGCTTCTCCTGCAGTCTGGAATTAATGCCCTTCCCAGAGAGGAGCACACCCCCTCTCTGGTCAGCATCTCTCATTACCTAACTTAGGCAGTTCCTCAGTGGAATAGCTTTTGTGGATCTTGTTTTTAGGTGTCTGTGCACTCATTGTTGCTGGAACTAGAGGGGCAGAGGTGCTACAGCACCCTTTGGCTTTAAGAGGTTTCCATTACATGCAGGGTTTACTGTTTAGCTCAATGGTTCTCAACAACGCCATTATACAAATTGTTCCAGCCCTCCCTGTGTACCTAAAGCAGGAGTGAGGAACCTGTTTTGCATCAGGGGTCACTGACTCCCAGGCAAGTAGATTTTGTGTGCTCCAGCCCCATGGTGGGATATTGGGGGTAGGGGGAGAGTTGGAGTGTCAGCACAGGCTACCCACTGATGGGATGGGGCAAGCCTCAGGGCCTGGATCCCCACCCCTGATGTAGTCAGGTTTGTGGATAGCAGTATTAGTCATGTATTTTTTTTCTAAGTGCCTAATAGGCACCATGATGCTCAGTATTGCAACCCCTAAATCTTTGTGAAAACCCATCCAGAATGAATTAGGAATAAAATCCAGCAGTCGTCTTTCTCAGAGCTTTGTTTTCAACAAATATAGTAATAAGTACCCTAATAAGTAAGTAACAGCAATACAAAATTTCTACAAAACTCATTAACTTGTATATCACTCTACAAGCCATCTTCCAAGCTTCTGTCCTTTCACTCTACCTGTATGGTTTGTTTTTCAGTGGGAGACATTTATTACAATGTAAATTTAGAGTATGAGCCCTTCTCTGTAGGGATCCATGCCTTCTCTATGTTCTGCACTGTGCCTAATGCTCTTTTGGATGCTGTAAAATAATAAACAGACTTTAAAATCAGAATCACAGTGGGAGTTTCCTTATAATAAATTACTCATTTTTGTTGCCACTGCCTAAAGTAAAAAATACTACACACGGTAAGAACTACACCCAACCTCACAATTAAAAAGGAACAGTCTTCACCTCAGACTTCAAAGATTGTGCAGCTGAACCATGGAAATTGTTGATGGGATGGCCTAGAATATCAGTCCTGCATCTTTGATAGAAAGCCTTGCTCTGTGCTCACAAGGGTGCACTGTTATAATGTCTAACCCCCTCTTAATTGTAGTTATAGTACAGGAAGGTAGAGTGACTCATCCCATATCATTTAAAGCAGGGGTAGGGAACCTAAGGCCCAAGGGCCACATGTGCCACCTCTTTCTCCTACCCTTTCTTCCCCCCCCCCCCACCTGGATATAGCCCCCCAGGCTTGGGGCTTCTCCCCAACAGTGGGGAGCGCATGCTGGTGCTGCAGCATCCCCATCATTCCCAATATAACTGCAGCACACAAAATCTACTAGCCTGAGACCCTGAAGGTGCTGGTGTGCAAGGGGAATGTGGAGAATGTCTTTCTCCTCAGTCAAAGGCCACCTCAGTGAGGGATGGGATTTTTTTTTTGGGGGGGGGGTGTGGAGTGCACTTCTCACTTGTGTGCAGCTCCCAACTGATTTTTCTCTGGGTCAGTGGCCTTGGACAGAAAAAAAAGATTCCCCATCCCAATTTAAAGCAAGTTCCCCTCTAATAGCCTGAAAAAGTCACCGCACATAAGGATCGCTATTTGAAGCAAATGCTTATTACAGCAATCTAAGTAAATGATCAATTATTGGGGTGAGAACATCTGTGAGAAGTTTAAGTGTGTTAATGAGGGGAGTGTAGTCTGTGATCATAAACCTGGAATATCTGTTAATTCATAATGAAAATGACTCCCACATTACTCACATGATCAATCATATCTGTAGCACAAGTCCCCATCAATAAGTGGGTGAGTTTTGGAACAATCAGCCTCCTACTGATAGGGAGTGTTTCTCTCGTACACCCCCCACCCCCCAAACCATAAATGCAATTGAAATTGACAGAATCTCCCCGATTAGATCATAGTGGCGCAGTGTAACAACTCAAGTCATGCTATAGAAATACACACTGAGCACTAAGGGTGATATGCCAATTCCTTAGAAAACTTTGGTTCTGATGGCTAGTTACTCATTAATACCAACTGACATCTATTGGAAAGGATTAGAGCCACGCCAATGCAATGTTATACATTGTGCAATTATTCTAGTAAGATATTATATTTAAAAATTATGAGCTCTGTGTACTAATATTGACATTGACTTCATGAAGTCAATCAGACTTTGCACTTACACTCTGATTATCTTAAAGTGCTCTGTATAAATAAAGTACCATGAAACATACTCAAGTAATCTGGCCAAGGTTGCACTCAGCAACAGAACTGAAAACAGAATGAAGGGTCTCCTGCCTCTGTCCTTCATTATAAATATTAGATTATACAGCTTTTCACTGATTGAGACAGGTTGCACCCATAATGAGTGTATTGGTTTATAGAATTCTTTAGAAGCTATATTATACTAAGTGGAATGGGTGCCAGATAAAAAGGTTCCCAAAAACGTAGCCTGAATTTACTGTTATATCTGTGTGAAGAAGTTCAGCCCATAAATCCAGATGATAACATTCTCTTAAAATTGGGTAGTATACCAATTTCACAACTTACAAAAGAAATAATTCAATAAATACAAAGAGTCAGAGAACAATTCACTAGCTGCAGGCACCACAGAAGTGGGTTTTACACTCAATCATCTAATGTCATTTAAAAAATTGTCATAAGATTAAAGGTCTCCTATTTTCAAAATAAATGTTTGTTTTACTTCAGCATGTTTTGTGTTATAAAAGCCTCCGCATTTTACATAGCAACAATAGACTATGACTATATGAGAATATTCTGTCCTATTGATTTCAGCATCCCAGTTTTGTGACGCTGTTCAGCTGTTACAAAATTAGGGCTCTACTTTACAGAAATACTTCCTTTCCCCACCTTTTATTCTTAACACTTTTTGTTCTTGTCTTTATGTAAGACAGAAAATCTAGGGACTTAAGTGCATTAAGCACAGCAAGGAGGACAAAAGCAGCTCCTAATGAAGATGATGTAGCTATACACCAAAAGGTTTTCAAGTTGGCCATCATGAAAATTTAATTTAGTGATTTTTCTGCATATGAAAAAAGTGGTATAGTGTCTGTACAAATAAGTGTAGGGTGCATAGTGTTACATGCAAACACCAAGAATATTGTTGTACATATATTAGAAATACAGACTTATATTGATACACAGAAGGAAAAATGACAGGAAAAGAGTTATAGGCAGTCCCCGGGTTACGTACAAGATAGGGACTGTAGGTTTGTTCTTAAGTTGAATTTGTATGTAAGTCGGAACTGGTACATATTGTAGGGGAAACTCTAGCCAAACATTTCTCCAGAGCTCAGTTTTATTCTCCCACACGTCACTTCCCTCAGTCCTTTATTCTCAAGCTGAGTTGTCTGCTGAGAGAAGCCACTCCGCGTCTTCCTGGTCTGCTGGGGGGGCGCTAGCTTCGCATCTCCCTGGTCTGCTGGGGGGAAGCAGCTAGTGCGGGGTTGCCTTACCCCGTTTGTAAGTAGGGATCTGATGTAAGTCGGATCCAGGTAACCCGGGGACTGCCTGTACTTTACTTTCAATTGAGAGATAAATGCACTTACTACAGATATGCCCATGAAGATCAAATACGCAACTGGTTAATTGTAAAGATAATGCCTTTGGGAGCTCTCTGGTGACCTCCAATCACGTGAGCAGAGGTTGATTAGACAGCAAAAATCAGGAAACTAGCATTAAAGATTTGTTTCTCTGTATCAGCTTATGTAAATCCAATTGGGTATGGGATGTTTGTTTTATAATGTTGCTAGGCTCATCTGGTTTATTTTACCTCCTTGAAAGAATTCAAATAAATCTATCACTCTTAACAAAAAAGGGATTAATAAATAGCAATGGTTAGAGCTATATGTGGATCCAGGCAAGTGAGGTGAAAATTTTTTCAATGCACTGTCCTAAGTCTGACAGATTTTCTGGTCTTGCCATATTTTATGGCATGACAAATCATTCTGATGTTAAACTTTTAGTTGTGCAATAAATAGCGCATGAACTATACAGTCCTTTCTAGTGTACTCTTGTTCCCCACACTCAATCCCCATTTTCCATTTAGAGACAGTATTTATCTTGACACTTGCAATCTAAGGTTAGTGGTTCTATAGCTAGTAAAGAAAGCAACTGAATGCATCAGGTTCATCATATGTAGCTAATGCTACAATGTAGCAAGTATATCACAATAAGCCAGTGGTCTCCAACCTTTTTATACCCAAGATCACTTTTTAAATGACAGACCAAGCCAAGAGCTACTGCCCCGCCCCTTCCTTGAAGCCCCGCCCTCTCTATTCTCCTCCTCTCCATCACTTGCTATCCCCAATCCTTATACTGCTACTTTAAAAAAAAATTCCACCATTCCTCGCAGCTACTCACCTGTGCTGTTGCTCGGTGAGTAGCTGCTCCTCAAATGAGGAAATCTAATGTAAATGTACTGTGCAGGCGCACAGTTCAGAGAGGGCTCAAGAGCTACTCTTAGAGCCTCCGAGATCTACCGGTAAATCGCGAGCTACTTGTTGGTGACCATGGCAATAAGCCATTCATTGATGCCAGTTGAACATGCATACTGGTGACAGCAGGTTTATGGAACTCCAACATGGCATTAAGAGAGCCAACTTCCTTATTCATTAAGATTATTTAGTTGTAGTGATGCAAGATGTGATATGGTTTAACAAAACATTCTAATTGTTTTTTTCTTGAAAGTAGGCAAAGAACTTTATTCTTCAGAAAACTCAAATTACCTAAAAAAGGTTTTGATTATTTGAGAAACAAAACAGAACAAAATGTGGCGATTATAATTGTTTGTTGGAAAGGCACCCAACTCCCCCTTAGTCATTAGGGGACGCATTCAGTCACCTTACTTTGTTATACTTGCTCTTCAACCTGAAAATAATCATGGTAAGCAATTCATTTAGAGCAGGGGCCTCAAACTCACAGCCTATGAGCCAACTGTGGCTCAAATAGATCCGCAATCCGACCCACACGTAGCTGCTGGCACACAATGGGGCCAACAGCCACTGCGGACCCTAGAGCAAGGTGGGAGGGGAGCCGGGCTCTGCATCCCCAGAAGGGGCGGGGCCAAGGGCAGTCAGCCCTTACTGCCGCCTGGAGAGCAACACTGCCCCCTCCCCACTCTGTAATCAGCTCTCAAAGCCAAGCAAAGCGGCGCTCCGGAGGCACTTCAAAGGGGCCCACAGCTCCAGCCACTGCCAAAGTACCAGTGGTGGCAGCCAGGAGCTCCAGGCCCCTTCGAAACACCAGGCCTCTTTGCAATTACCCCCTTCCTTCCCTTACCCCGGTGGCCCTGCTGGCACGTAAGTCCCTGCAGCCTGGGATGGGGAAAGGGGGAGAATCTGGGCCCTTCCTTCATGTCTAGCCCTTGCCCCTCCCAGAAGTCCACTCCTCCAAGGAATGCAGCCTCAGGGATTACTGGGGCTTGGAGTGGGATGGCAGCAGGGGTCAGACACAACCCCCTTCCCCCACGTTCACTGCAGCAGGGAAGTGAAGCGATGCAGTGGCCTCTGCTCCCAGGTCAGCTCAGTCACTCCACTTCACTGCCACAGTGGAAAGTGAAGCGCCGTAGCCTCAGCATGGGCTGGTTTGGGATATGGCAGTGGAGCAGAGCAGGCTGCTGAGTAGCTCTGCTTCCCTTTGGGTGAGTGCAGGGGGACCCGCTTCGGGCCCCAGCCCACTCAGGGCCCTGTGGGCTTGCTTGAGTATGGGGGACCATACTGTCCATAGGTGCAGGGCCTGGGATGGCTGCCCTGCTGGCAGTGGCACAGAGCTAGCAGCCAAAAGCCTCACTATGCTATCGGTGGTGGTGTCATTGGCCCAAGGGTGGGGGCATTAAATCATCCAGGGGTGGCAGGCACAGCCAGGAGACGCACGGGGAGGGAGAGGGAGTGCATGGGCCAGAAGGTAAGGCTGCTAGATGCTGGGGGGGGGGGGGCGGGAATGCCTGGAGAGCCCTCCCCAGAAACCTATTGGAGGGGGGTGCCTGTTGGCTCACAAAAAGGATTTAAGGACTCACACTGGCCCTGAGGTAAATTGAGTTTAAGACCCTTGATCTCTAGAGATCATTTCTTTGTTGTTCATAAATCCGTGAAGGCCTTTATAGTTCATAATGTCTGAGGAAATCTTTTCCCTTCTAACAGCTCTTACTCCTCACTCTGTTCTTATTGCTCAACAATGGAGGAAATATGAAAATCTGGACTCATCTGTAGTGGAAAGGGCTTGGGAATATTACTGAAAGAAGCAGAGTGTCAGCTTAAGAACATTCTAAGGATTCTAACTACACATTCAAACTTCCATTACAATTTTTTTTTCAGAAGCCTTGGCAATTCCTGAATATAGGCTACTAGAGAGGCACGGAATTCTCTCTTTGGAAGGCAGGTAGAGATTTGAGTTTTATCTTGAATTTTAAAGTCCTCTATCCACAATTAAAAATTATAGTGGAAGGCAAGATGTTTCATGGAATTGATTAAAATACTATGCCAGGATTTTATGGTCCTCAAACACACTGTAACTCATTTCAGATATTGGTAGATAAGTTACAATATTAGACCAATTGAAAATATTTGCCTCTCTGAGCTAATTCAGATAATTTCTTGTAACTAAGTAAAGAATATTGTCTTGACAGAAAAAATCTGTCAATAAGTGATTTTACCCAGCTGTGCAACTAAGTCTCACTTTATGATTGGAGGGAGTTATCCAATTTACTATACCCTTTACTACAAGGGCCAAAAAGATCACATTTTCTGTTGGGATAACATTTAGCCATTATCTTTACCTTGCTGAAAGCCAGATTGTCAGCAAAATGACTGAGGGCAAAAAAAAAAAAAAAAAAAAAAAAGAACTCTACATGGAATGTGGTCTCTTTTAAGTCAGTCCGCAACAGTAATTCCACTCCATGCCCAACCCCCAAATAAACTAGTTACAAAAAGAAGAAGCCCCAGGGACGCCATGAAGTCCACTAAGGATTTTACTACAGGTTGAACTTCCCTGGTCCAGCACCCTTGGGGCCTAACCAGTCCTGGATGAGGGATTTTATGGGACCAGAGGAGGTCATTTCTGCTTCCTGCCACCGGCTCTTCCAGCCCTAGCCTGGCCTCTGGCCTTGCAGCTGGCTCCCCCAACACACCTGCCTCCTTTCCTGCCGGCCCCATCAGGCTTCCCAGTCCCACAGGGCAGCCCCACTACTGCACACTAGACTCCTGGTCCCATGGGGCAGCCCCACTGCCAACAGCCCAGCTGGCCCTCAGGGCTCCCAAACCTCTATCGGGACTCTTTGGTCCTGGAACATTCATGGTCTGGCAGGACCACGGTTGTTGCCGACCAGAGATTCCCGGTTTAGAGAGGTGCCATCTATATTGCTAGCAATTTTACATGGAAGGAGTGCTATTATGAGCAGCAGATAGATACATTCCTATTGCTTTCAGCTAACGTGTGTCACATATTAGAGAACCTGCCTCCAAATTCCTCCACAAAAACTGGAACTTCCTGCACAATGCCATACCAATTACAACTATGAATGGGATTAAGGCAGAAATTCAGCAATTTTATGTTCTGCTCCTCCCAAAGAGTCTAATACAGTAATGTAGGAGTTGTCAGGCTAAAATATTACATATGTTACTCTGGAAAAACAAAGTTAGCACCCAAAACTGATAACTTGAGTGATACCATCAACTTGTTATTGACAGAGATCCAGTTTTGAGACACCTGAATAGAAAGGTTTAAGAGGCTGCCTGGATGTCATCAGGCACCATTTTAAGCAACATAAGCATGCTGACTTCAGATAAGGCCTAGTCTACACTCTACCCCCATTTACCTATCAATCTAAGATATGCAGCTACATTATTTATGTAGCTGAAGTCGACATACTTCAGCCCTATTTATTGTGATGTTTTCCATGCAATAAGGTCAAGGATGGCTGCTCTCCCATCAACTCTACCTACTTTTCTCATCCTAGTGGGGTACCAGAATTGTTGGGAGACCACTCTGAGGTCAATTTATCATGTCTAAGCAGACATGATAAATCAATCATGTAGGTCAGTGTTTCTTAAACTGTGTTCCACAGTGTGCCGCGAGGCAGTCGGAGGTGTACTGTGGAGAACAACAGAGTTCAAAATGGCTGCCCTTATAAGGGCAGGCGAAATTTTTTTTTCCCCTCAATAACTTTTCCCCGGCCTCCTCCCCCCGGCCGCCCCAACAAAAAATCCTTGGTGTTCCTCATTAAAAAAAAAATTGTTTGGTGTTCCTGATGTAGGTGGAGACAAGACCTAAGTGTTCAAGGGATGCAGAATAGTTTACTATCCATTTCAATGTAACAAATTCTTTTACTACAAACTCTGCCATACATATAGCTGTGTACTACTTCTGGATGTCCCCGCCCCTAGTTTTTTCTGTGATCCTAACGATGCCAACTGCTACAGAAAAAGTGTTCTCCGGACAGAATGATACAATACCTATTACCTTACCCATTTCAAATCTTAATCATTCTGCATTTCTTCCCTAAAAAGGGCAGACTATATCCTTAACATTTATATTATTTCAATAATGTATAAAGCACTTAAACTTTATCTATGGATACAAAATTACAGTGAAGGAATTAGTGAAGAAGAGAATAATTAGTGAATTTTATAGACAGGGAACTGAAATACAGAGAGTATATCTACACAGCTGCTGAGAGCCAGTCTCACAGGCCAGGTTGACAGAATGGTGGTGGCAGCAGCACTCGAGGTCATATACAAAAACAGCTGTGGAGGTATTTGCTTTATTGTTTGAGTTCAGGCTGGAAGTCCATACTTTCTCCCCAGGCTTCACTGCTTGAGCCAGAACATCCACATTGCTATTTTTAAGCCTATTTGGGGGTATGGCTAGACTGGGGGGGAGGGGAGGTTGGGATACCTCCAATGTCCAAAAATACTCCTCCGCATCCAGCGAACACGTTTGCTCGTTCACTTTTTTTTGCGGAAGAGCAAACGTGCTCTTTCGGAAGCCCCTGTATTCCTCGTTCTAGGAGGAAGAAGGGGGCTTTTGAAAGAGGGTTTTTTTCTGACATTTGGCCCGGTCCAAATGTCAGAGAAGCCTCTTCCAACAAAAGTATCGGAAAAAGCTATGCAAAATGCGGATAGCATTTTGCGTAGCTTTTTCCGACAAACAGATGTAGTCTAGACGTACCCAGAGTGTCTGTCAACCCAGGCTACATTCCCAGCAGCTATATACACATACCCAGAGATGCTAAGCAGCACATGATCACACAAAGTCTGTTGTAGAGCACAAACTAAGTTTCCCCAGTCCTAAGCTAGAACCTAAACTATTGGGCCATCCTCCTGCTCTAGAAAAGCTTCTACTCAACATGCATGCCTGCTTCTCTGCTACAAGTGACTGATTTTGCCAGTTCTAGATCACGGTCATCCTTTTATTCCTTTTGCTCTCTATCACCTTCCATTCCCTCCCACACATTTCCCAACAAAAAGATGAAGAGGAAAACGGGGAACGACTGAGGATAAAGAGTGGACTTGTTTTTCCACTAGGTTAGCATTTAAGAAGAGATATAGCTTCATGACTAGCACACATCAACAATTGCCGTAGCGCATAGATTAACCAATTGGTTCAGTAGAATCTGAAATTGTATTATTTGAATTACAATAACATCTAGGGACCTTACTCAAGATTAGGATACTTATAGAGGCATTACACAAACATGGAATAAGAGACATTCTCTGGCCTTAAGATTTTATGATTAAATGGAGCAATAGGTTGCAATATATGTAGGACAGAGTCTTGTACCTGAACACACACATTATGGCTTACTAATGAAAGGTTCTCATGGGTATCTAATAGGGATGTGAAAGGTTGTGATATTAATAAAATGCAATATCTATCCGATTTCCACCCATATGACAGCACTTTTAATGAACAATGACAGTCCAGGAATTTAACTATTAAAACTCGTATCAACAGAAGACCATTATATGAGCGCTCCAACCTCCAGTGGGCAGGAAGCTGGGCAAGTCAAGCCAGACATGAGAAGCAAAAAAGGACAGGTGCTAGAGTGCCCTGTCCTGGATTCCCAGCAGGGCTGACATCCCCACACAGGAGTCTGTCACTCTGTGCAGGATGGAGGCAAGGCTGCCCAGCCACGGCACCAGACCCAGTGTGACCCAGTCAGCATCTCTCAGACTCTGCCCACAAGGCTAAGCAGCCAGCACTTCCCACAATGCCCTGGAGCTCCTGGCACCTCCTCCATGGGGGCTAGAAACGCCGACTCCCCGTATCTGTCTGTTCCAGTCAGCCCGTCCACTTGCATCTTTCAGTGCTCACACCGCATGGGGAACGCCTCGCCATTGTGGAATGTGTTCCCAGTGGAGGCCATGTTTAAAGGATCCCATTGTGGGTTGCATGTTGAGCCCTGCGTAAACCCAAACCACACTGCAGGCCGCAAACAAATGAGCCATGGGACGCATGCGGCCCATGGGCCGCGTGTTGAGAAGCCCTGATCTAAATAGTGCTTGGTCCTGCTGTGAGGGCAGGGAACTCTGTTTGATGACCTCTCGAGGTCCCTTCCAGTTCTAGTATTCTATGATTCTACCCTAGTATCTAATGCCCAAAGAGCTTTTGTCAAAGCTTTTGGCATGTATACAATGCTTAGGGCAACTCCAGATTCCAGCCCAAAAATTAATGGAAGCTCTAGCAAATTGTGGGAACAGGCCTTTCAACCTTTTGTGACAGAGATCATTAAATAATCTGCCATGTTCAAGTTCCAAACTATGAGCCTACCATATGGTTTTATCAAACACTCTGGGCCACTACAGGATCTGTCATGGCAGATTGTTTTTTAGAGCTCTTTGAAAGGTTTTTGAGTTTTCAGATAAAATGCTAAGTAAACTTTACAGGATTTGGTATGTAGGGATTTGATACGGAATACTGAAGCTTTGTACAGGCGACCCCCAACTTACAACCACCCAACTTACAACACCCCCCATTTACAACCATTTTTTTCATGCGAGATAGCTCCTAAAATGCCCCAATTTACATCTGCAGCTCGCATTTATGACAGTGTACGACGAAGGCTCCACGCATCATCCCAAAACAGGAAATGTACAAAGTCAGTCAGACTTGCCAGTCTGCAGCTGCTGCTTGGACTGCACACATCTCCACCACATCAGTCTTCACTTTTTAGGGTATGTCTACACTACAGCACTAATTCGAACTAACTTAATTCGAATTAAGCTAATTCGAACTCGTGCATCTAGACCTAAAAACTAGTTCGAATTAGCATTTTGCTAATTCAAACTAGCATGTCCACATTGAGTGGACCTTGAACCGAGGTTAAGGATGGCCGGAAGCAGTGCCGGCAGGGCATCAGATGAAGACTTAGAGCGTGGAGCTGCTGTCTCAGGCTAGCCGAGGGCTGTGCTTAAAGGGACCCGACCCCCACCCTGGACAGACAGTTCTCAGGGGTTCCCCGCTTGCAAAGCAGTCCTGGCTTGGAGTACCCTGAGTGCTCACACTTGGCACATCACAGCACTCGGCCATCAGTCCGGCTGCACTTGCCGCAGGCTGCCATCCGAGGGAGGTCAATCGGGGGGCTGCAGGAGAGCTTCCACCCCGAGGAGCCCACAGAGCCAGCCCAGTCCTCCCCATTGGGGGCTCGTACCCCATTCCTCCCTCACCTCCTTCCACTTACCCTTCCCTAGCCCCCCTTCCTGATGTAAAAAATAAAGGACACGTGTGTTCAAAAGTAGAAACTCTCTGTGACGGGCTGGAGCAACCCCGCCACTTGCTAACTCCGCCCGAGGCAGCCAGCGGGGGGGAGGCAGCGAGCGCGGCAGGCCGCCCGGTTCCCGGGCGTCTGAGCGAGAGGGGAGTGGCGCGTCATCAGGCGGCGCCTAGGCTACAGAGGCAACAGACGGAGGTGCTGCAACAGCTAACCTCCGAATTCAGGGAGCAACAGAAGCAGTTAGTGCGGGAGTTGAAGGTTGGGGCAAGGACGATCGGACCCACCACCGAAGGAGAGGAGGATACCCTGGGCCCGGTGCGACTCCCCATCAGGCTCGCCAAATTGGGGGCAGAGGACGACGCAGAGGCATTCTTGGTAACGTCTGAGCGGGTGGCCACGGTGGCCCCAGGAACATTGGGCCACCATACTCGCCCCCTACCTGTCTGGCCCGGCACAGCTCGCTTATAGGAGCTTGTCCGATCGTGACTCTTTGTGTTATTACAAGGTCAAGGAAGCGATCCTTGACCAGTTGGGCATTTCCCCAGAGACATATAGACAGAGGTTTCGGGCGGCCAAGTACGTATCAGGGGAGCGACCCCGGGTGGTCGCCCAACGGATTCGGGAAGCCGGGCTACAATGGCTGGAACCCTCCACCAAAACCGCGGCTCGGGTGGCCAACCTGGTGGTACTTGAACAGTATCTGCAAGTGCTACCTGCAGAGGACCGACAATGGGTGCGCCGGCATTTACCCGGAACCCTGGAAGAAACCGTGACGCTCATGGAGCACTTCCTGGTGGCAGAAGCACCAGAAGACCGCGTCAAGGTAGGGCCGGGTACTAACCCGGTGGGTCGGGGAGGTCCTAGCCCCAGAGGGAAGGAAGGGCAAGACAGTACGGGGCCAGGGGTTAGAAGCCCCCCCTCCCGAGGTACGGAGCGACGATTAGCCCCGGTGTGGCGCGGAACCGAGAACCGCGAGAAAGGGGAACCCTGGGCCGGCGCCAAAAGGAGCACAGAGGACATGCCGGGGACCCAGTCAAAACCAACGTGCTTCCAGTGCGGCCAGGAGGGCCACTTTCGTCGGGACTGCCCCAAGGTGGACTGCATGTACGGACAGCCCAAACCCTGGAGAGGCCCACGGCAGGAGGTAAGCCGAGCCCGCATAACAAGGCAGGTACGCCTGAATGGGGAGGCGGTGGAAGCCGTATTAGACTCAGGGTGCGGGCAGACTTTGGTGCGGAGGGACGCTCTAGGGAAAGTGATACACACCCGGCCCCCGGTGTGGATTAAGTGTGTACACGGGGAAACCCGGCCATACCCGACGACCCGGGTGAGGTTACATGATGGGAGTCAGGGCGGGGAGCTACGAGTCGCAATAATGCCCCGACTACCTTGCCCCGTATTGTTGGGTAGAGACTGGCCCAGGCTGCGACGGCTCCTAGGAGAGTGGGACCCCACCGGCCGGAGGAACGCGCAGAAGGCGTGGGCGACCCAGGAGGAAGGCGAGGGGCCGACGCCCTCGCAGGGGCCGGACAGGGAGGAGCCACGGGCAGCCCTGGAGATTGATACGGGCGATTTCCTAGCCCTGCAGCGGGAAGACCCGACGCTGCAACACGCGTGGGAGATCGCACTCACCACCTGGGGAGAGGGCGAGGGGCGACCCGAGCAGGGTCCCCACTTCGAAATCCAGAGTGACCGACTTTATCGGGTCCCAGGGACCGGGGACGGGGAGACCCAGTTAATCGTACCGAAAGTGTACCGGTGGCGGGTGATGGAGATGGCCCACGATAACCACTGGGCCGGGCACTTGGGCACCGAGAAAACCCAGCAAAGGGTGCTCCAGCGGTTTTACTGGCCAGGGGTGTACCAGGATGTTAAGGATTTTTGCAGGTCGTGCCCACAGTGCCAACGGACCGTGCAGGCCCGGGTGCCCCGAGCCGCCCTGGTGCCCATGCCACTGGTGTCGGAGCCCTTCGAGAGGATAGGCCTGGACCTGATAGGACCCCTGGAGCGCACACGAAGAGGGCACCAGTATATATCAGTAGTGGTCGATTACGCGACGCACTACCCGGAGGCCGTCCCCCTGCGTAAGACCAACGCGGCCACGATAGCTGATGAGCTTGTGAAAATGTTCGCCCAAGTCAGACTCCCGAAAGAGATCTTGACCGACCAGGGCACAAATCTGGTATCGCGCCTAATGAAGGAGCTGTGCAAATGGCTGCAGGTGAAGAAGATCCGGACCGCGGCCTACCATCCCCAAACGGACGGTCTAGTGGAGCGTTTCAATCAAACCTTGAAAGCGATGCTGCGGAGGCTGGTTCAAGACGACCCACGAGATTGGGACAAGCTACTGCCGCCCCTGCTCTTCGCGATACGAGAGGTACCACAATCCTCGGTGGGGTTCTCGCCGTTCGAACTATTATATGGCCGACGGCCGCGGGGTATACTGGACCTAGTGCGGGAAGGGTGGGAGGAACAGACATCTACCGCACTGGGAGCTGTCCAATACGTAATTAATTTGCGGGACCGCATGCAAACTATAGGGAGGTGGGCGCAGAAAAACCTGAAAAAGGCCCAAGAAACCCAAGCCCGCCATTACAATAGGGGGACGCGGCCACGGACCTTTAGTCCAGGCGACCCTGTATTGGTGCTACTGCCAGCAGGGGAGTCCAAACTGTTGGCCAAATGGCAGGGGCCGTACCGGGTGACCAAAAGGATTGGGGAGGTAGACTACGAAGTCCAAGTGGGAGGAAGGCACCGCCAGAGCCAGGTGTACCACGTCAACCTGTTAAAACGGTGGGTACCCCGAGAAGAGCCCCTAGCAGAGGCCCTGAGTACGGAAATCGAGTTCGGGCCTTGGGGCGAGGAAGAAGTTACGTGGGCGGGTAGCCCCGTGGGGGTGGAACTAAATCATGCTCAGCAGGAACAACTCCGGGCGGTGCTTCAGCGGTCGGCGGCCAGCCTGACGAGCCGGCCAGGGAAGACGACCCTGGTGTACCACGAAATTACCACGGACCCGGGGAAGAAGATAAGGGACCCGGTGCGCCCCATCCCACGGAAGTTGTGGGATACAGTCCAAAAAGAACTTTGGGATATGTTACGGTGGGGAGTGGTGGAAAAATCGCGGAGTGAGTGGCGGAGCCCCATCGTGCTGGTCCCTAAGAAGGATGGGGCCATACGATTCTGTATCGACTTCCGGAGGCTGAACGCGGTGTCTAAGTTTGACGCGTACCCTATGCCCAGAGTGGACGAGCTGCTGGAACGCTTGGGGCGGGCCGAGTATTTGTCGACGATTGACCCCACGAAGGGGTACTGGCAGCTACCCCTGGCCCCAACGGCCAGAGAGAAGACGGCGTTCGCCACCCCGTTTGGGCTATTCCAGTTTGTCACCATGCCATTCGGATTACACGGCGCGGCAGCCACATTCCAGAGGCTGATGGATGAAATCCTGGAAGATCACCATGAATACGCCACGGCATATATAGATGACATCGTCGTCTTTAGTAATTCTTGGGAGGAGCATTTACAACAGCTGGAAGCCGTCCTGCGGGCGCTCCAATGGGCAGGACTCATGGCAAATCCCAAAAAATGCCAGTTTGGGGAAAAGGGAAGTATCATATCTCGGGTACACGGTGGAGAGGGGGCAGTTAAAACCATTGTTAGATAAGGTACAAGCCATCAGGGACTACCCCCAACCCCGCACCAAGCGACAAGTCCGCCAATTTTTAGGCCTCGCCGGATACTATCGGCAGTTTATAAACCATTTTGCCTCACTGGCCGCTCCGTTGACAGACCTTACAAAAAAAGATCAACCCCAGGGGGTGGTATGGACGCCCCAAGGGGTACGGGCGTTTGAGACACTCCGCCAGTGCCTGATGTCGAGCCCGGTATTGCGGCCACCCGATTTCGAAAAGCCATTCTTGCTACAGACCGACGCCGCCGAGGTGGGGCTCGGAGCAGTCCTTGCGCAGGAGGAAGGGGGCACGGAATACCCCGTGGCCTACCTAAGCCGAAAGCTGTTCCCCAGGGAAAGAAATTATGCAGTAATAGAAAAGGAAGCGTTAGCTATTAAATGGGCCATAGACTCTTTGCGCTATTTTCTTACAGGCAATACCTTCACGCTGGTGACGGACCACGCACCGTTGAAATGGATGCAGACCATGAAAGACAGTAACGCGCGGATAATGCGGTGGTATTTAATTTTGCAACCCTTTTGTTTTGAAATTAAACACGCACCTGGTAAAGACCTGAACGCAGACTGTCTCTCGCGGCTGCCGGGTGACGAGCAACCGGAGAGCGCAAGGACTGCAGGAAGGGGGAGGTGTGTGACGGGGTGGAGCAACCCCGCCACTTGCTAACGCCGCCCGAGGCAGCCAGCGGGGGGAGGCGGCGAGCGCAGCAGGCCACCCGGTTCCCGGGCGTCTGAGCGAGAGGGGAGTGGCGCGTCATCAGGCGGCGCCTAGGCGCGCCGGCGGTGACATCACGGGCGTGACGCCGGAGGGGGAGGGGGGAACCCGGAAGTGGGGCGAATGGCTAAAAGGCGCGGCAGCGGCCAGAGCAGGGGAGGGAGGCCGAGAGGGTCCCGGCGCCGGAGGTGGAGAGAGGGAAGAAGCCCAGGCAAGGGGGAACTCCGGAGGATGAGTCCCCGACTGGGGCTGAAGGGCGATTTCCGCGGTCATGGGCCGACGGAGTGGAGCAAGACCCAGGGCGGGCCGTGGAACCCGGGAGCAGGTGTGTTTGGGGTACTAGCCCCCCTGCTACCACTGAGAGGGACACTCTCGGTGTTAGGGCCCTGGGTCGGGGTCCGGAGAGAGGGTGGGCCCGGACCCCCCACTCCGCCCAGGAGGTTCAGAACTGGGCGGCACGTTGAGCAACTCGGAGTATCAGTGGGTTGAGGGGCGGCCCACGCCCCCCACCCCGCGACACTCTCTTTATTGAACAAAACTCGGGGAGACTGGGAAAAGGAGGTGGGAGAGGGTGTGAGAGGGGAGGGCAACTAAAATGATTAGGGGTTTGGAACAGGTGCCATATGAAGAGAGGCTAAAGAGACTGGAACTTTTCAGCTTAGAAAAGAGGAGACTGAGAGGGGATATGATAGAGGTCTATAAAAGCATGAGTGGTGTGGAGAGGGTGCATACAGAAAAGTTCTTCATTAGTTCCCATAATAGAAGGACTAGAGGACTCCAAATGAAATGAATGGGTAGCAGGCTTCAAATTAATAATAGAAAGTTCTTCTTCACAAGGCAAATAGTCAACCTGTGGAACTCCTTGCTGCAGGAGGCTGTGAAGGCTAGAACTATAACAGAGTTTAAAGAGAAGTTAGATAAATTCATAGAGGTTGGGTCCATGGAGTGCTATTAGCCAGGGGATAGAAATGGTGTCCCTGGCCTCTGTTTGTGGAAGGCTGGAGATGGATGGCACGAAACAAATGGCTTGGTCATTGTCTTCAGTCTATCCCCTCCGGGGTAGCTGGTGTTGGCCGCTGTCGGCAGACAGGCTACTGGGCTAGATGGACCTTTGGTCTGACCCAGTACGGTCATTCTTATGTTCTTATGTTCTAAGCTCAAGGCTCAGGGTTGGGGGTCTCACTGGACCACCTTGATTTTCATGCAAACCTGGTCCTGGGTGGCCAGGCTGGCAGCTATCCTGCCCTAGACAGCCACTTTCCTGTGCCTAGTGTGGAGGTCGTGGACGTTGGAGGCTTCCCCCCAAACCTCGATGAGGTCCACGATCCCCGCACTAGACCAGGCAGGCGCCCGCCTCTTGCGGCCCCAGGCAGGCTCCTGGGAGCCGCCAGCCTGGTCCCAGGAAGAGGGGGAGGGCTAAGTGGCAGCGGGTAGCTGGCTCATGCCGTGCCAGGTGCAGGGTCTGCTGGCTGGGTGCTGGCAGGCTTGCACCTGGCATGGGCACCGTAGCCAGCCCGTGCCCCTTTAAGGGCTCCGGGGCCGGGAGGGGGGCAGAAGAGTTTCCCTGGTGGTGCCCAGAGTGGCCACCAGGGAAAGCTGTAGAGAGCTACCCTCCCACTAGTTCGAATTAAGTGGCTACACAGCCCTTAATTCGAACTACTTAATTCGAACTAGGTGTTAGTCCTCGTAGAATGAGGTTTACCTAGTTCGAATTAAGCGCTCCACTAGTTCGAATTAAGTTCGAACTAGCGGTTTGCATGTGTAGCGCCTATGAAAGTTAAGTCGAACTCACGGCTGTTAGTTCGAATTAACTTTGTAGTGTAGACATACCCTTAGTTATTTTTGTGCATTATTTGAACTATTTAGTTCAGTTTTCCTCCATTTCCGTAGTCAATTTTGGTATTTTTAGGGTATGAAATGGATTTCCAGAAACAGAACCACCATTTATAACATTGTACCCATGGGAAATAAGGTTCGAGCTATGACGGCTCGAGTTATGACGGTTCTCCAGGAACCAATTATGTAGTAAGTGTGGGAGTTGCCTGTATGCTGTTGAAGTTCCAAAGAGATTAATAGGTATGTACTCACTAATACGTCTTTAGGTTTGCCAACTTTTTGACCCAACACCCTTGCTCCACCCCTTCTTTGAGGCCCCAAGCTCGCTCGCTCATTTTCATCCATCTGAGAAGGAACCCTTTTCAACCGGGTGTTTGGTTGACAACTGGACTCTTGGCAACCCTATTTATTTGTTTGGTAGAATCACCTAGAAGGAGGGATTTTTCACCCTCTTCTCTCCTCCAGTACTTAATCTTTGTAATGAGGGTATTTGATAAGGTCACTAGTTGCGTCAAATGCAATATTTAAAGGTGTCTGAAAAAAACAGTGGAGTCATAATCAGGATGTGACAGATTTGGCAAGGCAGTACTTAAGAGGACATCTCAGCAACCCGCTTTGATTTTTTTTTGCCAGTTCTGTGACATCCAGCTACCCTTCCACACACAATTTAAACTCTGGTCCAGTGTGATAGTGGATTTGTATTCTGGACACTTATACACAAGAAGTTGGATTTTGAGCATTAGTTTTCACAGGTACTAACTGTAATAACCTTAAATATAGAGTGGGTGCTATTGGAAACTAGCTATAGGGCAAAATACATGGACTCTTGCCATGCCATGAAAATGCAGAAAATCTTAATCTCAGAAACGTTATTTGCAGACTAAACCTTTGTAGTATTGCATCTGCCAGAGATGAGTTTATGGCCACCCTATATCTATTTTATGACCTTGTCACTTTTCAGTATTTGTGCTTTCTGTCATGTAAAAATGTCAGACAATACCGGACACCTGCAATGTCCGGTATTTTCTGATTTTTTTGGCTGCGCACCAGACAGAAGCCTCGCGTGGATGGGGAGAGCACCTGGGAGTCCCAGCTGGGAGGCAGGGCTGCGATTGCCACCGGGAGCCCTCAGTTGGTTGAGTGTGAGGAGGAGGGATGCCCGGGATGGGCAGCGCCCCGGGATCTGCTAGTGGCCAGGTCAGTCCCGCTCCCCGCCAGCGATTTGCTCACCCCTCCCTCCCTTCCCGGCTGGCCGGTTCTCCCCCCACTTCCCATCCTGATCTTCCCTGGCCAGCCTCCCTACACCGCCCCCCAACTCTGCTTCCCGCTGGCCGGTTTCTCTTCCTGATCTCCCCCAGCCAGCGCCACTGCACCCCTGCCCCCGCCAGCTCTGCTTCCCGCCTCCCTTCCTCCAGCCCGCCCCTTCCTCCCAGCCATCCCCATGGCCCTCGACCTCCCCCCAGCTCTGCTTCCCACCCCCCTTCCTCCCGGCCAGCCCCGCTGCCCTCCCGGCCAGTCCCTCCCCTTCCCCCCCACGATCAAGTGTGTCTGGTTTTTTGGGAGGGGGGGTCTACCTGGTAACCCTACCTATCTAAAGTGTTTATATTTACATTACGTACAAGGAAATGAGGTACAGAGTGATATACCCATCTTCAATTCAGTAACAAAACCAAGAACAAAATCCAGGAGTTCTGACTTTCAATCCCAAGTATTTAAACCAGGGGTGGGGAACCTTCCCAATGCCAGGGAGAAGCCCTGAGCCTCAGGGCTGGATCCAGGCATGCCAGGGGTCGCATCCAGCCCCTGGGCCGTATATTCCCAAACCCTGCTTTAAACAATGAATCCTAACATTTTGTCAGTAGAGAGACATTTTTTGTTATGTTTTATTTTGTTTAATCTGTGGTTTTGATGCCATTGTATGTGTGTCTTCCACTCACCAAGGCTACGTCTAGACTGGCATGATTTTCCGGAAATGCTTTTAACGGAAAAGTTATCCGTTAAAAGCATTTTCGGAACAGAGCGTCTAGATTGGCATGGACACCTGGCAACCCTATGATAGGTGGTATTAGAATTAATTATTGTAAAACATTAGGATATCTGACAAAAGAGGTTATGTATGTCCAAAATGTGTTGTTTTTACAAAATGAAATAAATACATGGTTCTTCCTTTCCCTTTTGTATTAGGGGGCCATAGTTAACTTGAAATCTAAACAATCTCAAAGAGCAAGTTAAAAATAGTTCTTCTTTGGATAAGTCTCTGTATCTTTTCATATGCACCAAGAGTGCAGCCTAGGATACACCCTTGAATACTCTGTGAATGTGGAAAGTCCCTCACAAAAACCTCAGGTTACAGGTGAGTAACCTTGGTTTTCAGACACTATTATTATCTAGGTGTGTGTATATATATAATACTATAATGTGTAAAGTCCATTTGGAATTGGGACTTTATTTGTGCTTGGCACTATACAAACACTAACTCAGAAAAAGGTCACTTCCTCAAAAATCAAGTCCCCCTGACAATGTTTGTAGTTGTACAATCATCTTTTTTATTTTAATACAGTAAAAGCTTTTTCTCCCTCATATCTTGGTAGGGTTGCCAGAGGGTTTCAGCGAAAATACTGGACACACTTGACATTACATCACAATCTACATTACAGGCAGCAGACCAGGGAGACGCGGAGCGGCTTTTCTCAGCAGACACCTTAGCTTGAGAATAAAGGACTGAGGGAAGTGAGGTGAGGGAGAATAAAACTGAGGTCTGGAGAAATGTTTGGCTAGAGTTTCCCCTACAATATGTACCAGTTCCGACTTACATACAAATTCAACTTAAGAACAAACCTACAGTCCCTATCTTGTACGTAACCCGGGGACTGCCTGTACATCCTATTTAGAAAATACCAGACATTTATATTTTCTCAATTTGTTTCCCGAACAGAAAGCTCAAATACTGGAATGTCTGGTTCGAAACTGGACACCTGGCAACCCTATATTTTGGGCCCCATCTAGATGGGGCCAAATGGTGGAGAAACCTCCTCATGGAAAGAGGTATACAGGGCCCCCCAAAAGAGCGCATTTGCTCTTCTGCAAAAATAAGTGGAAGAATAAACTCATTCCCTTCGCAGTGTAGGTGTACCCGAGGGCTGTGTCTAGACTCGCCAGTTTTTCCGGAAAAGCAGCCACTTTTCCGAAAAAACTTGCCAGCTGTCTACAGTGGCCGCTTGAATTTCTGCAAAAGCACTGACGATCTCATGTAAGATTGTCAGTGTTCTTGTGGAAATACTATGCTGCTCCAGTTCGGACAAAAGTCCTTTTGTGCAAAACTTTTGCGCAAAAGGGCCAGTGTAGACAGCCCAGATTTGTTTTCCGCAAAAAAGCCCCAGTCGCGAAAATGGCAATCGGGGCTTTTTTGCAAAAAAGCGCGTCTAGATTGGCACGGATGCTTTTCCGCAAAAAGTGCTTTTGCAGAATAGCGTCCATGCCAATCTAGACGCTCTGTTCCGAAAATGCTTTTAACGGATAACTTTTCCGTTAAAAGCATTTCCGGAAAATCATGCCAGTCTAGACGTAGCCTTGGTGAGTGGAAGACACACATACAATGGCATCAAAACCACAGATTAAACAAAATAAAACATAACAAAAAATGTCTCTCTACTCTCTGGGTTTATTTGTAATAGTAATCATCATTTACAAAAATCAGTGAGATTTTTTTAAAATTGACTGTATCCCCAAACTCCCTAACTACGTTCTCATCATCTCCATCTCTCTTCAACATAAATTATCTTGTGGAGCAATTGATGTCCTATTTATATATAAGAGAATATGTCAGAGAAGACTCCACCACCTTCCTATTTACCTACATTTATTTTGTCTTCTTTAATCTAGTCATAAAATCATCACTGTTATCTCACTACAAGCAAACTAGCTTAGAACAAGTACTGTAGTTCTTTGCTGACTGGTTCCCTCAATCCCCTCTGCCCTATGAAAGAGTGAGATAGTTTAAAACTCCTTGGAGCTTTTAAAAAACAGTTGTAGGAAAGCTACCGTGCAATATTGGGCTCTAATTAGCTCAAATTTCTTCCTGTCAGGAACCTGGACAATGAAAATGCAGACAATAAGAACTCAGTAAGCTTAGCAAAACCAGCCTCTGCTGGGTCCAATTTTGCACTTGAAAAAAACTCCTAGTATGTTATATAAACTTTGGGTGTACAAATAAAATGATGAAGGTGTTGGCCATTTAAAGTTAGCTATATTTTCATCTATCCAGTTAGGCAATTTTTGTTTATTATCCATACATGACATACTAAGAAAACGTGGTAATCTATTTTGTTACTATATTTTTGAGCAGCCATAGGTTTTATACAATTAGAAATTGTAACTGCTGTAGAATTGTTTTTTCTTAAGGGATGCTCAGATACTTCAATGAGGTGCACAATACAAGAATCTATTAGAATACAATAGAATATTGGAACCTTGGCTATACTATTGTTCTACAGGTAATATCTAATCCCCTGTGTAGATCCACTACACCGTGACTGTACTTGTATGGCTTCATTTACTATGTTATCAGCCTATATTGAATCAAAGTTTTCACTTTCTTAAATACATTATTATTCATATGGTTTGAGCTTTGAGTTTTGTCCCTGGCTCCGACACTGATGGCCTCTGTGGTTTGGGGCTTTTCTTTCCCTTATTTTCATTTCTTTATTAACGTTTTTCTTTCTTTCATCTTCTTCTTTCATTGTTTTCTCCCTCCACTTTCTTTTATATTAGTACTACAGTAAAAGCTCTGTTATCTGGCACGTTGGAAGAATGGGGTGTGTGTTGGTTAGCTCAATATTCTGATTAACAGAAATTTATACTTTACCAATGCAATACCAATGTTCAAAGAATTAGAATACAATAAAATTAATAAAGTATAAAATACTATACAGGTACTCACCAATCCAGTAGCTGCACTACACTGCAGAGTGATTGATTTCTTGAAGCACTTAACCAACTGTATAGAAAACTGTACCTATATACACTTATCTTATGACTCCAAATATCATCATGGGCAGCATACGGCATACATCCAGATCACCAAAAATACACTTAACTCTAAAACTATACTGCACATAACTTAATCTTTCTTTGATTCAGAAGGTACTTAAGGATCTTTCAGTGCCTCAAGGTCATCATTATAAACCTCAGTTATCATGGTAGATGTGGAACATAGGTGGGCAATAATTTTGAATGGGGAGAGCCACTTGAAGAATTTTGTAAGAGGTCCAGGGCTGTACTTCTATGATTTAAGTGAGTAGATGCTGGGTCTGGGATGAAGGTTGGATGCAGATAAAAGGGAGCTTGGGGTAGTGGATTGTGGTGCAGGGTCTGGAATGGAGTTGTAACCTGGAGGGGGGGGGGGTGCAGAGAGTTTGGGTTATGACGTGGGACAGGAGAGGATTGTGATTTGATGTAGGAGAGGGTGCACAGGGTTTGGGTTGTAACCTGGGACAGGGAGTTGGGGCGCAGGAGGGGGTAAGGTGACAGGTGCAGGCTCTGGCTGGAAGACGTTTAGAGTATGAATGAAGCTCCTGGCCAGCAGCCCAGCGGAACCCTTGGGCAGGCTTCCTGGCTACTGCAGCCCCACACACCACTCAGAGTGGCTGGCTGCTGAAGCCATGTGCGTCTCTGCGCTGCATGCCCTGCTGTGGGGGGGCATCCTTGGCTAGTTTCCAGACAATGGGAGTTGCAGGTATTGTGCTGGGGGAGGGGGCAGCATGTGGCGACTCCTTCCCGCCCCCCCAGGGGTGTGTGCAGCACAGAGATGCACATGCTGACCCCAGCAGCTGGCCACTTTGAGCGGAGTATGGAACGTGGCAGGACATTAGAGGCCCAGAGTATCGTGGTGGGCTGGTTCTGATGGCCATATTTTGCCCAACCCTGATGTAGAAGGTGTAGGGGGTTGGGCAGAATCTATAAAGATCCAATGACATACTCTGGAAGTTGCTTTTTTGAATAAATCCATGATATCAGCTTGCCTGTTTATCTTCTGCCTCTTTTGCATAAAAGTGGAGTGCAGAATGGGCAATTGCATAATGTGCTGGGCAGTATACTAGTCCTGGTTATTAGACTGAAGATTTGTATTGGGAAATATCAGAAATGCAGGCTAATTGAGCTTTCTGGTTAATTGAGTGCCAGATAACAAAGCTTTTACCACATTCTCTTTATATATCTACATTTTATTTATTCCATTTTTGCACCACGCATTTCTCTGCTTTTTTTAATCCACAGCTTTATACAGACTGATGGAGCAACTTTTTTCTTCTCATCTTTCCTAGCTTTTGTCATTTCCACCACCTTTTTCTTCTCTCTCTCTCTCTGGGTATGTCTACACTACCCCGCTAGTTAGAACTAGCGGGGTAATGTAGGCATACTGCACTTGCAAATGAAGCCCAGGATTTGAATTTCCCGGGCTTCATTTGCATAAGCGGGGCGCCGCCATTTTTAAAACCCCGCTGGTTCGAACCCCGTGCAGCGCGGCTACACAGGGCACGAACTAGGTAGTTCGAACTAGGCTTCCTAGTTCGAACTACCATTACTCCTCGTGGAATGAGGAGTAATGGTAGTTCGAACTAGGAAACCTAGTTCGAACTACCTAGTTCGTGCCCCGTGTAGCCGCGCTGCACGGGGTTCGAACCAGCGGGGTTTTAAAAATGGCGGCACCCCGCTTATGCAAATGAAGCCCGGGAAATTCAAATCCCGGGCTTCATTTGCAAGTGCGGTATGTCTACATTACCCTCCTAGTTCGAACTAGGAGGGTAGTGTAGACATACCCTCTCTCACTCATGCTTTGTTATTCATTCCCTACTCCACAGCTAACTATTGAACATTATTTCTCCATCCTTGATCTCCTTCCCATCAGGCACCTTTCTTTCTTTCTTTCTTTCTTTCTTTCTTTCTTTCTTTCTTTCTTTCTTTCTTTCTTTCTTTCTTTCTTTCTTTCTTTCTTTCTTTCTTTCTTTCTTTCTTTCTTCCCATTACCCAATTCTCCCAATGTTTTATTTCTTGGATTCACCCATCACTTTACTCCTTTATACCCCTTTAAATGCCAACTGTCCCCTTTTGGCCTCACCCAACCTAGAGAAAATTTTTCCTCTCACTTTCAACTCCTCTGTTTCCCACCATCCTTTTCTGGGCCATCTCTAGTTTCTCCCAGCCACTTCCCAATAACTACATAGCAGCACCAAGAAAGTAAGAGCTACTGCTAGGGACCTCTTTTCTCCCACCTCCATATTGCTGCACTGGAAAGATTGGCTATATGATATATAGTTTTCCTCTCTCTCCCAACTGTCAAAAATGTCCTTTTATTGCTACTTTTCCACTCTATTGGATTTGGATATTATTAATGTTACACTCCACTTGTGTCCTAGTTATCACCAGCTGTCACAGTTGTCCTGCCAAACTGCCTATAACTGTTACCAGTTGCCACAGATTTCCCTTCAGCTTCACCAGCTTCCATGGCCACCAGTGGCCACGTTTTCCTCCAACTGTCTTTAGGTACAAGTGTCTCTCCAACAGACAGTCAACAGTTAACACTGTTACAGATTTCTTTCCAATGGACCTTCTGACATCAATTCCCATCTCCCAGCAACTAACACAGCCACAAACTTCCTCCTAAATGCCACTGTCATCAACTACCATGTGTCCCTCCATGCAATCTTTTGCCACTGGTTGCTTCCAACTGCTGATAACATCAGTGGCAACAGGCATTCTACATACTTCCACTATCACCAACAGCTACAGATTTCCCTCCAACTGCCATTAATTTTCATCAGTTACCACAGGTGTCCCTTGAACTGATGCCATCATCAATTACTATTAGTGTTCCTCACACCCACAGGATCACCAACTGCCACAGGAGTCTCTTCAAATTTGCCACTAATTTCCAATTTCTATTGTCTCCAACTGCTTCTGTCATCAGCTGCTGCTGGTTGCCCTCTTACTGTCCCAAATGCCATACTATCAAATTCACATTTGCCACAACTGTCCCTCTACTGTCATCTAATGCCACTATCATGGATTTCCCTGTAATTCCTATTAACTGACACAAACTTCCATACAGATATAGTCAGTCAAGACACAGTTGAGAGGGAATTTCATGCAATCTTTTGACACTTAAGGGGTCAATGGCTACACTATGCTTAAGTTGACAAAAGTCATGTTGCTCAGGAGTATAAATAGCTATCCCCCTGAGTGACATAACTTATGCAGACTTAAGCGATAGGGAAGAGTTCTCTCCTGTCAGCTTAGAGTAGCCACACTACATAGCTGCAGTGGTGCTGCTATAAGCTGTCTAGTGCAGCCATAGCCTTAACTAAGCCTACAGGGGCATTACAAGTACAAGCTGTCATATTTCTTCTCAAAGATCTTCTATGCGGCTGAGGTAAACAGAAAGAGCTGCTATAACAGTAATTTGTGGCATGAGTTTGTTGTGTCTCCCTTTCAGTATGAAGTTTATGCTGCTTTGTTCCATTCCTTTTTACTTTAATTATTGTCCCCGCATGCTAATCCCTCTCTAACAGGTAAAACATTTAAAACTACTCTGAAAACTTTTTTCATTATACAGGAGGAGGGAAAGGGGGACGGGACATGTGTGTGTATACAAAACTGGAGACCCATAAGCATCACCACACATGTAAAAAAATATGTAAGACTAGCAGATGTGGATCTTTAACTGAGGTAATCTTTTTTTTTTAAATAAATGAAAAATGTACATGCTTTATTTCAACAATTGTAATTTTTTTAAATGAAGGAAAATGAAGGCTGGAGCGAGGATTTGGGGGTAAGGAGAGGCAAGGGGCAGAGGGATGGGAGATGTGGGGGGCTCAAGGCCCATGACAGCAAGGGTTGTACTGCTCTGGCAGTGGCTCCTCCCAAGGAGCTGAGACTGTGCTCTCTGGAGGGAGGCTCCTGCTAGTAGAGGGAGAATCCAGGTCTGCACGCTTGTCAGGTCAGGGCTGGGGCTCTGCGGGGCGGCCCTGGCCTGAAGCAGCCACCCCCCGAGACCTGCAGCCTTTTGGGAGGCACAACCCCCAACCTGCTGCTGTCTTCCCCCGTGGCCTGCAGCTGCTCCTGAAGGACCTTGCTTTTGGGGCAGTGGCCACCGCATGCTGTAGCCTCTGCAGGCTGGCCCCAGCCTCCAACTACCTCCCTTTCCTATAGCTGGTCTGGGGGGCATGGCGCTTCAGGGGTTACCCTTGGCCTCCAGCAGCCCCCTACATCCTGCGGCCTCTTTGGAGGAGCACCCCAGGGGGCTGGCCAGGTTCTGTGGGCTGTCCCCAGCCTTCAGGGTCCCCCGGTGGCCTGCAAACTATTGGGGGGGGCCTAGGCCTAGGAACTGCTCCCAGCCTCTAATGGTCACCCTGCAGCCAGCAGGTTTTGTGGGGGAAGGAAAGGCTCTGGGGCCTGCCACCTCCTCCAGCAGCCCCCCTTGCAGCCTGCAGGCTCCAGGGGCTTCCCCCTCTCTAGCTGCCCCCTATGGCCTGCAAGCTGTCTGGAGGCTACCCCCTCCTCCTCCAGAGCCCTCCCCCATCACCCTGCAGGCTCTCCACAGAGGTCATGCTCCGGGTTTGGGATAGGAGGTTCCTTACTTGATCTGGAGGTAAGCAAGATGGCAGAGCCTCAGCCCTGCTGAACACTTTCTTGTGCTGCAGCTGTCCCTGCTGGCCATTCTCAGTATTGTATCCTCTGTGCCCCTCCCTTTCACATTCCTCTACTGTCTGCCCCCACCCTTTCCATGTTATTGAAAACCATCTCATTCCCAGAACTTCCCATTTTCCAGGCACAACCAAACCTTGGTTTAAGTCAGGGTAAAAGGAAACCGCATATCAAATTTGGTGGTCCTACCTCTTATGGTTTAGGAGTTCTTGAACAAAAGGACTCTCAGGCAGATACACTCTAAAATAGATATGGAAATAGATATAGATAGGGAATGGGGACTATTAGATTAAATTCAACTTGGCTACATTTTCTCAGCTATCTCATACAAAATAATTATCACTCATGCCTCTGAACTGATGTCATTATTAAATTTTCATTATTTTTGCTTGCCCTATTTTTCATAGTTTTTAACTTTCCTACAGACCTCAGTTAAATACACCTTAACAGATCTAAATTGAATGATCTCGTTTAGAGAAGTTTCTAATTGATAGCTTTCAAGGATACAGGTATTTAAAATCAGCCTTTTGTGCATCAGTCTAATTATATATTTTATTTAGAGCCAAGTTATGAGAATCTAATCAAAACATGAATAGAAAGTTTTTTAACAGCAGAAAACGATCACATTTAAAAACTAATGTTTATTTTCAAATATGTTGTTTTTTAATTCACATACCCCATTTTTTAAAATTTTGTACATTGTTAATGTCTGCCTCCAGGGCTTCATTTGTGAAAATGTAATGTGTATGTGTGCATTCACACACCTGCATGTGTACTCCAGGGTCAGAAGGAGAGGTCTGTGCTCTTCATGCTGAAAGATCTCTGCTATCCATGCTGTATTAATCATAAAACACCATGGTGAAGGGGGAAAATTGCTCTCCATGCCACGGAGAATAACACTGCAGTGCCCTAGAAAAGGGGAAAACATCTGTGCATGCTATGTAAGATTCCTACAGGGCCTCCCCCTTTTGTAGAGCTGGTGGAGGGCAGGTTATAACAAACTTTTGAGGGATCTGTGCACTCTGTATTATAGCTCACTCAATATTACAGGGCTCTAGAGGACACCATAGCCCCTGAGGGAATAGCTCTTCCTGCTGTAGGGCTCTGTGTGTGTGTGGTAGAGGGTGTCTCTGCCTACTGTGAAATTGAAGGGAGTATGAGGATCACTAACTAAGGGTGCGTCTACACTGCACACGTGTATAGCTTATTTTGAGTGTATTTTGAAATAGCTTATTTCCAAATTTGGCGGTCTACACAAAACACACTGCTATTCTGAAACGTCCCTTAATTCTTGAGGAATTAGGTTTATAGGCACATCGGAATAGCAAAAAAAGGCTATTTTGAAATAATGGGCTTGTTTAAAATAGCGATTTAAACACCACTGTGTAGCACCGCAGTGGAAATGTACCCTGGCCATGGTAGGGCTGTGAGGTTCATGCTCCCTTATTATAAAGCCCTGGGCTGTCTCTAGACTGGCCACTTTTTCCAGAAAAACTTTTGCGCAAAAGGACCAGTGTAGACAGCAGAGATTTGTTTTCCGCAAAAAAGCCCCGATCGCGAAAATGGCGATTGGGGCTTTTTTGCGGAAAAGTGCGTCTAGATTGGCCACGGACGCTTTTCCGCAAAAAGTGCTTTTGCGGAAAAGCGTCCTGCCTATCTAGACGCACATTTCCGAAAATGCTTTTAACAGAAAACTTTTCCGTTAAAAGCATTTCCGGAAAACCATGCCAGTCTAGACATAGCCCTGGACTCTCTGGCTACAGGAATCCTGAAGGATTAAGTAAGGATATTCAATACTCCAGGATCTTGAAGCATCTTTATCTTCCTATTGTGACCCTATGGTTGGGGGAGAGGGGCTGGGGAAAATGTGTTCTGTTTTGTCTCTATTGCAGACATCTTGGGGGCTTTTCTGTGCTGCAGAACTGGAGGGAGCACTGTGTGACCCTAATTGGGAAGTGATTTGCACTCCCAGCAGCAGAGTGCTGGGGGGATCCTCTATGCTGCACTGCTGGCATGGGGTCCTCTGGGCCCAGGTAGCTACCATACTTTTATTGTCTCTGGTAATCTGACAGTGTGTTGTGGCACCCTGAAAGGTACAGCTTGTGGAGCAATGACAAACATGAGAATTTAGATTTTCAGAGGGAAAAGTTTCTAGTCTTTGCGGTTGTACGGTATGAGCCCAGCCTGTCACGTCAAAGCCTAACACACCTGAAGGCAAAGAAACATCCCAAAAGTCTCATTCTCAGAATCCCATGAGTTGGGAGGAAGCTGCTTCATGCTTGAGGACGGTGGGTCGGGGCACAGGAGGAGCGTGGCCAGTCCCAAAGAGGGGTGTGCAGGAATCTGCTGGAGTGCAGACTGGCTATGGCTCTCACCCCGCCCCGCAGTCCAGTGCCCGCATTGGAGCGCGGTTAGGCGGCTAAAGTCCCGGCTCAGGCTCTCCACCCCGCGGCGCAAGGGGCAAGCAGCCGCACGTGGCACCCACCGCCGGCAGGATCACGTGACTGCCGTCTGACCCTGGCGTTGTCTGGTCAGCGAGGGAGAGGCGCATGCGCGAGCTGGCACCAGCCACCCCCCCCCCTCTCTCCCACACCCCCCTCCCGTCTCTCGCTCTCTCCGCCCTATATAAGGCGCCGACGGACACAGCGGGGCTCCTGCGTCCGCAGTGTGTGTGAGGGAGCGAGGCTGGGCGCGCGCGGTGCGGCGCTACCTGAGCGGCCTCTAGTCCGGGCCTAGGCAGCGCGCGGAGCCAGCCGCTTTCTCCTCAGCCAGGGCCGCGCGGCCGGCCCCGGTGGAGCCATGAGCTCGGGCACCCCCTACATCGGGAGCAAGATCAGCCTCATCTCCAAGGCGCAGATCCGCTACGAGGGCATCCTCTACACCATCGACACCGAGAACTCCACTGTGGCGCTGGCCAAAGGTGAGGGGTGGGCCTCCTCCGCCGGGGGGGGGGGGTCTTCTCCACGGGGCGCAGAGCGCGGTGCTGGCCCCCGCGGGGGGGGGGAGTTGGGCCTAGGCTGCCGTCCCGCTGCTCCATGACGCGTGGGGGTGTCAGGCTCGGTGGCACCCCAGGGGCGGTGGAGGGAGCTACGCGGGAC
The DNA here is from genome assembly GCF_052426305.1 of Pelodiscus sinensis. Classification (NCBI taxonomy): domain Eukaryota; kingdom Metazoa; phylum Chordata; order Testudines; family Trionychidae; genus Pelodiscus; species Pelodiscus sinensis. Next base: position 11,573,894 of record NC_143068.1, on the reverse strand, counting down.
AGGCTGAGCTGGGGCCGGGAAACCCGTCGTGGCTTCCCCCCTTCCCCCAGGCTGTGGGGTTCGCGCAGTGCCCCCCCCCCCCCCCGCCGTGCTTCCTCTCGCTGGTGCCTGGCGCTCGGCTTCCGTCCGTGTCCAGTCTCTGCTGGTATCTGGGCTACTGGTTCAGCCCCCGACCGCCCGAACAATGCGCCCAGCCTCCTGGCGAGGGAGGTGTAAACAGGCAGCAGCTGGAGCCGAGCTGCTGTGCTGGGGCTGTCTGGCGAAAGCCCCAGGGACCCCCGCATCTTGTTACAGTCTGGGGATGGCTGGCTTCGGCTCTGAAATACCAGCCTGCTCAAGCAGACTGAGGCGCGGCAAAGCCTAAATTACAGCCGGAGTCCGGTTCGTTTAGCTGTGGCTTCTTTCATGATGGAGCATTTGATTAATTACTTTCCTCCGTGCGAGAGCTGTATCCTACAGTAGGGAGCATGGCTTGCACTGCAAATGCAAGAAAGTCCCATATCCCTAGAGAACTGCTGGGTGCACTTCTGGATGGTGTAGTTGGTGGAAGTATTACAAGGGTTTTTTGGACACTTTCATTTCTCAAGCATAGTGCTACAATTCTTTACACAGAAAGATCTGCTAATATTGGAAGGTCTCCTGTTAGGCTTAACCATTCTTTTCTTTTACAATAATGTAGTCTCTGGTCATAATAACAAACTCTGGTCATCTGAAGAAGTGGGCTGTTCTCATGATACCATCTACGTATTTTGTTAGTCTATAAAAGTGCTACTAGATTACTTGTTTTTTTAAGTTTTCAAATTCTGTTCTAACAAATAGAACACTAAAGATCAATTTCATGTACTTTCTATTACTCTCCCAAACTAAACATTACAGAATTATTCTATCATTCAAGTAACAGATGAGTATGCACATATAAAATCATATTTTCTACTAGATTTTTTTGTGTGTAAAACTGATTACAATCTAAATCGTGGGTCCTCGTCTTAATTCTTGTGATCAAGAATTGGATTATGTTCAAATAATTGTAGTGCTCTGGAATAGTAACTTCTTGTGCAATGCCCTTTTAAATCAGATGTAGAATCTTCAGTCTATTTACCTGTGTTTTGATCTTCTGTGTTGCAGACTGCTGCTTCATTTACTCCTTATTTTGCTATCTGTTCCTGGGTATACTGAATCTCCCTTTGTCTATCTCTTACCTTCTGCTGCCACCTAAACAAGTGACTCCCAAATCTGCTTGTCAGTTTGGTTTGCATCTCATATGGTGTCTAACTAAATTTCTTACGAGACCTTGGAAGGTCATTGAGTCCAACACCCTGCCCAAAGCAGGACCAATACCAACTAAATAAAGCCCTGGCTGAGATAGTCAAGCTGAGACTTAAAAACCTCTAGGGATGGAGATTCCACCACCTCCCTTTGTAAGCCATTCTAGTGCTTCACCATTCTATAGTGAAATAGTTTTTCCTAATAGCCAACCGAGACCTCCCCAATTGCAATTTGAGACCATTGCTCCTTGTTCTGCTATCAATCACTACTGAGAACAGCTTCTCTCCTTTGTCTTTGGAACTTCTCTTCAGGAAGATGAAGGCTGCTACCACGTACTCCCTCACTCTTCTCTTCTGCAGACTAAACAAACCCAAATCCCTCAGCCTCTCCTGATAGGTCATGTGCTCCAGCCCCCTAATCATTTTGGTTGCCCTCTGCTGAGCCCTCTCCAGTCACCTCCTCTATCCTTTTATTCCCCTCGCCTATCTCAATACAGCCTCTCCCCGAGTTACGAACGAGTTATGGACCAAACACTTGGCCATAACTCAATCTGTTCGTAACTGAGACCCAATTGAGTTACATAGCAACCGTGCTGTTTGTAACTTGGGGATCACCTTTACGAACGCTCCATGGGCCCTTTGGTCGTAAATGTGAATGGTTGTAACTCGACCATTGTAACGCAACCATTTGCAACTCCGGGACGGGCTGTATAAGCTTGTTTTCTTGTACCTTTAGTTTTGTTTTCTCTCTATTCACACTTCACCCTCTCATTTTCCTAATGGGAGGGGGAAAAAGACAGTTTGTAATGCTCAACTTTCCTCACAATCACTTTTCCTCCCCAGTCTGAAGAATTACTGCTACAAGTCAAATTTCTAGGTCTCAAACTTTAATCCTTCTGCTAGCAATCTCTTATTGCATCATATTCAAGGACCCCATCTTATCATACTATAAAGTATTCAGGGGATCCAAGCAATCTTTCCTGGTCTACAGGTTCTATGTGGACCAGGAAAGACTACCTAATCCAGAAAATCTGATCAAGAAAATTAACTTGGACACTTGAACATACTTACTTTTTATTGAATTTTAAACATGACTAACATCAAATAATATCTACCTCTAAAGAGCATGCATGTGTCTGAAGCTATGGACGTCTCCTGGCTTCTTTACATACAGTCCATTACTTAAGTTTTGTAGAGGATATGGTGAAAGGAATGGAATTCAAATGGATGCCAGCAGGGCTATGGCTGCTTTGTCTTTTAAACTCAGGTCCTGGTATCCATATATACAAACACAATTTTCTTTCCCTATGTCCTGTCTACACTGCTGATTCAGGATCTCTTTTTTGTAATCAGTGAGATGTAGCAGTCTCTTCTGTAGCCTTTGCTTGCCACTTAGCACTCACTACTTCAGAGCTTAAGTGGAGTTCCTGTCACAGGACTTCTCTACTAGCAGAATGTCTTCATACTGATTACATCTGTGAGGGGAAACATGCTGTTTTCCATAGAAATAAAATTATAGGTCTTTTGGCTGTTGGGTCACGGTTTGGTGCACTACCTACAATACATTGGGGCTGTTAGCATGTAACTGAATAGTCATGTAACATATGAAACTTTAGCAGTTACACAACTATTCACTAGTCCCTGGAGGAAGGGGCCAGCAGTCAGTGTGCTCTGATCCCACTCCTGGGGAGCCCCTGACACCCTGCACTGCTTCCTCTGTATCTGAGGACCACTGTGGAGTGGCAGGTGGGAGCAGGTCCATGAGGTGAGCCAGTTGAAAAACAGACTTCCTGCATGAACTGAATGCGTCCTGCCTGCCATCTCTGATCCAAAGACAGCAGTGTGGAGTGGCAGCAGCTCCTGTCCAGGGGAGGGGGAGCTCACCATGGACAGAGGCTGCTTCACATACATGATAGAGGCAGCACCATTGGGGGTGGACAATGACAGGCTTTCAAGCTGGCTTCCCTTAGCCCTGGCTGCTGCCTGCCCCTCCTGCTTGCTGCCTCTGTGGGAAGCAGCAAGGGGGGGAGGGGCTGCAGGTGTCTACAGAGCTGGGACACACGGGGATCCTGCTTGAAAGCCGGCTCCTGGTCTGTATCTGCTCCTGTATGCTTCCTTGACCCTCCGCTGCCTCTATCAGAGGCAGCGGGGGGGGGGGAGGGGGAAGGTTGTTGAGGGGAGCCATCTTTTAAGCCAGCCCCACACTGGCTCCTGTGTGGTGCCCCCTCCCACCCCCTGCCTGTTAGGCTATGTCTACACTCACGGCTTCTTGTGCAAGTACGACTGTTCTTGCGCAAGAATCTGCAGAGCGTCCACACTGCCCGCCTGCACTTGCACAAGTAAATTTACAGTACGGTGTGGTAAGAGGGCTCCTTGTGCAAGAGCTACGCTCTTCTTTTAACGTGTAAGCTCTCTTGCGCAAGAGGGCAGTGTGGACACTCAGCAGGTATTTCTTGCACGAGAAAGCCCTATGGCTAAAATGGCCATCAGAGCTTTCTCGTGCAAGAGCATTCACACTGCCACATGGCAGTGTGGACATTTTCTTGCACAAGAACACTTGCGCAAGAAGCTGCCAGTGTAGACATAGCCTTAGAGGCAATAGGTGGGGGGAGTGCATGTACTCAACAAGACGAACTGATAAGCTCAGGCTTATCAATAGTTGTGTACATGTTGAGATCCCTACAGCATATTGGCATCTGTTAAAAAGCAGTTTTCAATTGTAACTTAATTTTTTAACTGGCAAATTCATATTCCATTGTTTAAAATGCTACTTTATAACTTTTTTAATTCAAATTTAGTTTGAGTTGAGACAAATGTCAAATGACAGGATTTTATATTAAGTGTTTTCTGATGCCTGATCACAGTAAAAATGCTGCATTCGTATTTGGACCTATGTCACTGAGACAGAAGTGTACTTCATAAATGAGACACTGATCTATGAGAAGCATTTTTAAACTTCTGACAATCTTTCAAATTGCGGGTGGCTAGCAATGTTACTATCAAAGCATTTTTATTTTAGAGTGTACAGAAGTCTGTTGCAAGTGTTAGCACATCTAAGACATCTTTTTTGTAACAGTAAGATCTCCGCAGGACCTGAAACGGACACCTATAGAAATTCTGTTCATCCCCTTATTGTTTTGGGACGTAAACCCTCAACTTGATCTAAAACTGACAGATTTCTTTTGCAGCATGCTTGGAAGGTCACCACATTCAGGCTATTTCAGACCAAGGGAGGAGCAAGTTCGAGTTGTGGGGCTATCACAGAACACCCTGCCAGCTGCCACCTCTGAGGGAATCCAGCTTGGGTAGCCCCTGCTGACTGCAGGTATGGTAGTATGGGGTGGGGAGAAGCAGCCCCTCAAGTAAGCTGATGTCAGACCATTAAAGCGTTTGTATATCAAAACACATTAAACACCTGGAGTCTGGGCAGCCAGTGTGGATCCCAGAGTACTTGTATCCTAATCTCCCAGGGAGATGTCCTATTTAGTAAGCAAGTTGCTGCATACTGTGCCAACTGCAGGCTTTGGTAGGTGTAGCCCTATGTAGAATGCATTGAGGTAGTCTAATCTTGAGGTAACATACATGGAGAACAGTATCAAAGTAAACATCTGAAAGGAAGCATAGCAGCCTTCTAGCTTGCTGCAGAATGTAAAAATCTGCCTGGGTTACTGCTGTAAAATGACCAACCCACTGCAGGAATGTAGTCACACACAGGGACTGTTACCTCTGACTGCTTCCCTAGTCCATCACCGCTCCTGTGCATTGAGCATCAGTTTGTGCTTGTTTATGCTCCAGTTTCTGCAAAACTCCAGATTGAGGTAGAATCACAACACAGAGCGAGACAGATAAGTTGAGTCTCAGTAGTCTAGTAAGTTCTGTTTCTTGTACTTCCATATGGTCCCATATATGCACTGAACAGAAGGGTGACACATGACCTGCAGCCCTCCATACTACTTCTGAGGAAGTGGAACAGTTGCCCACAACTATCTTGAGATCCATCAGAGAAAAGAACAAAACCACTGACAAGCAGCCCTGACCAACTGGTGAGGGGCAATAATGCCTGTGATGTGCTGTATCAAAGGCAGTTTGTCTAATGTCTTATGGACCTCTCATCTTCATCACACTGACCGCTAAGTCTCTGTCCCAGTCTGGACCCAGGGTGATCCAAAGTTATTATGAACAAAAATATCTAGATAGCCTTTCCTAAAAGAGGAAATGGTTGTGAAAGCAAGTTGTGATGCTAGTTGATTTAGCTGGGATTAAGTTGGGAACTTATGTTTGAGGTGGCTTCTCTGGGGGAGGACAAGCAGTTTCTAAGATGTTGGGATGAAATAAGAGGTCAGAGTTGCTCTTCCCGAACATGAAAAGTACAACAATTTCTAGCTTGTGCTAATCTTCTGAACATCCATTGCCGATAGCAAAGTTTTACCATATATCAAATATTCAAATTGCATTAACTGTGCAGGAGAGAAGTATGAAGTAGTACCTTGTTGCATCCTATGGGTGGGGGGGGAATGTTTATTAAGGCTGTCAGCACTACAAGCTGTGTGATTCCCTTGCTTATGTGCATATGCTTGCACTAACTGAGTGTATTAATAGCTTCAGTAGACCCTGCTGAGCTGTGCCAAATAGGAACCTGCCTGAATCAGGTGGGTATATTCTTGACACCACTCAGCTGTGCCTCCTCTTCCCCTGCTAGTGGGGCTACACTGCTGTTTAAACTTGTGCTAATTCTCACTGAGCAAGCACTAAGCATGTGTACGCAATCAGGAGATGCTCCTGGCACTGACATATCTTAAGGCTTTTGTAGACTTGAGTGCTAGCTACAATAGAGAACATTAGCCAGTTACTGCCGTCCTAGCCCTAGTTCAAATGTGGTGTCACAATTATGACTGGAAAAGACTGCAAAAGATCTCATTCGGTTCCCTGCACTTACAGCAAGACTAATTATTTTCTAGACCATTTCTGACAGGTGTGTCTTACCTGCTCTTAAATATCTCCAGTGATAGAGATTGCACAACCTTCCTAGGCAATTTATTCCTATGCATAAACACCCTGACAGGAAGTTCCTTTATGTCCAGCTAAATCTTCCTTGCTACAGTTTTTAAGTCCATTGCTGCTTGTCCTTTCGTCCGAGGTTGAACAATTTTTCTCCCTCCTCTTTGTGGAACCCTTGTAAGTTCTTAAATAGTTATGACTGTCAGTCCTCTTTTTCTAGAATAAACCCAGTCTTTCATAAAAGGTCATGCTTTCTAGATCTTTAATCATTTTTGTTGCTTTTCTCTGGACTGTCTCCAATCTTTCCTTAAAATGAGATGCCTAGAACTGGACAGAGTACTCCAGTTGAGACCTAACCCGTGCAGAATAGAGCAGAAGAATTACTTGTCTTGTTTACAACATTCTTGCTAATTTGTCTTCGAATGTTTGCTTTGTGCATCATTGTTACACTGACTCATATTTAGCTTGTGGTCTCCTGTGATCCTCAGATCCATTTCCACAGTACTCTCCTCCTTAGGCAGTCATTTCCCACTTTGTATGTGTGCAACTAATTGTTACTTCCTAAATGGAGTGTTTCATTTGTCCTTATTTCATCCTATTTACTGCTGACCATTTTTTTAGTTTGTCCAGATCATGTTGAACTACAGTCCTATCTTCCAAAGCACTTGCGATCCCTCCTAACTTGTCAGTCTGAAAACTTAAAGGCTATGTCTACACTAGCAACTTCTTGTGCAAGAACAGGTGCGCAAAAACTTGCCTGTCTATACTGCACAAGCATTCTTGTGCAAGTAAATTTACAGTATAGTGTTGTAAAACAGGGCTTCTTCTGGAAGAGTTATTCGTCGTGGGGAGAGGAATAAGCCCTCTTGTGCAAGAGCTCCTCCACCAGAGGGCAGTGTAGACAGGCAACAGGAATTTCTTGTGCAAGAAGCCCTTATGGTTAAAATGGCCATCAGAGCTTTCTTGCACAAGAGAGCATCCATACTGCAAGTGCTCTTGCACAGAAGCACATGCCAGTGTAGACACGTTCTTGTGGAAGACTTTTTGCACAAGAACTGTTCCGCAAAACCGTTCTTGTGCAAGAAGCTGCCAGTGTAGACGTAGCTTGTGTACTCGCTCTGCTATTATCTAAATCCTTGATGAAAATATCTTAACTAGACCCAGACTCCAGGACCCCATTTGTTATGCCCTTCCAGCTTGACTAAACGACAACTTTTTTGTTAACAGTATTCCAACCAGTTTTGGAACCAACTTACAGTAGCTCTGTCTAGGCTTATATTCCTGGCTTATTTGAGAAGGTCATGGGAGACTGTCAGAAACGTTAGTAAAGTCAAGATGCGCCATCTTGACTGCTTTTTCATCTACAAAACAAGTCAGTGTCTTAGATATCTATATACGAATGAGTGATGTATGAGGAAATGAGCAGGAAGAACCTAAAATACTATTAAACTAATATTTCATAATCAAAAAAGCCATTGGTTGGTTACACACGTTACTTGTCCTTGACAAATCCATGCTGTTACTGATCATCTTATCTTCTAAATGTTTGCAAACCGATTGCTTCATTACTTGTTCCATTATCTTTCTGATACAGAAGTTAAGCTGACTGGTGTCTAATTCCCCAGGTTATCCTTATTTACCATTTTATAGTTGGGCACTATTTGCCCTTTTCCAATCTTCTGGCATCTCGTTGGTTTTCCATGACTTTTCAGTAATAGATAATGGCTCAGATATCTCCTCAGTCAGATCTTAGAGTATTTTATGGAGTGTTTGAGGGTCCATTGACTTGAAGACATCCAATTTATCAAAGTGATTCTTAACTTGTTTATGTATTCTGGCCTCTGATCTTACCTCACTTTCACTGGGATTCACCAGGGTAGATGTCCAGTTACCATCAGCCTTCTTGGTGAAAACCAAAACTAAGCCATTTAGCACTTCTATTTCTATTTTCTGGGGGTTCCCCCCCTTTGGGTAATGGGCCAACTTGTTTTCCTCTTGTTTATAGTCGTAGAATGCTTTCTTGTCCTTTGTCTCTAATTTGTTCTCATTTTATGCCTTAGTCTTTCAAATTTTGTCCCTACATACTTGTATTTATATTCATCCTTTGTAATGACTTAGCTGCCACTTTTTGTGCACTTATTTTATTTTAGATAATTCAAGATCTCATGGTTAAGCCATGGTGGTCTCTTGCCATACTTCTTATCTTTCTTACACAGTAGAATAGTGTACTTTTGTGCCCTTAATGTCTCTTTTGGAAAAACTACCAACTCAAAACAATTTCTCCCCCTTAAGATCCTATGGGAAACAAGTCTACCAGTCCCTGAGTTTGCTGAAGTCGACCTTCTTGAAATCTATTGTATTGTATGTATTTTGCTGTTCTTTCTATCAGTTTGATTCTAAATATCATCTAATGATCACTTTCACCCAAGCTGCCTTTCCACTTCCAAATTAACCAGTTCCTCCAAGTTTGTTAAATTCACATCTAAAACAGCCTTTCCCTAGTAGCTTTCTCTGCCTTCTGAAATAAATTCTCCAATACATGCTGAGAACTTATTGGATAATCTGCATCCTGCTGTGTCCTTTCCCAACAGAGTTCTGGGTAATTGAAGTATCCCATTATCTCCAAGCCTTGTGCTTTGGATGATTTCTAATTTTAAAAAAAAGAAGCCTTGTCCTAGCTGTTTCTCCTGGGTAGCTAATCTGTAAAAGATCTCTACTATGACATCACCCTTATTTTTACCCTTTTTAACCTTACCAAGAGGCTTTAAGTGCTATATTTTATTTCCATCTCAACCTCAGTGTATGCTTTATATATTAAAAATGTAATAATTCCTCCCTTTCCCCCTGCCTGTTCCTGAGCAAGCCTTCTATACCAGTATTCCAGTCACCTGATTATCTAGTCAAGTCTCTGATGCAAGTTGTCATGGGAGGTGGTGTGGTGGTGGGTTTTTTAAACATTTTTCCTGCCAGGTGACCAGAATGATGTAGTCATATGTTCTGGCTGTGAAAGCAGCCGGAGCAGGGATGCACAAAAGGGCCTCTGCAGGCTGGATCCAGCCTGCTGAGTGGGTTGATGCAGCCTGTGGAGGTCCTGCTGCTCCCCCCCTCCCCCAGGCCAATTAGGGCCTAGGGACAAGAGAGCTTGCAGTGCTGAGTCAGCCATCATGGTTGACTCCAAGAGCCATGCGCTGGAGGGCAGGGAGTCCCAGGTGGTTCCTTGCAGAACAAGAGAAAACTGTGTGCTCACCTCCACCCACTGTGATTGACTTTTCCAGGGACATGGGTGCTTAGAGGCAACAGCCAGCTGTTTGCCCCTGCTCAGACTTCACACACTCCCCCATCCACAGACCAATCCGGGTCTGTGAGCAGAGAAGTATGGAAGTGTACTGGTTCCACCCCTTCTGGGGCAGCCTGGGGCTACTTCAAAAATTTTTGCCTGGAGTATTGCCCACCCCTAAGCCAGAGGAAAGGGGGGGCATCCCATGGCCGGGGGAGTGGCAAGCATAGCGAGTAGAGTGTAGTCCCCTAGTATTCATTTAATAGCATTTTAGGTTCTTCCTGATCATTTCCCTATACATTTCATTAGTATATAGATATCTAAGATACTGATTTGATTTTACCCACTTCCTCAGTTCTGCCTTCTCTTCAATGTAAAGCACTGCAGACCTATAAGAAGGACTGATCTGCTCAGATACTTAGGAGTGTCTTAATCTGTGTTTCTTGAAACTGTTAATCCAGGAGTCCATTCAGTGTAATTTTGCAATTTAGTGATAGCTCAGTGTTTCCAAAATCTGGTTAAATTGTGTGTTATCCACTTAAGATGTAAGGCGGGAAATCTATGCATCAATCCTGAAATAAATGGCATTCTTCTCTGGAAAAGGGGAAAAGGTGAATGTGTTAATCTGTGCTTTCCCTTGTACATGTATCACTTTTATCAAGCGAACCTAAATTAAATAGAAGGTCATGGTTTGAACTCTAAAGTTTTAAATGGAGTTGGACTTATTCTATGAAACAGGTTTGGATTGCCCAGAAGTATGCATCAAAACAAAACCTAAACATCTTGATGTCAAAACAATGTTTCAACTCTGGCTTTGTGGGCATTTTGCTAAGGTGTAAAGCAAAATGTAGCTTCACAAAGTATATGCAGGGATGGGAGGAGACCCTTCACTTAACCTTTAGCCGAGTGGTTCAAATTCTCCCTCTGATGTGGAGAAGACATTATTTTAACTTGTCTTCCACATCAAACTCGGTGCCCTAGCTTCTGGACTAAGATTCTGGTATGAGGCTTCCTCAGTCTCTTGGATTGTATCTCTTCACTTTTATAAGAGAAAACTAGTCATTGGAGCAGGGACTAGAACTTGAATATCTCACATTCTAGGTGACTGCATTAACCATCAAATGAGTTGTCCTCACTTTTTTCCCTAGCCCAGTGACTCTGCATAGTCACATGTAAGAACAGGTCAGGTGAGCTGCTCCTTCTAGTTGTCCTGTGAATATTGTTTTGGTTTTTGCAGGTTGCCCAAATTCGATCTGGGGATTGAGCTGGGATGTCGGACTCTTTGGAAAGATTAAGCAAAAGAAAGTTTGGCTCCAAACTAACTCTTTTGAATTGCTGGTGAACACAAGTATTTGCCCTGCTGTAATGGGGACTTTGCTTTCTAAGACTGCCTCTCTCCTTGTGATAGAAATGTAGCCGTGTTAGTCTGGGGTAGCTGAAGCAAAATACAGGACTTTGTAGCACTTTAAAGACTAACAAGATGGTTTATTAGATGATGAGCTTTCGTGGGCCAGACCCACTTCCTCAGATCAAATAGTGGAAGAAAATAGTCACAACCATATATACCAAAGGATACAGTTTAAAAAAAAATGAACACATATGAAAAGGACAAATCACATTTCAGAACAGGAGGGGGATGCGGGGGGGGGGGGGGGGGAGAGAGGAAGGCAAGTGTCTGTGAATTGACAATACTAGAGGTGGGGAGAGTGGGATGTTTGTGAGTTAATAGTATTAGAGGTGATAATTGGGAAAGCTATCTTGATGATGTGTAAGATAGTTCAAGTGTTTGCTCAATCCTCTTTGGAGAGTGTCGAATTTTAACATGAATGACAGTTCAGAGGATTCCCTTTCAAGTGCAGATGTAAAAGGTCTTTGTAGCAGAATGCAGGTGGTTAAGTCATTGAGAGAGTGTCCTTTCTGGCTAAAATGGCAAGAAACTGTTTTCTCTTTGTGATCTTGTCTGATATCTGTTTTGTGGGCATTAATCCTTTGGCGAAGTGTCTGAGATGTTTGTCCAATGTACATAGCAGACGGACACTTTCGGCACATGATAGCATAGATTATATTTCTGGATGCGCAGGAATATGTGTTCTTGATCTTATAACTCACTTGGTTAGGTCCAATAATGGTATCAGCAGAATAAATGTGGACAAAGCTGGCAACGGGGTTTGTTGCAAGGGAAGGTACCAGGGTTGGTATTAGTGTGGTATGTCCTGTGGTGGTTGGTAAGAATCATCTTTAGGTTAGGTGGTTGTCTATAGGAGACTACGGTTCTGTCTCCCAGAGCCTCTTTGAGTATGGTATCCTGTTCCAGTATAGGCTGTAGTTTATTGATAATGTGCTGTACTGCCATAGTTGTGGCTGAAGAAACTCAAGCTGGATTCCCACTTTAAAAGGAGACTGACTGCAGAGCAGTCTCTGGTAAGAGGGGGGTGGTGGTGGCTCAGCTGGTGGCTTAATACAAAATTGCCCAAGTCCTTGATCTTAAAATACCATAACACTTGCTTTTATATATGTACTACTGCTGAGATGGGCTTTAGAGAAATCAGACACACGAGTCAGGAGTTCATTCTAATTGATCTAATTTCTCTTGTATGTATCTGGGATGCTTAGAGCCTTGCGTACATGCCCTTTGCTGGGGTATAAACTTAAACATCACTTGTAGTTATAGTGCTGGAGAAATAAGTTGTAGCACTAGTAAAGGCTAAAATATTCTACTTTTTCTCTTAAATGCTGAAGTGCGGTCATTTGGTACTGAAGACCGTCCCACAGACAGACCTGCTCCCCCAAGAGAAGAGATTTATGAATACATAATCTTCCGGGGAAGTGACATCAAAGACATCACTGTATGTGAACCTCCTAAAGCTCAACATGCTCTGCCTCAGGATCCTGCCATTGTCCAAGTAAGAACTTCAATTTGAAATGGTGGTAAAAGTTTTGAGACAATGCGAGCATTCCAAAACTTTAACCTAAATCAAAAGATGTTTTGGTTATAAGGATGGTGATCTAAAACCAAAGGTCAGTGTGAATGTTTCCACGAACTTTCCTAATTCAAGTGGAAACACTTGTTTTAAAACCAGCATTTCCCTGGGGGGGTCTGTGGTCAGAGTATTGCATCATTGAAAATGTAATAAGCGGTCTAGATATCAAGGTGAGATGTATAGAAAAATCACTAAAGTAAATTTATTATTAAAGTAATGACTGTTTAACTATTTTCATAAATTGCCATCTTTGAGTACCTAAAAGCACTAAACTGCTGCTGGGAGGACAGTGGGGCAATAGGAAATACCTGCAGTTTCTGAACTCTTGTACCATTAGTGGAAGTGTACTTACACTATTTATCTTGTTATGCAGTCTTCACTGGGCTCTGCCTCTGCATCATCCTTCCAGCCACATGTGCCTTATAGTCCATTTAGAGGCATGCCACCCTACAGCCAGCTTGCTGCCAGCTCTTTACTTAGCCAGCAGTATGCAGCTTCTTTAGGTTTAGGTGAGTAATAGCTTGATGTTAATATTTGGAATCTTCTTCCTTCTTCCTGTCTTTAAGGTGTGGTTTCACAGCAGCTTGTACCCTAATGTTACTATTACCTACATTTTTCTGAAACACTGTGCTTTGTCTGCAGATAAAGCAGCCAGCCTTATGAAATGGGACTTCATTGTGAAAACGTAAAACTAAAAATCTCTGTATAGAGACTATCGTGTTTGAAAGTTCTGTGTATATAAGCTTAAACACTTAATGAGGACATGGTCTGTCTTTCTAGCTTAAAATGCCCTTCAGATATTGTAAAGTAAATTCTGAGTACCATATGAAAACTGTAAATGTTTAGCATCTCAGTACTGTTATAGGTAACCTCTTGTATTTCTTTCCAAGATCTCAGTGTTTCAACTACCTTGCCTTATTTGTGTACTTTTTTGCTTTTTCTCTTCTCCCCTCTGTCTCTCTTTAGAGAAATTGGTAAGCCCTCCAACATCAGCAGCTGCTTCCAGCCCTAGTTCTTCTCCGTCTCCACAACCTGTTTCAGAGCCTGACATGTCTTCTGAGCCTCATCAGCTCTCTTCCAAGGGTAACAGCAGTTTGAGGACTCCAGATATTTGGAAGAACCTGCATGGTGTTTGCAAAAATTCTGTTCTGCTCTTTAACCCTCTGAAACTGAGCAGTATCCAATGTGTAATTGTAGCAAAACTGATACTAATTGTTCTTAGTCCTTACTTTTTCTGACCATTTATTAGAGCTCTGATTTACTGCTATACACAGAAATGATTGGAGGGCTAGGGAATGAGTGGAAGTGCAGTACAGCGGTTAGTGTTCAGGTCGCTGTACCAAGGGAAGACTGGCTGCAGAAGATGTTTGCTTGTTGGGTCATACCAATAGATCTTTAATGCCAGCTTATAGAAGAGCATGAAAAGTGCTTTTCTTTTCTGTAGAAGGAATGATATTTAGAGCCCTGCAAGTTTGCAGATCACTGCTTTATCTATGCATATCCATGGATCGCTTTTGGAGATTGGCTGTAATTCTAAGTTGTAGGGTAATTAATTGCTAATTAGGTGGATCCTTAAGGAAATATTAGCCTTTTTCTATTCATTGCATGAATACTGTATGTATGCATTACTGATTGAGCCTCTTGTTTCCCAATCTGGAATTGGAGCTATCCTAGCTGAACTTAAGACACGAAATATGGTGTGTCTTTAAACTTTTTGCACTGTATTGAATCCAGTTGAAAAGTAGGTTGAGTGGGAAAACTAGGCTGAGGAGCTTTGCAGTGTTTTCAGGGCAGGTAGTGTGGGTGCAAACCACATGAGCTGGTAGCTGTCATGAGTCTGCTTAATCTACACTTCAAAAAATGCTTGGGTCAGACAGGAAAGTGTTCATGCTGTTTTGTTTCTTCCTACCACACCCTTGGCATCTCTTATCCCTGCAGTGCCTTTTTTCTTATATTTAAAAAAAAAAGTGCTAGTACTCTGGGGCAAACTTGTTGAGCCAAAAAAGCACTGGGGGCTGAAATGTGGTTACAGCCCCTTTAAGAGCTGCTGTGCTGGGACCCAGGGGGAAAAAAGCTGCACATCCCCAGCAGGCTTCTGTCAGGACCCGAGCCACATCAGGAAACAGGTGCTGGTACATGCGGGGGAAATCCCATTCCTTTTCTGTGGCTGGGAAAATAGGTGATGGTGTGCCATTCTGGGCAGTACTGTAAAACAGCACTGCAAGTCTGTATCCTATACAGTCCAACTCAACTAATCTTTGAAGTGATGCTTGTTAGTGACTACTGTCAGGTTTAATATCTAGACACATTCTAGGGATATTACTCCTAATTTATTCTTATGAAAGGACTAAGTGTATACTAAATTATTATGTGCCACATGAGAATCCTAGAAATAGAATGCAGAGTCAGTTTGCACTAAAGTAATGCTTTGGCTTATGTAATACATTTCTTGTTCTTAAACTGAACCTGTTGCATGGAGGCAAATACCTGTCCTCACTTATGCAAAACTACCTAACATCTATTTATCCAATTATAGATTTCTATAAAGAACGAAATATGAAAGTATCATGCATTAATTTCTTTGCAAGCATAGGGAGTGAGAATTTGTTTGAACGCTTTCTAACTTTATAATATGGCTTGTTACACTCACACACAAATTCCTAAATGCCTCTGAATGGAAAAGGAGGACTTGGTTAAGGGTGAAATGTTGCCCTTTAACTCTCTGTACTGTGTGCTTTAACTAGGAAATATTGAAATACTACTTTTGTTGTACATGGTGTATTGTTTGGGGGGGGGTTCTTTACACAGTATCTACTTGATGCAGTGCCTTTATGGAAGAACTTACACTTGATACATCAGAACTCCTGGACCCATTACAAATATTTTATCAGTAGAACTGACATAGATGCCATATTAATCTGGTTCTTCTTATGAAAAGGCTGTGCATAGAAAAACTAAACTATTAATGCAGTAAAGGTTATGCAAATTGACTTGCAAAGACATTGAAAATGAAGCACTTTCAGGAAAAGTCCAGAGCAAGAATTAAGTAAAAATATACTTCTATAAAATTGTATACTAACAAGAATACCTACAGAAGACTAATGGGAATCTGCACATTTTGGCAGCTTATTGCATATAGAGTAATTTCTTAATTTGATATGCATATTAACTTTGTCCTTACTATTCTGATCCTTTACTCCCAAAGAACACAATGTATTACTATAAAGTTTTTGGCTTGGTTTATGGCCCTGAGCTCAAAGGCTAAAACTCGTTTCACTAAATGTTGGCATATCTGTAGTGAGATGCATGCAAACTCCCATAGCAAAATTATAGGAGTACCTAGAAGGTTCTACACACTTATTGTTGAAATCTGTTTTGTCATGGAGGTAGATGGCATTCAGAAGCAATGTTAGCATAATTCTTGCTGGAATGCAATTAAGAAAATTGGAATTGTATAACCCCTTTGTATTTCCAGGTGCTGGCTTCCCCTTGGTTCATCAAATACGCAAAAGCCCTATGGTGGAACAGGCTGTTCAGACTGGTCCAGCTGATAATATGAATCAAAAAAAGTCACCTCCGGCAAAAGTAGTTTCTGGGATCCAACGCAGTGGACTGCAGATTCCACAGAGTAGCAAGGCAAATGGTATAAGTCTTGTTTTCAAATGGGTATTTGGTGGAGGCTCCTTCAGAAGGATATTGAAGTAACTTAAACCAGTTTTTAAGCCTGCTTAAAGTTAATTTACCTTAGAAATTAACTTTATAACCCATGCATGCAAGAACAAAGTTGAAAGTCTTCCTTTTGCTGTTTCTTTGCTGTAGATACAGTTCAGCCACCACCTGTGCAAACTCAGGGCCAGGTGAATGATGAAAACAGAAGACCTCAAAGGAGGAGATCAGGTAGGCTAACTTGACCTTAAACATGCACCGTGGCTTGACTCCAATTCTCTGCTCTTAACCTGTATTCTCCACTATAACTTCAGATGTTTGAGCAGCAGTATGTTAATAGTTAGAAATAAAGGGGGTATATGAACATAAGATGCATCAGGCATGCAGAAGTAAAGCTACTTAACTCCATAGGTTGTTCTGCAAGCTCTCTGCTGAGCCGTGGAAAATTGCTCTTTTGCATCTCCCCAGGAACTCAGGTGTAATCATGTAAACTGTTGCTGTAAATTGGCATTTCCTTATAGAGGCTACCCCTCATATTGGAAGCACCTTCAAAAGGGATTTGAGGTGGCCATAACTAGCCAGACCATGTGTTAGCTCTTTTTTGTTAGCTTTGCTGTGTACTGTAGAGAACTATGAATGGTTCCAGCCAACCATGGGTTTCCTGAAATTTGCACTGATTTATGGGATGACACTTTTTTGATTCCTTGGGAAACTTTAATTGTTTAGATTCTCCCCACCCCCCTTCTACACACAGACTGCTTGGCACTATTATCTTTTATAGTAGGAGTTGAATCCAATATTGGCAGAGAAAGCTGGCTGATGTAATCTGGCTTAACATCGGAGAATGTTTTCCAAAAAGTTAAAGTATGGCTGTAATGTGTCTCTGCAGTGAGGATCAGATGTCTCTTTCAAAGGTGTGGCATAATCACAGGACTGGAAGCCTGAGTTCTAATCCTGGTTTTCTCTGGCTTTGACCAAGTCATGTAACTTTCCTACATGGTACCAAGTGTTTAAACTCTCCTGCTTTCAGGAAACAGGAGAACCAGAAATCGTTCTAGAGGACAAAATAGACCAACCACTGTGAAGGAAAACACAATAAAGTTTGAAGGTGACTTTGATTTTGAAAGTGCAAATGCACAGTTCAACAGAGAGGAACTTGATAAAGAATTCAAGAAGAAATTGAACTTTAAAGGTTTGTGTGAAAAAATTAGAGACATTTACATTTAAAAGGATGGCATAAAGCAACTTTTTGCCCTGAGAAACTGCATGATTAAGGAAGAATTTCAGACCTAATTTTAGGGAGCAAGAAACTGACTCTTCAGTGTGCAGCAAGAAAGTGTGTAATTAATCTTCTATCTTCAGATGACAGAGCTGAGGCAGGGGAAGAAAAGAGTGATCCTGGTGTAGCAACTCAGAATGATGGCAATGCAGATGAGGACCTCCTTGGACCCAATTGCTATTATGATAAATCAAAGTCTTTCTTTGACAATATCTCTTCAGAACTGAAATCCAGGTAATTATTTTTCTGAAGCTCAGCTTGTCTTGCCCCTTAGTGCAGGCAGTGTATTAGTGAAGTTCCATGCTAGGCAATGCCTAGCCATTTATAGGAACACAGATGAATGAGACACTGCACCTTTAAAGGGTTCTTCTGAAGCTTTGCCTGAAACAGCAAAGCTTTTGAAAGGCATGTGGCCCTAGAATTGGACAGCTCGCTAGACACTACTAAACTTTCAAAATAGTGGTAACTGAGCGCCGAACAAATTGCAGTCTTGGTTTTGATTCACCTGACTTAAGCTTAGATGTGAACAAGTGCTTAAAGATGCATGCTTTGGTATATCAGATGTGAACTCAGACATCCAAATGGTGAGCTACTGGAATGCCAAGCTACAATATCTTGACAGTCTAGAAACTTCACGTTCCAAATATCCTTTTTACCCACTCAGTCTTTGCCATTTATGCCTAAATCTGTTCCATTAACACTCTGAACAGTTGCTTGCTGGTTTTGGTTTTTTATTTTGTGTTAAATACACAAATGCTGCAGAGTTTTTGTTTTTTTTTTTTGAGGGGGAGGAGCTTAAATTTAAAACACTTCAGTTTACTTTCTCTTATACTACTATATGCTGTACTTCTCTGGTTAACGGTTGCCTTTTTATCTATTTTGCACAATTTATATAGGAAGAGAACTGTTCTCCTCAAAATTGTTGGGGTAAAGGGAGCAGTGGCATGGTGTAAAGTAGAATACATTGTAGAAGTCAGATCTCTTAATGCTTTTAATTCAGGATATAAGTGTGGGCTTTGGGCAAAACTTCATTTTTCCTTGCATTCTCCTTTCTCGATCTAGACTAAGTGCCTAAATACAGGAACTGTTCTTGCACAAAGCTCGCTTACATGAAGAACCTATTTGTCAGCACTCAAGCCCAACTTTGATAGTTTCATTTTGTTGAAAGTGGAGGTAGGAAATGTAATCCTGGAAGGACAGGATTATTTACAGTAACAAATACCAGTGGTAGAGCAATATACAGTTACCCTCTTGTCGGGGAAGGAAGAATCCTAGTATGTCATGATTAAAAATTAGTGGAATTGTGCTAAAAGTACTGATTAAGTTTCAAAAAACAGGTGGAGAGTGTACTGCAGCACTATTGAAACTAGACTATACAATCCCTGTAAGACATTCTGGTTCCAGCTACCAGAAACTAACAAGAGATGACAGTTGAGCTAATGTGACAAACCCTAATCATAAGGGTGCAGAGAAAGCAGATTGCAGCATATTGGTCTTTCTAGATAACCTCTGTAAAACAAATGATTTCCTGACACAAGTGGCCCGAACTACCCGAAAACAGCTTTATGAATAATGGTAATTCTTGACTCAAGCATAATGCAGTCTTGTTCAGTTCCAGGCGTACAACATGGGCTGAAGAAAGGAAGCTTAATACGGAGACATTTGGCGTGTCTGGCAGGTTTCTTCGTGGACGTAGCTTTCGAGGTGGATTTCGAGGTGGTAGGGGTAGTGGAACAGCACAGCGAAACCAGACAGCTCACAGAGCTGGTACTGGAAGAGTGTAATGGAGGCAAGTTTTGTAACACATGCTATCTCTAAATCTCTGTTCAATTTTATATTGACTGCTAGTTTTGCAAGCAGATCAAAGGTGATTCCTTAATCTTTTTTTGGATAGTAATTCCCTGTTCTAATATGAATATAGCAGTAAGGATTGGGAATGTAAAAGATTAGTTGACAGCCCAATAAGCCTAGGCTTATCAGGTAGACTTATCCATAAGTCAACTACTCACATTCCCTCCTCTCCAACCTTTCTGCCTCTATCAGAGGAGCGGGCAGCTGGTGCTGGGGAGCCAGCTTAAAAGCCATTTTTCCCCCAGCACTGTCTCTGGGGTAGGAGGGACATGGAGGCACCAGTGCACCTCTGCCTTTCAAATGTAGCAGGAACCTCTGCTATAAAACAACTTAATGGGGGAAGAGAGGGAGCTTCAACTGTCTCATTAACTGGGTACATACCATCTCTGCATCCTGTCCCAAGGAAGTTTTTGGGCACCTTAAAATGACTGCTGCTTGGAGCAGCTGAATCTGGAAACCACAAGAGGAGAGGCAATTCTTGATTTAGCTCTAAATGGAGTGCCATTTCTGGTCCAAGAGGTGAATATAGCTGGACCACTTGGCAAGTGTCCGAAATATAATTAAACTTGCATGTCCTTGTGGTGAGGCAAAGACCATAGCAGCTCATTACTATGGCACTTAATTTCGGACAAGGGACCTACACACACTAAGTTGAAGTGCCAAAAGTAAAATCCTTGAAAGATGCATGGAAACTTTCAGACACCATAATAGAGAATCACCTTAAAGGTATACTCCAATTTAAAAAACACAGGAGAACCAAAACAGTGCTACAGTGGCTTAATCAATTAAAGGCATAGTTTAAAAAGTAGAAGTTAAATCCTAGTGAGGAAAATAAAAGAGCACAAACTATTAAATTAAGTGTAACTTTTAATTGGGAAAGCCAAACAAATTGCAAGAACTGCTAGCCAAAAACTCAAATACTAAAAAATGTCTAGTATATCAGAAACTGGAAGGCTCCTAAACAACCAGTGGGGCCACTGCATGATCAAGATGCTAAAGAAGCATTAACAGATAATAAGGTCATTGCATAGAAACTAGTCTTAGATTGATATTTCTGAGAGCAGGTTTGAGGGAAAGGTGGGATTGGGCTCCTTTATTTGATACCTAATACTCTTTCTCTGGCAGGCTCTAAAATCTGACATGAAGATGGAAGATTGTGTACATAAGATGAAAATGAACTGCTGCACCAGTGTGTGAATAAGAATAAACCCTTGTTTACAGTCTGAAATTCAATGACAGAAGTTCATGTACTCTGCTTTGTATTTTGGGCTTCAGCTTCATTTCAACCAGTGTCAGAACTGGAATATTTTTGGAAGAGGGAATTCCATTCAGGGTTATCTTTGAAGTTTTTATTTTTTTTAAGTGCAGGTTAACTTAAAATATGGTTCTTTCTGGGGCTCTAAAAGGTTGCTGTAGACAGAATAAAGCAACTCCCTTTCTGTTCCCTGAAGATCATGCTATTTTAACTTTCTTTAAAACAGAACAAAAGGTCACAAAGTAAACCGTCAGCTTGTTTGTTCTGAGCAACCAAATGTAACCTTTGGTGCTGCTGATGTCTCATTTAAGGCAGCATAACTTCAGTAGCATGTGGTGACTTGAAATACAGATTTCCGCTGCTGAAGGGGTTGTGTATAGTGTGACTTGAGAATACTGGGTGGTGGCTGATCATGTGATAGTGCAAATAACTGTACAAATAACTTTCAGAGGTACTGCATGATTCCATGTGATGGCACAAGATCAGTCAGGGCTGTCTGAAGTCTGTAGTGCTCTGCGCTCCTTTGGAGAAAGGAGCCCAAAGCTTCTAACTAGCTGGGGTCTATGTGGGAGTGCATATATTCTCACTCATTTAAAATAGTGCTCTAGCAGCAAGTGATTTCCTACATGCACTGTTAAGTACTCTACATGTTTGTGTATGTGCTTTAAACTAAGCCAGAATAAAGGTGGAGGAACATCTCATAGTAAAACGAGGATGACTTGCTGCCCCCCAGTAGTACCTCATTGTGTAAACAGTATATGCTGCAAACAGCTTTATGGACAGTATACAATGTTGCTTTCCCTAAACCTAGGGAAGGAAGAGCCCATATAATGAAGCTTATTGGATGGATGTTTAATTTGTCTTTAACCCCCCCAACTGTAAATAGTTCTTGTTAAGAGGGGTGTGTGGGGCAGGAGTTATAAACTTGTTTGCATGAATAAGTGGGTTACGCTCTTAGTTATAGGCATGCATTCCTTTCACAGTTGGTGGGGAATTTTGTTGAAAAAGCACTTTGATAACTGAACCCATTACATAACCAGAATTTTAGTTTGTGCATTAAGTTACTGTAAGAACTTGGCTTTATTTTTGTTAATGTCATTGCTAAATATTAGAACAGAGCAGCCCCATTGCTATGGAGTAATGTAAACTGTAATAAATATGTATGTTTAACACTTTCCCATTTTTGTTCCTGTAAATGGCTAATAATTTGCAGCAGTTGTTGCCCAGCAGGTTAATGGCTGGAACCTCTGGTTTGAAATAAGCCAGACATGAGTACATAATGAAGGGTGGGCTTGGTGTTAATTGCAGCCAGAAGTTGGTAACTTTATTTGTATAAAACTATGTAATGGGTCTGTAATTCTTCCACAGGTTAATATTTCAGGCCTTTCATGTTAGATGGCTGCTGCTTACTTCAGTGGCAATGAAGACTTTGGCACTTGTCTTATCCTTGGAAAGTCAGCTGGACTGTTTGTCTTGGATAGGCAATTAGATGCTCCAGTGTCATGTATTGGAAACCATTAGTTCAGGTGCTACATACAACACTTCTCTCTGTACTAGCAAGGAGGACAACTGACTGGATCAGATTAGGGATGTGAATGGTTAACTGGAAAGCATCAGTCTTAGCAGGTGATCCTGACTGCTTAGTTAACCAGCATCCTACCCAGGCCTGTGGAGTGGGTGGGTGGCCACTCTAGCCTGGCCCAAGTGGCCCACTACACTGCCCCTCTTTTATCAGTTAACTAGCTAAACAGGATTTTATATCCATAGCTCAAATATCCATTAGTCATGTTAAGACAGAGTGGAGAAACTGCTATTTTTATTAAGCCAAAACCTGACAAATGATAGCTGACCCCTTCAGGATTCTTCATGCAGCTACCTTGGAGCAAGATTATCACACCAGATCAAATCTCTCTAGTAAGAAGACTGAAGAAATTGTTGCTTTCATGTACTATAAGGCTTGGTGAACATCTGATGTGCCCTGTAGTAAGCTATGAATGTTCTGGACTGGCTTATGCTAAACTTAGCAATAAACTCCATAGTCTTGTATAAGGACTGGCATTAATTACCTCTTAAGGTGAAAAATTTATGGTTGAACCCTTTACTGTTTGATACATCTGCTACTGTGTATTTCAGCATATGGATTATTTTACTTAACGAGCCAGTTACTCTAAACATTAAAACCTTCTGCTACCTGTACAAACCACTTAATTGGTCAGCTGCCTAAAGCTTTCTTATATCCTGCTTTCTTAAAAAAAAAAAGCCTGTCTTCAGCATTCTAGGTCTAGAATTAAAACTTTAAAATACTAATGTAGGTAGTTATACCTATCACTAAAATTATAGAATTTTGCTGCTAGGCTCTACATGTAATCCTTTTACTAGATGTTTGATGCAAAAGTGCTGGCTTTGGACAGTTCCTAACATCTTGAGCAATCTGTCTTGTGTATCCACCCTTGTCTAATCTAAGGTACAGTCCTAGCACTTGCTTCTCTTCCCTAGCTCACCTCCACAATTGAAAATGATTTTTAGGCCACAGGAGCATAGAATTAAGGCACCTAGAGCCCTGACAGCAGTCTTCCTAAATACTAAACTGCCAGGTCCTTGGTCTCTTCTCTTCTAGTGCCTCACGCTCAAAGGTGTGAAAACCCTCTGAGTAGTTCACCGTGAGGGACATGCTCTATATAGTTTGCACACCAGAGCTTTGGGGTGGGAGGGTTAGTAATAGAAAAATCATAGATTCAAAGATGAAATAAGGAAAAGCAAGTATAGGCAACTTCTACTGGTAATGATCCATTTGTCAACTGTCACTTCCATGCAGTGTTACTTGTCTGGTTTTGCATAAGCTTCAGTATTGGAGGAACACTTCTCCTGCAAGGTGTATTTGAAGCTATAGTATGAGTCATGAACATAGTATTCTATATACATAAATGTATAGCCTCATTCATATTTCCCTCAGACTAAATTCTCAGGGGAAAAATTCTCGGAAAAAACTTCCTTGGCACATTGCTTACACTGTGGGGGTTCAGACTTGCTGTTCTCTCTTTGGGTAGCAAGACCCTGGTTTTCAAACGTGTGAAATACAAGTTTTCAACATTAAGGGAGTGAGTGGAGTAAGGCTTGTGTATTGTGATTATGGGAGTTTATTACATCAATTTCAGGCTCTTAAGTTATGTGTCTACACTAAGGGATAAGGTCAAATTAAGACAAGCAACTTAAGGTACTTCGGCTACAGAATTAATGTAGCTTAATCTCTACTTTTGGTGCTGTCTATGCTGCAGGAAGTTGAAGGGAGAACACTGACAGTCCTAGTCATTAACTTTCCAAACCCCAGGGCTGCTGGATGGTAAGTGGAAGAAGCATTTGCGAAAGGAAGGCACCTCTTCTGATTCTAGAGCATGCAAGCAAGAGTAGAGTTTGTATAGACATTACTCCACACACCCCCTGGAAAAACTAACTGGCTTTTTTTGTTGCTGTTTTTAGATGCTTGTCACAAAACAAATTTTCACCTGAATTAATGGAATCTGTTTGTCAATCAGTTTGCACAAATTTCTGTATTTTGCAGCCAGGAAATGTTTCAACATAATGTTTTCAACTAGCTGCAACAATTTCAGTCTTTTTCTGAGAGCTCTTTGATTCCCGTCAGGAGAGCTGTGATCTCCATCTTGAATTTGTCCAGTTATGATAGAACAAGTTTGAAGAGTTGAAAACATGCTGGGTGGGGTATGTAATGTAAAGGAATTGGATAGCATCCATCCACTACTGAACTTGGCTAAACTGACGAGCCACAAGGTTAGTAATGGATGGATGCTACCCAATTTCACTAATGGCTAGCCAGTAATGGAAGTGGGGGCACTAAAGGGTTCAGTAAGCCTGTATGTAAGAAATAATGCTTGTACTACAGCATCTAAACTTTCCTTCAGACAAATCATGGAGACCTGAAAATATGGGCAGCAGATAGTGATGTTTGAGTCTGTAGCCAGCCTAAAATAATAGCATAAAAAAGTATGAGCTATTCCTACTAACTTCAAGGTATTGTTAATACTGAACAAAAGGAGCCATCCATCTCAAGTGGATGGAAAGGAGCCTTTTAGTAATAGGTTTGAGATCTGGGTTTTTTCACTTCTCCCATGGAGATCAGAATGCTTTTAACTAGCTGTGTCTATTGGCCATAGCTGCTCCTTTGGTTATCTTGAGCCCTTCACCCCTCTCCTCCCCCCAGGCCATAAAGGAAGTACAGCACTAGATCTGGAAGGGACCTCAAGAGAGGACATCAAGTCCAGTCTCCTGCCCTCACAGCAGGACCAAGCACCGTCTAGATCATCCCTGATGTCTATTCAACCTTCCTAATGTCCAACCTAAGCCTCCCATGCTGCAATTTGTTCATTGCTTCTTGTCCTATCATCAGAGGCCATGGAGAACAATTTTCTCCCTTAACCTTGTAATACCCTTTTAGATACTTGAAAACTATCAGGTCCCCTCTCCGTCTTCTCTTTTCTAACCTAAATAAGCCCAATTCTTGCAGTCTTCCCTCATAGCTCATGTTTCCTAGACCTTTAATCATTTTTGTGGCTCTTTTCTGGACCTTTCCAATTTTTCCACCTCTATCTTCAAATGTGGTGCCTGGAACAACTCAATATTCCAACTGAGGCCTAATCAGTGCTGAGTAGAACAGAAAAATTACTTATGTCTTGCTCACAACACTCCTAACAGTGTCACACAACTGTCATATTTAGCTTGTGGTCTACTATGACCCGTAGATCCCTTTCTGCAGTATTCCTTCCTAGATAGTCACTTCCCATTCTGTGTGTGAGAAACTGATTATTCCTTTCTAAGTGGAGTACTTTGCATTTTTCTTTATTAAACTTCACCCTATTTATTTACTTCAGACCAGTTTGTCCAGATCATTTTGAATTATGATCCTCTCGTCCCAAAGCACTTGCAACCCCTCCTAGCTTGGTATCTGCAAACTTAATAAGCATACTCTGTGCCAATATCTAATTTGTTGAAAATATTGAACAGAACCAGGAGAGACCTTTGTGGGATCCCACTTGTTATGGCCTTCCAGTACAATTGAACCATTAATAACTACTCTCTGAGATAGGGATGTAAGCAACTAGTTCAGTAGCTAGTAAGCATATGTTTATCAGGTAGTTGAGTGATTATTTGACTAGTCACTTTTCCCCACCTCCTTCTTGCTTCTATCAGAGGAATTCTTTAATTATTTGCTCCATTATCTTCCCTGGCACAGAAGTTTAACTGGTCTGTAGCTTTGTGGGTTATTTCCCTTTTTGTAGAGGGGCACTATAGTTGCCCTTTTTCAGTCTTCTGGAAAATCTCCCAACTTCCATGATTTTTTCAAAGATGATAAAGGGTCAGATACCTCCCCTGTCAACTCTTTGAGTATTCGAGGATGCATTTCATTAGGCCCTGGTGACCTGCAGACATCTAACTTTTCTAAGTAATTGTAACTTTTTTTTAACCTTTTAAACCTCACTGTGTTATGCCACTCACTGTTAGGCATCCTGAAACAAAAAGTCATTAAGCACCTCTGCCATTTCCAAGTATCCTTTTATTGTTTCTCCCTCTTCACTGAGCAATAGGTCTCGCCTGTCCTTGGTCTTCCTCTTGCTTCTAATGTATTTATAGAATGTCATCTTGTTACCCTTTGTCTCCAGCTAGACTGAGCTCATTTTGTGCCTTTGCCTTTCTAATTTTGCTCCTGCATACTTGCATTATTTGCTTATATTCATCCTTTGTAATTTTGACCTAGTCTCCACTTTTCTCATGACTTCTTTTTGATTTTCAGATCGTGTAAGATCTCATTAAATCAAGGTAGTCCCTTGCCCTATATTCCATTTTTCTTACGCAGTGGAATAACTTGCTGCTTTTTCAAGTGCTTGCTTATGTTCATTCTGTCTAGGTGTGCGTGTGCCCTGTGCATAAGTTCTGGAAGCTTTTTGCCCTTAGCAGTACCTGTTTGGCCAGCAGGGGAGCCCCTTGGAGTGGTGCCGGTATATCCTAGCATATAACCCCCTGCTGGCCCTCCACCCTCTGTTCCTTCTTTCTGCCCCTGAGGGTTGCTGGAATGCTCTGCTTGCCTTTGAAAGTGAGCCCTTAGCTAACTTATGTAAATAGTTTCTCCTTAGGAATAGTTAGTAGTTGATTATTAGTAGATAGTGTTGATAGTAGTTTCCCCACTTCCTTCCCCGAGGAGGGCATGCCACAGCCCCACGGCTTCAAACCCTGTCAACAGTGCTCCCAACCCATGCCCTGCAGAGATCCTCACAAAGACTGTTTGAAGTGCCTTGGTGAGGGCCGTTTAACATCTGCAAGTCCTTTAAGCTCCATACATAGAGGGAGAGAGACTCTAGCCTTAAGCTCCTATTAATGGAGTCAGCACTTACACCCCCCGTGCCGGAGCCAGCACTGTCGGTAAGGAGTGCACCGGCGGCGACTGCAGAGATGGAGCGGGTGCCAAGGCACATGGTGCCTTCCTGGCACCAATCAGCATCAATCGCTGGTGCCATTGACTAGTAAACAGGCGTGAAGCAAAAGGTCGCTGTGGAAGCGGGACCAGAGTGCCTGCCAGCGGGAGCCAGTGCTTCAAGAGCCCAGTAAGATCGGGAGCCCAAGGGGGCCAGGACCTGTCCCTGGAGGAGGTCCAGAGGCCATCCAGGCCAGAGATGCTCTCTGCAGCCTGGGAGCTGATGGAGCTCACGGCCTCCCCGGGCCCGGCCCCATGCAGCACAGAGGAGCATGCAGGCCGCAAGAACCAGGCTTGGCACCGCTGTCCCCAGTGCAGGAGGCACCATGGAGTAAGGCACCTCTTCCCGCAGAGTCAGCACCACTTCTGGTGGCACTATGTGCTCCGGCACCGGAGTCCCATGCCATACCACCCCCACCGGTACTGCCTATACCCCATAGAGGGAAACCAGTTGCCATGGCTCACCATGCGGCGAAGGGGGGACAAAGGTCTTCTGTACCACTGTGCATCCACTGCCAGGTTCTGCAGTAGGTCAGGGGGCTTGCCAGAGGTAGGTATGGGCAGTAGGGCCCTACTCCAAAGAGTAAGGAGCCAAAGAAGTTGGACTTCCTGGGGCAGAAGGCATATGCTACGGCAGCGCCGACAACTGAGGAATGCAAACCAGCAAGTGATGCCCTTCCACTGTACGTACCATTTTTGGGTGGTGGACAAATTCAAGGACCGGCTGCCTCAAGTTCCCCAGCCGGAGTTTGCTGCCTTTATGGAGGCAGGAAGAATAGTTGCATGAACAGAGCTGCCAGCCACTCAGGATGCCGCAGACTCAGCAGCTTGTGCCATGGCTACAGGCATTGTTATGCACAGGTGCTTGTGGTTCCAGATCTCCGGCATATCGCAGGAGGTCCAGGTGATGATACAGGACTTCCCTTTTGAGAGCTCTGGGTTGTTCTTGGAGCAAACAGATGACAAGCTACATAGCCTTAAAGACTCCAGGACCACCCTAAAATCCCTGGGCATCCACACCCTGGCCCCCCAGCAGTTTCCACTCAATCAGAGGCCGCAGAGAGGCTATCAGCAAGGGATAGTAGGAGGTGGTCTAGGGCTCCCACAGCCAGGGGGAATAGGAGGAGATCACGCAGTCCCCCTGAGCAGAACCCTGGACCCTCCAATAAGTCCCAGGGGCCTAGGCCTGGCTTTTGAAGGTGCGCCCAAGGACGGAGTTCCAGTGGTTCCCATAGATAGTGCAACAGGCCTGGTAAAAGGGGGATCGGCTCTTCTGCCAGAGGCTCACCACAGACCGTAAAAACTAGACATGGTACAGAGGGGATACTCTATCCTATTCCTTTCTTTCCCATCCTCCTTCCCTGTCCCTCTTCAGGGACCTCTCTCAGGAGATCCTGCTCAGGCAGGAGGTCTCTATGCTACTTTCTCTAGGAGCAGTGGAGGAGGTCCCCATCCCTCCAGGGAAGTGGCTTTTATTCCTACTACTTCCTGATCCCAAAATCCAAGGGGGGAGAGGGGGCTCTGCCCCATCCTGGACCTGGGCTCAACGCCTTCTTAAAGTCAAACTTCAGGATAGTGATGCTAGCCTCCGCTATCCCCTCCCTCGACCTGGGAGACTGGTATGCTGCCCTCGATTTGAAGGACGCATACTTCCACATCTCGATTGTTCCCCACCACAGGAAATACCTTCCATTTACGGTGGTCGAGGACTTCAAAGGAAGAGGCTGTATGTTTACCTTTACCTCGATGACTAGCTGATCGGGACCAACTTTTGTCGGTCATCGACCTAGCCAGGGAACTGTTCTTAGGGTGGGGGCTCATACTGAACAAAGAGAGGGCCACCCTTACTCCCACCCAAGTTTGTGGGGGTATGTTTGGACGCAATGTGCGGCAGGGCGTCCCTCCCATGTCCATGGTTCCTATCCCTGGGCAACATCATTTGCGGCCTCCAAGCTACCCCCATGACTACGGTGTGGAACTACATGAGGCTTTTGGGTCACATAGTGACATGCACATATGTGGTGCGCTACGCCAGGCTCCACCTCAGGCCTCCAGAACTTGCTGGCGACGGTGTACAGGCCAGCCCGTGACCATATCGACCTGGTGGTGATGGTCCCCTCCCCTCCCCCCAGCGATCCTGTTGACCCTGAACTGGTGGCTGAGGTACTCCAAAGTATGTGAAGGGGTCCTGTTCCACCAGCCCTTCCCCATGGTCCAGCTAGTGACCGATGCGTCCGACGTAGGATGGCTCTCGCCTTTTATTTAGACAGGAAGCGGTCATTTCGCAAGTCCACTCAGTTGTCTTCATAGCAGACAGGATGAAGGGTTACCCAGTATCAGCTAGGTGTCTTTTGTCATGGATTACATCGTGTATCAAGACCTGTTACGATCCCACCCAGTTGCGCTGCTGAGCAAGCAGCCCTGTTTGGGCTTCAGCCTCATTGGCCAGCCCTGCTGCTTCCCTAGTTGCTCCCTCACCAGGTAGCTCCACCTGGTGACAGCAGGGCTGCTGGGCTCTTTGGTGTGCTACTGGACAGCCCCACTCCCAGGTTCCTTGCCTTGCTGCCAGGCAGCCTTGCAGGCCGGCTCCCAACTCTGTGGGGCAGCCCCACTGCCTCCCAGTCCTGCTGAGCAGTTTTATTAATGACCTGGAATAAAACAAACCTGAAAGTTTGCAGATAAGTCACAAATTGGAGTGGTAAAGAATGAAGAGGACAGGTCACTGCTTCAGAGCAATATGGATTGCTTAATCAAAAGGGTGAAAGCAAACAACATGTTTTCATACAGATTAGTGTAGGTGTATAAATCTAGAATAAAGAACAGAGGCTGTAGTTGCATGCGTGGAGACTCTATCTTGAGCAGCAGTGACCAGCAGAGATTAGGTGGCTGTGGTGGATAAGCTGAAAGTAAGTTCCCAGTGTGATATTTCAGCTAAAAGAACTAATGTGATCCTAGGATGCTAAAAAGAGAGAGCTCAAGAATAGAGAGGTTATTTTACTTGGCCCAACTGTGATCACTGTTGCAATACCGTTTCCAGTTCTGGTGTCCATTCAAGAAGGATGTTGATAAATTGAAGAAGCATGAGAATGATTAAAAGATTAGAAACTTGCTTTATGGGGATAACTAGTGGTTTCCAAACTATGGAATGTGGGGCCATGCCATCAGCGGACAGGGCTGCAGTGATCCTTAGTAGGTGGAGGATACCATTTTGCTTTGCACAGTATGACCTCAAATATATTGTGAGTGCAAGGTCACAATGCATGAATGTCTCTGTTTTGCTCTATAAAATGGTGTCTTCCATGTGGTAAGATCTCACCATGCACCCAAGATCAGGCAGTACAGAGGTTGCCATTTAGCTCTACAAAATAGCATTGTCCATGCTGTCTGGGATCCTGGCAGGAAAAACTCCAAACGTGAAGGGATGACTTGATTAGTCTGTCAGTGGTCTCCAACTTTTTTAAGCACAAGATCACTTTTTGAATTTGTTAGGTCAGGATCTACCTCAAACCCAAATACCCCTGTCCCACCCTCCTCATTTTGGGAAGATGGGGTATAGGGGAGGGGGACAGAGTGCCCTAACCCTGCCTCTGTCTTCTGCACAACAAGCAGGAGGCTCCCAGGGGGCAGCTCTGGGCAGAATCAGCAGGGCAGTGTGGGGACGGGTAGCTGAAGTGCCAGCACTTAATCGCCTCCCAGCCAAACCTGTCAGGATCACTTGTCAGAGGCTCCAAGATCTACCGGTAGATCCTGATTTACTGGTTGGTGACCATTGCTATAAGTGCTTGCATTTGGAGCAAGTATTTAATAATGGGCTTTGCAGTCTAGCAGAGACAGGTATAACATAATCCAATGGCTAGAAGCTGAAGCTAGACATCAGTTAATCATCCTTCACCTTCTAAGATGAGGCAGTGAAGAGATGTTAGCTGGAGCCTGTTTCATTGATGATTGGCTTTCGGTGACATAGGTATTTTATTCATAAAATGGTTTGCGTTGAAGAATGCAGCCTTTTTACTTGTGCAGGAAATAAAGCCATCACGAGTACCATATAAGGATTTTTCTTTTGAAGGAGAATTGATATGGGGAGGTGGGTAAAATATAGTTTAAAAAAAAAATTTTGCTTGTATTTCTACCTTAAAAGATCAAGAATTTCAAGTTTGGTCTTCCCTGGTTTTCTGAACAGCCATGTTTGTGAGCTGTAAAGGCTAATTTACATATGAATTTACAGATTTTGAACTCATAAATTTCCTGAAACAGAGGATGATATTGCAATAAATTCTGTTCTGGACACTTTGGCATTAAGTAGCTAGTCAGTTTAGCTAAGCTCAGTAATAAACCACCCTTAGGTAAGGTGAATGTAATCCTCTTTTTTTTTTTAAACTCCAAGATGAAAGTCCACACCCAGCCTTGTATGAAAACAATAGGTTTCAAGTCATGTTATTTTACTGGAAGTGTGCAGACCATTCATAACACTAACTGAATGAGTTGGGTGTTGTATCTTTATTTATTCTTTAAAGGAAACTTGCATTAAACTTAAATATGCACCTGGTGAAGTGAGAAACAGATTGACAGAGCCAGGCAAGTACCCAGAAGTCATCTACTTCAAGACCGGGTCAACAAGGAAAACAACAGAACACCACTCGTCATCACCAACCCACAACTTAAACTTCTTCAGCACATCAGTTAAAATCTACAATCTATCCTGGAACACCATTCCTCACTCTTAGGGTACTTCCAGTATCCCAAAATAGTGTTTTCCATGTCTTGACAGCACGCCTGTAATTTCAAAATAGCTTTCGAAATTATATCCCCAGTCAGAGTAGTGCACCCGTTAAGGACTAGTCGACTATCCGATAAGCAAATGAAAGGGGGGGGGGGGGGGGCTGCTTGTGCATTTCAAAGCAGAAGCACCAGCATGGAGCCCGGAGTCAGCGGGACTTCCTCCCAGCCCTGGGGTTGGCGCAGTGTTCCAACTTTGAAATGCACAAGAGCCTCTACTGGGCACTACAAAGGCAATTTCCCTGCCTTTGATATTCACATTTCCACATCAAATGTTTGACCAGGACACATCTAGCCTGACTTAATTAGCTTCATTAACACTGGTCCTATAATTGAAACTGCTTTTGCTGTTATATATAGCCTGGATACTATAATTTCCACTCCAATCCATCTGACAAAGTAGGTTTTATTGATGAAAATTCATGCTCTAGTATTTTAGTCAATATTTTTCAAGTTACAGATTAACACAGCTACATCTCAGACTTTTTATCTGAAGCGTCAGTCACAAGGGTGGGCTTCTCGACCTGCTCTATTACCTTTGTGTTGCCATACCATTGAAAAGGAATGAAGACTGACACAGCAGCCTGCAGTGGGGATTCCCTCAGCAAGCAGAGACATAGTTGATGGCAGCAAGGTGTGGTTGAAATATATTACACCAGTAATTTCCAGCTGGTACACAAGGTGCTGAGAGTTGACTTGAAAGTAACAAATTATGTACTTTGTTAGAAAAAGCCTTTTAGGTTTTTTTGTACATTCAAAGTAACAAAAAAATCTCATCTCCCCCCTCCCTTAGCAAATATTGCCATTAAAGGTGTCTTGCAGAGAGCTTAAGTTCATTCCTACTCCTCCTAGCTTTAAAGTAAGCTGCATTTTATGATCAATGTAAAAAGGCAGTTCTCTACTCCCTGTAACTCCATTTTTGAGGCTACTCTCACTTGTTTTCCCTCTTTATCCAAACTGATACTATTCCCTATTGTATGGGTGGAGGGAGAGTTTTATTTTTCATTTACTGGGCAAACAATACAAATGGGCTATGTCTAGATTGGCATGATTTTCTGGAAATGCTTTTAACGGAAAAGTTTTCCGTTAGAAGCATTTTCGGAACAGAGCGTCTAGATTGGCACAGGCACTTTTCCACAAAAGCACTTTTTGCGGAAAAGCGTCAGTGCCAATCTAGATGCGCTTTTCTGCAAAAAAGCCCCAATCGCCATTTTCGCGATTGGGGGTTTTTTGCAGAAAACAAATCTGAGCTGTCTACACTGGCCCTTCTGTGCAAAAGCTTTGCGCAAAAGGGACTTTTGCTTGTACGGGAGCAGAATAGTATTTCCGCAAGAAGCACTGATTTCTTACAGTAGGAAGTCAGTGCTTTTGTGGAAATTCAAGCGGACAGTGTAGGCAGCTGGCAAGTTTTTCCAGAAAAGCGGCTGATTTTCCAGAAAAACAGGCCAGTGTAGACACAGCCATGCTGTTTTTCCTAATTCAGAACTCATTAGTCATTAAACAATGAAATTCTTCTATACCCAATTGTGTTGTGCTTTGTTATGAAGTGTTTGAGTTTGTATAAACAACATGCTCTATCAAGACTGAATTTAAAATAGTTTGATAGCAGATGTCGTGTTCTTTCAAGAGCAGAGGTGAGTTTTACAAATCAATATAGTTATTGTCCCCTCAAACAAAATATCTCTTGTTAAGCATGGACATGGTGATTTGTCTAAATATATTTGATTCAACCCATATGGTCACCTGACTTTGTTTAAACACATTTCATTCCATGGCTGCATCAGGTACTTAAGCTGACTGAAGACACAGCAATGATAGTTATTATATGGACTAATAAGAAATATTCATAAATCATGAAGGCATGGTTTTGATGGGTGGTGCCTACATAAATGGAAATTCTACATTGTGATATCTTTTCTATAAACATAGCTTTCTGAAAGACAAGGTAAAACTGAGCTTAGTTTGTATGAGAATTGGAAAATGGGAAAGTTGGATGGAAAGCTGCTGGAACTAAAGCAGAAATAGAGGAAAGAGAATAATAAGGAAGTAGAGAAAAAGGAGAGGCTGGCCTTGAAGTCACTGAGAATCAGTCTCTAGAAAATGGACCAATTTTATACTTATTGCATCATGTGCCAAATACTTTTTTGCTGCTATTTAAATGCAGAGAGGCCATTGGTCTACAGATCCACTAATAGACAGGTAGAGATAGGACCTTATTTACTTCTAAGCAGGGCTGGCTCTAGGTTTTTTGCAGCCCCAAGCAAAACATTCCCCCCTCTTTTTGTCCAGGGAGGGTGCGCGCACACAAATGCAGCTTGTGTGCCTTCCTGAGGGGTGAGGCACACGCTTCAGGAGGAGCCCAAACCCCAAGGCATTTTCATCTCCTGGGAGAGCGCCAGGGACTCCCCACATGAGGACAATGGGAGGGCAGGTTCATCCACAGCAAGCAGTTAAAGACTTCCAAAGCATGCAGGTGTTCATATCACCTAGTGCTGGAGTCCCGGTCCTCCTCCTCACTGTGCAAAGGGATTTTATGATTAGAAGCCTTATAATCACTCAGACTCCAACCCCAACACATAAGCTATCCAACTCTCGGTGTCCATCGACAAGAATCAGCCTCACTATACAATTAAACAGTTCAAAGGGATTAAGAGAACTTTTGTTTCAACTCCCCAGCTCAACTGTCCAGACAACAAAACCCCACTAGCCTAAAACCTATTCCACAAGCGCAGCCCTGTGCTTTCTCCTTCAGGGATGGACCAAACAGCCTCTGAAGCAGGGAGAATTAATTTAAATTTAAATCCCTAATTTTAATCATGGTTTAAACTGGCAAGCAGAAAACCTAGGTTTAAATGAGCAATTAATCATTTAAATTATACATTTAAAATATTTTCCTAAAGGATGATTGAGTCTTATTGATTAGCAACCTGTACAACATGTTGATTTACAATGAAATATAACCTTTATGCCAAATTTGGTGCTTCTGTTTACTAACCAGGAGAATACACTCAGTACAGCTACCAACTAAATAAATGCCAAAATAATTGTGTAACTTAGAGTAAAAATTAAGAATCTGATTATATATATTACACACCATTTTGTAATAGGAACACTTAAGAGAAAGGTTTTACCCCATATATTATTTGCTAAGTGGTGGCTACTTTTTTTAAAACACATGATTTGCATCTACTTCTGTCTGGACGGAAATTCTATTTAAAATAAACAAAACCAGCATTTAATTTTTGTATGAAATAAAACTATCTTAAATGTGAAGGACAACAAAAAATATCCAAACACATTTTGCATCTAAAATTCATTTATTAAACAAAGGAAATATCCATAGTGAATTTAAAAAATTGAATCTAGTCATGTTCTTCAAGATGTTAGAACGCTCTCATAACCAGCTTTTTACAGTAAACTTCCGATAATCCGGCACCTTTAGGACCCAGGCCGTGCCAGACTATCAGATAGGCCAGACTATCAGAAGGGGGGACTATGAGGGGTCAGGATGGGGTGGGGGGATGCCATCCCAGATCCCTCATAGCCTCCCCTTCCGATAGTCCGGCTCTGCCCCAAGCGTCCCCAATTCAGCCGCTGCCGATCAGTTTCAGCAGTGGCTGAATCAGGGACGCCTGCGGCAGAGCAGCTGGGATGCTGCCGGGTTGGTCCCACAGCACCAAGGAACGGTGCTACGGGACCAACCCGGCAGCACCCCAGCTGCTCTGCCCCAGGCGTCCCTGAGTCAGTCGCTGCTGAAACTGATCAGCGGCTGACTCCGGGAAGCCTATTTAAATGGGATCACAATTCTAATTTCAATAAATCTCTCTTGCCCTAGACAGGAAGGGACTTGGAGACACGGGCACTGGGAACACCAGAGTTCCCCTTCCTCAGACAAAGGGAGAGGGAGAATCACCTGGGTCCCAGGCAGTGATGAGATCAGGACATAGCACAAGGGGGCTGGGTTCCTGGGCAGGTATGTGGGGGGGAGGGTGAATTGTTGAGAGAGCCAGACAGGAGATGGGGATCCAGGGAGGGAGAAGAGGAGACGGGATCCCAGCAAGGTTGCAGTGGGCCAGGAGGTGAGGTTGCTGGGCAGAGGCCGAACTGGGGGAGGAGGAAAGGGGGGGGGGAGGTTATGGGACAGTGGGCAGGGGCAAACAGGCCAGGGGGAGACAGCCAGGCAAGGGGAATCCACAGGCAGGGGAGTTGCGGGGGAGAGAACACAGGCGGGGGGGGGGCTAGAGGAGAGGGTGGCTGGCCAGGCAGAGCACACGGGGGGGGGGGTGGACTCACGAAGGCGAAGACGAGGCTGCCGGGCTCAGCCGCAGCTGCCCCCCAGGAAGCACCCCAGCAGGGGCCCTGCCTTAGGGCTGCCCACGCAGAACTCCCAGCACCCCGGGGCCAGGTGCAGGCTCCGAGCAGCTGGGCACAGGGCTCCTAGCTCGGGGCGGTCTCCGTGGGGCTCCCTGCTCGGGGGATGGGGCCCCACCGTGGCTGAGACCCAGCGCCTGCCAAGCCCCTTAACTCCGCTCCAGTGAGTCGGCTGCCGGGAGCAGCCACCATGGTTGCAGCCTGCCCCACCGAGCTCAGCATCACCAGCTGCAGCCTCCCTGTGCCACGGCCAAGCGCCCTGCCCTCCCAGCATCCTGCCCCACCCTGCCAGCGCCCCAGGGCTAGGCACCCTGGGGCCAGACACAGGCTCCAAGCAGCGGGGTGCAGGGCTCCCAGCTCGGGGGCAGCCTCCGTGGGGCTCCCCGCCACCCTGCTCCTCCTGTGGGCTGGAATACCGCCCCTGGCAACGTGCCGTCCCTGGCAACGTGCCGCCCCAAGCACCTGCTTGTTTTGCTGGTGCCTAGAGCAGGCCCTGCTTCTAAGTCACATTCAGATAAATAGAACTCTGATTTCAAAGTGAGTGCCAAATCCACCACATAAGATAGCTCCAGCATGTAACATGCTTTCACATCACTGAAGTTATCACCAAAGCAAGCACTACAACCCAACAGCTGGACCCATTCAGCCTAGCCCCAAATAGGGCTGTAAAATTTGTATTAATTGGCTAATTGAGTAGTCAATGCAATTTGCATCAACTGTTTGATTAGTTGATAACGACCCTTCTGCCTTTGAAGTAAAGCAACAACCCCAAGGCTGTTGCTACACTTCAAAAGGCAAGAGTGCTGTGGGGAGCATGGGGCCAGAGGGGGACTCAAACAATCCCCCGCCAGCTCCATGCTCGCCACAGCACTTCAAAGTGGTGGCACCACGTGGAGTCCCGTGGGGTCAGCGGGGCAGGGTGTGTGTGGGGGTGTCTCCCTTTGGTGCTGCCGCTTTGAAGTGCCCCCTTCTCCTCCTCCCTTGCTGCCTCTTTCTGATATAGGCAGCAAGGGCGGAGCAACTAGTCGAGTAACATGTCGGCTAGTCGTTCACATCTCTAACCCTAATTTGTTTTTATCATGGAAACAATTGTCCTATGACTTCTAGTCTAAATTACCAGGTATGAGGAACTTTTAAAATTCTGAGTATTTTCAAATGAGATAGAATCAGAGTTGGAGCCTGTTATGGCTTTATAATTAGGAGATAACAGTCTAGGATTATGAGCAAGGTAATTTTCAGATAAGACTGACAAAGGGAAATATTTACATAAGAAAATTAGTGGCAAGGTTCAAAAGGTAAGAAAGGCATGAAAATACCTTTTTTTGTCTTTTAATAGAATACTATCACTCTTCTACAATGAGCTGCATGAGCGGAATTTAAAATCCAAGGAACATACATCTAAAATAAAAAGTTTAAAAAAATCAGTAGGTTTATTGTAGGTCTCAAAGGAGCACAGTATGAATAAATGGAATGCCTACATGTATACAGAATAACCCATGATTTGAATTAAAAAGCATCTAAACAATTGGATTTCATTCATCATGATGTTTTCTTCTGTTTTTTCTTTTCATTTTCTTCCTTTTCTTTTTCAATTTCAGCAACATACTTCTCAATTTCTTCAGGACTTAAAATCTTAAAAAAAAAGAAAAACATAAGTGAACCTTAAGATATCAATAGAAACTTAGTTTGAATGTGAAAGATCTACTTTTGATAAGAAAATTAATTTAATACTGTAATATCGTGCAGGGGCAAATGTCTATCTGTAAGCAAACACAAATACACTTGAACCTCTTTAATCTGGCAATTTTGGGAAACAGACTATACCAGATTATGGAATTTTCCAGATCATGAGTGTTTGCTTGCCAGAATAAAAGGTAAACAAAAACTACCTTTTAGGGAGGATGCAGGAGTACACTAGGGACACAGGGCCTCGGGCAGAGTGGAGGAGCATGCTGGGACTGGGCAGGAGGGGAAAGAAGAAAGGAGGTTTACCTGGCTCTGCACCCCTGCTGCTCTCATGAACTGCACCCCACTGTTATGGGAGCAATGAGGGAGAAGCTAGGGGTGGAGGAATGTGCAGAGCTGCTTCCTCTCCCCCCTCTACTTCCTGCCAGGGTCCAAACTGTGATGTTCCTGGATCAGGGACAGCTGGATTAAGGAGGTTCAAGTATACGCTGAACAGTTTTGGAAGCTTCTTTTGCCTTAGTAATAGTTAAATATAATTCTGCATCTGCCTCAATGTAGAGCTACAGTACAAATCAATGGGAATTCTACATAGACAGCAGTATGGAGACCAAGAGAAACAAGCATCAGATGAAATGCTTACCTTGAGTGGCTGATCTCTTCTCATAACTGCCAGCTCAATGTTTTTCCCACCTGACTGTACAACCTGAAGTAGTCAAAGATGAAAGGTTTAGAATAAGAAATCTTATGCCATAGATCAATTCTAATTAAAACTCCCTAAGAGAGTCACAGATGGGAACTTTACATTTCTCTTTCCATTAACTCAGGATGCATATTTCATTACAAATATTAGCACTGCAAGATAAGCCTCTTCACTCTAATGGACTCAACTTTAATTCAGTGCATAGACAATGTATACAATGACTGAACTGTAGGATTATTCATTTACTTCAAATTCTAAGTCATGCTTACAAAATAATATAAGTAAGCAAGCAAGCATGGCTTAAGTATTTTCAGAATGAATGTATGTGCCAATGTTCAAAGCTTAAGTCTGATTTTTTAAAAAATTATTCACAAGAAAGCTAGCAGATTCTTGCATATAAAGAATCCTGGTAAAAATAGGCTGTTTAAGAAGGGTTTGCAAATCAGTCCCATAGCTCAGTATCTAATGGCCTCAGAGTATAATGGAGAATACAATTTTTGATAAAAGTCATCCATAACCTCTAGAATTTATGGTGAATTAACTGGGTAGACTTGAGCAACAGCAACACCCACCCACAAAACTGTCAGCAGACTGAATCACACTTACTTCAAGAAGAGCCTTGATGACAAGTTTAATGGTCAGGTCATCTGTTTCAATGGCTTCATCAGTATAGTTTTTCTCCAAGAATTCACGTACAGACTTGGCTCCCCTCCCAATGGCATTAGCCTGGAATAATTTTAGGAAAGGATGGGTGTAAATGTTGGGGTTTTTAAAAGACTACTTCATAGAGAAAGTACAAACATAAAATGATGCAAATACGCAACGGACCACATATCCTGTTGTGTATATAATGATCTCAAGACAGGATTAATAGCCATTCAGCATCCTACTTGATATCCTAGGAGCTGCTAGCTCTACTAAATATTGATCACAACTTCCAAATCTCAACTTTTAGAGTAAAAAATATGAAAATCAAAATGTTTTTACATTTTAATATGGGTATTAACATGCACAGGATATAGCTAGTGCTAAAGGGTGATTTTTCCTGAAATTCAGGCAAAAGATACTATATGAACTGTAAAATTTGTATCAAATGAAACACTTATTAGAAGGGAGTATTCAAAACTTCTCTTTGCCTTGACCACATTTTAATATACATACTGTCTAATGGATATTTTCTTTACCGTTTATAGTCATGCAACTTGTCTATCATATTTGTACTCACCAAACATCTGCTATATTTGTTGCTGTCACTTAAAACTTTTTTGCAGCTGGTTAATTAAAACCATGTCAACAGACAGCTCTCCATTGGCAGACCACATAGTATAAGAACTACAAAATCCATCTTGCAGCAAGATATGATTTTCCTGAGAGGTTAAATTAGCTGCTGAATGATATTTCATTTAATCTCCACCAGGAGGCAGAGTCAACTCACCTTCCAAGCATGGTAAGTGCCAGATGGGTCAGTCTGATAGAGCCTGGGTGTTCCATCGAAGTCAAATCCCACAATAAGGGCAGATATCCCAAAAGGTCTGCGGCCATTACTTTGAGTATAACGCTGATGAAAATCAAGATAACTTATTTCAGAGACTTCTCTACAAGCATATGGATTTCTGAAGTAGCAGTCGTACAAAAGTGGCAATATAGAAAGTTTATCATAAGTATTTCCTATCATTTGCAACTGACTCTTTCTTCCCTTGTTGTGGTTTCAAGATAATATTTCTTGTACTGCAGGTCACGCATAAATTAAAGCATATAAAAGGATGGTTACAAAATAAATAGCTTTTCTTAGTTACTTCTGAATTAGCTACCATCACCTTTAATAAAAAAAAAAAAAAAAGGTAAAATCACCATTTTTGCTAAAATATTCAGAGGTATCTAGGAAATTAACTTGTGTAAATTAATTACATGTGATAGTCACAGAGGCCTAACAAATACCAAAAACCAATGTTAGCAATCTGTACTGTCATGAAGGCTTAGAAAATCCATTAAAAAAATCCAAGAGACATACAGGTAAAGATGAAACATAATTCTCACAGAATAGTAACTGTTGAGTTAAATCCAATAAATGCCAAGGTCCCAAGTCTCTCAGAATTTAGATACTTTGTGATGAGAAGCAGGCATTTTGGCAGCAATTTGGGACA
The DNA here is from genome assembly GCF_052426305.1 of Pelodiscus sinensis. Lineage (NCBI taxonomy): Eukaryota > Metazoa > Chordata > Testudines > Trionychidae > Pelodiscus > Pelodiscus sinensis. Next base: position 11,533,164 of record NC_143068.1, on the reverse strand, counting down.
TAAGGAATATAGAATCAGAAGTGTTGCTTTTAAGTTTTTAAAAGATTTGTGTACATCATATAAAAAATAATTTCAGGGGATATTTATTTTACTGCAGGAGAATAAAGTCTGAAAAAAACTTTCATGGAAAGAATACATGTGTTTTGCCATTCCAATACATAACAAAACTTGTGCTAAAGACTGACCATGCATAAATTGCTAATTAGTAGAGATTACTGAGTTTAATGCATTTGAAAGATAATAAAAATGCACCATGGAATATAGTGTCTATTTTGATGCTGTAATTTAAAATTAATACAAATTCCTAGTGTACTAAGACATTTTTATAAAATGTGTAATGAGGTCTCACTTACCATATTCTGCTAGTAAATACTAGGCAAGCAGGAGAAACCAATATGTGTGAAATGAAGTTTGTAGATGAGCACATTTCTATTGTTAGTCTACAATATCTTTGAGAGAATTTGTGTATCAGTTTTTTTGTTCAAGAACTCCTCCCAAACAGTAAGAGTTTGGACCACCAAATATGGTAAGCAGCTTCCACTTATACCTTAAAGCAAGGTCAGGATTTGGTTGCACCAGGACAATGGGATATATGTAGAATGTGACTATTTCTTGTCAAAGGGAAAGAGAGGGATGTGATAGCAGGGACAGTTATACTCCAGAATGACCAGAGGAGGCAGTAAGTATATGGGACAGTTATACTGCACAATGACCATGGGGGGCAGCAAGCAAGCGTGCCCTCGCCACCCTAGACCAATTCTGAGGAACAACACCTCTAGTGGGAGGGGCAGCGCAGCCCCTGCTGCCCCAGGGAGCAGCAGCTGGCTGATCCCACCCCCTGCCCTGAGCCCATCACCCCCTGCCCAAATTCCTGCACCCTACCTCCTCCCTTGTTCCCCCTCATATTTCCCAACCCCCTGCTCTGACTTCTGCACCCCCCTATGCCCTGTGCTGACTCTAGCACTCCTGTTTCCACATCCCTAAGCCCCTGCCCTGAAGGACCCAAGCAATGCTGAGTAAAACTTCGAATACAAAAGAAGTGCAATAATGATGTCCCAGTAAACATTAAGTTTCTGAATTTCCCCATATTTGGGAGATGCCAATGACATACCCTGTATCTTCCCTCTGTCTGATGCTACAGTAGCATCAATATCCAACAAAGAGATTCTACTGAGTTATCTGGCTTTTCACTAGTGTAAAAGTAGAATTTGGCCCAAAGTTAGGTTTTATTTGCCCAACAAAAGGAGAAAGACAACTGATACCTGTTTCAGGCTAGCGATGTAACGTGTGATGTATTCCACGGTGACAGGATCCTCCACAGTAAGTCTATGGCTTTGACACTCTACACGAGCCCTATTTATAACGATTCTGGCATCAGCTGTGAGTCCTACAATGATAATATGATACACTATGTGTTCAAATGCGTACTTAGCACCAGACAGATGAAAACAGACAGTAGGGATGTTAGAGTGTAGTTATTTACAAAATTAACTGATAAGCCTGGGCTTATCAGATAAACCTAAGGACTAGACGCACCCCCTTGCCCGCCTGCTACCTTTGTATCAGAGGCAACGGGGGAGGAAGGCAGGAGCTGGTGTTTGGAAGGAGCCAGCTTAAAAGCTGGTACCCAGGAGCACCAGCTCCCAACGGAGCCACCTGTCTTCCTCCCTCCCAGCACTGCTGCCTCTGTATCCGGCACAGCAGCGAAAGGGAGGAGCAGGGGGTGGGAGGGAGGAGAGGCAGAAGAAAATATGCGCAGGGAGCCAGCTGGACAGCCACTTGGCCCCCCTTTGCTGCCTCCCAGAGGCAGAAATGCAGGGTGGGGGAGGAGAGGCGGGAGCCGGCTTAAAAGCGGAAGCACTGACTCACAAGTTTACAAGCTAAGCTCTATACTGCAGAGCCTGCAGCACAGGTAACCGTGTAACTGCTAAGATTCTTAGCGGCTACATGGTCACCTTTTTAAATGGCTTTTTACATCCCTAGTTAATATATATTTTGTCCATTTTATGGATGACTAGATTATTTTCTCTGTATCTCCATTTATTCCCCTCCCTTCAGCCACAATGCACATTTCTGCTAAAGCTGGAATTAATACACAGGAATTCCCAATTTCCAGCCTCATGTTTAATTCATTGCATCACACACGGTCCTAACATAAGGACATTTTCTTTATTAAATTGCTGGTTCTATAGAATAACCTTTAGGCATTTTAATCTAAGGAAATAAGTAAGTACCAAAAAATAACCCTTCTTCCTCTCCCCACCACCAGTTGTCCAAAGCAATTTGGTTTTCAATGTTCATAAATCCTATGCAATATCACAATCCTCCAAAAACTACTTTTTAATTCCAAAGTCTGTTCTCAGCTTAATATATGAGCATTTAATCAACTGTTAGACACTGCATACCTGCAAAAGCCATGCAGACATTGTCATCAAGTGCGCAGATCTTCCTCACAGTTCTTTCATCCTGAAGTTTTGCCACAGATTTCTTTTCCACACCAAGAACAACAATCTCTTTTCCTCGCACTCCAACCTTTAAATGCATTCAAAACCCATGACAGATAAAATACACCCAACAGACCTATAAGAGGTATAGACTTTCCTTAAAAAAATACAAAAGTATTAATTCCATTTGAAGCATCAAATGCTTTGCTTCATGGTGTACTCTGTTGGAAATAAACTGATGTAAAACAGAAGAAATCACAGAATAATAGAATACTAGAACTGGAAGTGACCTCAAGAGGTTATCAAGTCCAGTCCCCTGACCTCACTGCAGGAACAAGTGTCATCCCTGACAGACATTTGTCTAACCTGCTCTTAAATATCACCAATGATGGAAATTCCACAACCTCCCTAGGCAATTTATTCCAGTGCTTAACCACCGTGACAGCTAGAAAGTTTTTCCTAATGTCCAACTTAAACCCCCCTTGCTGCAATTTTAAGCCCATTGCTTCTTCTCCTATCATCAGATGTTAAAAAGAATACCTTTTCTCCTCTTCCCTTTAACACCTTTTTAGGTATTTGAAAGCTGCTATCATGTCCCCTCTCGGTCTTCTCTTTTCCAAACTAAACAGTCTTCCCTCATAGGTCATGTTTTCTAGACCTTTAATCATTTTCATTGCCTCTTCTCTGGATCTTCTCTAATTTGTCCACTTTTTTCCTGATATGTAGTGACCAGAAATGAACATAATACTCCAGCTGAGGCCTAATCAGCGCAGAGTAGAACAGAGGAATTACTTCTTGTGTCTTAGTCACAATACTCCTGTTACCATTGCAAAAAACAAGTATCATTCTGGGATGCACTGGTTAGCCTGTGATTCACTAAGACCCCTAGACCTCTTTTTGCAGTATTCCTTCCTAGACTTTTCCATTTGTACGTGTGAAACTGTTCCTCACTAAGACTACATCTACACTACAGGCTTCTTGTGCAAGAAGCTTTTTGCAGAAGAGATGCAAAAGCGCATCAGAAAAGTGATGCGCTTTTGTGCAAGAGGGCATTCAGACTGCATGGACGCTCTCACAAGAAAGCTCTGCTTGCCATTAACAGAATGGCCACTCAGGGCACCTGTGCTTCTTTTGAAAGGCTGTTTTTGTGCAAAAAAACCATTTCCCGTCACACACACATTTTTGCGCAAGAGCTCTTGCACAAAAAGGCTTATTCCTCATAGAAAGAGGAATACCTATACCGCAAAAAAACCCCTCTTCTGTCAATTCACTGTAAATTTTCCTGCACAAAAACTCTGCAGTGTAGACATAACCTCAGTGGATACTTTGCATTTGGCCTTATTGAACTTCATCCTATTTACTTCAGACCATTTCTCCAGTTTGTCCAGATCATTTTAAAATATGATCCTATTTTCCAAAGCACTTGCAACATCTCCCAGCTTGGTATCATCTGGAAATTTCAACTAATCCCTGCAAACCCCCACTTGGTGTGCCCTTCCAACATAACCATTCTCAGAATAGTTATCCAAGCTGTTATGCATCCATCTTACAACGTAGATGAGACTACTGTATTTCCCTAGTTTACTGATAAGACCACCTACATACCAGGAAGTATAAAAACAGGCACATATACCAGCAAGTGCGGGGCTTTATCATGAGTATGCCACAGAATAATTCTCTCTAGGCATATATTAGTGCTTGTAACATAGTTGAACTTTATACTTAATTCCAAGCTGAATACTTATTATGGTACTAAGTCAAAGCCAAATCAGACTGTTTAATAGTCCATAGTCCTAAGCATAAATGTAGCCCATCCATTCATTGCTTCCTCTGAATATCAACTTTCAGATCATCCTATACACTCCTTCCCTCACCTTGCCTTTCCTGAAGTTAAGAAAACAGCTTTAAAAAAAAATCATAGTCCCACTGCTTTTCATATACAGGACTGGAAAATGTGGTTCTTCCTTGGCAGTTTGATTTATGATGTTCCAGCAGTTGTTCCAACTTACCATATTAGCCAAGATTACATTACTTTTTAAAATTCTCCCTTGGGTTTGAAATTTGTTATGGTTATCCCAAAGGCAAATATTTTAGAAAGTGATCAAGATTTTCCAGCTGTTATGTTACTGGGGAGTTAAAAAGAGATGCAGTTTTTCAGCATTGTCATTTGTTAAACAATAACCCACAAAGTTGGAAAAACTACATTAAGTAATTAACTTCAGAGGGGTAGCCGAGTTAGTCTGTAACAGGAAAAACTTAAAAAAACAACAAATAGTCTGGTAGTACTTTAAAGACTAACAAAACACGTAGATGATATCATGAGCCATCTGAAGAAGTGGTCTGTGCCCACAAAAAGCTCATTTTATTAGTCTTTAAAGAGCTACCAGACTATATGTTGTTTTTAAAGTTTTTATTAAGTAAGTAAACACTCACTTCTGTACACTCAGAGGGGACATTTTACACTTAAGTCACTACTGCCCTGCATTTTGTGAAGTGAAATAGCTCCACAAGTTTCAGGTCTCTGGTGAATCAGGCCATTAATTTTTTTCTACTTCTGTCACCCTGAAAAATTTTAAACACACCTCCTTCCCCAGATGTAATCTCCCCCCCCCCCCCCATTTAGTTTTGCAGAAAATTGTGTGTAGCCAAAAAGACAATGCAGGAACTGTTAGAACTCATTTCTCCACATCCCATTTGCCTCAATGACTTTTAATTATCTACAAGTTTATAGCCATATTACTGCCAACTACAACTATTCAAGAAGAGCCCTAGTGTATTTAAAATAGGTTTGGCATCAAATAATTTTTTAAATGCAGATTATCTACTTTTCCAAAAAAGCCCAAATTTTTAATGCACCTGTAAAATGCCAAACATATATTACTGTATAGGTTACTATTATGCACCGAGGCAAAATCAAACACATTTGGGATTAATTTTAGAAGAAATTTTAGAAATATCTCTTTTCTATAATTTCCAGTTTGTAAACAGATATCACCACAAATTTGTATTCTCCCGATTTTACAATGACTGTCTATGCTACTTGAAAGTAGGTATTATCTCCATCTTAGAAATAAGGAAATGGAGTCAGGGATATAAAGTTGTATGCTGCAAGCCCCATGGCAAGTGAGCAGCACAGAAACAATTAATGAGACCATGCTTTAAAGTGTCCCTACCCTTTGTTTGCAGGAAACTGGGAATGGGTGCCAAAATATGGATCACATGAGGATTATCTGTTCATTCACTCTGAAGCATCTCATTGGCCACAGTCAGAAGACAAGACACTAGCCTACATGGACCATTGCTCTGACCTAGAATGGCTATTACATTTTACATTTTTGGTCTTGGAGGTAGGGAGCTATCTTCTAATACCATAGAGGTGTAGCTGTGTTAATCTGTAACTTTAAAAACGAATAGCCCCCCACTATAGAAAGGATGTGGGCACATTGGAGAGGGTCCAGGGGAGGCCAATCAAAATGATTTGGGGGCTGGACCACATCACCTACGAAGAGAGGCTGAGGGATTTGGGTTTGTGTAGCCTGCAGAAGAGACGATTGAGGGGGAATTTGATAGCAGCCTTCACCTTTCTGACAGGAGGTTCCAAAGAGAATGAAGAGAGGCTGTTCTCAATAGTGAGAACAAGGAGCAATGGTCTCAAGTTACAGTAGAGGAGGTCTAGGTTGGATATTAGGAAAAAACTATTTCACTAGAGGATGGTGAAGCACTGGAAAGGGTTGCCTATGGAAGTGGTGGAATCTCCATCCTTAGAGGTTTTTAAGTCTCTGCTTGACAAAGCCCTGGCTGGGTTGATTTAGTTGGGCTTGGCCCTGCCTTGGGCAGGGGGCTGGACTTGATGGCTCCTGAGGTCTCTTCCATCCCTAGGATTTTAGTTCTGTGTCACCTCAGAGACTAATCAAAATATACAGTGTCCTGAGCTTCTATGGGCAAAACCCACTTCATCACATGATCAGTTAAGCTGTGGGGTCTTCCCAAGACAAGGGGCTCGGTTCTGGCTCACTGCCAGGGGTGCTCCCTCCTCAGGTACCCCCCCAGCAACTCTCCACAGGCCCGTCCTCTGCTGTCCCCAGCCTCCCCCACTTCCCCAGGCACGCGCCCACCTGTCCACAGGCCCCTTCCCCCACCTGTCCCAGCCCTCCCCCCACCCGTCCACAGGCCCCTTCCCCCACCTGTCCCAGCCCTCCCCCCACCCGTCCACAGGCCCCTTCCCCCACCTGCCCTCCCCCCACCCGTCCACAGGCCCCTTCCCCAGCCCGCAGGCCCTCCTGCCCCAGCCCCTTCTCCCCAGCTCCCTCCCCGGCCCCTCCCCCCACCGCCCTCGCCTCAGGAGCGGCGGCCATTCCCTGCGGCGCGCGCGGCCCGCGCCCGGCGCTCACTCACCGCGGTGGAGCCCTTCTTCACCGCCTCCTGCGCGTACTCCACCTGGAAGAGGTGGCCGTCGGGCGAGAAGACGGTGATGGCCCGGTCGTAGCTCATGGCTCCGCCGCTCTGCCGGGGCCCAGCGACCTGCACGCACCGGAACCCGCCGCCTCCCTCAGAACTGCACACTCATCCCCCGCCCTGCGCCGCTTCCGGAGCCTTGCCATTCACAGCGCACGCCGAAGGCGGCCCTTACGCCAACTGTGTAGGTGGGTCTTCATCCTGACGTACGCATTGGGCCAGAGAATCGCAGGCCACCCGGAACGCCAGGCAGCTTATCTACGCCTTTGGCGTACCAAGCTGTTGCCTGCCTTCCGTACGCATTTAGCGTAGGCACGGTAGCGTATCACGGTGTCTGCTTCCACACGCGCTTGGCGTAGCTCTCGTCTTTGCCTACGCCTTTGACGCACTGGGCCGCTCTTGGCAAAGGCAGAAAGATGCTGTTCGCCTGCGACAGGAAACCCAGCAGCAGGGATGCACCATGTGCAGATCAAAGGGGAGGTGGGGAAGGAGGGGAGGACCACTCCGTTGGCTTTATCCCTCCTCCCCAAATCTCAGCAGCTGGCTCCCCACCTTGCATTGGGATCAGAGGCATCAGGGCGAGGGTGGTGCATGCAGGCTCTTGGTGCAGTGCCCCTGGCTCGTTGCAGGGCACAGATTGTACCATCTGCGCCGGCTCCCCTCCCCATGCACTGCGGAGAATCTTTGCACAGCAATAGCAGCCAGATAATAACAATATTATTAGAGCCTAGGAGCATTATATTATAGACACATTTAAAAAAAACCCACCATGTCGGTTGCCTTTGCTTCTGCTCGCCCGAGAGGCAAAGGGGAGGTCACCCAGCAAACTATCCAGAAGGTAAAAAGCATGCTTTTATACAGACAAGAAATGTTATTTGTATATTCCTTCTATGGTGCTGTGGCTGGGAAGATGGCTTAATTCTAAAGTAATCATGAAAACTAGTGAATTTACAAGGGTTGGGAAGATGGACAGCTGGAGGGAGGAGGAGGAGGAGGTGGAACAAAGCAAAGGTGTTCAGAACACTGCAAAGAGAGGGAGAGGGAGAAGGAAAGCTCCAGAGAAGGATCCGCAGAATAGAAAATTCACTGCTCACTGTCTTACGTGTTTGTAAAGAACAAAATGCCAGGGATACATTTCAAAATTGTAAGCTGGGATCTGCACATTTTGGACAGCATATCAGCCCTTAACAAATCGTTGCAGGATTTTAATCTTTTAAAATATGGAAAGAGATGCTGAAGTGTGGCAATAAAGGTGCTCATAGCTATCTCCAAAGGTGTTTTTTTTAAAAAAAAAAGGAATTGTAGTTGTTCGTGTATAATGTTTAAAAGGCAAATGTTTTACATTGAAAGGATTTTCTCTGAAGACTCAGCTGTCCTCGGTTTTGTCTGAAGGCCAAAGCTGAGTCTGGAAGTTATGATGGGTATTTGTAAGAAAATAAGAGAAGGGTGGGGAGATACATACTTGCCCTCACTCCCCTCCTATCCTCCAGGAGTGAGATACCTGTGAGATAACTGTAAATAATGGAAGAGGTGTGGAGATGTCAATAAGCAATGCATCTATGCCCTTGATCTGTTTTACTTAGTACCTGTAATTTCTAGTTCCACTGTGTATTTTATGTCATGTTTGCTCTGCCTTAGAAATTCTCGCTATCCAGGAGTTTGTCTAGTCAGTGCAGTGGAACTAAGGAATAAAGGTCTCATATGGCCTGTTTGTAAATTATAATGGAGAACACAAACAGCAGGGATGGGGAACCTCAGGCCCAGGGTCTGGATGCTGGCCCCTGGCTTGCCTAGATCCGGCCCCTGACACTGAGGGTTCCCCTCCTAGCACTGGGGAGCCTGTGCCTACTGAAGGACTGAAGCACACCAAATCTACTACCTGGGCTCCACTAGGCTCTGGTATGTGAAGGGAATGTGAGGAGTGTCTTTGTCCTTCTCAGTCAGGGCCATGTCAGTGAGGGTTTGGGGGTTTTTTGGGTTTCCCACTTGTGTGCGGCCCCAACTGATCTTCCTGTGGGTCAGCAGCCCCCAACCCAAAAAACGTTCCCCACCTTGACATACACGCACAAAAGGTGTCAGTGGTAAGAGAGTAATCAGTTGCTCATCAGCATTTCTTCCAGAGTGAAGCCATTATCTATTACCAGTTTTATGAATTATATGAGAATTTATCTAAAGGGAGAATATGATCAAAGTAAAGAAGAATTAAGGCATGACAAACAACCTTCAAGAGAGTTAAGAGCCTGATGTACATCTGTAAATACTAGAAAAGTCAATCTGCAATTCATCCTCTTGTGTCTTGGTCTTGCAGCACATGTGGTATTGTGGTCATACCTATTTACTTTTAAATGCTGAAATATTTAGGCACCCGTAGTTAAGGATGGAATTATATCCTTAACTTTGGATGTTTGTGTATTTAATATAGACTTTCAAAATTCATTTCATGTAGTCTTTTAAAATCACTTTTGATTAATTTCCATTAAAAAGAACAGCAAAATAATGTTCTTAATTCTCTCAATTTTCAAGACAATATCTTGAACTGAAAAGAACTGAAATCTGTTTCTGTACAAATATAAAAATATTTCCTCTATTAGGTACATTTGGTGACTTGTTATTTTAGGATTTCTTATGACTGCTGAGCTGTTGAAGTGTTCATGAACATAAATGGAAATTTTTGTCTGCAAACAAGTACATAACTCAGTGAGCTTTGTAATCATAGATCAGAAGTTGGGCTCAAAACTAATTGTGGGACACTTACTTTGGAAATCCACAACAGTGTTCTCTTTAGGAGCCAAAACTGTATATCAGTTAATTAAAAAAAATTCACAAAAATGCATAATTTTTACTTGTATATTTAAATACACACACAACTAATTTTTATTACAGGCAGTCCCCGTACGCGGATCCGACATGTCGGATCCGCAGTTACGAATGGGGTTTGCTCCGCGGCTTTGCTCCCTGGTCTGCTGGAGACGGGGAGCAAAGCCGGGGAGCATGCGGACAGCCCAGACGCGCCGCGGCTGTCCCGCGGCCGGCGTCCTCAGAGGCTTTGCTCCCCGTCTCCCTGGTCTGCTGGTCTCCAGCAGACCAGGGAGACGTGGAGCAAAGCCGCGGAAGACCCGAGTGGCGGGACCGCGGTGTGTCTTGGTCTGCCGCCCGCGTCTCCCTGGTCTGCTGGGGGGGGGGGGAGGACTAGTACCCCCCCCCCAGCAGACCAGGCTTTTCTCCGGACGCCTGTGGTAGAGCAGCTGGGGGCGCTGCCGGTTGGTCCCGCAGCGCCTCTCTGGGCGCTACTGGACCAACCCGGCAGCACCCCAGCTGCTCTGCTCCAGGCGTCCTGATTCAGCCGCTGCTGGTCAGTTTCAGCAGCGGCTGAATCGGGATGCCTGGGGCAGAGCAGCTGGGGTGCTGCTGGGTTGGTCCAGTAGCGCCGAGGAGCGGCACTACTGGAGCAACCCAGCAGCACCCCAGCTGCTCTGCCCCAGGCATCCCCAAGTCAGCCGCTGCTGAAACTGACCAGCGCTGACTACAGGAAGCCCGAGGCAGAGTTGCTCTGCCCCGGGCTTCCTGGAATCAGCCGCTGATCAGTTTCACCAGCAGCTGACTTGGGGATGCCTGGGTTTCTTAAGTTGAATCTGTATGGAACTGGCATCCAGATTCAGCCTGTTGAAACTGATCAGAGGCTGATTCCAGGAAGCCCGGGGCAGAGCAACTCTGCCTCGGGCTTCCTGTAGTCAGCCGCTGGTCAGTTTCAGCAGCGGCTGAATCTGGACGCCAGTTCCGACTTACATACAGATTCAACTTAAGAACAAACCTACAGTCCCTATCTTGTACGTAACCCGGGGACTGCCTGTATACATGTTACTAACTCAATTTCAACGGTTCCCTCAAAGCCTTTACTATTCCAATACTACATTATTTACACAAAACTTCCCTTGAAGAAAGTGTGAGATTTTGAACCTCTAGGACTGCAGAATTGGCAATTGTGTACTTATCATTAGCTCATGTGCAGGACATGGCATTGGTGTTGACCTTATATGTACTCCCGTGTCAGTGACTAGAACCTTGTCCTTTTTTAACATAGTATCAGGATACCAGAACTATTCTCTGTTCTTTTTGCAATGAACAAAATCCAAAGAGCCCTTCTATTAGTGCAGCAACCTTTTGCATTGACATCAAAGTGCCAGTACTGGTTATGAACACACATCCAAAAGTGAGACTTGATCTCTAAGCCTGCTTTCTTAGATCAGCTGAGACATTTATTAGTGATACTTTAAAAAAATTTTCTAGAAGTTTATAAAATAATGAATGCTTTTCAACAAGTTACCATTTCCATTCTGTTCTGCAGAGCTCTGTTCTCTGTTTTCTACCAATTCTGCCCTGGGAATTTCTGTTGGTATCATAAATGCACAATATGAAACTAAGAGCTTCATGGTGAATCTGACCGAAGTATTTTGTTCTTAAAGATTAAGAACATAAGAATGGCCGTATTGGGTCAGACCAAAGGTCCATCTGGCCAGCACCAGGTGCCCCAGGGGGTGGACCGAAGACAATGATATTTGTCTCCTGCCATCCTTCTCCTGCCTCTGACAAACAGAGGCCAGGGATACCATTTCTATCCCCTGGCTAATAGCCTTTTGTGGACCTAACCTCCATGAAATTATCTAGCTTCTCTTTAAACTCTGTTATAATCCTAGCCTTCATAGCCTCCTCTGGCAAGGAGTTTCACAGGCTGACTATGCGCTGTGTGAAGAAAAACTTTCTTTTATTAGTTTTAAACTTGCTACCCATTAACTTCATTTGGTGTCCTCTAGTTCTTGTATTATGGGAACTAATAAATAACTTTTCTTTAGTCGCTCTCTCCACACCACTGGGCCAAATCCAGATTCCAGACTAGAAAACATAAAGGAGAAATATGAATTGTGTCTGCCATGACTCTGACACTCCTCCCATTACCTTCCAAGAGATAGGTACAACATGAAGATCTGTCGCATCAGGATAAAACAGAACTTTCATTCCTCAAAACCTGCATGACAGGAGTCTCAGAGGGTTGTGTACCCTAGCAGGCAGGGTGTGATCTGCAAGTACATCCCCATGCCTGGTAATCACCGCCCTGCCCCATTCTGTATGCACAAATACAGAGCTAGAGAAATCTTGAGCGGTGTGTGGAGTAACTGTCAGCTATAGGGATGCTAAATTGTGTGTCATCAGCTAAATGAGTAGTCGATGGAATTTCCATTGACTACTCGATTAGTTGATAAGGGAGGAAACTGCAGAGCCACAGTGGGGTTAGACCTGGGAGCTAGCCCTGCTGCATCTCTGCCTTTTAAATGTATTAAGAGCTTCTTAATATATTTAAAAGGCAGAGGCATAGCGGGGTGATGGGCACAAGCCAGGAATCAGCTGATTCCTGACACGTGCCCTGTCCCCTGCTGTGCCTCTGCCTGCCCTGTCCCCCCAGACAGTGCTGGGGGGAAGCAGCTTTTAAACTGGCTCCCCCCAGCATCAGCCCCTGCTCTCCCCACTCACTGCCTCTCTCTGATAGAGGCAGCAAGGGGGGTGGGGAAGCAACTAATTATGTCACTGCTCAACTACCCGATAAGCATAAGTTTATCAGGTAGTCAACTAGTTGCTTACATTCCTAGCTGGCTACAATAAAGGCATATGATAATGCTGCTTTTGCCAATTTTTCCATATTCGGGCCTTCGATTGTATGTCAATTTGTCAAGAATCATTCCTTAAATAGAACAAGCAGTTGTATGGATGAATTAATATTTTTTGAGTGGGAAATATTGAATGTTTCCTATTTCTTGATGATGAAGTAAATTTAAAAAAAAAAAAAAACAGGCACAATCCTGCAAGTACTTAATACCAGGAGTGGAACTTACAATCATGGACATCTTCATGATTGACTTTAATGGGACTAGTCATAGTATAGCTCAGTGGTTTTCAAACTTTTTTACTCGCAATCCAGTTGAAGAAAATTGTTGATGTCCATGGCCCAGCGTAATTACATCTTTTTACTAGAGTGCAGGGTCCAGGGTGGAGCTGCAGAAGTGAGGGATTGAGAGAATGGGAGGGGTAGGGGGGAGAATAAAGGCTTTGCCTGGTGGTGTGGGCTCTAGGATGGGGCCAGAGATCATGGGTTTGGAGTGAAGACTGAGAGGAGGAGAGGGGTTCAGTATGTAGGCAAGGTCTCTTGGCTGGGGCATGGGAGTGGGTTAGGGGAGAAGGGGACGGGGTTTCTGAGTTTGGAGGGGCTCATGGTTGGGACAGGAGATTGTTGGGGCATAGGCTTACCTCCGGCAGCTCCTGGTCAGTGTTGCAGTGGGATGGTAAGGCAGGCTTCCTGCCTGTCCTGACATGGAGGACCGCACTGCACCCTGGAAGTGACCAGCAGCAGGTCTTGCTCCACAGGCTGCCACTGCCCCAAGCTCTGGCTCCACTCATCCATTGGCCGGTTCCCAGTATATCGCCAGGCATTGCTGAGTAAAGTGGATGGAGCCCATTTTAGGTTTGCTTTGAAATGGGATTAGCTTCATTTTTTGGCTTGTTTTCCTTTTTTATCTTGTGAGAGTTGGCTGCTTGCCTCCACGTAGGAGCTAGACCTGCTGCTGCCCGCTTCCAGGGCACAGCACAATCCATAGTGTCAGGACAAGCAGGAAGCTGGCCTTAGCACCGCCACTGGTCACCTGGTCACACTACAACAAGGCAACCCACTGCCTGACTTTCTGAGAGCCAGTACTGGGTCAGGACCCATACTTTGAAAATCGCTGGTATAGACTATGCTTGATAAGTAAGGTGTGGATCCTCAAAGGCAGTGAGTGGTGTCCAACAAATTCTGTAGTGGCTACTGCTATAGTAAATTAGCCATACTCAACCAGCCCAATAGCCACATTGTTCAAGCCAACTCGCCACACTTAACTGGCAAATAACCACATGCAGCTAGTGGCTAGCGTGTTGGACATCACAGCTCAAAGGTATTTAGCTGCCTAACTGCAACTGATTTCAGTGGGAGTTAGGCAACTAAATACTTTGAGAATCTGGGCCTAAGTTGTTTGTCGGATCAGACCCTAGCTTTGTAAATATTGCCTTTGTTACTCTTTTATTTCTCCATTCTTTCACTTTATAAATTTCACTACAAATTATCAAGGAAATAATAAAAAATGCTATGACAGACCCTGACCTCACTAAGAAATTAGTGGAAAACAAAATAATTATCCTTTAAACCATTTTAAAATAAACAAAATGTTAGTTTTAGGTAATGTAGCTTATGTGGGGAGGTGGACTAGCCAGTGGTTTGAGCATTGCCCTGCTAAACCCAGGGTTGTGAGCTCAATCCTTGATGGGGCAAATCTATCAGGGATGGTACATGGTCCTGCCATGAGGGCAGGGGACTGGATTCAATTACCTCTCAAGGTCCCATCCATCTCTATGATATATATATATATATATATATCTCTACGACGGAAAGCTCTCTCTTGCATTTTGCCCAGAAACACTCATTTTTTAAAAACAAGTAGGACACTGACTAGAGCTTGCTTAAGGTATAAACTAGTCAACTGAAGCTTTTGATCTATTCCACTGGCAGGCATCCTCTCACTCATATATGGTTACTCAAAATTTTTCTCTTTCTCAGAACAGAACGACTTCAGAGAGCAAAAATACGTGGAGAGATGTAATTCTCCTATGAATGTTGTTTTAATCTAGCCAGTGATGCAGGTTTCAAACTGTTCTTCCAAGTGCAGTACATTTCATCTGCTAGCTTCTCAATTTGTTGTACTGTAGGACTGGATACTCAGAAATTATTTTATGGGAACTTAATCTCTGTAAAAGTATGTTAACTGTCTGACAATAATACAGCTGAATTGACATTTTGTAAAGATAGTCAAGAATCAGGTGTGGATATTTAGTGGAGAAAATGTCTCTGCATGGCAACAATCTTCTGGCATTGAGGACTAACAAAATAAACCCATTGATTGTGTAGTGTTGTATGCTTTAGTTAAATCCTCTAAAAATATAACTGCTTATAAATGTAGTATAAAAATGCACTGCAAATGGCTCAACAAAGACACATGGATGAAGCTATATTTTGGCTAAATGTCTCTAAAATCCAGCACATAACTTTTAATTAGAACGGAACCATTTCATGGCTTAATGCCCATTTTGAAGTACTCTCACACTTATAACTACTTTACCAGCATGTAAGATTTTTTTACAGTAAGGAGGTGTAAAGGCTGTACTACTGGCCCCATCAAAGCTTTTTACTCAGGTTCAGAGGTTTGATTAAAATGGTATTAACCTACTCTTTGCCCTGATGATGGGCAGGGCTCATATGTCAAATAAATGGAAAAGGAAAGAGCCATATTGTACACAATTGGTAGGTAAATTACAGAGTTTCTCTGATGTTGTTGTAGAAGGATCTATTTGGGAATCGTTGTGTGAAATGTGTTCCTGAAGGAGAAATGCTTGGAGAAAATATGTAACTCTACTCAGACATATGTTGCAAGTCTATTAAAAGAATATGTATGTGAACCAATGGATTTATGATGCATAATAAAGGGAGCTCATGTGATTCTTGGTCCCAATATTAAACAGAGATTCTCATGGCTGCTCCATAAGTACTTGTGTCTCCTAGCAGATGTGCTTGCAGACCACTTCCAGTGTACAGTTGCTCATTGTAGCAAAGGTTACTTCACATGCTATACTGCGTTGTTCGAGGCCTGCTCTTTGGCCTATAGAGGACGAAAAGGCATTTTGGAGATTGGAAGGAATGAGATGTGAGACCACATGTAGATACTCTGCAAGCTGCCTAAACTTGTACCCTGGCTGATGTGCATTCTTTTGGGAATCTAGTAGTTATGTCTCTTCTAAACCAGGAGTAGCATAGGTGATTACTTTTGACAGGGCTCTGAAGTAAACATTTTTGGGTATATATGTTTCATATCCCAAGGAAATTGCATATGAAGATAAAGAGACCTCCCCATATTTAATCAAGTGGGGCCTCCTGTGTTAATTGTGACAGATTGCATAGTATACAGCTGCTGGAAAGCTGGATCAGATGGGGATCAGTCGGTAGACCTACTCAGATTAAAAGCTGAAGGGTGTGCCATGGCCTAATTACATAGCCCTTTGTGAAGTATCAGTTTAGTGATCCTTTGTGGCTTAAAGTAACAGGGGAGCACAGGGCAAACAGCTTGGGAGTCTTCTGTGCCTGGAAACTTGTTAGCGTATCCCCATTATCTGTTAAATAGGTTTATATACAAATACCTTGTGGTTTTGGTTTTGGTTTCACATCTATCAGGTTTCATTCATTTTTTGCATTTTGTAATGGTGATTAAATGCAAGAAAGGAAACTTCCCAAATTCAACAAAATGTGTGAAAATGTAAAGTTCTTGTGACACTTGCATACAGGATTTTGGAGCTCAGATTTGGAACTGTTGATTGGTGCTAAATACACTAAGTGCAGGGGAAGTACAGTCCTCCTTTTACCCAGTGTCCAGACTCTTTCTATGACATCTGCATGTCTGCCTTTTCCCTACTATTATGTAGGGATCCATAATAGCCTCCGGGGATTGCTACTGTTCAAGAAATTTTCTGGCAAACTGTAACAATATGTCTCAGTGGGCCCACATGGATGTACAATCTATGTTCTGCTAAAATTTAGGATATAATGAAAATGCATTGATAAGACATGGTTCTGGAATGCAAAGGGACATGGCATAAACGCTAATGTTGAAATTTGTTTATATTAATATGTGCATTTTATCCAACATATTTTATACTGTAAGCTTTTTGGGGTAGGCACTGTTACTGTATCTTTGTACAGCACCAAGCACAATGGGGACCTCACCTATTTGAGTCCTCAAAATGCCAACATAATATTTATGTTAAGTAATAATAATTACCTAAAATAGAAAAAATAGTATTGACATAT
This sequence comes from Pelodiscus sinensis, assembly GCF_052426305.1. NCBI lineage: Eukaryota > Metazoa > Chordata > Testudines > Trionychidae > Pelodiscus > Pelodiscus sinensis. The sequence continues at coordinate 11,516,331 of NC_143068.1, read as the reverse complement.
TTACTTTACAGTATTAATTACCAGTGAGATGTAAGCCTTCAATATAGCCTTTGTGAGCTGTAATGTGTATAGAAACATTTCTAAAGTAATATAAGTTGTATTATATTTAATTTCTTATAGTCTTGTATTGCCAAAATGTCAGATTTACCTATTTTTCCTTCATTTAAAAGGAACTCAAAATTGTATATTCTGTGGGTTCTGTTTAGTGAATCTTCCATTAAAAGTGTACTCAGAAACCAGAAGAATGCACTGAGTATTTGAATAAGGGAGTTTTGTATCTTTTTTGTCAAATTTTTGTTCGGTTATTCCTATTCAAGCATAAACGATAATAATTACAGGCTAAGGTTAACACAAAAAGGACTCTTCCCCCTACCATTTTATTTTATAGTAATGTTCAATAAATAAATTTGACTTTTGGGAGTACCTGTAGTTAGAAGCTTTGATTCTGTGATAATATTCCGGTTCCTCTCTAAGACCTGTAGGCAAAAGACATGCATGAAGAACCATCAAGCTAAGAATGAGGAGAAGTGGAATATCACAGAAGGAAGAAACATATTACAAAACTTGTTGTGTTTTTAGTCTTATTGTACAGTAACGAGTATTTTAATAATTTTTCTTTTGTCCAGATGCTAGATGAAAATCACCACTTAATACAGTGTATTATGGACTATCAGAGCAAAGGCAAAACAGCAGAATGTACTCAGTGAGTATATTTACTTTGGAATATTTTGGATATTATTCCTGTCCTTACCACAAAGTGCAAGAAGAACACTCTGAACAGTGTTGCAAAACTGCCACTGACAAGAGTACTCGGAATGCTAATTTTCTAAGATGTGTCAACAAGTATACATTATTTTGGGACACTGTATTTTTTTCACATTGAATATTTTAAGCAATGCTGTTGTACAAAATATCAGGATCAATAATATACCAAAGCAAAGGTAAAATTGTGCAGAAATCAAGACAGTATGGGCACGTCTAGACTACCCTTGACTTCCGAAAGAAGATATGCAAATTCAGCGCGAATTTGCTTATCTTCTTCCGATCCCTTTTTTGGAGGAGGATTTTTTGGAAAAAAATTAAAGGCAGCCTAGATGAGGTTTTTTGCACAAACCCACCCTTTTTCGAAAGAACCCTGTAAACCTAATTTTTTGAGGAAGAAGGGTTCTTTTGAAAAAGGGGGAGTTTGCACAAAAAAATCCATCTAGACTGCTTTTTTTTCTCCCCTGAAAAACCTCCTCCAAAAAAGGGATCAGAAGAAGATGTGCAAATTTGTGTCAAATTTGCATATCTTCTTTCGGAAGCCAAGGGTAGTCTAGACGTGCCCTATTAGTGTGGTTGATAAGAGGTGAAAGATACCTTCTGAAAACAAGAAAGAAAGCTGAATATTTTGGCAGTTTTTAAAGGAAAATTTTAAAACCGACTACAGTTTGTGACTTGCACATCACTCTTCTCAGTAGAAGAGCAACACTCAGAATGAGGAAGGATAATGGCAGTTTTGATTTTTAAGAAACATGAAAAGTAAATTGAAATTTAAATATTGACCGGATCCTGCAATTATTTTGCATGCAGATTTTCCACTAAAATCAAGTATGGATCAACTGCAGGACTGGCCCCCTACGCTATAGATGAAGTAGGAAAAAGGAATTGTGAGAAATTTCGAGTTCTGCGTGAAAAACAACAGTATTTTCTTGTAGGACCTAATCCTGCACTCATGATGTGGGCAAAATGTCTAGGATTGAGCTATTATCAAATCATACCACATGTGCTGTTTTTAAAAACATGGTCAGTTAGTGTGTGAGAAAATCCTTTACCATATGAAAATGAAAGTTAAGATCTGTTTTGCTCTTAAAGGGTACATTCCTCTTATGAGGCATATACAGATAACTCCAGTTACAAAGAAGTTATGCATGTGTAGTCAGGGGAGACTGTAGTTCTGTATATAATTTGGTAAGATCTGGCATTCAAAAACAAAATGATTAGTCTTCAATAATATTCTCAACACGTCACTTACAAGGTAATTACAAGGAAGTATGAATTTAGGATTATGGCACGTTGATAATATAGTTTTGTCAGAAGGGGATTTAATTTTAGAGCTCAAAGATCTTGGCGATCCATGCCTAAAGAAACTGAATAAAGGCTTGTTAATTTCCATAAATTGTTCTTAAACATTAAATCAGTGTACATTTTTATTGTAAACATGGATTAGATTTCAGGGACAAGTCAAACCTGACCAATGAGGGGTCAAGTTGAGGGAAGGCAGGCATGGGAAAGCTGTTACTCTTTCAAAAAGAAAACTGCATAGGGAAAGGACAGAAAGGGTGTTTACCATGTTACATGATAATGATTCAAGACTTCATCACAAATCTGAATCCTTTTCTGTAGGGAGATGGGATTTACATCCTGCACTGGTATTTATTCACACAAGACCCTGACCACTAAAAATAACGTAAAGCCTTAGGAGTTTAGGCACCTCTTTTGCTCTGCTACATGTTCCTTTCCATCATTTTCATTATCATCATTTCGGGATTCATTTTGCTACTTCATTTGCACCCACCAAAAGAAAAGTTATACAGTAAAAGTTGTTACCTTTTGCTCTCATGGTGCCTCTCCAACTTCCAAAAGTTTGATTTGCCTTATAGCTCTGTGGCACAGTTTTTAATATTTTGTTTCTTGGTTCTCTCCTGCTTCACATCATGATCTTTTTAAGTTCATTAATGATTGGGAGGAAGCTTGAATGTGTCACATGGTTTCAGTTGGATGGCAGTAAGCATACAAGTTAAACTCAAAAGAGTTTCTTCTCCTGACGTTGCTTACAGGGGAAAAAGGTTTTGTTTTTTGGCGCTCCAATATGTATACTCTGTTAGGAGTGTATTGAAATAAAGAAAGAGACTAATTGTTAGAGCAGAGCAGGAGACAAAATAATCAAGACTCTAAGCTTTATTCCCATCTCTGCTGCATTGAGAGTATTTTCAAACAAGTAAGATATTAGACAAGGTAGGTATGGTAATATCCTGTATTGAGACCTGAAGAGCTCTGTGTAAGCTCAAAAGCTGGTATCTCGCTAACAGAAGTTGATTCAGTACAAAATATTTCCTCACCCTCCTGTTTTTTCTCACTGGTCACTTTACTTATTGAATTTACCCATTTGTAAAATGGTTGTTAGGTATTCTGTAACTTTCTGAAAAGAGGCAGGACATTACAGGAATGGCTGTTATTATCATTATTTATTAAGATGAGATGAAAGTTGACTAGTTTACATTTACTGATGATTTATAGATAGGGCAGAGAAGCAAAGACTGCAATGAATTCATGAAATGGGATATGTTGGTGTTGCTAGCTCTTCCCAAAGTAAGATCTATTCCTTATTTTTTAGATACCAACAAATCTTGCACAGAAACCTGGTTTACTTGGCAACAATAGCAGACTCTAACCAGAATATGCAGTCCCTGCTTCCTGCAGTAAGTACCAATACTAACATCAAATATAGTAAAAACAACCTGCAGGTAAGTGCTTTCACTGTTATATATACCCTGGACCTGTAATTTCCATTCCAATTCATCTGATGAAGTGGGTTTTATCCACAAAAGCTCATGATATAATATATTTGTTCATCTCTAAGGTGCCATGGGACTGCTTGTTGTTTTTAAAATTATAGGTTAATATAGCTACCCCTCTGAGATCAAATACAATGTTAACTATACATATGACAATTCTTTTGAATATTAATTGGTGACAAAAATCTGTTCATAGTTAGCCATTTTAATACTTTTAGAAAAAAAATTGAAAAAAGTTCTGGATTCCAATGGACAATAATAGAAAAATTACTTTATGAAAGTTTTTATTGTTTTTAAAATATCTGTTGTATTTTTTTAATCCTGCCACTTGCAGAACCAGGTGCCCAAATTACCATGAATCCAGCTGTACAGGGTTCAATAGGATCTTTTAAAAATATCTTAATCACTAAAAATTGCTTTTCTGTACTTTAAAATTCTTGATTGCATGTGCTAATATCTCAGGATCTTCTTAGACTTGAACCAAATGCACATTGGTGCTTAAATCTGCCACCATTTAAGGATTAAATGTTGCATGTTTCTTCATAAAATAGTACCTTGTTTTTTTGCAAGGCACATGCATAGTGATAAGCTAAGTGTAAAGATCTGGTCCTGTACCACTAAAGTATATACAGGTTGAACCTGTCTAGTACAGCACTACCTAGTCCGGCAGCATCTGCGATCCGGCATGATTTTAATTAGCCGGATGCCCACTTTTCATGGCTGTGGCCAAGTTTTGCATAGTCCCATGGAGTTTGTTTACAGCTAATAGTCCTGGCTCTCAGTGCTCTGTGCTGTTATTTAGCTCTAATTTACCCCTAAATGTCTTCTAAGAGTCCAGTAAGCAGAGGAAGTGTTGGTAATGCTGCTAACAATATTGACCTTCCATGGATTGGCAAATTCTCTGATTCGGCACCAATCAGGTCCTGAGGGTGCTTGCTGTACGAGAAAAATTCAACCTGTAGTAGTTCTGTCATTGACATCAGTGGGGACAGAATAATGCAAAATGCCTATTCCAGATTGAAAAATACGGTCTAAAGTTACAGGGTTTATTTCTGCAGTACTCTTGCAGGAAAAACTCCCACTGACTTCAAAGGCATTTTTGCCTGCATAGGAACTTCAGGATTGAGACCATATTTTCATATTTGAGGTCAAAAGGGACCACTGTAATCGTATAGATCTTATGCATAATAAAGGACATAGGATTTTATTAAGTAAATTTCTGTTTGAACTAGAGAACATCTTTTACAACAGCGTTTCTTAAAGTGTGTTCTGCGGCACACGGTGTGCTGCGATGCAGTCAGATGTGTGCTGCGGAGAGAACAGAAAAAATTCTACTCTCCTGCAGAGCCCGTAGACAGCTCCCACTGCGGCTGCCTCTCCTCCCACCCCAGCCTTCAGGACGGCCCCTGTCCCATGGGGCCTCCACTGCTGCGCAGCCTCTTCCACATGTGCAGGCGGCGGCTTTTACAGCGTCCGCTGCTGCTGGGAGTGGGAGGGGTGGCTGGAGCTGAGGAGGTCCGCTCCGGGACCTCTGCAGGGAACGCGGCTCAAGCTTTGCCCCCTCATCCCACCTGGGGCGCACTTGAGCTCTGCTGCCCCCCATGTGCTACTGCTCTCTCTCCCCTGCACCCCTGCCCAGCCTGCTCGGGAAGTGGCAGAGTTTAATCTGGCGGGGACGGTCGGGGTTTCTATTTCTCCCTCCCACAGCGGGAAGCCTGGCCTGGTGCTGCAGCTGTGCTGGGTTCCCCGCTGCATGGGTGGGGGAGGGGGAAAGGGGAACTAAGCTCTCTGGCCCCCACACCCCCGCAAAGGAACAAGAGCATGCTCCCTGGAGGCTTTCCCTGCTGCAGCAGGGTGCCCAGCCAGATAAGTGTCCCCCCTCATGCCCAGACCCTGCACCCATATCCCCCTTACTTCTCTCCCCCTGCCAAGACCCTGCATTCCCAACTTGCTCTGGCACCATGTCCCAAGTCCACTCCTGCACTCTCCCTCCTGGCCAGACTCCCTGCCCCAAAACCCTCCTCTGCCCTCTCTCCTGGCCAGACACATGACCTTATTTAGCATTTGTTTATTATTATCCTTACTTTTTTGTGGTCTACATTTTCAGCTCCATGTACCAGACTGTTATTAGGGCAGTCTTCCTGGGGGAGGTTGGGGGGGCATCATGGTGGATTTCGACCCCCAGGCCCAGTGGGTTTTTTTTTCTCAACAAGTTTTCCCTGGGGTTGCTTTTTTTTTTTCCAACCAAAAAAAAAAAAAAAATTCTTGGTGTTCCCCATAAAAAAAAAATACTGTTTGGTGTTCCTTAGTCTTAAAAAGTTTAAGAAACACTGTTTTAGAAAGACATCCAAACTCGATTAAAAAAATGTCCAGAGATGGAAAATGTTCCATAATCCTTGATAAATTATTCCAGTGGCTAATTACCATCTGTCATAGTTAAAAAAGTGCACCTTGAGTCTGAATTTTCCTAGCTTTAGTCTCCAGATCCTGGGCCATGTTATACCTTTATCTGCTCTTTTATAAACATTTTATTCTCCATGTAAATAAGTACTTAAGGCTGATCAAGTCTGTTTTCCTTAATATAACTTTTATTTCTTACCTAAATCAAAGGTCAAAACTAGAATTGTTCTGAAAATGTTTTGTAGACTCGTGATCAGATCTAGTGCCCTTACACAGGCAAAATACTTATTCACTTAAATTAGAGTTTTGTTTGAGTAAATTGACAGGATCAGGCTCGATGTTTGTGTTTTAATTCTGCAGTGGATTTCTTTCTAATCTAATTGATTTGGAAAGTATCATATACACAATGCCATAACTTAAGATGTGCTGTATGAAGGTTAATTCCTGCAAACCCCTCGTTAGTTATGTGAATAGTCCTTGACCATATATGTTGTCTCACTGACTTCTGTGAGGCTACTGATGCAGGATGAAATTCACCTCTGTGCAAAGGGGCCATCACAAGGACCATGTTTCATTTAGGCTAAAGGGGGTATGTGCCTTATGCAGTTGGCTCTGCATCTAGCTGTATTTCATCTATAAGGAGTAACTTAAATGAATAAAGGTTTCCCGGATCAAACCCCAAATCTGTAAGATGGAAATCTAAAAGCACACTTTCAGCTGAGTCAGTTTGTATTCATAAGGTTAATTTCAGGGTTATAATTTTTCTAATTAAAACCTAACCAAAAACCTGCTTCCCCTTCTTGTTGTTTGCAGCCACCAACGCAAAACATGAATTTGGGCCCAGGAGGAATGACTCAGAGTGCATCCAACCAATCTCTCCATTCACAGAGCAATCTTAGTGATGCAATTGGGACAGGCCTTCCTCCTTCCTCCCTCATGCAGAGTCAGATTAGCAATGGTGAGCTCTGTTCCCCTTTGTGCTGCTTTATGGTTGCCCAGCAACAAAATCATTAATGCAGAATATACTTAGAAGAGATCTTTTACAGCTCTGCAACTCACCTTTTAGGCACATGGGAATTTCAGGCAAATGCTGAAATATTCACAAAATGGCTACAGTTTATACTGCTGCTTGGATTCTATAAGGGCTCCAAACCACTTAATAGATTTATGAAACAACATTATTTTAAAACGTGATGAAAACCACCAATAAAAATACTTCAGAATTGAATGTCCTCATAGTTTTAATAGTAAACATACTTTGAGTTGTATTTTGCAACCCTTTTGCACTCATTCAGATAGCCCCGTAAAGGTCAATAGGGCGAACATGGATTGTTTAAATGAGTAAAATTAAAAGATCAGGTCTTCAGACTTCAGAGTTCTTCTAAGATAAACACCTTTTCAAAAATAAAATGCAGTTATATTAAAGTCTTCTTTTTTAGTGTAGCCTTTAAAATGTTGTATGGTATAACCAAACAGCTCACTTAGATCTTTTAATGGAAAACTATACATTTAAAAACACACTTCTGTCTGAATTTTTTATACGTGTGTTGTTGCAGGAGCACCATAAAATAATGTAACTGAAAGATTTTTTTCTATTTTTTATTTTGCTTACTTCATATACATTTGGGCTGTGTCTACGTTGGCACCCTTTTCCGGAAAAGGGATGCTAATGAGACAAGTTGGAATTTAAATATCCCCCGCGGCATTTGTATGAACATGGCTGCCGCTTTTTTCCGGCTCGGGACTTTGCCGGAGAAAAGCGCCAGTCTAGACGGGATCTTTCGGAAAATAAACCCTTTTCCGGAAGATCCCTTATTCCTGATTTTGAGAGGAATAAGGGATCTTCCGGAAAAGGCTTTATTTTTCCAAAAGATCCCATCTAGACTGGCGCTTTTCTCCGGCAAAGCCCCGAGCCGGAAAAAAGCGGCAGCCATGTTCATGATATTTAAATCTCCCGCAGCATTTGCAATTCCGACTTGTCTCATTAGCATCCCTTTTCCAGAAAAGGGTGCCAATGTAGACACAGCCTTGATGTATAGTCAGTTACACTATTTCATTTCATAATCAGACAATTTTCTCCCTTTGCTTTGATCTTTCACAAAGCACTAGAGCTGGAAAAGTTTTTTTTAAAATGGGAAAACATGATTGTAGAGTTCCACAAATACTGGTAGGAAGATTATGGGGCAGAATGTCATGAAACTACAACTTTTGTTAAATTTATTAGTGTCTCTGTAAATTGATTAATGAAGTCCTACCAACAATAGTTTTGCAGTTTAAAAAAGTGGACTTTTAAAATTTATTCTGGGCTTTCCTATTGCACTGTTCTTTGTGCCTGGTACTTAGTAACAACAGAAATCATTCAGGCCATGTCTAAACTAGGAAATTATTTCAAAATTACTAAATTCAATTGAAGAACTCTCAGTTTAATACGTTTGAACTTGCATGCCGTCGCTACAGGGAAGCATCAAAACTAGTCCGAGGCAGGCTCCATTAATGTGGATGCGCTACCTCGGACTCAGAGCCCCAGGAAGCACTCTGGGGAGCTGCAGGAGGCCTCCCGGAGGCCAGGTAGTTCAAATTAGCAGCACTGGAGCATCCACACTTATATTATTTTGGACTTACAAGTTTTGAATTAGCATTACTACTTGTGAAAAGCAGGAATATAGAGTTCAAATTTTGTGGCCTGTTATTCCGAAATAACAGGCTTGGTAGTGTGGATTCACTTCTTACTAATTTGAACCTGGGAGAGAGGGGTATTTCAGACTAGGGTCCTAGTGTAGTCCAGGGCTCTGAGAGGACTGTTCTGTGCAGTATGAATCTACATTTTCATTATTGTTGTTGTTTTTCCTTATATCTGTGTGTAAGAGCCCTGGAGATTGATGTCCTCTATTTAGCCACAGAACAGGTAACAGCAGTTTAAGTTTCTCTGTGTTGCCCCATGAAAGTGTGTCAACCTTGACCTGAGGAGACTTGCTTTAAGGGATGAAAAGGTAGTTCAGTCTTAATCCCAGTCAGTCCTTTGCCTCTGATGAGAATGTCAGCAAAACTCTGATCAGTGCCAGCTGATACTGTGATGAGGACAGCAATCCACTGGGAACTAGACTAAGACTAACAAACTAATTTCACACAGGTTACTGAACAATCATTGGATGAAAGTTACTTGCAGGCTGGGTACTCAAAATGTATATGCAATTCTGAAAATGAAGTTCTAGTATTTCTGAAAGGGCTCGTCTACACTGGCCCCTTTTCCGGAAGGGGCATGTTAATTTCAGCTATCGTAGTAGGGAAATCCGCGAGGGATTTAAATATCCCCCGCGGCATTTAAATAAAAATGTCCGCCGCTTTTTTCCGGCTTTTAGAAAAGCCGGAAAAGAGCGTCTACACTGGCCCCGATCCTCCGGAAAAAGCGCCCTTTTCCGGAGGCTCTTATTCCTACTTCAAAGTGCCCTTTTCCGGAGGCTCTTATTCCTACTTTGAAGTAGGAATAAGAGCCTCCGGAAAAGGGCGCTTTTTCCGGAGGATCGGGGCCAGTGTAGACGCTCTTTTCCGGCTTTTCTAAAAGCCGGAAAAAAGCGGCGGACATTTTTATTTAAATGCCGCGGGGGATATTTAAATCCCCCGCGGATTTCCCTACTACGATAGCTGAAATTAACATGCCCCTTCCGGAAAAGGGGCCAGTGTAGACGTAGCCAAAGTGTTTGAGTGGTAGCAATAAAGAACTGAAATTCTATGTTTATTGAACATTACAAGAACAGCACAGGAGACAGCAATGAAAGTTTCTGTGCACTGATCCTCCATTTTCCCAGCCAGGTCTTAGAAGGATCTTTGCTAGCAGTGTGAACATAGTTTAGTTCCCAATATCTAGTCAATCCTTAACATTTCTCAGATGACTGCTAGCAAGTATGCCAGGTGTGATGGTGATTTTGGTGACGGGACAACAGTCTACTACAGGACTGGGCAAGATGCAGCCCAGGGGCCAGATCTTGCCCACCTAAAACTTTGATCCAGACCATGAACTGCACCTCACCACTTTCCATTTATATCCTGCTGCCCATGCCATCAAATTTCCAGGCGGTGGCTCATGCAGCAGGATCCTGTTTAAATGGCTCATTGCTTATGGTTGCACTGCTACCTCAGCAGGGGTGGAGCCGGAAGCCTTTTAAATAGCAGCAGCAATCCCAGGTGGCTGCTAGGCAATCCGGTAGTGGCAGGGCCACGAGCCTTTTAAATTGCTGCTATTTAAAGGGTTCGCAGCTTCTGGGCATTATCCCGGCAGAGACTGGAGTCAAGAGCCCTTTAAATAGCGACAGCAAACCGGGCAGCTGCCAGTCAACATGGTAGTGATGGGGCTGGGAACTGCGAGCCCTTTGCTGTGTTTTTACTTCAAAGCCACTGGCCCCAAACTACTCTGGGGGGGAAGCTAGTCTCTAGCCCCACACGTTCAAACCAGGCCCTACCCCTTCCAGGAATGGGGGTGGGGATTAGTGCCAGCCCATGACCAGTACCAATATTCATTAAGTGGCCCCCCTGTGAAAATTATTGCGCATCCCGGTCTACTAGAAAGTGGACAGAAACTACTATTAACAATTCAAATAGACCACATGACACACCAATTGGAAGTCAGTTGTTTCCCAGGCCTTTGATGTATAGCTAAAACCTCCAAAATTAAACAGCCAGTTTATAAGTTCTGCTGATGCAGCGTGTAAAGTCTGTCTGCCATACCGTTCATGGTTAGTCGCAGTATTGTTAATCCCATGCCTTCAAAAAGCCTGACTCAGACCCCAGAAACCACAACCTTGGTTTTAAAAAAAATCACAAGATTTGAAAAAAATGTTAAGTGCGTTGTGTTTGCCTTCTGGTTTTCAAGCTTCAAGTATACTTCAGTCATATTTTATAGTTTTTATCTGCAACTAGGAGTGCCAAAAATTTGTTTTTTAAATTAAAGCTGAAAATCTAATGTAGTAACATAAATCTGTGTTCTTGGGCTTTAAGATAACTCTTGCAATATTTGTAGGTTATCTGCACCGTGGTCAGTTCAGCCTGCAATATTTGTAAAATCCATCAACAGAAGCACTCTCACTCAGAGAGATTATGAACTCCATTCTTCACTCAAATTCCATGTTGCCATCTGTTTCACTGAAGGACAAGTATTAGCTTTATAAGAAAGACATACATAACCATAGGGTCAGACTTCAGCAGCCATAAATTGGAATAGCTCCACTGACTTCAACAGAACTATACTAGTTTACTTTTGCTGAGAATGTGGCCCATAGCCTCTCTGTAAGGGGGAGAAATAACCTAGCAAGTTTTCTCATTTCAATATTTGTAAATACTTTAAGAATACCTAAGGAAAACTGATATTCCAAAAAGGCTAAGATGCTGTTCATGTTGTAAACACAATTAATATTAATTAAAACAACGTGTACATTTTATTGGGATTCTGCATTTATCTCCATCTAAATTGGAGGATCTCAAACTGGGGGTTGGGACCTCTGGGGAGTTACAGGTTATTACATGAGGGGGTCGCGAGCTACCAGCCTCCACCCAAACCCTGCTTTACCCTCAGCATTTATATTAAATATATACAAAAAGTGGTTTTAATTTATGGGAGGTGGGGTCACACTCAAAGGCTTGCTAAGTGAATTGAACACAAGTACTAAAGATTGAGAACCAGTGACTCAATGGTCTTGCAACAATGGAAAACAGTACACAGTAAAAATGGTGAAGTTTGCAAAAAATGCTGTTAAAAGAATTCAGATCAATACTGCATATGAAATCAGGACCTGGTCCTACATAAATAAAGTTAGTTATCCAATAACAGAAAGAGCTAAGATAAATAAATACATGATAAGGTAAGTAGGACAGTACTTATAGCCCCGGGTACAACCAAAGTATATTGGTAGATATTTTTATTGACTGTTGGCTTTTATTAGTATACTACATATAACTGACCACAACTTTTAGCTGTGTCTGTAAAAACAAGGTTAGCTTCATCGACTGGGTAACCTTGAGCACGAATGAGTCCTCATGATACTGGAAAGTTGAATGAAGTTATATGTTTCCTTCTTGTGCAACACCAAGTGAAAACTAGGAATTTCTGCCCTTCTCACTGTCATGAGAGATCAGGAATTTGTATATTGCCAAGTCAGCAAAGAACTCTGAAATCACCTCCAAAAAGTATGGATGCCAGGAAATTACTTTGAGTTATTTATGCTAAAGGCTATCATAGGCCTGTTTGGTTTACATATTTGGTTGTTTACTCAAGAAAACTTGTATTTCGTGCATGTGTTGGCTCAGAGGCCCTTATGAAACTTTCTTGTCCTTATTTACGGCCCAATCCAAACCCCACTGAAGTCAGTGGGAGTCTCTGAGTTGACTTCAGTGTACTTTGGATTGGGATCTTACAGAGTTCTATAAAGGCAAAATCAGCCATGCAAGCACATACAATGTCCCAGTCCCAGTTGACAGGATACTATTAGTATGAATCTTAAAGGTTTCATTTCTAGTGCAGAGGTCAAGCCAGCTAATGAACTGGGAAGGGAAGGGTAATGGTCATGGTAGAAGGAGCTAGCATGATGTTTTGGAGAATTTTGTCTCTGAAATTATTTGGTATCTTCAATCAAGTTAGGGAAAGATAGAAGAGGATATGATAGCTGTTTTAGAGGGAATCCAAAGGCTAGATGAATGCCATCATCTCATTTTCTATTCTAAATAGGATAGGTAGAGCCTCCTTTCTGTCTTCTCTCATAGCAGGTTTGCTGAAGGACCTCTTCCTCCATTTCCTTTCCCTTTTATAGGACCTTGGGATACATTACTAACCTTCCCATCCAACTAGCTCCTCTCTCCCATTGATCATCTGGTGTTAGGGTCTTGTAGGTTCTTCTATTTTTTTTAAATCCTAACAGAGGAGACAGTCTGTTGGTACTGCTGCTGGGCATACAGTAGTGATGCTGGAGGTAACAGCAGCATTGAAGAGTTGCTATCTGCTGTTGGGTCCTCCCAGCAACACGCCTGACAAGAGAGGTGTAGCCAATAACCTGCAGGGGAAGCAGGAAGCAGAGACTGAACCTGGTATGGGAACATCTGAGCTTCTGAAGGACTGGGACACTCTAGAGTTCTTGATTCAGTTTAGTGGCTGACATCGCAGCGAACATTTGCCAGCCTTGCTGACTATTAGATCTGCCTAATCTGAGAAAAAGATGGCAGAACCTTCTAATGGAGAGCCTTCACTTCTGAAATTTGTTCCAGGCTCACAGAGCAGCAACGCCAACTTTGATAGTCTTTAGGACAAGGTTCAGTCTAGCTTTACAGCAGATAGGGGGTGGTACGTTTTGACTATCTATAATTAACCAGTTTTAATATGGAGGATATGGGGATTTTTTTTTATTTTATGGCCTTTGGTACATAAAATATTTTATAATTGTATTTTTTTTAGCCTTTCTTAGGTACCATAACAAGAATCCAAGTAAGGCACTACGTTTTTTTATACTGAACGTATGTTGTCAATAACAGCATCACTCTTGTTGTTGTGATTTTTCAGGTCCTAATCATGTGTCTATGCAGCAGTCAGGCCAAAATACAATGCCCACAACCTCTCTGAGCATGACTGTGAGCAGCCATGGAACTGGGCCTGGTTATAGCCATACAGTGCCTGCATCTCAGAATGTGCCAATGCAAGGTCAGGGGTCAATAGGCAATTACGTCTCTCGAACAAATATCAACATGCAGTCTAACCCAGGTGAGGTTCCTTTTCCTTACCTTTTGGGATTGAAAGGGCTTTTCAAGGGTCTCAAATATGCACAAGATGTGAAAATGTGCTGTAAATATTTTGTATAACCCTATTCCTGCACAGGAGCAGAAGGAGAGGAGAAGAGATGGTTTTAAGATACCTTTGTGTTCAGTATTTTCTGGATTCAGAATAAGTCAGAATAGTCTCAGCATCACTGTAACTTCCACTCTACTTCTCATGGTCCTCAGCATGTGATGAAAAAGAGTGAATTTTCAAAGCACAGCAGCACTCTGGTCACACTGTGGCAGCCCCAACACATATCACCCACATATTGTGAGCTGTGACAGGGGTTATCATAGAACAGCTAAAGAAGTTGTCCATGCTGGTGATATTCCTCACTGAATATTTCCACTCTCTTTATAGGCCTTTGACATTGCTGGAGTGGCCCAAAGGGCCCAGAGAGCAAAGAACAATCCGTTCCTGTCTCTCAAAAATGTTCATCACTGTGCAATGAATAGCATATCAGATATTAGAATTATTTCAAGGAAGGAATATGAAATACAGAAAAAATATTGTAACTTCAATTTACTTAAATTCTGTAGTCACCAGGTCTTATAAATAAGGTAGAAGATGAAAGACAAAGTTGGTTAAAGAAAAAAAAATGCAATAAAAGATAAAGGATGCAGGTAAAGAGGAACAAATACTTTCATTTCTTCATACAGGGCCCTTTTCTGTAGTTCTGTTGCAGAAATGATTTTTGTTATTTATTGAGACCAGATACATTTTAGAATATCTAACAGAAAAATGATGTGAACTGACTATGTTATCAGTTTATGGTGTATTAGAATGTAGAAAAATTAAATATGCACATTGAGAAAAAGTAAACAATTTCTGTCTTTTTTTCCCCTCATTCCCCTTGAGGAAAATTCACTAAATGATTATCTGGATGAAATTTTTAAAAGACAAAATTGGCTGATGTTTTAATTATGTTCAAAAAAGAGTAGGAAAAGAATTGTGATATCCTTTTAGTAAATAGTTATCTATGTTCTGTGTAGTCTCCATGATGCACCAGCAAGCAGCAACATCACACTACAATTCGGCACAAGGAGGGAGCCAGCATTACCAAGGGCAGTCCTCCATTGCCATGATGAGTCAGAGCAATCAAGGCAACAGCATGATGGGTCAGCGACCCATGGGCCCTTATAGGCCTTCTCAGCAAGGTAAAGTATATTATTCAGTTCCTAGAAAGGTGGTTATCCCATCATTCCTGCAGTCAGAGATAAATATGCCACAGAAGCCATAATGATCTGGGAATGAGGGACCCCAGGGAAAGTTGGTTCTGAACATATAAAACTCAAGTGATTTCTCCATGAAGAAAACACTGATTACTTCAAGATTATCTAAATGAAAATTCTCCCCTTGGGTTCATGAGCTACTTAAAAACACTCTCACTTTCTCTCTCTTTCTTTTGGGTTTACAGGTTCCTCTCAACAGTACATGGGACAGGAAGAATATTACAGTGAACAGTACAGCCATGGACAAAGCTCATCAGAGCCAATGAACCAGCAGTATTACCCAGATGGTAATTTTGCTGAGTAATAGTAATTCTAATATTGATGCAGCAGAGCTTGAGATGGTACTGAATTGTACAACTGCCCCATCTAAGAGTTAAAAAATTGGAAACCATATAACCCATAAGATTTGTTTTCAATCTGAAATGCCAGCAACACCTATTCCCAAAACATATGGTTCTGTGTATATATGTGCATTGTAGCACCATTACCAACTGCATCTTGAAAGGAGCAGAAAGCCTGCAGGAGACTCCTTATGATAGGATACACACTCAGTTTAGCAAAAAATGCTACTTCAGACTTGGCAAATGCATTGCCACTTTATTAGCAAGCTATTTCAGATTTGCCCATTTTAGAGCTTTTTTCTTAGGTTTTTTTCCCCCCCTAATCTATGAAACTATGTGACTTTAAACTGAGTGTAATTATTTAATTATATAAAAAGCATAATAGGTACTCTATGCATTGTGTGTAATACAAAATTACATAATGCATGTGCCAAAATAAGCTATGGATCAGATGAACCTTTTTGATTAACCTTGTCCATTTTGTCTTTTTCTTATCATCTGATTGCAGGTCATGGTGATTATGCATATCAACAGTCATCCTATACTGAGCAGAGCTATGACAGGTCATTTGAGGACTCCACACAGCATTACTATGAAGGAGGTGAGAAGATATATTTGCAATCTATGCAAACAAAAGCTCTAAGCTACATCTGTTTAGAAAAATATGAAAGCTGTTTTATAGTATTTCTGAAGAATTAAAACACTGCTCAGCTGCTAGACTAAAATATTTTCCTAAAATTGAATGTTACTTAGAAGTGTCTATAAATTAGAATTTTGTTATGTAGAGCAACTTTTATATTATTTATATCACAAAACACTATGCACATTAGTTAGTGACTGTGTAAATTAATAGTTAATAGCTCACATATAAGCCTTTTGCGCACTAGGTAAACCATTTTCAATTTATATTCTGCTGCCTGTGCCACTGAATATCCAGGTGGTGGATCAGGCAGCAGGATCCTGTTTAAATGGCTCACAGCTCATGGTCATACTGCTATCTCAGCAGGGGCTGGAGTCGCAAGCCTTTTAAGTAGCTGCAGCAATCCCAGGCGACTGCAGGCAACATGGTAGCAGCAGGGCCATGAACATTTTAAATTGCTATTTAAAGGGCTTGCAGCTCCTGGTCATGGCATCATCCTGGCAGGGCCGGAGTCGCAAGCCTTTTAAATAGCAGCAGCAACCCAGGCAACAAGTCAGCATGGTAGTGGCAGGGCCAGGAACCCTTTGCTGTGTTTTTACTTCAAAGCCTTTGGCCTCAGACAGTTCTGAGTGGAGACTAGGCTCCAGCTCCACCCCTTTCACCTCAGGCTCTGCCCCATCCAGAGGTAGGTGTTGGAGCTGGCTCATGACCAGTACCAAAATTCATTAAGTGGCACCCCTGAGAAAATTATTACCTACCTCTGAGGTAAACTCATTGCTGACAACAAAATATGTAGCTGAACTAGACACACTTAAAGTTTTATTAGATATTAGAACCTTTTTATGTGATTAAATATTAGTTATAATACTACAATTATTTCTTTTCTTAAAAATAATACATGATGCTTTCATTTAACTTTTAACAGAGATATGTGTGGCTCTTAACATATTAAATGTTAAGGTGAGTGATCATAGCAAGGGAGGTAAACTGACTTGCTAGAGTTAGAAAAATACCTTAAGATTAGGGAACAAATGGTCACTATAGATGGAAACTTTTCCAAATTGAGGGGGGACATATTGGTCTTTAGATATTGGGAAAAGCCAGCTGGCTAAAAGCTCAAATGAACAGGGTTTCATACGTGTAATTGAGATCAAACAGTGGCCAACTATTTTTTTTAATTTTCAGACTATTAAATTTTGAGGCGCAATAAAAGTAAATATAAAGAAGACCAGACAGTTTAAATAAATGGGACTATTGAGATTAGTAAAGGCTGTGAAATCAGGTCTGTTGTTCCTACCTAATGAACAGAAAGCACTTGAGATATTATATTTAATGTATAATTAAATATTCAAACATAAAATTAGAAAGAGGAAAAAAAGCCCCAAAACTGGTATAGGCTGTCAGAATCTTCTAATGTCTTATATTTTCCTTTCTCTCTCCTTATTTCCTCCTGCTGTCCTCTTATTTCATTTCCCCACCCTGATTCACTCCCTCTTTACAGGTAAAGGAAGGTCTTCTCCCTTGAATCTCAACTATTTTTTGTTTCATTGTATTTCAAAACTGAAAGTAAACAAATATATATCAGTTATTCTGGGGATCAGAGTCTTGCTGGCCAACAGGGAACAAAAAAGGAGGATAAAAGAGACTAGAGATAGTTGTGAGTGAAAGGAATCAAAGGATTTTAACATTAAAAAGAAATCTTACAATGTGAACTTCACCACTATATTTCCTTTGTTTTTTTTAATAAACTTTTTTCTTTCATATAAAAGTTGGAGTTAGTCCAGGGATGGGCAATAATTTTCGCAAGAGGGCCATTTAATGAATTTTGGTAGGTAGTCACGGGTTGGCTCCACTTCTGGAAAGGGTAGAGCTGGGGTAGAAGGAGCAGGGCTGGTGATTAGCCTTCCCCCAGAGTTGTCCGGGGCTGGAGGCTTTGAATTAAAAACACAGCAAAGGGATTGCATTTCCCGGCCCCCCTGCTATTGTGTTGCCTGGCAGCCTACTGGGGTTGCTGCAGCTGTTTAAAGGGCTCACACATCCAGCCCCTGCACCACAACAAGGAGCTGGGAGCTATTTAAATAGGATCTGGCTGCCTGAGCCATCGCCTAGAAATTCAGTGGCATGGGCAGCAGGCTATAAATAGAAAGCAGCTAGATGCAGTCCATGGGCTAGATCAATGTGTTAGGCAGGCCACATATTGCCTAGCCCTGAGTTAGTCTGTTTAGGATGAAGAGATTATAGTGATACCTTTTTGCAGACACATTTTTTAGCACAGGAACCACCTGAAACAGAGAGATTATAGCATTAAGAATAGAAAGATTTGTGCGTTCAAAGTACGGTTATTCATATATTATTATATGGAGGAATATTTGCAATTAAGTACCTAACTTCCATTAAAAGTCAATGGGAGTCAGGCTCCTAAGAGCCTTTGAAAATCTCCTACCACTGTGATTTTGCAAATCAATCATGAGAACAACCTGAATATCGCACATCAATAATGCCACAGCCTCCTGCACTATGATTGGCTGACTTACAGTAAAATGAGGTTTATTTTCCTTGTTGGTAATAGTGACACTGTATCATTTCTATAAGTTTTAGCATATGTGTTCCAGAAAGGAATGGTAGACTTTTCAGCCAATTTAATGACCTGCTACTTGAACATTTTTGAGAGTTTAATCATTAGAAATACTCAAATTAAATTACTGACATCTCATTTGAAGATATCAACTTTTATGTTCATTTTGTTGTTTGCAAATTTTCAAGTTGGATTTCTCTGGTAGATGTTTTAATAGTTCCCATAAAAAATTGCCTGGGTCCATAATAATAAAATACCTTATTTTCATTGGAAATATGATTAAAGAATGTTATTATTTATGAACTGAAAGCAAATACAGTAGGAGGGCTTCTTAGTATCCAACTGCTGTATCCTGGCATTGGGACTCTCTTTTTTTACCTCTGGGACAGATTCACCCCACAAAAGGGTAGGATCTTTTCAAAATCTAATTGTTAAATCTGCCTTCTCAGAGGCAGGTCACAATTCTGCTGGGATCTGTGTCATGAAGACTTAAGGTATGTCCACAACAATGCAGTGTAAGCCCAGAGTTTGAAAGCAGTCTCAAGCCTCATACCCCTTCCATCTACACTCAAACCCCACTCATCTAGGGCTCAGACCCAGGACCCCAGGAAGATGGAGAGTTCAACCCTGAGTCAAGCTGAGAGCCAGAATTCAAACTGTTGCTTTGCAGTGTCTATGTAGTCCACTGACCTATTTTCTTTGTCCTGTGGACAGCCAAGTTTGCTGGACAGTCAAGCTTTCCCACACTTTACCATGAACAAATGGCTAGAGCAGCCAGATTTTTGGAGAGCACTAAGATGTCTGGGATATCAGGGGTTTGAGTCTCACATGCATAATACAGTATAGAAAGTAGACCCCAGGTTGGGGTCCTGGGTTCAACAATTCTTAACCTGGGGTTACAAGTGAGTGCAGACACTCAAACCCTATAGTAACCCAGGATTTGTTAATTCAAATTCCACTAACCTTGGATTTACACTGCAGTATAGACCTTTGAGTTAGGATTTTCCCTGTGAAAAATTGGTTGGTGAAACCTTCTAACTTAAAAATGTAAATAAAGGCAGGTCAAATTTTGGATCACCCAACTTTTACGACATAACTTAAAAATTAATTACACATTCTAAAATTAGCCTTTTTGTTTAATGAATAATTCTGTATAGGACTTCCCACTGAGGAAGAATGACTTGCCTCTGGCAACTCTCCAATGCCCAGCATATTTTGAGTTAATTATGAAGTTGGAATTCCCCAGGGCATCATTCATTCATTCATTCACTCAGTGCTGCTGGCAGCCACAAGCATAAGGATCCTAATGACAACACTCGGGAAAGGATAGAAAATGCTGCAAAACAGAAAGTAAAGGGTGGATTAGACTTATTCAGCTCCAGAAGGAAACTGAGACAAACAGTGGCAAAAAACACCATAAACTATACTTGAAACTGAAGTAGTCAAATAATCTTTCAACTTTCCAAATTCCAATAATTTTATTATGTTTTGAAATAAAACAAACTTGGTAACCAGTGTCAGAATTAAACACAGTACTGAAAATAATGATCCCTGCATTCTAAAATATGTCATTTCTAAAAATCTGTTTTAAACACATATGACTATAGAAAATGAAGTAAATTTATTTTAAATTATCAAAAATTCTCCATTGTGCACTAATTAATTCCTACCAGAATGGTTCAGTAACTTTTATTATGTTTTATTTTACTTAAATGTCAACACACTTGTTTCTTCTTAGCCTCACACCTTGTGAATTTCATTACACCTGTATAAAATGGCTGTAAAATGCTACTATTCTGATTAGGTAGCATTTTACACTCACTTCACACCAGTTCTAAAGGAGTGAAGAATCAGGCCCTGTGGTCTGGTTGCACAGATCCTTCATGTGGTAATGTTTCCTTTTCAGCCCACTTCATTTCTTTAGATAACCACAAACTGAAGAGGAAAGCCAAAAGGTAACTTAATGGAAAAAAAAAACCTGTAGTGAATTAAAGACAAATCTTTGCAGTTCAAATAGGCTGGTTTGTATTGGGAAAATTTTGATCAGCCACAAATTTAAATGTTAGTTTTCATAAAGTCTCAGAGGGGTAGCCATGTTAGTCTGTATTTGCAAAAATAATTAGAAGTCCTGTAGCATCTTAATAAATAACAGATTTGGTCATAAGCTTTTGTGGGTTAAAAAGCACTTTGTCAAAGGCATAGACTGGAAATCACTGAGGTACGAGTTATTGCCTCTCCATGCATCTGATAAAGAGTTTTTTACCCACGAAAGCTTATACCCAAATAAATGTTAGCCTTGAAAGTGCCACAGGACTCCTCATTGAGTTTCTTTAAAAAATGCTCGATATTACGAGTGTTCAAGTACATCAAAATGACAGTGTACAAACTAGGATTTGTATCTGAATAAATCAGGGAAAGCCTAACTTACTGACCCTAGCTTCAGAATGCATTCTTCAGAAGTTTGAGAGCCAGGGCTTGAGGCTTCAGCCCTTCAGCAGGGCTAGGGGCCTCCCTCATGTGAGGTTGATAGGCATCTCAGAGCTTCAGCCCAGCTAGACATGGCTGCTGGAGCTTGAAACTTCAGCCCCTCTCCTGCTGAAGCCTCAGGACAATTCTGCTGGGCAGAAGCCCTTAGCCCCACCATCCCACCTCAGGGCATCAGCCCCAAACTCCCCAAAACAGTCTGGTGGCCTCCAAGAGCTGCACTTTAACTTGAAAAGAGCCGCAAGCAGCTCATGAGCTGCAATTTTACTTGGTCTTTGTGTTATAGGAAAAAATATATAATTATGAATATTTTTCCGAATGTATAATGTGTTGGAAACAAAGATACAGTATTCTTTTATAACCTATTTTATTTTTTAAATTTTTGTTTAAAAGAGTGCTGATGTTTAAAATGTAAAAGTAAAAGGGAACAACTTGGAGGAGAGAAAATGTGCACATAGACTTCTTAAAGAAAACTTTTTTTCATGCATCAAACAAAAATACAGTCTCTTCAAATAATCAGAGGAATAAACTCTTCATTGATTGGTAAAATATAGTGGAAGATTCTTTTTCAAAGATATACCATTTTCAGGGTTTCATATCAAGGAAGCTCGTTCAGCTATTTTCAGTGTGATCACTAACCATATTGGGACAGTTGCTCAGTCTGCACATAAACTATATCAATTTTCCCTTTTCTAGGAAATTCCCAGTATAGCCAGCAGCAGGCAGGATACCAACAGGGAGCAGCGCAACAGCAAACATATTCACAGCAACAGTATCCAAATCAGCAAAGTTATCCAGGACAACAACCTGGTTACGGTGAGGAAGTCGTCTTTGGCATGTTTTTGTGTTTGTAATCCCTGGTATAAATTTGTCCATTCTGCACCTAGGAACAAACATCTATCTTCCTTTGTTGCTCAAGGCACCAGCTTTAACTGACAAAAACTAGTATCTAATTCAGCATGTTATCTTACATCATACAGGATCTCTTTTACCTTGACACAGTGGACTAGAAATCTGTCTACACAGCATGCTTATTCCCCGCATTATTAACTTTACAGGTGTGGGTGGCAGGTTATTTTACTAGTGCTCAGGCCTCAAAAATGTGAAATTTGTATATAATTTTATGGGGGAGGGAATCCTACAAAATCATTACTAACTCACAGATTTCTTGCAATAATGTACGCTTTACTGCCACAATGAGAGAGGGGTAAACAGTGAGGTGGCAAAATTTGCAGATGACACCAAACTGCTCAAGATAGTTAAGACCAAAGCAGATTGTGAAGCACTTCAAAAAGATCTAACCAAACTAAGTGATTGGGCAACAAAATGGCAAATGAAATTTAATGTTAGTAAATGTAAATTAATGCACATTGGAAAAAATAATCCCAACTATATATACAATATGATGGGGACTAATTTGGCTACAACTACTTGTAGAGATCTTGGAGTCATTGTGGATAGTTCTCTGAAAACATCCACTCAGTGTGCAGTGGCAGTCAAAAAAGCAAACAGAATGTTAGGAGTCAATAAAAAAGGGATAGAGAATAAGACAGAGAATATCTTATTACCTCTATATAAAACCATGCTATGCCCACATCTTGAATACTGCATATAGATGTGGTCACCTCATCTCAAAAAATATATATTGGCATTGGAAAAGGATCAGAAAAGGGCAACAAAAAAGATTAGGGGTTTGGCACGGGTCCCATATGAAGAGAGATTAAAAAGACTTGAATTTTTCAGCTTAGAAAAGACTAAAGGGGGATATGATAGATGTCTATAAAATCATGACTTGTGTGGAAAAAGTGGATAAGGAAAAGTTATTTACTTATTCCCACAATGTAAGAACTAGGGATCACCAACTTAAATTAATAGGCAGCAAGTTTAAAACAAACAAAAGGAAGTTTTTCTTCACTCAACGCACAGTAACCTGTGGAACTCCTTGCCAGAGGATATGGTGAAGGCTAGAACTTTAACAGGGTTCAAAAAAGAGCAGGATAGATTCATGAAGGTTAGGTCCATCAATGGCTATTAGCCGGGATCAGTAGGAATGGTGTCCCTAGCCTCTGTTTCTCTGGAAGTAGGTGACAGGGGAAGGATCATGTGAGAATTACCTGTTGTTATCCCTCTCTCTGGGGCTTCTGGTATTGGCCATTGTCGGCAGACAGGATACTGGGCTAGATGGACCTTTGGTCTGACCCAGTATGGCTGTTCTTATGTAATACCTAGATTTCTGATCACTAAATTAAAATAAAGATTACAGTATGTTGGGGCTTTTCTGTTGCAGAGCCTAACAATGCGCGAATAAGCAAGTTACAGCTAACTAATTTTATTTCCAAACTGATACAGGTATACATTTTTAAAAAAGGTAGAACTATGCTGACTTTTGCTTCATCGAAAACAATAATATTCAGCATTTAAATCAGTATTTAATCTTCCTACTACTCCTCTCAGAGAAAATATCACTAATTTACATATGGGGAACACAGTTTAAGGGTGTGTCTACACAGCACCCTAAACTCGAAATAAGATACACTATTTTGAAATTCAGTTGAAATAAGATATGCAATTTGCATAGCACAAATTGTGTATTTCGAAATTTGACGTGTCTACACAGTGTGTAGTTGTTTAATTGTTTTTTCCTTCCTTGGTGTAGTACTTTGATTTACCTTTATTGAATATAATCTTGGGTATTACAGATCAATTCTCTAGTTTGTCAAAATCCTTTTGAATTCTAATCCTGTCCTCCAAAGTGCTTGCTATACCTCCCATGTTCATGTCACCTACAGATTTCATCAGCATACTCTTCACTCAATTATGCAAGTCATAAATGAAGATATTAAACAGAAATAGACCCACAACAGATGCATTGAGGTTCCACTAGATACATCCTCTCAGTTTGATAGCAAACTATTGATAAATATTTTCTCTGTAGTCTTTCAACAGTTGTTGTCTAAATGAAATTATTCTAAAGGGAGTACACATTTCCCTAGTTTGAGAATGTCTTGTGGGACTGGGTAAAAATAGCCTTCTTTAAAATCAGGATATTGCATCTATCTTTTCTCCTACCATCCATTAACATTGTCAAAAAAGGAAATTAGGTTGGCGTGGCATGATCTGTTCTTGATAAATCCATGCTGGCTATTCCTTATTCTCTAGTTGCTTAAAAACTCTTTAATAATTTGTTCCAGTATCTTTCCAGGTATCAAAGTTAGGTTGACTGATCTATAATCATCTGGGTTGTCTTTGCTCCCATTTTTTTTAAAGTAGAATGTGTGCTCTTCACCAGTCCTCTGGGTCATCATCCATCCTTCATATGATCTTAAAGATAATTGTTGACAGGTCTGAGATTTCCTCAGCTACTTGGTTCCTTAAATACGCTGAGATTAATTTTTTTAGGTCCTGCTTACTTGAATGTATTTAGCTTATCTAAATATTTGTTAACGTGTTTTTTTCTCTATTTTGGCTTACATTCCTTCCTTTTTGTTGTTAATAATAATTGTGTTAAGTATCTGATCACCATTTAATCAATCTTTTAAGTGGAGCAAGCAAAACAGGTATTAAACATTTGAGCCTTTTTGATGGCATCAGTTATTAGTAAAGCTGTGAGTCATAATCACAGAATCTGTGACTTCTGCAGCCAGCTGGTGCAAATGACCCCCTCCCCTTTGCAACAATGGCTGTGCTTGGGTGTCCCTCCCTGCTGCTTACAGTAGTGGCAGCAGTTCTGAGCCAGCAGGACTGACCCCTTCCAGCAGCAGTGCAGTGGTCCCCAGCTGCCACCAACTAGCAATGGCAGTCGTCTTGGGCCAGTGGGGTACCCGTTAGATGTGGCTGCTGTGGTCCTGGGCCACTGCTCTCCCAGCACCAGCAGGTACCCCAGATCCATGACCCTATACAGCAGCAACTGTACCAGCAGACCCCCTCCAAACACCAAAGATATAGTCAAGAGTATATAGTACAAGTCATGGACAGGTCATGAGGCCATGAATTTTTTTATATTGCCTGTGACCTGTCCTTGACTTTTACCAAAAATGACAATGATTAAATCTTAGCATTAGCTGTTAGCTCTCCTTCCCTGGTAAACAGAGGACCTGAACTTTGTTTCCTTTCTCTTGCTCCTAATATATTTAAATAACCGGTTCTTATTACCTTTTATGTCTCTTTTCAGGTGTGACACATTTTGTGCCTCAGCCTTTCTGATTTGGTCTCTTTTGTACTCTTCTGTAATTCATCTATATTTCCACTTGTAGTAAGATTCCTTTTTGATTTTCAGGTCCTTGAAGACCTTCGACAGAGCCATACTAGCCTCTTATTGTTCTATCTTTCTTTTGCAGGTCCTGCACAAGGAGCCTCTTCACAGTATTCCAGCTATCAACAGGGACAGGGGCAGCAGTATGGAAGTTACAGAGCGTCTCAGACAGGACCATCTGCCCAACAACAGAGGCCTTATGGCTATGAGCAGGTAAATTATCTTAATTTCTGCTACAAAGAGTCTTCCTTTTTTCAGGAAGTCCTGACTTGGAGGAACTCAGCCTTTCTGGCACTCAGGAAAATCTGAGGTGGAAGACCCAGATCCACTGTTATACAAGGAAACCCAGTGTGAATGTAATGGCCAATGCATTATTGGGTCGATCCAATGTTGTAAACCAAAAGATAATAATTTCATCCAGTCCCCGTGTGCATGACACAGAAATGATATTGTCTTCTAACATGTTGTATTTTGTAATTTTTAACAGGGTCAATATGGAAACTATCAGCAATAAAAGGAGAAGCTTCTGTATCTGATTCATTTCAAAGTATATCCATCTTTTTAACTGGATATACTGGCAGTTTTGATTAATTGTAATATGTTGGTTACCCCTTAGCACAAAGCAGCGTCTGTATGTGAACAGTGTTCATTTCATGCTGGATATGAAGCAGTGCACTACTGGTAACAAGACAATGCTTTAATGGTTTGATATATTTGGTGCTGTGTATAGTATGTATCTTGATAAAATGCAGAGATTTTGTTTTCCATTCTTGATGTTTCTAAATAGCTTAGGGGTCATTTGATCAGAGTTTTTATGTGCCCAGATCTAGGAAACAGCTTGGATATTCTGCAATCCAGCTAAATACAAAGACCACTCAGTCACATCTTCCCATACAGTTAGTCTAATGTAGGTTATGAAACTATGTTTAACTAGATCTATTACAATTTATCTGTTGCATATGCCAGCCTCTGAAATCTGGGGCTCTCAATTGTACTACATTAAGGTATGGAGACAGGTGCATTGTTTACATTGATCCAATTTCCACACTATAAGACAAAAATAAAAGCAACTGAAGTGATAGTTCATTTGCTGAAGACATTATGCTCAGCAAATTTATATAGCTGATTACCCATGTCTTCTGATTTAATATCTGCACAGCTTCACATTTTTGTAGTAAAAGGTACAAGTGATCAAAACCTATATTCAAGGAAATATGAATATCCAGAAGCACCTTTTATAGATCCATGAAAGTATGCTAGAAATCATGGGTTTAAAAAATAAAAGAGAACTCTGGGAATGAATCTGTAAGTCTACTAAAATCAATAGTGCTTTGTATCATGTTTAGCTGACAAACGTGACCACATTCCAGTCTAAAATATGCTACTCCAAATTTTATCACAACATATAAATATTCATGCCAAATTTCCCCAGTTGAGGCAATTTTTAATTTTTGGTGTTCTCTACTAGTTCAGATTTTCCAGAAAGCATTATAGCCATAACATCAGGTTATAAAATTGACTTTATCTGCGGTTATTCATCACTTTTACTTTTCTCTAGCATTTTGATAGAAATAACACAGAATTAGTGTAAAAATCCCATCTTTGATTCAAAGGAAAAATCAGTAAATCAGCTTCATTATGCATATAGAAAGGTGACTGTTAATGGGATTTGACTATTAAAACAAAACTTATAGAGAATGAGAAATACTGTGAAAGTGGTACTTAAAAGCCAATATGAACAATGCAAGTATATGTTCAGTTTTAAATTTATAAGAAATCAAAATTTCTGTGACTAATGGGTTAAAATCACTTAAATATATTTAATATACATTATTTAAAAATTATTACCTTAAAGTTAACTGGATCTTTCAAAATATAGAGTTAAATATACTCTCTATATTTTTTCCCTTTTCTTTGTCTAAAATGAGGTGTTTTAATGGATATTTTGAGTTGTGAAATTTTTATATTCTGAAAACTAACACCACTCAGAGAATGTAGATGTCACACTTCAGGTTTGGATTTATTTTTCCTGAAGAAAATCTTAATACTTGCTAGCTAAACAGTATATTATTAAATGTTGTTCAAGCTCTTCCCTTTACAGCATTAACACTTCTAATTGTTGACCAGTGAAATGGAGCTAGCATTTTTTTATTCATTCTTCATTTCGCTTTTTCTTCATGCTGGTGTTTTCATACACCTGAGTACTCTTAAATATCAAATAAGGCACAGAAAAGAAGTTTGAAATGTTTTTTTTTTTTTAAATCTATGTTAATGTTACAGGTAGACAGAAGAATGCAATATTGTTCCTTGCCAGATTGGAAATATGCCTTTTATGTGGTTTTTGAAAGTGCTAAAACAATACTTTTGAGATATGAACAACATTAAAAAATTAAACAGCAACATTACATCTATCTGAAATGTCTTACATTAAGAATTTCTTGAATGTTGTGTATATACTGTATTTGAAAGAGCACTTTGGAAATAGTTTGTACATTTATTTCCTAATTTATACATGATTTTGGTGTTAATATTTCTAATTGTTAATAATGAAATGTTTATTTAATGTGTTGTCCATTTTTATGTATTAATGTGGAAGCAGAAAGTGATGCCAGCATTTTGACTTTTTTCATTAATTGTACCATTTTCTGTTTTGTAATACACGTTTTAAACTGGCTTAGGTTAAAATGAACTAATTGTGAAGCCTATTGATGGTACTTTTCCTATGACGCAAAGACTTTTTAAAAAGGACCAGTATAATAACAATGGGAGATTTCCGTTTTTATTGCAGACTTTGGAAAGAATGCCTCATCATACTCCTTTCCCTGATAGTCTGTCATACTTCAGGTAAAAATCATTGCATGTAAAAACACTTACCATGGTTTTCAGATGTTCTAACTCTAATTTAGTCTGCAAACCTGAAGCATTATACTTTTATGCTGGACCAATACTGTCTCTGGAGAGTAAACTGTAACTTAATGTTGCAGATATATCCTGTTTCCACAGATGTCAAAGACAAAACCCCTACTGATATTAATGGGAGCAGGCTCAGGCCCTGAAAATTCTGATAATGAAAAGATTATGCACATGCTTAACTTTATTCACTGCACATATATTTAGTGACTTAAATGATTCACTGAGCAGAGCACCTAAAACGTTCCCAAGCTGGGTAGATCTGCTAGCTCTTCTCCAGCTAGCACACTACCAGCAAAGCAACAAGGCCAGGCAGCAGCTCAAGCTAGTGTCCAAATATGTATGGGGGAAGGCAAGATTGGACTCAGGCGGCTAGCTTGCTCTGCTGTGGCCCCAACTATTTCAAGGGTACCAGCCTAACTCCTAGCTGACATAAGTCCTGTAGCACCTTAGAGACTAAACCATCCATTTACCAGTCCGTCTCTTAAGGTGCCACAGGACGCCTCCTTGCTTTTTGCAGCTACAGACGAACATAGCTACCCCTGAGCCTTCCCAGCTGCTATGTCACCTGCCCCAGGAGGAGTGAAGTCTTGGCCAGGCTCAGGGCGGGCAAAGTGGGCTCATAGCAGGGGTCTGGGTGTCGCTGAGCAGAGGGTAGTGTAGCATGCTGGAAGTGCTGGGCAGGGGGCACAGGTGGGAGGAAAGTGCAGCGGTGGGGATGAAGGGGGCACAATGCAGGGTTAGTGGTAAAAGGGGCACAGGGCAGGGGTGCATGTAGTGGGGAGCCAGTGGGTGCCGGGAGCAATGGGTGGTGCTACGCCCGCAGGGGTCAGAGGCCCCAAAAGACAAGTTTGCCTGAGGCACCGTTTCCCTAAGGCCTGTCCCCGGCCAGGCTCTATTTCGAGAGCCGGGAGGTAACGAAGGGGGCGCAGGAGCCACAGCGCAGGTCATTTCTAAAGCAGCGGGGCTTTGGGCCGCCGCTTTTACACACGCGAAGGGGGCATCTCCCGGCAGCGAACACGCCAGCGCGCTGCTCTCCACAGGGGCGGCAGGGCCCCCGTCCCGGCAAGCCAGAGATGGGGTGACGCCACGCTCCCGCGTGCTTACAGCGCCGCCGACGGAGGGGGGGGGTAGACGTCCAGCCGGATGGGAGCGAAGAAAGGAGGGGACAGCGGCACCTGACGGAGCCGTGAGCCAAGTTCGTTTTCCCGCGCTTTCCATTCCTCCCCTCAGACAGAGGGGGGAGCGAGCTGCGCGTGCGCCAATCTGAACGGCGAGGACGTAACTTGCGTGAGAGGTCGTGAGCGCCGCGTCTCGGACCACGTGACGCGAGTGGGCGGAGCCGGGAGGGGCTTCTCACGATTGGTGAGTACTGGGGGAAAGAGAAGAACTTAA
Source organism: Pelodiscus sinensis (assembly GCF_052426305.1). Classification (NCBI taxonomy): domain Eukaryota; kingdom Metazoa; phylum Chordata; order Testudines; family Trionychidae; genus Pelodiscus; species Pelodiscus sinensis. Next base: position 11,486,753 of record NC_143068.1, on the reverse strand, counting down.
GGTAGAGGTGGGGGAGGGGAGTTCTGGGGGCGGGGGCAGGCGGAGGGGTGGGCTCAGGGGTACTGGTGGGGGCTCAGGGGTACTGGTGGGGCCGTTAGGGCCTGGTTCTGGGGCGAAGGTGGGGGTGCTGGGACTGGCTTTCTGCTGTTGGGTAGATACTGAGCAGCCCTGCAGCAGCGAAAGCGTGTGCATGGGTATTCATGTGGGGAAATTAATTGAGGGGGGGTAGATCTGTGCTGGGTGTCCTGACTCCCAGAAGGATAGTACAACAATTAGATAAAATGTTTGCGAGATATTTGTCAATCCCTGGATTTTGGGTTTCTAAAATATTGTGTGTTTCATTACGTACATTTATTTTTTGCTCTCTCGACTTGCCTATGAAACAGTTGTTTCTAGAGGCACAAAGTGGAAGTTTAGTTAGTGGTGTTCTGGTGTCTATAATTTTCTCTTTGTAGGTGGATATGCTGCACTCTAAAGTCTTGTTACCAAGAACATGGTCTTTATTGGGCGGCTTATGGCTGTGGAGAACTGCATTTTCACCACATATACAGATTTGCTTAATGCAGCAGCAAATTAAGAGCTGGCAGAGGATTCTTTCCACAAGCTGTGCAAACTGTGCGAAAAATCAACGGCTGAGACAAAAAAGAGTAATATCAGAAAAGAAACTGGTAAAGTCTAAACTAAAATTTAGATAGCTAAATTACCATATGTTCAAAGAACTTGCTTTATGCTAAATGAACAGACCACTCCCAGATATGTCTTTTGTGTATATTCTCTGCTTCCCTTTTCCCATAATGAAATGAAATGCAAGCCTTTGACATTCTAAGGAAATATTGTTATGAAATATAATTAACTTTTTGAATACTGGAAAAATTAGTTGTAAGTAAATAAAAAGTTGTTTCATATAACAAAACTGTCATTTCACTTTGAACTTTATTCATGACAACTTCAGTGGTAGTATAAGTAAAGGAGTTGCTTTACTGTAGAGCAATGGTTCTCAACAAAAGCACTAACAAAGACAGTAAACATTACATTTCATATGGATGATGACTTGTTTATATTGCTCTATGTGCTGTACACTGAAATGTAAGTACAGATTGAATCTCTACTTCGGCACCCTTGGGACCTAACCAGTGCTGAACCAGAGAATTTGCCAAACCACGGGAAGTCAGTATTGTCTAGTAGCACTATCAACAGCTCCACTGGTTATTTGGCTATTAGAAGACATTTAGGGATAAATTAGAGCTAAATAACAGCACAGAATACCGAGAGCCAGGGCTGGTGTCTATAAACAAACTTTATGGGACTATGGGAAATTTGGCCACATCCGTGATAAGTGGACATCTGGCTAATTAGAATCATGCTGGACAACAGATGTTGCCAGACCATAGAGGGCTGGACTAGCTAGAGAGGTTCAACCTATATAATGTTTAGATTCTTATTGATTTCTAATTTATAGGGTAAAATGAGAGTGTAAGCAATTTTTCAATAATAGTGTGATGACACTTTTTTGTATTTTTATGCCTATAATATAATCAAGTAGTTTTTAAGTGAGTTGAAACTTGGGGTATACTAAACAAAATTGTACGCATTAAAGGGGTACAGTAGGCAGGAAAGGATAGAGCCACTGCTGTAGAGGTTTTATCGATCATTGAACAATACATTTTTTTTTAGAGTCGCCATTTTAAAGTTATATTAGTGCTTTGCTTGTGTGTGTGTGTATGTGTTTTTGTTTTGTTTTTAAAAAAACTTGTGCAGGTCCCAAATTGAACAGTTATGGTGGCTGGTTAATTTTAGGGCCTTCATTTTTGTTTAGATGTTATCTTTTGGGTCTGTATTTCATCTGAAGGGAAATTATTGTTTATTATAAAAATGAATTAATATATCTAGTTAACTGAAAACAGTCATTTGCAATTTAATCATTTGGTGGTGCTAACTACTTTGGGAAAAGGAGACTTTTTAGGAATTATCACTTTTTCTTGCTTCAATAGAACCTCAGCATTGCAAACACCTTGATAGGGGAAATTGTTCTGAATAAAATGGTTTGGTTCTTTCAAAACTTTACAACTGAATGTTGAGTTAATAGGGCTTTAAAACTTTACTGTGCAGAAGAAAAATATTACTTTTAACCATCTTAATTTAAATGAAATAAGCACCAAAATAATTTTGCCTCGTCAAATCTTTTTTTAAACTTTCCCTTTTATTGTAAATATTGTATATTTTTGGGCTCCATGCACAAAATGCTTTCAGATTTCCCCACTCAGTTGGAAAAGTTCTTACAAATTCCTGGATCTCAGATCAGATGTTGGTAACTCCATGCTGACTAAATTGAGAGAATAGTGACTTTTAAATATGCTTAGACTGGCCTTTACATTTTTTTCCCTATGTACAGTCAACTACCTAGGTCATTGAGTTTCATAACTTTTCTGCAGAAGGTTCTCTGTAAGCTTCAGATCTTGTCAAATCAATGGAAGCAAACACTCCCATTGTTTTTCCTTACTCCTCACAAATTGAGAATTACCAGCGCCAACCAGGGTTGCCTTCAGCATTCAATTTAGTGGGTTCTTACTAGACCTGCTAAATTGAACACCAGAAGATCAGTCTCCAGTGTGGCAAGAGGAGATGTGGCCTAATATACATAATTAGGGAGGATGATCTATCAGCATCTGCTTTGTTGAATTTTTTGCTTGTGGAAACTCAGAAGTGTATGTTATATTCAAAGGGTCTTTTAAGGTGTGATTCTGTTTACATTCTTCAAGATGATTGCTAGCTAGAGGTCTTTCTTTGATTCATGTCTAAAGTGTAGCTATGCTATATATTCTGGTTTTCAAACAGAAATTGGAATTCCTGATGTTTAAAGATAACACAACTTTCTGTAGCTAGGTTTTGCAGGAACTTTCAGCTTGTTAAACAGAGGCTTGATAATGTTTCACTAAACTGTAGCAAAATCTTTTACAGACTCGATATTTCATAGATCATCGAAGAGTGAGTGTGACTGGAGGTCACGGAGGACAGGGTATTAACTCTTTTTATAGTGAACCTAGAAAAGAGTTTGGGGGTCCTGATGGCGGAAATGGAGGAGATGGGGGCCATGTTATTTTGAAAGGTAAAAGTTGCATATCCTTTTTTTGTATCATATGCTACAAATGCAGGGATGTCTTGTTAAATATTGTCCCTTTGCTTAAAGGTATATATTTTTTATATATCTTTCTGCAAATTGAGTTTGAGTGATAGAACTGATAAATATATATGACAGGAAACCATTTTGGTTTTTTTTCTTTACTCCTTTTGTTCTTTGTAATACTGCAAAGGACAGTCACTGCAAACGGGATGTGAATGACACTGATATTCTTACATGGTCTAGCTAGAAAGTATTTCATGTCAAACTGACTTGAAAATCGAATACCTTTTTAAAATCTCATAATATGCCTTGGAAATTGCTAACGCAGTCTTTCATCTCCCTACATTGACACAGATTGCTCTTGAAACAGGGCATAAAACCAAGATTTATACTTTAGAGAACTATATACACACATTCAAGGTGCACTTTTTTGACCTTGATTTAGTAATAAAAATACATGGCATGGCAGACATAAAACACTAAAAAATGTAAGTTAGGTGAATACTAAAAAGAATCTAACATAACCTCTTGGGAGGGGCGAGGAGGAGGAACAGAACACATACGACATTCTAGTCATGTCTCTTAATGCACTTCTGGAAGACACTCAGGCATTACAATGTGAATGAGAGAGATGTAAGAACCTAAAAAGAATAAAATACACATTTGAAAATTGATATAGTGTACGTATGGTCTTAAAACAGACTTGAAACCTAATAATTGGCTTAATATCTATGAATTCCAAAGCAGAGTATTTCCCCAGATTGATTTAAATCAGTGACTTTTAAACATGTTTTTCATTTGTACTTTGTAATTATTTTCCTAAAAAAAGGATGATTCTCATTGGCTAGTAACATTAAACATATTGATTTATAACTAAATATAGTCTTGACACATAAGCCTAGTTTAAATTACATTTCTCCCCCTGCATCCCATTGATCTAATCTATGCAACTTCAGCTAGACAAGTAGCGTAACCGAAGTTGATGTACTTACCACAGTGTCTTCCATGCAGTAAGGTTGTCAGGGTCTGCTCTCCCGTCGATTCTGGCCACTCTTCTTGTCCTGGAGTACCAGATTCCACGGAATAATGCTCGGGAGTTGATTTATTGTATCTGCCTCCAGTGGATCAGTCAGTACAGTGTCAATCCACCATCTAGTGAAGATAACCTCTATCTAAGGTACTTCTTTTTGCTAGCCAGCAGGATATACATTGTCTATACACATTTACATAAGCAATTATATAGCTTCACATACATTTATTAAGATTTTTTACACATTTTATGATAGAAAATGGAGAATAACATCTTACTAGCTCTTTTTTAATTTATGATTTGTGTCAAGTTGCATTTGGATGAAAATTAGAATTCATTTAAAAATGCACAAAAATGGTATTTAAAAATTTGGTTTTGATTGGTTAAATCCGTGGTGTCTAACCAGTTCTGAAGAACTAGCCAGACTCAACTGGCCAAATAGCCACATGTGGTTAGTGGCTAGCACATGGACACCACGGAGTTAAATAAAACTACCTGAAAGATGCTGCATACGTCCAGAAAAAAGTAAGTTACTCAAAACAGGTTTACATTTTTAAAATTTCTGATATATTTTTAAAAAAGCATCTGGAGTTAGTGAATTGAACTAGTTGGTTTTGGTTAAAATGTCCTTCAAGATTTTAGTAGTAGTAGATCTCATCCTTTTACACCTCATTTTTATTAATTTATTGGAAGAGAGCAACAAGCTTTTCTACTTAACTTCCAATCAGTATCTTAACTTTGAATGAATTAGTCATTGAATTAACAAGCTGAATAAATAATGAGAAGCATATTCTCTTTACACCTGTGGAAGAGGCTGCTGCTTGGCTGAAACGTGATTTAGCACTTCAACAAACTCTGGTTTTAAGTACTTAGCCAGTGACACTCACAAGTTCAATGATTTGACCTTTCTTTAAAACTTTGGCAGCCAAAACATTGCTTTATTAAAATAATTTAAATTGAATTGAATATAAGATTAGGTCTCAATATTAGTTGTCAAACATTAAATTTCATTTTAAAATTATATTTTTAACTTAAATGTTCTTAAAACTAATTAGATTAAAACCCCAACTTTATTCTCCCTTTTGGTTATAGAAAATCAGAGTGGAGGGTTTTTACAGTGGTTAATGTTCGGTGTTTTGGGAATGCTAGGACTTTTGTTTTTCTCTGAAATTATAAGTTATTTTCAAAAGTGCCAAATCTTCTCATCTGATATACCTGGTTTTTTAGTTCCGTGTGTCCATTACCATGTTATTTGGAGTTTCTTGCATCTTTCAAAGGTGAGAAGAGATTTCTAACTTTGTTTTTGGTTCAGCAATTCTGTATTAAATTTGTGTTGGCTTTAGTTAACTTTATTTTGAGTTGATAGGACCCACTTTTTAACTGCAGTTTATTACGTTCAGAGTAGTTTAATGACGTTTGCGGAAAAGAGATCTCTTGTGACTAGGAGAAATGTGGAATTATTTTCACAGTGCCTCCAAAAGGGTTATTTTACTGACTTTAACAACTAGAAAGGAGTTATACTACTCTCTATTGTAGGGGAAGGCATTTGTGATACTAGACAGGATGAAGAAGATCTGGTTGGATAAAGGCCCAAGAGATCCTGTATAGATATAATAGTCACGCTAAAGTCATCTTAGAAGAATGAATAGAATGGCAAGCTCTGCTCTTATCAGTTTTTATTTTTTTCAAAAGGCATTTGATAGCATGGAGAACATGCCTTGTAAAATATTTCACAGTCCTGTGGAATCTCAGCTAAAGTTGTCAACATCATCAAGGCAAAATATAGCTATGTAAAATGTTCTATAAGGTTGAACAGCCAGATAAGAGTTGTTCATCATGGATGTTGGCACAAAACCAGGGCTTCATTTTATAACCTCGCTTGATTGGCATATCTATAGACTGGATAATGAAGGAATGTGTTAGCAACAGAAATACTGTTATAGCATGGATAGATGGCAAATGTCAAAAAGACTTAAACTTTGCTGATGATATTTTGCTAGTGAGTGAGAAGCATGACATTTGGCAAAAATTGAAAGCAACCAGGGTTCAAAATGAATCATGTTAAAACTTCCTTGAAACTCAGAAGTCAAACAGTAACATCCCATTTGAAGGCAAAAACCATTAAGAAATAATGGTTTAGAATAGAATAGTTCACCTATCAAGTAGCATCATAAACTCAGCTAGATATGGAGATCAAAGATTTAGAGCACCAGAACAAAATGTAATCTCAATGCTAACGTATGGCTACAAGTGTGGAAGATCTTACATTTTCTATCAAATATTAAATAGAAAAATAGACACCTTTAAAATAAGAGTTTCAGAAAGATTCTGAGCATTGGTTGGAAAGACTCCATCCCCAGCTAAGAGATCTGAGAAATCACCAATCAGCTGCTCATTTCCACCTGAACCCAGAAGAAGCATTTGGATATATTTGGGGCATATACTCTGAATGCCAACACAGACTTCCCAATGAAGCTGTCATGTAGATGCCAACTGATTGGAGGAAATGAAGGTGCCCAAGAGAAAACTTAAAAAGACATTTTAGCAGAGAGAACATAACTGCTGATGTCAGTACCATAAAGCAGATGGAAGCAGCAATAAATGACAGAGGGGAATGGAAGAAAATCGTTTCCACCCTATGCATCAATGTTGGCACCGGAAGGCTGTAGAATAAAACAGCTTTGTGTTAATATTGCTAACAAGTACTTGAAGTTTAAATATCAACTTTTTTTCAAAAATGATTCTTTACGAGTACGAGAAGGGAATGTCAAAATTTTGTATTTAATTTAAAGTGTTTAGTCATGTTATAATACTACTTTTTATCATTACAGTTATATGGCATCTTGCATTCCAAAGAATCTGTTTTTGTTTTGCCTCCATTTTTGTTGTGAAATACAACTTAAAAGTTCATCAATACTACACAACAACGTAAAACAGGCAGTGAGGCATGCCAAATCCTATTGAGGCTGGGCTGTAGGAAAACTAATGAGAGAGAGAGAGAGAGAGAGGCTGTAATTTTGCAAATTGGAATTTATCCAACATTCAATTTGTACTTTCTAATGACCACAAGTGATCAGTATCTGATTTTAATACCCTCCAAAAGGCTACAATTCCAACAACATTCTTAGAGCCTTGCAAATTTGCCAATATCTTCTTTATACCCACAGGTATCCACATCCGTGGATATGGATGCAGATATCTGTGGCTCATTTTTGCGGATATGAGTGCAAATACTAATTTTGTATCCATGCAGAGCTCTACACGTTCCACAGTAGTATACAGAGTTACTGACTTGTCACTGCTGATAAAGAAGTGAGTCCCCTCAACTGGATAATAATAGTTAGCATCTATATAGTGCTAACACTACTTTAGGGGATGACTTGGATATTTCTTGGAAGTTCCTTGTCATCTACAGATCAAATCTGATTTAGCATAGCTTGTGAGATGATTATTAATTGTATTATATTAGCATATGGAGACTCATTGTGCTGTTTGTATAGTACTCCATTATGCTGGGTACTAGACAGACAAAATAAGAAACAGCCTGATAAGATCATAGCTTGTGTCATGATTTTAAAAAAAGCTCACATTCTTTTAATGTGAAACATTTTAAAAAATACAGTAACTTGCAGAAGGGAGAAATTTAAAATGAGTTTTTAAACTGGTTTTCTTTGTCCTCAATGCTAACTCAGTGACTAGCAATGGATTGATAACTGAAATGTTCTTTATTGATTAAGAAATTTGTTTTGTAATGGGTGTACAGAGCTTTAGATGGACAACTGCCATTGTTTCTATAATTTATAAATTTAAAATAATGGTGAAGTTTTACTTTAATAGAATTTATATTATATCTCCCTTGGTCTCTCACACTAGCTTATGGAATGCTGCTATCTATGCCACACTGAAAAGGATAAAGCAGTCAAAATTATTCTACTGTATTTCTTTTAACATAAGAATGCTTTTTAAGGTGTATGTTTTACTTTATAGTTGACCAGCAAATCAAATCACTGAATTTAGTTCTCCCATTGTATCGGGGTTTTGATGGAGAAAAGGGGGGAAGCAAAAACTGTTATGGAGCCAACGGTGGATACACGTATGTCAAAGTAAGCTGCTGAAGTTGACTATGTCAAAAGTTTTATGTGAGAGTTCAGGCCTTAGTCCTGCAAAAGTTTAGCTGTGTGAGTTGGGATATTAACCGGTAAGCATGTTGGCAAGCCTCATGCTTACTAGCCACGCTGGGCTGGAGCAACCCCAGCCATGGAGGGTCAATAGGCCAGTCAGCAGGACCTCATGGTCGCAACAGGACCCATGGCCATGGCGGAACCAGGAGTGGGATGGGTGGCAATAGGAATGTGAACGATGAGTCAACTATCTGATAAGCAAATGCTTATCGGATAGTCAGCAGGCCAGTCGACTAGTTGCTCCCCCCACCCCTTGCTGCCTCTGTCAGAAAGAGGCAGCAAGGGGGTGGGGGGAAGAAGGGTACTTCAAAGCAGCAGCATTTCATGGAGCTTGGGGCCAGACCCCGGGCTCCACGCGGCGCTGCTGCTTTGAAACACCACATGCAGCCCAGGGCCAGCTGGGGTGTTCTCAGGCTGCACGTGGTGTTTCAAAGTGGCAGCACTGTATGGAGCCCAAGATCAGCTGGGACTCCCCTGCTGACCCCGTGCTCCATGCAGCACTGCCGCTTTGAAATGCCGTGAGGAGCCTGAGGCCAGGGCTCCATGCAGCACTTTTGCCTTAGAAGTGTAGCAACAGCCCAGGGTGTTGGGCTGTTGCCACACTTCAAAGGCAGAGGTGCCCTATAGACTAATCAAATAGTTGGTGCAAAATGCATCAACTATTTGATTAGTCAGTTACTCGATATTTAACATCCCTAGGTGGCAAGCCCTGAGTTAAAACAGTTAATTGTTTTAACATCCCTAGTGTAAGTCACTTTATTCATGTGAGTAGTCCTAGTGGGACTAGTCAAAGCAGTGAAACACACAACTTGTTAAATTAGAGCAGTATTTTTCCCAGGCTGGTTCTGCTACCTGTGACGTGTCCATTTTGATGCCAACCCTTAATATGCTTTCCAAACTCATGACTACATTTTCTAGCAATGTTGTTGTTTGTATTCCCATGTGAGAACAGATTTCTAGGGATGTGAAAGATTAACCGGTAAGGATCATGAGTGATGCTTACTGTTTTGGTTAACCAGTGGTGTCTGTAGCAGCTTCCCACCTGCAGCAGATGGGCTGCCATGATGTCCAGAGCAGCCCAGGCATCCTGCAGGTAGGGGCTGCTCTGGCAGACTGGGGTAGAAAATGGTTTGGGGTGGAGAGGGGGCTACTTATTTGATATGCTGGCAGGCAAAATGGCAGAGCCCCAAGCCTGACTGGCCATTCCCTTTGTGGTACAATTTCCCCCAGTGTACACTTTGCAAGGTAGTTCTCCCCTGTGGGCTCGCTGCACTCAGTGGCCGCTCTCATATCACGTCCTTCCGAACAGCTGCCCCTCATTTTGCATGTTAGGAAAAACAGTCCTTTTCTCAGGCTTCTCAGTTGTCCTGGTACAACCAGACCCTGACCTTGCTTTAAGTTAGGAGAAGAGGAAGCTACATGCTCGATTTGGGGCTCCTCTTATCGTTTAGGAGGAGTTCTTGAGCAAATGGACTTGCAGACAGACACACAGATAGACGCACTCTAAAATATGTGTGTATATATATGTGTGTATATTTATGTTTGGTTGGTAGATAGATTTGATGATAATTTTTTATGATAATACCCAAAATCAGGATAGCATTTTTCAGGTAGCAAAGAAGACAATATCCAGACAAACCATACACATACCTCAGCAAGGTGTCAATAGCAATGCATCGTCTTGGTTCAGTGTTTTTAAAATTAAAAACTAAGACATATTCCCTGCCTATCTATTGCTGCTTTCTTATTTTTTAAATTTGTTTTAAAATGTAAATCATTCTTACCTTTCTTTTTAGCTACCCCGTGTGATCCCTAAACTGCTTATGCCCTGATTGGTATCCTGAATGGATTCACCACCACTGTCACCCCTCTCCAATTGTTCTGTGATATTTGGGACAGGAAACACACAAAAACCCCCAAAACAACTAAAGTTATAAGTGTCCAACCATGCTTTCTGGGTCTAGAGAGAGTGTGCTTCTTTGACTTCTGCTTGATCTGGATCCTAACAACTCCTTTAACATTTTGCCAGCTGAGAGATGGAGGGTTGTGGTATTAGCTAGATTCTGAAGACATTTCTAGCCACAGGGAACAGTTGAACAGTACTCTTAAATATATGAACTGTAATAGTTTGTTTTTGTTTAGAATTTTTTTCTCTTTTCAAGGTTCCTGTAGGCACGCTAGTTAAGGAGAATGGGAAAACTGTGGCTAATCTTGCACAGCATGGTGAAGAATATGTTGCAGCTTATGGAGGAACTGGAGGGAAGGGTAACCGGTTCTTTCTGTCCAATGAGAATCGAGCACCAGTGACAGATACTGCAGGAGAACCAGGTCAGAAAAGAGTCCTCGATTTGGAGCTCAAAATTATGGCTCATGCAGGACTGGTAGGTATTGCCTTTTTTGTTTTTTTAGCCTTTGATACACGCTTCCAAGATGTCACTTGATTAGCTGAAGAAGAAATGTTGCTTTGATATATTTTGATCTCTCAGCAAGTTTGTTTGGGAGATGAATGTCAATGATTATTTAGTAGAGGAGTATCCTGAGTGATTTGCCTTTGTCGTTTTCTTGCTACTAATTACATATAAGGTTGATGCCTTATCTCTTTGATAAAAGGCTTCATGTCAAATTAACAGGAAACAAGGTACAGGCTTCAATAATTGTAGTAATAAAATAGTTTCCTAAAAATGTCTCTTTAGAAAATATCTTGACATAACACAGGGCTTGAATCCATGAATGCTACAAAGTTATCATCAAAGATCATACCCCCCAGTCTTTGACATTTAAAATGAGAACTTTTGTATACTGCTTTTAAAGTAATTGGACAAGCTGTTTCTGGAAAACATGATGACATGCACTAAGACAGGATCTTTCACCTACCAACCATCAAGGAACACTCTTAAATAATGTTATTTTTTTAACAAAGCCATAATCCTCTTTCAGTGTATCTCTACTTTGCATTATTGTGGGAATTAAATATTTAATTTGGTTAGGTTTCAGATATGTACACTTTGTCATAGCATTACCAAACCATTAAAAGTTAAATGCTAAGTCAATTTGTTTAATCTGATTTTGTTTTTAAATCCATGCAATTTTTTTCATCTCTCTGGTGGAGCTGTTGAACAAATCCTTATTTTACAACAGTACTTAAAGTGCACATATCTTACAACTTTTGTCCGGCCCATAAAACCTTTGTAAAGGGGAAAAAAAAAAGGAACCAGCATGGCTGGGTCAGTAAACTTGACTGTATCTTTGTTGAGCAATATACTCTGGTTCTTAAACTGTCAGCGCTAAATCCAGCATTTTGAGTCCTAGCTTGCGCCCATTGAAGCCAATGTGAGTTTGGTCACTGACTAACAGGAACATTATCAGGACTTAAAATTGCCAAGGGGAATCCATGAGTTTCTAGCTCTCTACCATACTTACCATAGTACTTGTTGAGAGTGATTATCCTCAGCAGGCTGTTTACCCTGCTCACACTTGTCTGTATCCTATCGCCATTCTACAGTTATTCCTCCCAACAAACATAGGCTGCCTAGGAAAGTGTTTCAAGATGTAGGTGTTAGTGGTGAGGGAGAACTAGTCTCACAGAGAGACTGAAATAGTAGAATAAAGAGAAAACTGTTAACAGAACCATAATATGATCTGCGGGTAAGCTTTCTTACAGTCCAAATGAGATGATTAATGTCAGGTATAGGGATGTTGGTGTACAGTCGAGTAAACAATTAACTGACAAGACCAGGCTTATAAAACACTCCCTCCCTGCCCTCTCCCTTGCTGCTTCTGAATCAGAGGCAATGGAAGAGGAGAAGAGAGGCAGGAGCTGGTGTCCGTGAGGCGTCATCCATGAGCACTGGATCCTGGGGAGCTGCCTACCCCCTCACTCCTGTGCTGCTGCCTTTAATAGGCAGCAGCGTGGACAGTGAGGAGGACAGGTGGGAGCCAGTATCCATGGGGAGCCAGCTTTTAAGCCATCTCTTGTGCATGCTGGCTCTGCAGAGCCGCCTGCCTCACGTTGCTGCTTCCCACAGGCAGGAGGGCAGGAGCTGATGCTCTCGAGCACTGGATTCCCAGAGCCTCCTCCTCACACCATGCTGCTACCTCTGTCTCAGAGGCAGCTGCATGGGGGGAGGTGGGATGCCAGCGCAGCCTTGTCCACAGGGAGCCTCCCTCCCCCCGTCCTCCCCTCATGGGCAGAGGCTGCTACCGGGGAACAGCCTCTATCTGTGTCAGGCCCGGGATTGCTGTGGACAGAGGCTTCACTGTGGAATGCCAGAGCAGCTTCTGCGGCAAGCCCAGGCTTCCTACAGACAGAGGCTACTCCATGGAATGCTGGAGCAATCCTTGTCCATGGGAAGCTCCGGGGCCCTCCACGGTCAGAGACTGCTGCCACCCCACACTGCTGCCTCTGATACAGAGATACCAGCACGGGATGGCAGGGAGCTCCTCAGGAGTGGGGCTGAGAGCGCACTGGCTACTCGCCCCGCCCCTATGGACTATCCAATAATCATGTCATCGCTAAGATTTTGTGTGGTTACATGATTATTGAATTAATCGATATCTAACCTCCCTAGTCAGATAGATATGCCATCCTCCATGTCAGAGTCCAGTAGATTTCATAATATAAGGTCACTTCTGTTGGAAGTTGAATAAATAGCTGACAAGTTGTTGACAAATCAGAGATGGGTCTTTAACAAGCAAGGTTATGAGTAAGAGTTCATTCTTGTATGGAATGTTCATCTATGTTAATGAATACAGGCAGTCCCCGGGTTACGTACAAGATAGGGACTGTAGGTTTGTTCAGTTGAATCTGTATGTAAGTCGGAACTGGCGTCCAGATTCAGACACTGCTGAAACTGACCACCAGTTCTGACTTACATACAGAATCAACTTAAGAACCCCAGGCGTCCCCAAGTCAGCTGCTGCTGAAACTGATCAGCAGCTGATTCCAGGAAGCCCGGGGCAGAGCAACTCTGCCTCGGGCTTCCTGTAGTCAGCGCTGGTCAGTTTCAGCAGAAGCTGACCTGGGGACGCCTGGGGCAGAGCAGCTGGGGTGCTACTGGACCAACCCAGCAGCACCCCATCTGCTCTGCCCCAGACGTCCTGATTCAGCCGCTGCTGAAACTGACCAGCAGCGGCTGAATCAGGACCTGGGGCAGAGCAGCTGGGGTGCTGCTGGGTTGGTCCAGTAGTGCCCACGGGCGCTGCAGGACCAATCGGCAGCACCCCAGCTGCTCTGCCCCAGAGTCCAAAACAAAAGCCTGGTCTGCTGGGGGGGGGGGGGGAGCACACTAGCTGCGCCCCCCCCCCCCCCCAGCAGACCAGGGACACGGGGAGCAGAGCCGCAGCGGCAGCGGGGTGCCGCGCCTCTGAGGCTTTGCTCTGGCAAAGCCTCAGAGGCGAGGGACCCCGCCACGGCTGCGGCTTCAGTCTGGGTGCCTGTGGTCTGCTGGGGACGGCCCCCAGCAGACCACAGGCACCCGGACTGAAGCCGCAGCCGCGGGGGGTCCCGCGCCTCTGAGGCTTTGCCAGAGCAAAGCCTCAGAAGCGCGGGAACCCGCCCGGTGCCCCTGGTCTGCTGGAGACGGTCTCCAGCAGACCAGGGGCACCGGAGCAGCTTACGAACGGGGCTTTCTCGCCCCGACTTCCGGGGCGAGAAAGCTCCGTTCGTAAGTGCGGATCCGACGTAAGTCGGATCCGCGTAAGTCGGGGACTGCCTGTAATTAAAAACAAATGTGCACCCAGATCCCTTTGGACATGAGCATGCAAAACTGACGCATTTGTGTGCAAAAGGCTATATAGCCCTCTGGGTTATGGCAGCTACTAAAGAACCATTGATATATATTTGTAAGCAGTTATTCTTTTTATTTTGGTTAATCTGGAATTATGGCCTTGTTGAATATTTGTGTTCCAGGTAGGATTCCCCAATGCTGGGAAGTCATCACTTTTGCGAGCAATCTCCAATGCAAAGCCTGCAGTGGCTCCCTACCCTTTCACCACTTTAAATCCACACGTAGGCATTGTTAACTACCAAGACTATGAGCAAGTATCAGGTATGTGTTACGAGAGTTTAATATAATTTCTGTTTTTAGTTGTGAGAAATTGTATTGTCTCCCTTTCTGTCCCTACTTCAAACAGTAAAACTGTAAAAATGACTCTTTAGGAGCTTGACTAATTGTAGGGACCTACAATCCTGACGTAAATGTGATATAAATTTTAAACCTTGTATTTCATGCATGTACTCTTAACTTCAGACTTGTGAGCTGAATTCAGAGTCTCTGGTTAAATTACTTGATTGTGCAGGAGACAGACAAACTCATACAATACCTTTTTAGAGTCTGCATTGAAAGGGAGGTATACAAATATCTAGATCAACAAAGAGACAAATAAAACCTCTCTAGGTTAAACGTGTTCACTTTCATTTCTCTCTCATTTATAGTTGCTGATGTGCCTGGTATAATAAGAGGAGCTCATCTAAACAGGGGCCTTGGATTGACCTTTCTGAGGCATATAGAACACTGCCGCTTTCTCTTATTTGTGGTGGATTTGTCTGTGTCTGAGCCATGGATTCAGCTCCAAGACTTAAAATATGAATTGGACCAGTATGAAGAAGGCTTGTCGAAGAGACCTCATGTTGTCATTGGGAATAAGATTGATCTTCCTCAGTCGAAGGCTAACTTGCTGCTCCTTAAGGAGCAAGTGGAGCAGAGAGTCATTCCACTGTCTGCATTGACAGGAGACAATCTGGAGGAATTATTGTTGCACCTGAAAGAATTGTACGATTGTTATGTAAATGCTGAACAATCACATAAACAAAACTCTGTCAAATGGTAGGAACTAGAGATCCTGTGAGCCCTACGCTGAATGGAGGAGGAAAACAACACAATTTATCGTAGGATGCATGTGTGGGAGAATCATGGGGAATAGGACACAACACATTGTTGATTTGTTCTGGATTACTGCTCCAAACTAATTGCCACTACAAGCCTCGTAAGATTTTTCCAACAAAATGTAAAGGCCACAAAAATAGGAGATACTTGTAGTTCAATGTGCATTAACAAACTGTCCTATCACTTAAAGAAACCTACAGACAAAGTCTGGTTTACAGGAGGTTATACTCAAATAAGTTTTTGACCCAAGAGTGATACCAAGTCTTTTAAGGTGATCATGCTTTGCATAAATTGTACTGGAAGCTGTATCTGCCTGGTTGTTGTAATAAAGTGATTGAGGGCTATGTTCTCACAATCAGGAAATGTTCTCTTTCCACCTGTTTTCTTTTGTGGACAATGTTCCTGTTTGTTTGCCTTTCATTAAGTCATTTCTTCGCTCAGAACTAATCTCTTCTAGGGTTATTAAATTTCATTTAATTGGCTAATCAAGAAGTTAAGGAAATTGCAGAGCCACAGCGGGGTTAGCGCCCAGCCCCACGAGCTAACCCTGTTATGGCTCTGCCGTTTAAATGTAGTAACAGCCTCCTAGCTCTTAATACATTTAAAAGGCAGAGGTGCAGCAGGGGACTGGCCATGAGCTGGGACAGCTGATTCCTGGCTCACATCCGGTGCCCTGCTGTACCTCTGCCTTCCCTGTGTTGTCGTCGTTTCTCCCTCCCCTCCCCCCATGGAGATGGTGCTGGGAGGAACTGGTTTTAAGCTGGCGCCTCCCCAGCACCGCCTCCTGCTTCCCCCCCCCCCCCCCCCCCCCCCCCGAAAGGTCACTCGACTACCTGATAAGCATATGCTTATCAAGTAATCATCGACTCAACTAGCAGCATACATCCCTGGTCTCTTCTGCATGTTCTTTGCCCAGGTATGTTTTTGTGTGTGTGAGACTATTAATATTTGTTTGGAAGGTTGGAAGATCCAAAATGTGTGTACCCTAATATCATTTTCTGAGCCTCAAGAGGAGAAACAGAAGTTTCCATGTTGGTACTATCCTTTTGTGTTCAGCAAGGTTGAATGATGCTTTCAGTGGTGAAGCAGTTCCTCCAAATGGACTATTTATATGGGTTACCTTTTGTGAAGAGATTGTTGTTCCTCTGTAAAGTCAGCACTAGGAGACCACTTGTTAATCTCTTTCCACAAAGAGATTAGCATGCTGAGAATAAGACACAGATCAGAAGTCAGGAGAGACCACTCATTCTTGGTCCAGCATTTATTTCTAAGGATGATGGAATGTAAAAAGAATCAGATTATTGGCTTGGAAGTAAAAATTAATCTTAAATTATGGATACTCTTTATTTTTATTATATCAGAAAAATACGGTGAGGACTGTGGAGGCAGGAAAAAGAGAATAAGGGAATTTGTGTGCAGCCATCTTAGTCTTGTCAGTAGCAGAGCAAGAGTCAGGCTAAGTCTGTGGCCTGACAACGCGAGAGGTGTAATAAGACGCTGCCTTCGTCTCTCGCCTCCATACGGAGATAAGGATAGAACGCTGAGTCTGGCAGGGACCTTGAGATAAGGAGCATCTGGGTGGAACTAAAATAACTGTTAGCCATTGGTGTTTGTAATGGGAAGGAGACTGTTTGTTGTTGTTATATCTAATGGACAGTATATAAACTGCTTCATAATTGCGTGTATTTGAAGATCTGCCTGGCGGGGGCTCCCCCCTGTCCAAATCAGTTTTTCCCTTGCTGCAGCTTGGAATAAAACTGCCTCTGGCTACTTGTTGCTTACAAATGCAGAGTGAGGACAATGTTTTCTTCCACAATTCGGTGCCGTGACTCGGCTGGCAAGGTCCGATTGAAGACAGCGACAGCGGCTTCAGACCGTCCCCCTTCACGCCCAGGGCACCAAACGAGATGTAAGAGACCTTTTGAAATCTCTACTAGGGTGTGGAGGAGGACTGCCCGTGGAGTCGTCTGTTTCTTGTGGGCTCACCCCATCCGAACTTCTTGAGTCTGCAACAAGGTCAGATGCAAAGCGGTTCTGGGGAGTTTGTTTTGCCACCCCCAAGTAGAGTGAGTTAGTTGTGGTTATTGGTGGTGCCTCCCCGAGTACGGGAAGAAGGTTGTAGTGCGTTCGGACATGAGGCACTTAGGTTTATGCAGTCCTGGGGAACTGATGTGGTTCTGGGGGGAAACATGTTGTTTGCCGCCCCTGGGGGGAACAGTGTTGGTTGTCGCCCCAAATATGGACGAGGTCCATAAAGAGAGATGCATCTCAATGTGGAAAATGTAGAAAACTGGGGGGGGGGGGGGGAAGGGAAAAAACAAACCCCATGATGAGTATGAATGTAATGAGTGGAGTGTGAATGCCGCTGCCCAGGTCTCTGAGAAGTAAGCTGATTCCAGCCGCACCAGGGCTCTCCCACGAGGGAGTTCTGAAAGCAAGGGGGGTCAGCCGAACCTCGAGACCCAGGAGATATGTGAGGGAGTGCCGACTCCCCTTATTTCATGAGCTGCTGATAAGATTTGACACTCAAGACCCGGCAGACCCCTTCTTTGGAGTGTGTACAGTTAGTTTCCTATAAGCTGCTGAACGAACAGCGAGTGCACACTACACTATACTCCCCTGGGTGGTGACCCAGATGGGGGGAGGTCAGTCTAAGCATACCGCCGCAAGGCACCCCTGCGTACTACATGTATGTGCACAATGGTCCAACGACCTGTACGCATTTGACAGATTGGCAGAGAAGGATTTGATCAAGTAAGGAACTAAAAAGGAAAGTGGAAAATACCAAGAAAGTAATAATAACATTGTTAAAAAACCCTCGCATTAAAAGAGAAAGAAATTAAAGCCCTGAGGGATGAGATTGAAGCTCAGAAAAGCAAAAATTCTCCCTACAGTGAGAAATGTAACTTACAAGCAGCAGCGCCTCTGTGCCAAAAGAATGCACTAGGAGTGAGAGGAAAGGATTTCTCAGTGTGCCTGTACCAACTGCGCTGCCTCTCCCAAGCTTAGGGGGGAATTTGGCACAACATTACCCCCTCTGCTCCTCTCTATGCCCAGCCCCATACGGGCTATACATCATTATAGATAGAAAGGAGGCATGAAAGATAACTGAAAGGGATCAGCTCTTCCCTCTGGAAAAACGGGCTCTAGTAACAAATCTGCCCAATCCATAGCAAAACACAGAGTTTTGGAATAGACTTAACAGCTTGTGGAAAGTGTTCCTCCAAATCCTGAAGGAAGGAATGCCTGCCGACCAGCAAGCCACATTGGCCTAGGCATTTTGGTTGGAAACACACACGGAGAAGCACGCAGGAGCAGGAAAGGGCTGCCAAGCAACTTCAGGAGATTCTCAAGCCCCTGTTAGCAAATAGATAACTACAGCCTCTCCAGCTGGAATCGCAGGCAACCCAAGGATGTTTCACAACGCACGAGTGGGGGCTGTCCAGAAAAAAATGTTAATAAACAGTTTAAAATCTTCCCCTCACGTGCCGTTATATTGGCACCCCCCCCCCCCCCCCCCAGCTTCCCCATGAGTGAGCCTGTAACATTGAATATGATTCTTTTCAGGAAAAGAAAAGCTTTTTGCTTGCTGGAACAGTAACTGGCCAACATCTTGTGCTAAGGAAAAGCTTTATAGCTTCACACATTAAACCTGATCTGTGGTACAAGAGGGAAATTGAGGCATGGCACCTTTAACTTAATAATTGAACATTGAAGTAATCCACTCAATCCCTCTGAAGCTGGTGTGCAAAATAAAAGCATACTATTGGGTAACAGCAGGCTGTTCAAAAAAATTAGCAAGGAACATCTATAAAAGAAAAGTATTCTAAAGTATAATGTGCCACCCCGACGAGGGTAGAAGTGTTTTCTTTGTCTTTCAGAAGATTAGAAAGCGCTCGTGCCACCTGAAGAAAAGAAAAACAATGGTTCTCTGTCATGACATAATGTTATTTGTGATTTGTTTGTTGTTTTGTGTTTTAATTAATAGGTATTGCAGATGTTGTGTGTATAATATTATTTTTTTAATGCAAGGATAATTTGAGTAAAGCAGAAGAAAAAGTTTAAACAAAATTAATAATTGGGCCCACAGAACTACAGGCAGTCCCCGGGTTACGTACAAGATAGGGACTGTAGGTTTGTTCTTAAGTTGAATTTGTATGTAAGTCGGAACTGGTACATAGTGTAGGGGAAACTCTAGCCAAACATTTCTCCAGAGCTCAGTTTTATTCTCCCACCTCACTTCCCTCAGTCCTTTATTCTCCAGCTGAGGTGTCTGCTGAGAAAAGCCACTCCGCGTCTCCCTAGTCTGCTGGGGGGAGCTCTAGCTTCGCATCTCCTTGGTCTGCTGGGGGGAAGCAGCTAGTGCGGGGTTTTCTCACCCCGTTTGTAAGTAGGGATCCGATGTAAGTTGGATCCATGTAACCCGGGGACTGCCTGTATCAGAGTTTGCAAACATTCCATTTTATATGTAACTTCACTATTCAAGAAACTGAAAGGACAGGTTTAACGACTATTACAGGATTTTTTTATAATCTATTTTATTAGACCAAATGGGAAACAGTTATTCCCTTAAATACGCTTAGCTAAAACTAATGTTGTTTGGCTGTCTGTGAAGATTTCGTACTGTTAAATTTAACCTTAAAAATGTTCATGTTTGCCATTACCTCTCTTGTAACAGCAATCATGTGAGTTACTGAGGAGGATAAAAATCAGCTGCAGTGCTCCTTGTTCATAACTTCATTCTGCTATAGGGAAGGTGATGTGTGTCTCAACCTCAGCTGATTTGCACACAGCTAGATGATCTGCCAGCCTTGTTTGGCATGAGCTTTTAGATCTTTGTATAAAACAAATGAAAGCTAGCAGAATCTCTGCCATACTCGGTACTATTTGAAGGAATGTGCTTCCTAAAGTACTTTGCAATTTAACACTACTGCAGTTTGCTAACATCCTACAGGTTGAACCTCCCCAATCCAGGACTCTCTGGTCTGGCAACATTTGTGGTCTGGCAGGGCCACAGATGTTACTTGACCAAAGAGTCCCGAAGGTAGTAGCAGGAGCCAGCTGAGAGAATGCAGGGCGAGGGAGTGTCTGGACCAGGAAGTGGCCAGGGGAGCTCCCTCCCCAGCCCAGGAACCCCTGATGTCAGCTGAGCCAGGCAGCCAAGGAGTCCCGGCCCTAGCTGGGAATCCCAGCTGCAGCGGGGCTTCTGGTGTCAGGCGGCCTGGCCAGATACTCCACCCTTCCCCCCCCCCCATCTGTGGCAGCAGGGCCTGTGGTGGCCAGGCAGCCCCAGCTTAGAACCCAGGATACCCATGATGGCGGCGGGGCTGGATTGACCGGCCCTAGACACGAAACCTGGGGCTGGAAGAGGCCGGCAGCCCCGCTGGGGAACCTCAAGGAGTTCCCAACGGCAACAAGGCTGGTCCTAGTAGTGTCACGGTGTGGCTGGGAGATCCTGGCTGTGGAATCCCTGGCGGCAGCTGGATGGCCCCAGCCTGACAACCCTGGGGAACATCATGTGGCAGCATGGCCAGCAACAGTCAGGCTGTCCCATCCAGGAACTCCAGGAGATTTTGGGGCAGCAGGGTGGGGAGCCTATGCCAGCCCAGCGTTTGTGGGGCCAACGGCAGGGCAGGGAGCCTGAGGGACAGGAGCCCGGGAGCAGAGCTGCCAACTGGGAAGCACTGACCTCCCTGGTCTGGGGAAATTTCCTGGTAACTGACAGCTCGGGTCCAGAAGGTGCCGGACCACAGAGATCCAACTTGATTTTTTGAATTTTAATCCTAATTCTAACACGGATTCCGGTGGCATTGGAAGAAGTGTTTATCATTGCTTCCGTTTCCACAGATTTTTAAAAAATGGAGATATCGCTCCTATCTCCTGGCTGTTACGAGGAACTCTCGTTCGATGTTTGTAAGGGTAAAAAGGCAAGCATTGTAGTACTAAAACATGTGCAGCTCATGCTCTTGCAGCCCTTACTCGTACATAGTTTTGTGGAAGTCAATGGGACCATAAGGAAACCTTTACACAGCAGGGCTAAACTTGAAATAAGCTGCTGACGTTATTCCGAAATAACACTGCTGTGTAGACATAGCCTGAGTAAAATAATATAATTTTATAAGATCTTTCAAAAAGGTAAAACTTGTTACATTTAACCTACAAATATATTTTCAGTTCTGCTGCATCTCACTAGATCTTTACTGCAACCGTTTTGCATATTACTGTGAAAAGTGCAATATACAGATCACGACAATGAGGCTTGAACCAAGCTGAAATCTTTTACTATCAGTTGACTTTTAACAGTAAGAATACGTGTTACGGCTTGAACATTAGTTTTTGCATAATTTGATTCCTCCTTCAGGTTAGCTATCTGCCTCAGCTACATTATTAAACTATTTTTATAATTTTTAAAAATTGTTTTACATTTCACCCTATTTACAATGTTTCTCTAGACCACTGAAAAACTGTTTCCTTAATTTATTCATTGTGAATGCTCAGAGTTGGTATACATTTTGAAAAAGAAAACAGCTGTGAAATATTACTTCGATAACAAATACAGAATTTATACTTTGCAAGTGTAAAGATAAGCACTGCCAGAAACCAGACTTTTCCTTTCTCAAGTACATTGAATGCATATATGAAGTCCTACATATTTCTTATCTTGTGTTACTAACAAAATACTTCTGTAAACTTACCTTAAACCACTTAAAAACATTATGGCTGTGTCTAGACTGTCAAGTTTTTCCACAAAATCATCTGCTTTTGCGGAAAAACTTGCCAGCTGTCTACACTGGCCGCTTGAATTTCCGCAAAAGCACTGACGATCTCATGTAACATTGTCAGTGCTTTTGCGGAAATACTATGCTGCTCCTGTTCGGGCAAAAGTCTTTTTCCGAAAAACTTTTGTGCAAAAGGACCAGTGTAGACAGATCAGATTTGTTTTCCGTAAAAAAGCCCCGATCGCAAAAATGGTGATCGGGGCTTTTTTGCGGAAAAGCGCGTCTAGATTGGCCACGGACGCTTTTCCGCAAAAAGTGATTTTGCGGAAAAGCGTCCTGCCAATCTAGACGCGCTTTTCCAAAAATGCTTTTAACGGAAAACTTTTCCATTAAAAGCATTTCCGGAAAATCATGCCAGTGTAGACGTAGCCTATGTGAAATGAAGTATTTGCCATCTGTTGACTTGTGGGCTATGAAAACTGAGCTCCTTTATCCATAGAGCAGACACAAGTCATGCAAGTTTCCCTTGACTGCTCAACCTGTAGTTAGTATATTTGCTTGTTCCATCTGTGGTGTTTTTTATCTGCCTTGCCGTTAATGCTGTGAACTAATTCCAGTTTTTGTTATAAACGTGATAGTTTTGGTGATGTGGACAGCTGGGCTGGGGGCAACCAACTCGTGTGTGTAGATGTATAAAATTAGAGGTTTGTTTGTCTGCAAGTCCATTTGTTCAACTGTAAGCTAGGACCACCAAATTTGGTGCACTTTACTTAAAGCAAAGTTGGGATATGGCTGTGTCAAGAAAATGGGAAGTGCCAGGAATGGGACTATTTTCTATAGCATGAAAAAGGAGAGGCACAGAGAGGAGGAATAGAATACTGAGAGTGACCACTGGAGGCAGCAAGCCCGCAGAGCAGATCTATACAGTAGGGAAACCACTGGGGCCAGCCACACCACCAAGAGAGTAGCCAGCCAGGCTGGGGCTGCACCGTCTTGTTTGCCACCTGACCAGGTAAGTAGCCCCCTTACTGCAAACCCCTTTCCCCCAGCCCTTGGCTGCTGCACTGGGGGATGGGAGGGAAGACTTCTGGCTGGCTAGGAGTGGGAGGAAGAAGGCCCCTGGTCCCTGGGAGACAGGGGGGGGGGGGAATCATGCCAGATGGGATCTCCCCCATGCTGAACTCTTTCTCACCCTTCACTCTCATCCTCCCCCATGCTCCCAAGCATCCTTCCTTGCTCTTCCCCATATCTGCAAGGCCCTGCTCGGATTCCTGCATCCCCCGCACTGCCATCCCCCTGCCCTGAAGGGCCTGGACAATGCCAGGTAAGTTGTCAATGTCTTCTCTACCTAGAAAGACATTTGTGCATCTGTTTGTTTGCAAGTCTGTTTGTTCAAACACTCCTAAATGTTAAGAGCTAGGACCACCGAATTGGGTATGCTGCCTTCTCTTATTGTAACTTAGAGCAAGGTCAGGATTTGGTTGCGTCTGGGATTCCATTGTTTTCCATAACATGGAAGGGGAGGGGCACAGAGAGGAGGGACGTGGCACTCCCATCACCACTGGGGACAGCAAGCACTGGGGACAGCTACACTGGAGCAGGGCTGGAAACCTCTTTTGGGTCTGGGATCGCTGACCCACAGAAAAATCAGCTGGGGACTGCACACAAGTGAGAAGCCCCTGATTCAGAAGGAGAAAGACACTCCCCACATTCCCCTTGCACACCAGAGCGTAGGGGACCCTAGGCTGGTAGACTGTGTATGCTCCAGCCCTGGGGGTGGGTGGCAGGAGACTGGAATGCCAGTGTGGGTTTCCCAATGCAGGAGGGGTCACTAAGCCTCAGCCCGATCCAGGCAAGCCAGGGGGGGGCACATTCAGCCCCCAGGCCTGAGGTTCCGCACCCCTGCTATAGAGTATCCAGTGGGGCAGCTGCACCACCAAGGGAGTGGCTAGGTGGGGACATCGCCATCTTGCCTGCCATTGGCCCAGGTAAGTGGCCTCCTTGCCTCAAACTCCTCCTCCTTGACCCTAGACGGGGGGGGGGAAAGACAGTCTCTCTCTCCCCCGCCCCCTTCCCCCATAGGCCAGTGCTGCCAGGCCACCCAGCATGGCCACAGTGAGCCAGCCTGCACAGCCCTGTTCCCTGGCCCAGGCCCAGGGAGCACCAGTGGGAGAGGCCTGTGTGATTCCCCACTAATTCCCGCTTGGCCTGGCCTGGCCTGGCCTGTGGCGCGCCAGCAAAGTAGGCCTGCACAGCCTCCGTTTTCCCCTATCCACATGCCCAGGCCGGGTCCCCCACACCCAGGCCAGACCTGGGCAACCCCAGGTAAGTCTTGTAGTTTCACACACACATTTCTGCAAGCTTAATGGAAGCATTACTAAGTTTGGATTACAGGGCTCTTATTTTGAGATTTCTTTATTAAAATGTGTACACATTAGCACACACAAATATATATGCAATTGCTTGTGCACACCAACTGATAGTCATTTGCACAAAGTGAATATGTACATGTGATTATTTGTGTGCACAAAGTGCAAATCCACATGTACAACTTTGAAAATGTTGGCCCATCATGTGTGAGCATTTCAAGAGACTGTTGCTATATTAATATTATTGCTCTTTATGAGGTCCCATTTGTGCAATTTAAAATGGAAAAAAAAAGGTCTGTTTCTCTCTAATGGGTCATAGAGAGAGCAATCTGCAAATCTCGGCTGAAGTTAATGTCAATAAGTACATTGCTCCCTGTGATCACCCTGAGCTTTAAAATAATAGTTTTATCAAGCTTTTCACTTAGAATGAATGAGTGTAGCAAAGGTATAATAGTCTCTCCAAGGTGAAGCCAATTTCCACTTGTTTTACAGTCTGTTAAAATGAATGATTGGGGGATGAGAATAATGGAAAACGAAAAGCTTGATGGTTACTCTGATGCTAGGCCACTGTGACTCAGCTAGAGGGGATAATAACAGTCTTCAGACTTTCCAGTGTGTTCACCAATCAGGATCTTTTCAGAGCTGAGTCCACATTGTCTCAACCTATACTGTATAGCATGTCTCAGCTGTGATGGAAAATCACTCTATTTTTTTCATCCGTTTATAATAGTACACATTTTGTTTGTGTTTATCTGAAACTAATATTTAAGCACGTGTAGGAAATGCAGAAACCAGTACTCAGGGCTAAAGCGTGAGGTGCCCAAGTACTGTAGGTGCAGTGATTACTCTCTAAAAAAGAGACGTTTCTTGATTGGGATAGCTCCATTTGTATGATTAAATCATTTACTCAGATGTAGTTTAATGTCCTGATCTGGCAAAGCACTTTAAGTATGTGAGTAATTGCTTTGACGTCAAGTTTAAAGTTAAGTATGTGTTTAAGCATTTTGCTGGAGTGTAGCCTTAATTGCTTGTCAGACACAAGAGAGGGCATGTTGGTGGTCAAAAAGGGGCTGAAATATTTTGCCATTGACTTGAATGTGAGCAAGATTTGACCCTATCTGCCCCGAGCAAGCTCTGGTGGACCTCAAGCAGTGGGTAGCTTACAGTGCACAACAGTCAAGGTTCCTCATATGGCATATCACACGTAATGACGTACAAGGATCACAGTAAAAAGTGGCAACTAGTCAAAATTGTTATTAGTGAAAGACAAAGCAGATACTCCAAATGGGAATTTAAACAAAACTATTTTTCTGGCTTCAGAGGTGCACC
This sequence comes from Pelodiscus sinensis, assembly GCF_052426305.1. Taxonomy (NCBI): domain Eukaryota; kingdom Metazoa; phylum Chordata; order Testudines; family Trionychidae; genus Pelodiscus; species Pelodiscus sinensis. The sequence goes on along the minus strand of NC_143068.1, from coordinate 11,461,120 downwards.
CTGTTTAAGAACAGCTAGGTCAATCATCATTATCAAAGCTGACAACGGCCAGAGTTCTTTCAGCAATGTCCTCTTTTACAATCCATCCCTAAGACTCCTCTTGGGAGTTGGAGCAGATAATAAAGCACAGGTTCAGACAGACATTCAGCTCTCTTCACTTGCTGCATGTCCTATTAAACCTTTAGAAACTGCTTCAGAATTGTCACATCATTATTGATCCAATGCTCCAAATAAGTATTAAGTACAGGTTGAATCTATCTAGTCCAGCATCCTTGGGACATGACTGGTGCTGAACTAGAGAATTTGCTGAGCCATGGCAGATCAGTATTGTCTAGCAGCATTACCAGCACTTAAGAATCCAGTAAGCAGTGGAAGACATTTAGGAATAAATTAGAGTTAAGTAACAGCCCAGAACACTGAGAGCCAGGGCTGGAAATGAACTATATGTGACTGTGGGAAATAGCCACATCCATAATAAGTGGACACCTGGCTAACTAAAATCATGCCAGACTACAGATGTTGCCAGACCAGAGAGTGCCAAACTAGAGAGGTTCAACCTGTACTTCTTAGATAACCAGCAGAGCTGATCGCAGTCCCAAAGAGATTAGGCCCACGTTCTAAAGGGTATATGTTTATCTAACTGATTTCAGAGGGAGTTAGATACCTAAACAGCTTTGAACATTTTTAAAGACAGAGTCTGATACTATGCCCATGAGTGACCCCACTGACTCAATGGGGATGCTCTGCTATGCTGCTTGACATGGATATGGGGAATCAGACTGTAAATAAAGACAGTGTGACCAGGGCAGACAGAGAAGTGGCGACAATGTAGCAACAGCAGTAAACTACAAGTTAGTGTGATTGCTTGGCATCACAAAACCTGTCGGCTGTGTCTACATTGGCACCCTTTTCCGAAAAAGGGATGCTAATGAGACACTTCGGAATTGCAAATGCCGCAGGGGATTTAAATATCCCCCGCAGCATTTGCATGAACATGGCTGCTGCTTTTTTCCGGCTCGGGGCTTTGCCGGAGAAAAGCACCAGTCTAGATGGGATCTTTCAGAAAATAAAGCCTTTTCCGGAAGATCCCTTATTCCTCTTAAAATCAGGAATAAGGGATCTTCCGGAAAAGGCTTTATTTTCTGAAAGATCCCGTCTAGACTGGCGCTTTTCTCCGGCAAAGCCCCGAGCCGGAAAAAAGCAGCAGCCATGTTCATGCAAATGCCGCGGGGGATATTTAAATCCCCCGCGGCATTTGCAATTCTGAAGTGTCTCATTAGCATCCCTTTTCCGGAAAAGGGTGCCAATGTAGACACAGCCATCTTGTTTGTGGTTGTTCTGGGGTGCTGGGTTCTCAAGTATACTGGTCTGCTCCATCTCTCCCAGCCTCAAGCACCCTGTCTCCATGTACTGCATATCCAAGCAAGCGGTACATGGATAGGGAGCAGCATGCAAAGGTAAAAGAGAAAGAAAACCCTCCTTTGAGCAGTAGGTGCCCCAGACCGGCCAAACAGAAAAATGTGGGTCAGAGAGGGAGCCCAAGAGCTGACTGGTTTGGGGGAAGATGAGGCATGAGAGAGGTTGAACCGCTATATTTTTTGTGAAACGGGAATGAAAGTAGCAGGCTTGAACATTCCCTGGGTTGCTCAGCTTTTCATAGGCTGGAACATTGCCCTCTCCTCCTATGAAAAATATGACCGTCCAGGCTGTATTTCCTAAACTCCTCTGCTCCTCCTGGAAAACAACAAGGTTTTCTCCCTTGCAGGCCTCTCCTGCTTCCTGGAAGGCAAAGAGAGGAGCAGAGGAGTGGGGCCAAGACAGAAGGGGTTGTGAAGTCTGCCTGAATTAGTTGTGCATGGAGGGAAGAAGTTTGATACTCCCAGCATTGTGTATGATAGGAGTCTGGGCAGGGCCCAAATCCACTTTCTCTTTGTGCCCCATAAAAGTCACACACACAACTCTCTCCTCACACCCACAGCTACTTCCACTGTGTAACAGGTTGCAAAACTGGTTTATTTAGAGTAAAAAACACCTTTAAATCAGCAATTGTACTTGAAAGCTGTTAAAACATGTCATTTCTTTCATAAATGCAACAAAATCTAGGTGTTCCACACTATGAAGGTTGGTCACACATTGTGATGGTTTCTCTCTCACAGGACAAGGCTGAGAGATGAGACTTGTGTATCTTCAGGTATCCTATGCAACCTTGTCCTTTGGTGAAGAGTGCAGCAGGTACTGTATTTCAGCAGAGTTAAACTGCGGAGGAACAAGTGTTGAGAGCCAGGAGACTGCAGAACTGGACTGTGATGGAGCAGGTGCAGAGTGCAGCAGGTACTGACTGGAGTCACAATGCTGGCAGGAGCGTGCTGGCGGTGTCAGGGGTGAAGGGAGATGGGAAATAGTTTTGCAATAGTGGTTGCAGGGGAGGACGGGCGTGGAGATGCTGGGTTTGCATTCCTCTGAGCACCGGGAGCATGTCTGCTTGGCACTCCATAACATTGACGAGCCGCTCCATGGCTTCATTCTGGGGGGCTCGCATTCTCTTTTTCAGTCCCTCTTCTCGCTGTCCCACCCGTAACTGTGCCTTTGTGGGTCACATCTGGAAATACCAAATTCAGGACAAACTGCTGAGAAATAGGGCAGGAATATGCCATAATGCTGCAGATATATGTCATGGAAGAATAATAAAACCAGCCTCAGGAGTAAATTTCTGTTTCACCACACTACCCAACAAGAAGTCCTAAAAGCAGTTTCCTGAAGTATTCCAGTTCTTTTATCATGACCAAAACCACTGGATTCAGAGATGAATGGTTCTGTACAACCAGTCTCATTAATCAAAATGTTCTTCTGATCCCACACCCAAATCACAGATTTTACCCAAAAATCATGCTGTTGCCAATCTTTTAGTATCTAAAATCTAAGGCTACGTCTACACTGCAGGCTTCTTGTGCAAGAACTGTTTTGCGGAAGAGTTCTTGTGAAAAAGGTCTTCCACAAGAGTGTCCACACTGCCATGAGCTTTTGTGCAAAAGCATCCATGGCAGTGTGGATGCTCTCTTGTGCAAGAAAGCTCTGATGACCAGGGCTCGACAAATAATGCAATCTACTCGCCCAGGCTGAGTAGATTGCAACCAGGAAGAGCAGGGTTCGGGCGATCGCCGGACAGCGCAGCTGGCGAGCAGGGCTCACCACGGTTCGGCGAGCCCTGCTGATGACCATTTTAGCCATAGGGGTTTCTTGCGCAAGAAATTCATGTTGCCTGTCTGCACTGCCTTCTTGTGGGAGAGCTCTTGTGCAAGAGGACTTATTCCTCATGGGGAGAGGAATAACTCTTCTGGAAGAAGCCCTGTTTCCGACGCAGTACTGTAAATTTACTTGCGCAAGAACGTGCGTGCAGTGTAGATGCTCTGCAAGTTTTTGTGCAAGAACAAGTGTTCTTGTGCAAAAAACCTGCAGTGTAGACGTAGCCTAAAGGTTTATTAAAGGAAGGTAAAGTGAGAGTTAAAATTGGCTAGAGGAATCAAATGCATATGGCAATTGCAAAGATCTTGGTTCAGGCCGGTAGCAGTGATGGAATCAACTGCTGGCTTAAGTCTCTGGTTACTTCCAAATCATTGGAAGGACCTCCGTCACTTTTTTAGAATGCTCCTATTAGTACAATTCCATAATCCAGAGGCCTGAGCAGGGAAGAGGCTGGAGCAGTAAAGCTTGCCAGTGGCCTCCTTTACAATTTCCGCTTTGCCACATGCCGACTGCTATGATTGGTTAGCCGTGTCCGGGGTAGAGCAGAACTCCTGGCTGTATGCATCTCTGAACACCAGCATGTCCTCTGCCTCTCGGTCCCCTGCCTCCTCCGTATCCTTGTCCACAATTTCCTCCTCCTTGCTTGGTCCATTCTCAACGGGCCCCTGCGCCAAGGTGGGCTTTGCGGTGTAGGTGGGATCACCACTGAGTATCACGTCCAGCTCTTTGTAGAGCTGGCAGCTTGTGGGTGTAGCACCGGAACAGTGGTTTTCCTCCCATGCCTTGTGGATATTCTGCAGCTCCTTCACCCTTGACCCGGCACTGCAGTGTTCCAATCATGGCTTCTTTCTGTCATGAGGCATAATATCTGTGTAGGTATCCTCATTGCTACGGTTGGAGCACAGCTGAAGCCGGACAGTCTCCTCTCCCCAAATGCTGATGTGGGCCAGAACCTACGCTTTGTTCCAACCAGGGGATCACGTGGTGTGTGAAGCAACCTCAGTCCCCTGGAAAGAAGCACTGAGATGACTGCATGCATCACCAGTGTCGAAGCAAAAACACGCTCCTCTCTGTTTAGGTGGCTAACAACTGATTTCCTTTATTGATCAGTAAAGCAAAGTGAGCCAAACGTGGTCCCAGCAAAGCCAGGCCCAGTAAAGCTGCTAATACAATCAATCCTAGTATCTTTATACCCTTAGCCAAACAGTCTGACGTCAGGGCATCTAATTACAGAAATCCTCAATTAAATTTGGAAAAACAAAGCCTTATCAACAAGATGGTGGACAGGTATGAGGGAGTACATCTCCTGTCCCAACCAGCCCAATTAACACATACCAATAGCCCATCCTGTAGGCCTCTTCTCACGGGGTGACAGAAAGTTCACTCTGGTCTACGTGCTTGAGAGAAAAGCTGAAATGGTTTCTGATATACAAGATGGCTTCTAGCTAAACATAAAATAGCTTCTACACCAGGCAACTAGGAAGGGGAATTTCAAAATTCCCATGGAATGTAAAGAATGGGGCTGATGGATGGTCACCTGAGGGCAGAGCAGTAGAGTTCGAATCAATGATCAGAGACGTAAGAGCAGACCATGTGGGGCATCTCCAGAGTCTGTAAGGCTGCAAGTCTGCAAGGCTGTGTCTACATTGGCACCCTTTTCCGGAAATGCTTAAAACGGAACAGTTTTCCATTTTAAGTATTTCTGGAAAAAGTGCGTCTACATTGGCAGGATGCTTTTCCGGAAAAGCACTTTTTCCGAAAAAGCGTCCATGCCAACGTAGACACGCTTTTCTGCAAAAAAGCCCCAATCGTCATTTTCATGATCGGGGCTTTTTTGTGGAAAAGACTACTGGGCTGTCTACACTGGCCCTTTTCCGGAACAGTTTTTCCGGAAAAGGACTCTTGCCCGAACCGGAGCAGCATAGTTTTTCCAGAAAATCACTGACAATTTTACGGTAGATCGTCAGTGCTTTTCCGGAAAAGCAAGTGGCCAGTGTAGACAGCTTTCAAGTTATTCCGGAAAAGTGACTGCTTTTCTGGAATAAGTGGCCCTGTGTAGACACAGCCTAATAGATCAGAGTGTCTGCGCTGGCATGGCAGTGCTGTAGCCACAGTGCAGAAAGCTGTTGCCTCTCATTAGGATGGTTTTTTTTAGTTCGCCTCAACTGGACGGTTTCTGTGCACAAAGTGGCTTGGTAGTGTGTATACCTTGGGGGGCTCACTGCAGAAAGCTGCTTTCCTACGCAGAACCTCGCCAGTGTAGACCTGCCTTTGGTCTGTAATTCAGTGATATACTGATACAGGGGAAAAAGAGAGACATTCTCAGTTTTCAACAACCAGTTATATTCATCATGAAAATGGCATTGCTGTATCTATTGAATAATTAAAATGTTTTCTTGTTTTTACCATGTATCCTTGTCCCGCCGTAGTCTTCTCTTGGTCTTCATCACTGGCAGTGGTCTACCACTGGTTAGTTTTCCCCATTATGTTCAATATAGGGATAAATAGAGATATAAAATTCCATTTAATTAGCTAACCGGTTAAACATATTGTTTAACCAATTAAAGGGGGGTAAGTGGGAGGGGTGCTGCAGCCTGCCATGGGGCTGAAATCCCCCTCCACCCCTGCTACAGCCAACTAGAGCAGCCCCTGTCTGTGGCAGGCCAGGGCACCCCACAAGTAGGTATTATTCCAGCCAGCGCAGCAGCCCCTGCCTGTGGGGTGCCTGGGTCCGCTGCAGGCAGAAGCTGCAATAGAGCAGCCCCTCTGTGTGGTGGGCCCCATGCAGAGCTAGAGCAGCCCCCTGGCCATGGCAGGCCGGAAGCTGCTCAAGACCCACTGGTTTATCTTAACCGGTTAAACCTTCAGATCCCTAATAATAATGTCTGCCGGTAGAGTATTGTGTAGCTTATTGTACTTTCGAAGCACTAAAGGTTCAAGATTCTCCGATGGCAGGCTCTGTATGTACATTAAGATGATGGATGGTTTGGCTGCCTGAGCTGCTCCCATGATGCACTTCACTTCTGAGTTACTTGCTATACATTCCAAATAGTATTACATAAGTGCCCATGTTTCTGAGACATAAATCATTGCTGGCATGACTCAGGACAGGTAATCTATCAACCTTCTTTTCTTCAATTTGAGTGGGTGCCTGCTCTTTCCCTCTCCCCTGCAGATGCAATTATTGTATTTACCTAATTGTCCTGGTTTGAAAGAGAATCATTTAAGTCATCCTTAATAGCATCTAATTTTTTCTTATCCACTGGGTTCTGTTCTTTGGCTTTGTTTGTATTAAGTATCATTTTGATTTTTCTGAATACGCCGCCTGATCCTATATTCATTGCTGGTTAGGTTCAGTTCTCATCTCACTGCTGTAAGTGGTTTTTATGATCTTTCTTGTGCAGTTGAAGACACAAGACTAGCCATGCAGCAAAGCCATGTAATTATGGTTCATAGATGTCAGAGGCTTGCCTGATTGCTCAGTTTAAGTGAAAGATAATGGGTAATATTTGCAGCTGTGGTGTAACACCACTAATTTTAGTGGCATTACAGATGTTATGCAGTGGAGATCCAGGCCCATTTTCTTCTCTTTGATAATGGATTGCAACGTGCTCTAATACAGGCAGTCCCCGAGTTACGCGGATCCGACTTATGTCGGATCTGTAGTTACGAACGGGGATTTTCTCACCCCGGAGGACTGGAGCGGCGGGACGCCTGGTCCCGCCGCCCGCCTCCTCCGGTTTGAGAAAAGCTGCTCCCCGTCTCCCTGGTCTGCTGGGGGAGCCAGCAGACCAGGGAGACGGGGAGCAAAGCGGCGGAGGACCCTGGCCGGACCCGCGGCGCTTCCAGCTGATCTGGAAGCGCCACGGTCCGGCCCGGGTCCTCCGCCGCTTTGCTCCACGTCTCCCTGGTCTGCTGGGGGGGGGCGCAGCTAGTGCCCCCCCAGCAGACCAGGGAGACGTGGAACAAAGCCCGGGTCCTGTGGTAGAGCAGGTGGGGCGCTGCCGGTTGGTCCCGCAGCACCGCTCCTTGGCGCTACTGGACCAACCCGGCAGCACCCCAGCTGCTCTACCCCAGGCGTCCCCAAGTTAGCCACTGCTGAAACTGACCAGCAGCTGACTACAGGAAGCCCGAGGCAGAGTTGCTTTGCCCTGGGCTTCCTGGAATCAGCTGCTGATCAGTTTCAGCAGCAGCTCACTTGGGGACGCCTGGGGTTCTTAAGTTGAATCTGTATGTAAGTCGGAACTGGTGTCCAGATTCAGCCGCTGTTGAAACTGATCAGTTTCAGCAGCGGCTGAATCTGGATGCCAGTTCCGACTTACATACAGATTCAACTTAAGAACAAACCTACAGTCCCTATCTTGTACGTAACCCGGGGACTGTCTGTACTACATTTTATGGCTTGGCTGCTGCATAAGTAAAACATTCCGCATCTGTTGGTTTTATCTATGCTGGAAACTTTTTATGAGGACTAAATTACCTCTTCCACCATTTTGAAACACAAGATGTCTATTGACATTCGCCAGGCCCTATCAGCACAGCACCCTCATGACCAGAGCTTAAGGCACTAGAGTAATATCAATAAAGATGATGATAAAAAGATGGAGTAGAAGCTATTTGCACAACTGATTAAACTTTTCTGCATTACTCTGGAACATGAGTGTTTTTAATGGTAACTGTTACTACAAAAGTACCTGGCTAATAAATGGAAGTTATTTGATGCAAGAATCAACATTTTAGAATAATAACATACAGACTTTTGTGGAGTTCTAGCCTGTGAACTGATTCAGTCACAATTTTTCAAAACTTTCATTAAAACCAAGATTTGTATTTCACTCTTGATGCTTGCTTCCTGCCATCGTTAATTACACTTGAGATTAACATTACTGCTTTGCGTGGACATGTGAACCCTACTGCCACAAGCACCGCCACATAGACACACAGTAATCAGCTACTGATGGAATTGTCGCTATTTACTGTCTACATCTAGATGAGTCAATCTTCCACTAAATGTAGAAAATGCTCATGGAGGGGGAAAAAATATTTGCAGGAGGCAATGTAATTACTTAAACAGTAGTTATCACAAAGACATCTGTGATACTGCAGATGAAATATCCATGTTTTGATTATCTTATTCATGAAATCATATTGTTTTGTGACTATTCATTTCCTGTGGCTTTCCTGTATTCTAAACCAGAAAGATTAATCTAGCCAGTTCCTTTGCTTTGTCCAGATAGGACACATTTATCATATTTAAAAAATAACACAATAAACTGTCACTTTATTAAATTGACATTCTACTGGGTATTTTTTTTAAATAATAACCTGATTTTGTTTACCACAACATGCAATCCCACATCCTACCAGAAAAATGCCATGCCAGTTTTAAGGCATCAGTTCAAATAATACAATAATTGTTACAGAGCGCTCTGCCCGCAATAATTTGTCTGCCTTCTTCACAAGAGGGCTTATTTGTAATACTGGGTCAGTTGGACCTTTCATCTAACTGTCTAAGGTGGTATGTTAGCCCCAGTTACTGTTATAGCTGACTGCCTCGCAATTTGTAATCAGTTTATAATGTGTAATTGTAATCTATTTAATTGTGATATAGAAACAATAGACATTCATTTTTCATTGCCAATTATAAGGGCTTTGTAACATCCACTTGAAAATGAGTCCCTTACACTTGCTTTGCCATGTATCCCTCTCTTCACAATACAGTGAAGTCCGGGTTATCCAACCTTTACTTATCCGACCTTCCGGTTTATCCGACATAGCAATTCGATGTGCTATTTACGCATTCATGCATCGCATACCGCCGTGGCTGTAGCTTCCTTTGTTCCTTTGCACCAGTGATTTATGTTTCTGCTGTGATTGTTTCATTTTTCCAATTCCATTTTCCCCTTAGTGTACTAATGTAAAATATAATTTTATTGTTTGAGGAATATGGCATATGGAAAGAGGAAAAAAGTGGTTCTTTCCATTGAACAAAAACTTGAAGCATTATCAAGAATAGACAAAGGCGAGCTCATGCAAAAAATTGCATCTGAACTTGGTGTGCAGCAAGTTACAGTTGGTGACTGGAAGAGGAAAAGAAGTGAGTTAGAGAAGTGTTGCTCTGATCAACCCTCAATTGCAGGACCAAAGGACAGAAAAACAATGAAAAAATGTGAATATGAAAAGTGAGTGAAGCTTTGTTCTTATGGTTCACACAGCAAAGGGATAAGGGCATGCCTATCACAGGCCCGATTCTGCAAGAGAAAGCTCTGAGTTTCCAAAAGGAATTTAATGAAGGGGAACCTGATTTCACGGCTAGTGTTGGCTGGCTTGATCGCTGGAAAAAACGATATGGGTTAAGGCAGCTCTGTATATGTGGTGAAAAATTATCTGCAAATCAGGAAGGGTTTCTGAAATTTAAAGCAAATTTTCATTGTCTTATTGAAAATGAAGGATTATCATGTGAGCAGATATATAACTGCGGTGAGACAGGCTTAAACTATAAAATGCTGCCTTCAAAAACTCTAGCTTCCCGAGCTGCAGCTTCAGCTCCTGGGTATAAATGCAGTAAGAAAAGAGTGATGATTCTAGCCTGTAGTAACGCTACTGGTAACCACAAACTAAGACTCACATTTATTGGGAAGTCAAAAAACCCATGAGCGTTTGAAAACATATCGCCTAGTGCTCTACCTGTTTCGGACAAGAATCAGAGGAATGCATGGATGGATTCAGCAATTTTCCGAGGCTGGTTTTTGAATGAATTTCTTCCTTCAGTTGAACAATTTTGAATTCCATAAACCTACCAAGGAAAGCAATCCTTGTCATTGATAATGCGCCATCTCACCCTCATGACGATGAACGCTCCGTGGAGACAGAGTGATTTTTCTTCCTCCTAATATCACCTTGTTGTATCACACCAGGGTGTGCTTGAATCATTAAAGAGAAAATATCATCATAAGCTTTTAACTACGCTCATTGAGGCGATAGACGATGGAAATGGTATGCTAGATAAGCTAAGGACAGTGAACATAAAAGATGTTATTTATTGGATCGCGCAATCATGGGAAGAGATTGAACTGCAAACTCTGGCAAGATCATGGAGAAAGTTAATTCCGAATGATGAAAATGCACAAGAAAACAATGCAAGAAAATTGTGATAATCTGCTACCTTTGCTACAACAAATTCCAGGCTGTGAGAAGGTAAATGATGATGACATACAGGAATGGATGGAGAAAGACGAGCAACAGGAACCAACTGACCGCGACACAATAGCTCTGGTGAATTGGGATGACAGTGAAGATGATGAAGATACAAATGACCATGACAAAATGGAGAGAATTAGTCATAGCGAAGGGGTCAAGGCTCTCGAGGCGGTACTGGCTTACGTTGAACAACAAGAGGAGGCAACTGCTAGTGATGTTATGCTATTGACACGCTGGCCTGACATCGCTGCAAGGAACAGAAACAAAGCTGGGAAACTTCAATCACTAATTTTTTTAAAAAATAACTTTAGCATCTTGCTCTACAGTATTATGATAGTCATTCTGTTACAGTATTATGTTAGTTGTTCTGTAGAATAATAGTTATTCTATTGTTAGTTCTGTAGAATAATATTCTGTTACAGTATTACAGTAAGTTAATTGTTAGTTACATATTACAGTATGTTAGTTGCTCTGTACAGTTGTTAGTTGTTCTGTAAAATAATATTATAATATGTTAGTTGTTCTGTAGAATAATGAGTAGTAAACCTGATTTCAAAACAGTTTCTGTTTTATCCGACATTCTCATTAATCCGACCACCCCTCGGTCCCATTTATGTCGGATAATCGGGACTCTACTGTACTCTGAGAGGGAGGGTAGTACTATTAGCCCCATTTTACAGACGGAGTACAATGGCACAGTGAGAACAAAAGACATGCCCAAGGTCCCACAGAAAACCTGTGGCAGAGAAGTAATTTGACCCCAGTTCGCTCAAGACCTAGGCTAGTGCTGTAACCACTCAGTCACCCTTCCTCTCTCCAAGTACTTCACACACATTCATTGTAATAACTAAACCATAAATTGCACATTTTCATCTATCAATGTCAAGTGCTTTACAAAGACGTAAGGAAACACGCTAAGAGAAGTGAAGTGACTTGTCCAATTCTGTATTTTGAACAACAAAACAAAGATGCCTTCCTAAAAACTGAATTTTTCTTCACCCTGGTGGTGATGAAGTTGATAATTTATTCATGGAATTTCACTTGTTTTTAATGCTCATGAGCTGTTAACACAGTTCAAATGCATTCCTTTTATTAAAGATGTTCTGGAACCTTTTCCATAAATAATTCATGGTCTGTAGATAAAACTGTAAGTATACAATCTAATACACAAGTCACGGTAACCCATGTAACTTAGTTACATAATTTATCTCAATTTAAAAAACCAGATTTTTCACTGCATCTATAGGGGCGTTGCACTTACTAAAAAAACTTGTTCAAGCTATATATAAAATAGAACAATATGGTATGAATTTTAAACTGTGTTCAACTGTAATATTTGCCGTTCATACTGGGTCAGTTAAATCGACTGATTATCCAATTAGGCGGAAGAAACAATCCCACATGACTTACTGACAGAGCTAAGTAATTAGTTAACTGAATTGCCAGATTTACAACTGAATGCATGGTTCAAAATGTGCTTTTAGTGACTAACTGAGCATTCAAACTTTAAAAAAAAAATCATCAGTATTTGTACTATTTAAACATTGAGTGCTTATGAGTTCATGGAAAAATAAATGTGGAAGGTGTTACAAACAAAACATTTTCAGAAAACATTTTCCACAATTCTCTCAAATGTAGCAAATTATCAATAGACCCATTTTTCTTGCCAACTCAGTAGTATCCATCAGCACAACACTACCTACTCGTGTTATATCATATATATTTCCTTAGGCTAATTTTAAATTAGCCTTATTTAACTTATTCAAGTTCATATTTTGGTTGTATGAGGATTTCTATAGTTGATTTTTCAGTAGAATGCATGATTTCATCTTTTAGGGCACTTTTTTGAGAGCTGGTTGTTAATAAGTGTTCGCCCCAATTAACAGATGGACAAAATAAGGCAGAGAGCAGAAATGATTTGCTCAAAGACCTAAAACAAGTGAGTGGATGAACCAGGATGGAAACCTGGGTGTTGACTTTGCCATCTCTCAAAGAGAGACAGAGAAAGTTTCAGTGGGGTAGCCGTATTAGTCTGTAATAGGAAAAAAACCAAACATTTAAAACAATGAATAATCCTGCAGCACCTTACAGACTAACAAAAAATGTAGATGGTATCATGAGCTTTCGTAGGCACAACCCACTTCCTCAGATGAACTGAGTTTCAGGCAGGCCTGGGCTGTATTTTGCCAACGTGCCAGATCTGGCCTGCCAAGCCACCAGATCTGGCATGCAGATGCTGCAGGGAGCCCCAGGCAGGCTCCCCACTTGCCTTGCCCCACCCACACACACCTCAGAAATGTGGCTGTGTGGCAGTTTCACTTTTAAAACTGAGCCCGGAGGGGAGGGGGAAAGATTTAGGAGCTGCTCCCACCCCCAGCACAATCCTATTGGCCAGAAACTGGGCACTGGGAGCTGTCTGTTTCAATAACAGGCAGCCATGAAGCAGAAGGGGCTCCTAGTTATTCACAGAGCACATGGTTGCAGTCTGTGTGGGGGCGGAACAGGTAGGAAGGCTGACTCAGGAATGGGCTGCTGGCTGGTAAGTCTCCTGGCCAGAGCCTGACTCTGACACCCCAGCTCCTCCCTTTCCCAGCCCTCTGCCCCTCACTCCTGCCCCCTACTCCACATACTCAAATCCTCTGCCCCATCCTGCACCCATAACTCCTCCCAGATCCGACACCCCAATCCCCTGCCCTAGATCACAATCTCCTCCTGCCCTAACTCAAAACTCAAACCCCTACACTCCCTCCTATACCCAAATTCCCTGCCCTAGGTCACAATCCATCCTCCTGCACTCCAGTCCAGTGCCTTAGGTCACAACTGCTCCTTCACCTAAACTCCCTCTCTTACCCAAGCTCCCTCTTGCACCTTAACCTCCATCCCAAACCCCGCACCTCCTTGTTAATATCCTAGAAGAGTGCGGCCCTCGATCACTTTCCAAATTCTTGGAGTGGCCCCCCATCAAAAATTATTGCCTACCCCTGGTTTAAGTGGTCCAGGTGCCAAATAAATAGGAGGGAAAGGAAAGGAGAAAAAATGGGAAAAGAATAGTCAGAGTTTCCATGATAAATGAAGCTGATCGAGAGGGTTCTAAGTACTTTTAAGTACCTGGCGTTTTTCTTTTTATTTCATTTACAAGTTTGATACCTACAATAGAGGTTTAAACAGACCTTAACTGGATCACCTGCTACATTCCACATCCTAATGACATAAAAAGTCAAACACCCCAGTCCAAAAGATAATGGACCCCTCAGCCCAACAGAAGTCCCAGGCCAGATTGTGTAATTGCTCCGGCTGGGGATGGCCAGCGGGTCTGGAGTTAGAGATAAGAATGGCCGTTCTGGGTCAGACCAAAGGTCCATCTAGCCCAGTAGCCTGTCTGTCGACAGTGGCCAGCACCAGGTACCCCGGAGGGGGTGGACCGAAGACAATGATCAAGCGATTTGTCTTGTGCCATCCGTCTCCAGGGACACCATTCCTACCCCCCAGCTAATAGCCTTTTATGGACCTAACATCCATGAATTTATCTAGCTACATCTAGATCCCTGATGTAGAGAGCCATTATGCGAATTAAAAGAAATTGACCACATTTTTAGATACATTTTGTTTTAATTACAAAAATATTGCGATAGTTCAAGAATACCTGATCTCCATTCCACCTACCCTTCATCTCTTTTTCTTGCCTTTTTCTATTCATGCATTTCTTATTTTATTGCTGTTACCACCCCTCTTTCATGTAATGTCTGTATTATTGTCTGGTTTTGAAGCTTTGACAAGTAATGGAGTAATGTTTTTGGTGATCCCACAAAGTGTGCTGTATTAGGAAACATGTACAAGCTGTAAGCCATTTTGTTCTTTTTCATTCTCTATTTATGCAAGTCAATACAAAATTAATCACCAGAGCCAAAAAAAAGTGTCCTGGACTTGACTTGTATAACATCTCTTGAGTAATGGCTGAGGTTTTTTCCAGAAGTACAACTGAGGTTTCATGACCCAGTAATATTCATACTATTCTTTTATTCCAGTCTATTTAAAATTTACCCCAAATATATTAGATACCACTTTGCCTGTAATGGCCTATTACATTTGTGTGTGTTGGTTGTCAAATTATTTTCTCAATAGACCATAATGCCTCTACTTTGTCAATTCACCATCAATTCATGAAAGCTGCAGGCTGCACATTTAACCTGATGCTCAGGGAACCATGCATGCAACTCCTGTTATTATTTATTGTTCAGTAAACAGGCTCTAATACCCAGTGCAGTATGTGAGCTATTGCTTAATTCTTAATGGCTAATGTGTTTACCAGAACAGCCACTGCTCTTCCAACAGAGAGCTACTTGTTTTGTGAAATCCTGTGCGATAGCTTGAGTATAAATGTCCTGGAATAAAAACATTTAATTTTGTTCAGTGGGATTTGCATTGCTAAATCCTCAGGCATCACAGTAAAAAAAATTAGTTCCAAGTCTGTTAAAAACCGAAATGAGATATACTAAAATAAGGCCAAATATCCAGGTATGGGATTCAGTTGCTCGCTGGCAGAAGACATCCCTCATTAGCTCATGAAATGGGTATTTCCATGACTATGATGGGTGCCTGTGCATTGTTTGTGCACATGGACCAAATTTACCCATCCCGACCTCCCTCCTGTTACCTTTGATGTACAATGATTGAACATTAGGGATGATGTAAAATCATGACTAATCAGTTAACCAGTTAATCATGGGGGCCTGGTGGGGCTGGAACAGCCCTCTGCCCAGGGCAAGCTGTTCCTGGGGAACCAGTTGACCCAGGGGTGGGTGATAATTTTTGACTGGGGGCCACTTCAGGAATTTTTGAAGTGGCCCTGGGCTGCCGCAGAAGGGTCAGGGCCTCAGGCTTCCCCACCCTCAGACCCAGATTGGGTTGGGGGCGGGAGCTTACGAAGTCTTTGCCCCACCCCTCCAGAGAGAACAGCCAGCTGTTCTGAATAGCTGGTGGTTCCCTCTAGACACTCATGCTCCTGATGGTGCTTCCCTCCCTCCCCCTGCCCCAAGTCAGTCAGGGCTTTAGGGAGGGGGAGTACATGAAGTCTCTCACTCCCTGCCCTGCACTGCAAGGGAGCACCACATTTAGAGTCAAAGGGGTACCAGAGCTGTTGGGAGGTCCCCCAGCTCTCTCCTCTTTCCCCCCCACAAACATCTCCAAGAGCCACCCTCTGTGAAGCCTGCCACCCCACAGGGCTGTGGTGAGGGCAGGCCTTTTCATCCACACCCCACCCTCCACATCCCTAACCCTCCTTTTCCCTAGGGTTCCCCTTTCCAGTACTCACCCCCGGGACTGCAGCCCTAGAGCACCATATCTGCATGACAAGGGCCCTGATGGTCAACTTCCTCATGCTGAGCTGGTTCCTGATGGATCGGTAACTGTCAGGTGTGGCGAGCATCCAGATCACGATGGCGACCCGTTTTGCCGGGGCCATGGTGTCCTGTTGTGTGAGGGCAGGGGCAAGCCAGGCACACAGCTCCGGGAATGTGGAAGTTCTGGAGCCACTGTTGGTCGTCCCACTGCTCCATGACAAGCCGGTCCCACCAGTTGGAACTCGTGTCCAGCTGCACTCCACAGTGGGGTGCAGCTGAAAGAGCTGCCCTCCCACACACATGCGCAGGGTCTCCTCAAGCAGCTTGGGGTCGTGTTCCTGCAGGGCCTGGAGGGCAACCTGAAGATACTGCTGCAGCATGATAGTCCGGGGCCATTGCATGCTCGGAGGCAGCTCCAGCTCCATAGCAGAGAATGCTGAGGTGTCCAAAAGCAGGGCAACCAAAGTATGCAATGGAAATGCTTTGCTATCCCTCGGAGAGGTAATCAAGCAAGCAGAAGAACCTGAGGAACAGCTGTCCAGGGGAGGTCCTTTTAAGCACACGTCTCAGCCTCAGGCAGCAGTTCCAGGAAATCACTGCTGACCTAATGCCCTCCCTGAACTGGTTCTGGGTGGCCTTAAATGCGAGATAGCGTCCAATCAGTGAGGACGCTCTATTTCAAAATAGCAAATCGCTATTTTGCTGCACTTTTTGTGTGTAGACACTCTATTTCGAAATAAGATATTCCAGAAGATATCTTCTGGAATAACTTATTGTGAAAGACGCTTTCAGTGTAGGAGCACTAGTGATGGGCCAGAGCTGCATTATGCTAGGCACTGTACAAACACAAAACAGAGGCAGTCCGTTCTGTGGCAAAACTGCGATTGTGCTCTGTGGGTCCCGTGTTTCTTATGGATAGTGTTTGCTGTAGAGATTCATTGTGACTCTCCACACAGCGTCTTCTTTTTCTAGAGGTGTGCATGCATGCACTCGCAGATGCGTGTATGCGTACATGAGGGTGCATGCACACTCACACACCCCGCAACTCCTTCAGCACACACTTCCTGTTTCCAGTCTATCACTTTTTTCCTCCCCCCATCCTTACCTGGGGTAACTATTTAAAGCAGGTCCAGAGAGGAGCAACAAGAATGATTAAAGGTCTAGAGAACATGATCCATGAAGGAAGACTGAAAGAACTGGGCTTGTTTAGTTTGGAAAGGCGAAGACTGAGAGGGGACATGATAGCGGTTTTCAGGTATCTAAAAGAGTGTCACAGGGAGAAAAATTGTTCTCCTTGGCCTCTGAGGATAGGACAAGAAGCAATGGGCTTAAACTGCAGCAAGGAAGGTTTAGGTTGGACATTAGTAAAAAGTTCCTGTCAGGGTGGTTAAATACTGGAATAAATTGCCTAGGGAGGTTGTGGAATCTCCATCTCTGGAGATATTTAAGAGCAGATTAGATATCTATTGGGGATGGTCTAGACAGTATTGGGTCCTACCGTGAGGGCAGGGGACTGGACTCAATGAGCTCTTGAGGTCCTTTCCAGTTCTACTGTTCCATGATTCTATGACTGACATCAAAAGCCTTTGTTTGAAGCCAGTTGTGGCTATGCTATCACAATACAAATGTTTAATGATCTATTTTAGATTTTCATCTTGAAAAATCCCTAAAACCTTCTTTACTTATAAGAATCAGTTAACCAATACTGAGATGCAGCCACTTCTGATAATGAGGATGGTGAATAAGTGGGCTATACAATAGCATGGAGGAAAAAGGGAGATATAATCCAAGGGCAAACTTGGGATCCTTATTGTCCATAAAGTCTTTTCTGAAATCTTGAGAGAAAGGATGGGCTTATGGTGGATTGGACCTTAGGAGAGGTAGGGTTTTTTTTCCCAGCTCTGCTATAATCTTTCTTTGTGACCTGGGTAAATCGCTGGATTGTTATATGTCTCCATTCCCCATCTTCAAAGAGGGGACACTACTTTTAGTCTGCCTTGTCTGTTGAAATGGGAAGATCTTTGCAGCAGGGACAGTCTTTTACAATGTATACTGTATGTATAGACCCCTGCACAATGGGGCTCCGAGCTCAGGTGAGGTCTCTAGATATTACCTTAATGCAAATACTAAATATAAAAAAGGAGTTACATATAGTAAACTTGAGTGGATCTTAGTATCCTTGGGATAAATCATGTGTTAACAAAGTTTTGCAATCCATACTCAGTTTTTACCCAGGGAAAAACCCATTGAAGTGAACAGAGTAAAGGCTGCAGAATCCAAACTAGATTTTTTTAAAAAAAATTGGATTCCTCAGCTTCAGCCCTGAGAAATGACAAGTTGACTGTAATCTAGCATCCTTCCATCCTCATTCTGTGATGTGAAACGAATGCTCATTTGCAAACAAGGAAGGGAACCGTTCAGCATCCTGACAAATCAAAATATAATCACATCTTCCTGATTTCATAGAACATCCTGCTTGGCAAGTCTCATTAATTATCCCAGATAGGTGTTTTCCAACAAAAGCTCCCACATTTCTTGCCCTTACTGCTGCCTCCTGCTTGAGCTAATGAAACCTTGGCGATCTATTTGGAATAATGGAGCAATTTACGTAACCACAGGAATCATAACTAGAGACGGGCAGTAAGGAGAGGTTGTAGGGGCAAAGCTCCTCTCTCTATGAGCAGAGACCTCTCATAATCAGTGATTAGGAAGGAAGCATTCCAGGAGAAAAAGTAGCTGAGTTTTAAAAATGTTGTTTAGTAGCTTGTTAATATGCAGATGCTGCTCTGTGAAAGGATCAGACTGAGACCTCATTACTGTGGCTTTTACATCCTGCAGTGTTTGTAGTTAGGGAAAGGAATTGCTACTGCTTCCTTTGGATAATTCATTTGGGGCCTGATTCTTTGAAAAAAATGCATGTGCATATTCCATGGTTGCCGAAATGTGTGTTTGCCAACGTCGGCAGCACAGGTTGGATATATCTGCAGGAAACAAATTGTTTTTCTGGGTGGCTGGGTGCTTGTGTAACTCTGATAGGGAAAACCAAACCTGGGACTTCTGGAGCTTAGTGCATGAGCTAAAAGCCAGCTGGCACTCAGCTAAGGCTATAGTTCACACTCATTCTTTGTCTCTGGCTATGTCTATACTGGGAAGGTTTGGCAACAAAACAGCTGTCAACATGCAAAAGTTGTCAAATGTGAAAACTGATCAAACCATTTTTTCTGTCTCCCATTGTTGATGTTTCACGGCCACATTGCTAGCTCCCCTGTTGACAGATAAGAGCAAAGCCATGTGGGTAAGTGCCCCACAGTGCAGTGTTGTGGGAAGGCAGAGCTGATCACTGCACTCCCTGGGATTCTCTTGTAGCTCTGTGGGCTCTCCATGCTGAGGAATGTCAAAGAAGCACAGCTGTCTCTTCAGCCCTCTGCCTATTGCAGCAGTCTGCCTGCCTCTGTTTTTAGCAGGGCAGAACAGGAAGGAGCATGCCAATGATTTGCTCTTTGTTCCCCAAAGGGAGCAGCTCACTCAGCTGTCAGATACTTCCCAGAGCTTTGAAAGGGGATGAGCATGTGCCTGCAGGGCAGCAGAGATCACAAAACACTGAGCACAGCCATCAGGGGCAGGCGTTGTGGGATACTGGAGGTAGCCAGTTCCCTCTACAAAACAAATAGCAGAATCCACGCTAGCTCCTTGTCGATAATAAAAGGAGAGGAGAAAACAAAAGTCTCTCTCAGGCGTGGATGTTTTTATTGTCCAAATGGGGTGTTTTTCCTGACAAAAGTCACATTGTGGTGTACACGCTCTCACTGTTTTGCCACTGAAAGGCCTCTGTAAATGGTCAGTTTCCCCCACTATGAAATAAAAACGGGAATACCTTTTTCACAAGAGGGTGACAAAGAGAACTGGATGCGTATAAAGTGCCAGGGTGTAATCCTGAAGCCCTTTTTGCACCCTGTTATAAATTTGTAATCCTGAAGCCCTTTTTGCACCCTGAATAAATTTGCAGAAGACTGGGATGAATCATGTGGTCAGGAGCTACTTTCCTGAAAGAAGGCTGAGGGTCAGCCCCTAACATTCTATTAGACTAATGGATGAGTATGCTTTACTAAGCTATAAGTGATTATTTTATTTCCTCAGATCAAGTATGGTGCATGCCGAGGGCTCCTTGCTTTCTACTTCTCCCACCGGTGTTTTCTGCCAGTCAGACTCAAATGGACGTGCATCTTCTCAACACTAAAATCCAGCATAATGTTAAGTAACCCTTTAGGGCATTTTTGTATTAGTCATCGGCCACTTTGAAGGAAGCTTCAAGCACAACTGCATATCTCCTGACACTTGTTTGGTATGAAAACCAGGGCTTGAGTTTGACCTCAGAGACAGGCATGAAGGGTTGTTTTTCCTTCTTTTCTGCAGTGCATTAGCTCACCTTGCAGGCAGGAAACAATGTAAGCACATTCCCCACAAAGTCCTTCCATGACTGACAACACTTTTCAACTTTTACCATGGTAATTCACTCAGATCTATGAAATGCTGTTAGAAAAGGCGTTTTTCCTGAAAGGCTAAGTTTAGGGCTGTATTTCACACACACAGCCCCCACATACACTGTTTCTCTTCCAGCCTGAAGCAAGAACTGTTCTGGTTGAAAATTAATACTGGATTATCCAGTATTAGCAGGTTTAAAACAAATAAAATGGGTAGCAGGTTTAAAACGAATAAAAGAAAGTTCTTCTTCACACAGCATGTAGTCAACCTGTGGAACTCCTTGCCAGAGGAGGCTGTGAAGGCTAGGACTATAATAGAGTTTAAAGAGAAGCTAGATAATTTCATGGAGGTTAGGTCCATAAAAGGCTATTAGCCAGGGGATAAAATGGTGTCCTTGGCCTCTGTTTGTCAGAGGCTGGAGAGGGATGGCAGGAGACAAATCGCTCAATCATTGTCTTTGGTCCACCCTCTCTGGGGCACCTGGTGCTGGCCACTGTTGGTAGACAGGATACTGGGCTAGAAGGACCTTTGGTCTGACCCAGTACGGCTGTTCTTATGTTCTGTTCCTCTTCATCTCAGTCCTGCTCAGATGCCAGAGGAGGTAGCTTAGATCTAAGCAGCAACTGTAAAACACCTAAATAACTAGGAATTATAGGGTAAAATCTCATTAGAGTTTACTTGCTTCTTCCCACTTGCTAGACAGATAAATTCCTTGTTTACTGTGTGTGAATCTTTCTAAAAAATACTTAAAAATTATTATTTATTATTAAAGAGCTCATGGCAGTTTCTGCAAGAGAGTATTTTCCCTGGATGCTAACTAAAATGTTCTTTCTCTCATTGTTGAAGCCTAGTTCCAGCCATAGTTGATTTTAACACCATAGGGAACTGTCATTTCAGAATTTCTTGGGGGATGGGGGAGTCAATAAGGATACGTCTACACAGCAGCGTTATTTTGGAATAACTAATGTTATTCCAAAATAACATAGTGTATGTCTACACTACAAGCCTTTATTTTGAAATAATGTTGACCTGGAGGACTTCTTACTCTGACTCATGTAACCCTCATTTCACGAGGTGTAAGGGAGAGTCGAAGGGAGAGTGTTCTTCCTTCGACTTCCTGCTGTGTAGACTGCGCCAAAAGAGGAATTAAGCTATTTTGACTTGTTACACAATTGACGTAGCTGAAGTTGCGTAGTAGTTTAATTTGACTTTAGCCCTGCTGTGTAGATGTATCTAAGTATTACAGGTGGGGAAGGAGGCCAGAAAAATTAACACTCAATGTTTATACTTCATCCTAAAGAATTATTATAGTTAGTCAAAGGTGTGTTCATCTTCTGCAACTGCACTTGCCAGCCAGCGAATTGCAAATATAAATTAGACATCCAATTGCCAATTAGGTATGCAAGAGTCCACCAAAATCAAAATATGATTCTGTTTATCTTTAAGGATGTAGTACCTGCTTTTGTATTTTATGCATGCACTATTTGGGTGGGGAAGGGATAGTTTTATCATGTTCTATTTAGTATGATTATAAATCCTGGTCTGGAACTAAGAACAAGAAGTTCTTTTTAATCTCATTCAAAATGGGGTAAGGATTTCCTTTGCTGAATTGGAGGTTGCAATGCGTAAAGTGTTTAAGCAAGCGTTTGGCAGTTAGTACCTATTCACATACCTTGTTGCATAGGGATGAACATAAGCATGTGTTTTAGAGCTTTGCTAAATTGGGGGAGTGATAATTTTTTGGTAAACCAACACCCCAAAATATTAGTGTGTGTTTGATTTTTCAAACTCATTCTTCCCCTGAGGTGCTTGGCCAAGCCCTGAGAACATTCCGTGTGCATTGCATCAGTAAGCAGAAGATTGCTTCAGGAATGTCTTACTTTACGATGTACAGGTTTGTTGCTCTGAGTACTGGGGTGCACACAATCCAAACCCAGCTCCAGATGACAAAGGCCCTTTCTGTACGATTTGTTCCGGATTAGAACATGAGAATAACATTCAAAATGCAATGCCATCTTCCGTAGATATCAAGGATGATGGGCACAGCCCAATGGACTCGCTTGTCTGCCCTTTGCATTTAAGATATTAAAACTTCTAATTTCTTATAATGCGGCAAGATTGTATTAAAATGATACAAATCAGGTTTATTTCCAGACACACATGCATGCTGTCAATCTTTTTTGCTCGTGTCCCAGAAGGATGCATGTACTCTTCAGCATGCCTAAAGTCCTAAAAATCATGTTTCCCTGGAAACAACTTGAGAGAGAAATTATACTTTTTTCATATTGGATTTGAGAATTTTATATTAGATTTGGGACTATGTTTTCTGAAGGTTCACAGTACAGCAATGCTTATGAAAAGTTATCAGATGTCTTCCACCCATACAATGAATGCATCTCTGCATTCTTTTCTATAAATGTAGTTATAGATTCCTTTACTTCATGTCCCTGGTCTTCACTCATTTCATTACCGACTGTATGTTTTAGAAAGTTTACACGTCTGTGTCTCTCTTCATTTGGGAGTCCGTTTGTTTGAGAAGTCCTCCTAAACGGTAAGAGCTAGGACCACCAAACTTGGTATGCAGCTTCTGCTTATCATATCTTAAAGCAATGTCAGGGTCTGGTTGTGCCAGGACAAGGGGATGTGTGTGGAATGCCACTGTTTCCTCTGAAATGGAAAGGGAGGGATAGTTATACCCCAGAATGACCACAGAGGAGAAGCAAGTGCCCCAGCCCAGCTGGCCCCTACCATCCAAACCTGCCCCAAGAAGCAGCTTCTGGCCAGAATGGGCTCCCCAGCCCCTAGGCTGGCCTTGAGGAGATGCCAGTGCCCCCTTCCAGCCCCAGGCTGGCCCTGGGGAGAAGCCGGCAGGTGGCGTGCATGGCTGCACCCCAGCCCCAGGCCAGCACCAGAGAAATGCTGGTGGCCACTGAGTCCCCACTCCCTGTCCAACCCCCTGTCCTGATTCCTGTATCCCTTCCCTCTCCATTCCCTGCTCTTACTCCTGCAGCCCCCACCTCTGCCCTGAGCCTCTCCTCACCCCAGGGGTGGACTGGCCCGGTGGGATACCGGGAATTTTTCAGTGGGCCATCCTCCGAAGGGCCAGCTGGTGACTGCTGGAAGAGGAGGGGGATTGTGACAGGGCGCCACAGCCCCGCACTTTAAATTCCCCGCCATGTACAAAGCACGGTGGGGCCGAGGGAGCGCATGCGCGGCGTTCTCAAACGCTGCACAACAGGTGAGAGGGGAGATGCCCGGGCCTGGTGTAATGTCACGGCCCGGGACTTTAAAAGCGCTTGGTGCAGAGTTGCACCATGTGGCCCAGCTCCAGGCATGGCACTTGGTCTGGAGCCCTGGAAGCAGCTGGGGCCTGATCACAGACTCCAGCCCAGCAAACTGAAAGGCAGAAGTTAGGTGGTGGGGGGGGGGGGGAGGAATAGGGGGAAGGGATGGGAGAGGAAGGGGCTTGTGTGGAGTGGGAGGGGGAAGAAAGGGAAAGGCACCAAGGGACAAGGTAGAGGAAAGACAAATGCCAGGGGCCAAGTGGAGACAATGAGGAAAAAGACAGGAGGGGAGGTGTCAGTGGGAGGGGGCACAGGGTGATGCCGGAAGAGGAGAGAGTAAGGACATTGGGGGGCTACAGGGAGGGAGGTGCTGGGATAAGGCTTGAAAGAAAGGGTTGGCATGAGGAAGGGGGGGATGGAGCAAGTCATGTGTGAGGGTACAGAGGGGCATGAGGCGAATGGGGGCAGAGAGTGGTGAGGGGGTGGGCATCAGGGAAAAAGAAGGCAAAGGGGGAAGGGGCAATAAGGGAAGGGGGAGGCACCAGGAGGGTGCAGGGGTAAGGGAGGGTGCAGGTGCCAGGGGATTCTGGGGGTGAAGCAGAAGGGCAGACACCTGCAGGGGAGGGATCAGCACCAGAGGAGAGAGGCAGGGCAGGTGTGTAGAGGGAGGTGTTAGGAGAGGGGATGAGAAGGGGTAGATCACGTGATCAGAGTGGGGCTACTGGAGGAGTGGGCACAGAGGGGAGAGAAGGGCTGGTGGAGGGGGGAAGGTCTCAGGAGGGCTGAGGGCAATGAGAAGGGCAGGAGTCCAAGTCAGGACAGCAGAGGAGGGTGAGGGGTTGGGGGGCAGCAGGCACCAGGGGAGCTGATGGAGCAAGGGGAGGAGACATGGCAGCAGAGGGAAAGGGTAGAGGTTTATAAGATATTTATTAATAACTTGGGTGCTACAGTGGCGCATCCAAACAATCCACATGAACTCAGTACTGGTGCACAACACAAAATTCATTCTGCTCATGGGAAGAAACTCTTAGAGGGAACACTTCCCCCAGCCTTTCTGCCCCCGAGTTAATGTCACACACAGTGGGTTAATGCAATTGCAGGATAGTTGCATGAGGGGGGTTTGGTGGGGGCCAAACTAATCCCTATTGGTAGGAGGATGGTGGGAAATGTCCTTAGAGGGTCACAGGGCACCTATTACTTCTGGTCATGTGTCCAACTTGCCCCGAGAGTGTTACCTCCAGAGGCCTGGCTAATGGGGGTCAAAGAGAAAATTAAAAAAAAATTCTTTGACGTGAAAAAGTGGGCCATTCTCAACCCATTTCCTGGGCCTATTTTGATTGCCAGTCTGCCCCTGCCTCATGCCCAATCCTGACTCCTGGACCCTCATTCCCCCAGCCTTCTTCCCTGAGCCCCCCACATCCTCGAGCCCCTGCCCTGACTCCTGCAGCCTCCCCACTTCCAGCCCCTAGCCCTGAGCCCTTCTGTAAGGACCCAAGTGATGCTGGGTCACTTTGCCAGTGGATAAATAATAATAAAAGCCGTCTCCATGACTCTGACCCACCTTCTACCAGTCTGGAAGAACAGGGGCGATACCTGTGGTTTATAGGAGATTGGAAGCAAGATTTTCACAATGTTCCATTTTATGAACCATGTACGTGACTGAATGACTAATTTGGAGGGTGTGTCAGGGCTTCTTGTTTAAAAAAACACACCCCAAAACTCTCCATCCTGGTACCACACAGTGAACTAGGAGGAACTAGTTACACAAATAAGTTGTGCTAATGAATCATATTTATGGTTGGTGCTCACACATGGGAGACCAGGAAGCAGAGGGTTAGTGCATTACAAAGTGAATCCACTGGTACATTGTGTCCCTTCCAACAGATGTGCTATTGAGAGAGTCTCCTCTGCACATGCACATTTCCTGGGCTACATGCAGCATGATGCTTCTTGAAATGTTTGGATAAGTGAAGCTGATGGATCGGGATCATGAGGACAAGGTAACTTTTATCAATTGCAACTTGATGGATGGGGAGGATCATCTGAAGAGTTTGCTTTACTGGATCAGATCATCTAGTTTGACCCCATGGATCAAAACATGATGCGAAAACCTCTGTCCCTATCCAGTATAACACACCTGCCTCATTGTGCAGTTCTGTATGTGCAATGGGGACATGTTTTCCTGGCTTCTGCAATGACCAACTCACCCCTTGACGCATATTTTACAGTCCCTATTAGTCAGCAGTGCTACAGTTATGACCGACCGTGGCCATTTCAAACTCCATTTCCAGTATGACATCTTGTGGCAGTGAGTTCCCCAAGCCTGGGGAAGATGGGTACAAAACCTGGAGTGCTGCAGTACCCCCAGCACTCCTAGTTCCTATGCCTACGGCCCTGGCTCATTTGAATCCAGGCAAAATACCCAAACATGTGGTCACAGAACCAGGGATAGAATGGACCCGTGCAGTCACACAACATCTGCCAATCCCAACCAAACAGACTTGTTAGATTAGAATCTCGCAGAGGGACCTGTAAAGAAGTCACTGAGCAACCATCAGCAGCAATTGCATCAAGGGAAGCATGAAAAGACCTACAATTGCCTTTCCCAGCTTCCCTTGCTCTGATTGCTGGTGACGATTGCTCAATGGCTTTATATATAGATCCCACAACCTGACTCTGTGAGGGTGGGTGAGCATTTCTAGCCCAGATCCTCACTTGTGGATTCCTGACAGCAAAACTCCTCTAGGGAGATATCCCAACTCTTGTGACTTTTACCATTATTCTCATGAGACTAGATATTTCACTTAATGCACCAGCTCCTGGAGACTTGTAACCCCAATTGTCTGTAGGCAGAATCAAACCTGTGAAGCTTAGTGCATGATCTGCTGCCACATGAGCTAACAGGTCTGAGTTAAGGTGGTAGAGCAGGCTCATTATTTTCTCTATAAATGTTCTTGGTGCCACTAGCTGGGACAGTCAACACCACCCAGTAGGTGTGTTGGTTACATTGCAACTGAGTATCTCAGCTTTCTCTTTTCAGATGTACGTTTCAAGTTCTCATGGTTGCAGAAAAAAAATCAACAATATAACCCAAATGCCAAAACTAGAAGGCAAGTCAAAAGAGCTCCCGTCTTCTTATTTAAAAACAAACCTCATGATTCTTCGGATCCTGACTCATAATTTATGAATGTTGAGATTGGCAATACTGGCTGAAGTAAAGGAGATGAGTTTCTAATGGACAGGTGAGCCTTCATCACTGAATTATTTAGCCCATACATAAAAACTGCTGATCTCCTTTCAGAAAAGAGACCAAGATTGTCTGGACAGCTGGAAAAAATTCTACAATAGCAGCCTAAGAAAGGTAACACAAGAATGTCTATACTATGTCAGACCAATGGTCCATCTAGCCCAGTACCCTGTCTCTGACAATGACAAGTGCCATGTGCTTCAGAGGGAATGAACAGAATAGTTATCCATCCCTTGTCATCCAATCCCAGCTTCTGGTGGTTGGAGGTGTAGGGATACCCAGAGCATGGAGTTGCATCCCTGATCATCTTGGCTAATAGCGATTGGTGGACTGTTCCTCCATGAACATATCTAATTCTTTTTTGAATTCAGTTATACTTTTGGCTTTCAAACATCCCCTGGCAATGAGTTCCACAGATCATGTGTAGAAGTTTTATTTGTTTTAAATCTGTTTTAAATCTGCTGCTTACTAATTTCATTGAGTGACTTCCAGTACTTCTGTTATGTGAAAGGGTAAATAACACTTGCTTATTCATTTTCTCGACACTCGTGTGTGGTAGATATCACAGATCAAGGCAGGCTAAGCCTCCATGAACAGCCCTGTGTGCCCCTCCCCCTCTTCCCAACCCCCTTCTGCTTCCTGCCTGCATTCTTCCCCCATTGCTGGGCTGGGACTGAAGGGCTGTGTCTAGACTGGGAAGTTTTTCCACAAAAGCAGCTGCTTTTGCAGAAAAACTTGCCAGCTGTCTACACTGGCCACTTGAATTTCCGCAAGAACACTGACGATCTCATGTAAGAAATCAGTGCTTCTTGCGGAAATACTATGCTGCTCCCATTCGGGCAAAAGTCCTTTTGCGCAAACGGGCCAGTGTAGACAGCTGAGATTTGTTTTGCGCAAAAAAGCCCCGATGGTGAAAATGGCAACCGGGGCTTTTTTGCACAAAAGCGCGTCTAGATTGGCACGAACGCTTTTCCGTAAAAAGTGCTTTTGCAGAAAAGTGTCCTGCCAATCTAGACGCTCTTTTCCGCAAATGCTTTTAACGGAAAACTTTTCCGTTAAAAGCATTTGTGGAAAATCATGCCAGTCTAGACGTAACCAAGGGCCACAGAGGCCAGCCTATAGCCTAGCACTCTGGTGCTGCTGTGCCTCCCACTTGCCCAGTGCTCCAGGGTTGGGGGCTGCTCTCCCTGCTCACCAAGTGCTCTGGGGCTAGGGCTGCAGTGTCAGTGGGAGAGGTCTGGCAGGGGCAGGGCCTTGGGCAGAAGGAGTAGGGCCGGGGCCTAGTCTTCCTGAGCTGGTGGTTGATGTGTTGGCCATGTCCACACTGAGCCACTCCCTTAAATCCCCCCTTACTCATCTCTTTGTTGAACAGTCCCAGTCTTTTTCATCTCTCCTTATGTGGAAGCTGTTCCATCTCCTCATTTGTTTTTGTTGCCTTTCTCTACACATTTTCCAATTCTAATGTATGGGGGGTTTTTTGAGTTGGGGTGACTGGAACTGTCTGCAGTATTCAGGGTGTAGCCGTACCATGGCCATGTGTAGTGGCATTATGATATTTTTTGTTTTAATATATATCTCTTTCCTAATGGTTCCTCACATGCCATTAGCTTTTTTGACTGGCACTGAACATTAAGCAAATGTTTTCAGAGAATTCTCCATGGTGATTTGTAATGAGGTGGCACTCACCTTCCCTGAGCGCACTCCCCCCCCCCACCCTGGCCAAGCAGGTGTGCCTGCACTTGATCTTTCCAAAAAGCCTCTTCACTGGCTCAGCAAAAAAAACCTCTTCAGCGACTCAGCCCTCGAATTGAGTCACACACCCTGTGTGCAAATCACACATAACCCCTTCTAGGGTACATTTTTAACAGAGACCCATCTCAGTGTTCCCTCTATAGAGTCTCTGAGTCCATTCCCTCAGTTTATTTCTCATTCTGATAGAGAGTGGTGCCCCCAGGCCTTTTCCTCCAGGAGACAGCTTCCTCACCCTTATGTCAGGGCTTTATCTCAGAGTCCCAGCATAGTCCATCAATCTCACTAAACTCAATACACAGAAATGTCTGTGGTGCTGCTGCTCCCTCAGGCAGTCAAGTGGTAGTCACAGCTTGAGGTGTCCAAAGGTACTGAGCTGATTCTAACCCTGTAGCTCCTTTTATAAAGCTATCCTGGTCCCTGATTGTCCTTGTCCTCTGCTGCCACTGCAGCCTGCTTGGAGGACTTCTCTATGGCCCTTTTCTGGGGCAGAAGGTGACAGGACTACAAGGCCTCCAGCAAGGGATTTCAGGGCCTGGTCCACCCCAACACATGATGCCAAGACTTCTTTTCTACCAGCTAATTAGACCCCATCCTTTTGTATGTGTAGTTGAGATTATTTTTCCAAGTGCATTACTTGGCACTTACCAACATTGAATTTAATTTGCCATGTTGTTGCCCAGTCACACAGTTCAGTGAGATCCCTTTGTAACTCCTAGCAGTTGGTTTTGGTCTTCATTATTTTGAGTAATTTTGTATCATTTGCAAATTTTGCCACATCGCTGTTCATCCCCTTTTCCAGATAATTTATGACTATGTTGAATAGCATTGTCCTCAGTGCAAATCCTTGAGGGATTCCACTATTCTCTCTCTACACTATGAAAACTGCCCTTTTCTTCCTACCGTAAGTACTGGCTTAGCTTCTATTTAACTGACTTGTTGCCTTTTTTGTCCAGTGCAGTGGCTAACTGAATGGCTCCAGGATTCAAAACATTAATGCTTTTTGTATGATTCAGTAGACGCTCAATGAATTCAAACCCCAGGAAGGAGCAGTTTACGGAAGAAGAATCCTTAAGTGCCTTTTAATCTGTCTGGCGCATGTTGGGAATATAGTGCAGGAAAAGTCTCTTTAGGCTCTTAAGCATTTTAAATATGCATGCTCAGGCAACATGCCATTGAATAAGAGTTGTGGGATCAGGCACAGAGGTTTTGTCGGATGAACAGAACAGGAAGCACTCTAGTCAGTGTTCTCTACTCGCTTAGCAATAATGGAAATACAGTGGGAAGCAATCTCATGCATCTAATTAATTTGCAGGAGATGCATCTATTGACCACAAACAGATGAGACAGCTTGTTTGTATTTAGTTGTCCTTGTCCTGGTTTTCTCTCTGCTTCTGTCATTTAGGAGGTGAAAAATCTCTGCCAATAAAAATGTTGCATGATAGATACTTTGTTCACAAGCCCATCCCTGAATGTAGAAATCATTAAAGGCCAACTGATGCAACAGTAAAGAGTGCTACCTGGGATGTCTTGCCCTACAATTCTGTTAGGTTTTGTTAAATTACTTAACTGATGGCTGTTTTGCATTAGATGTCATTGGCAAAAGCTGTGTATTAGCTGTAAATGCAGGCCTAGCCTCTAATTCATCCATTTTGGTGCACAATAGTTTGCATGCAGAAAACATACAGTTGCACTTGGGATTGGGGATTTGTGTGTAAAAAAATCAGGACATCAGGTGGTTATTTATCCCACTTGAACAAGAAAACACCCTTTTGTCTTTGTGTGTATGGGGGATGTCTGCACAAAAGCTGTGGATGCTATTTTAGGATCTTGACTGGAAAATGTCATCTTTTGTTGGTGTGGAGGTCAGCTGACGTGAGGGCTTATACATTCTGTTTTGTAGCCAGTTTTAACCATATTTAATCGTCACTTAGCCAGGCTTATTAGTCCACAAAGTTCAGATTTCTAAACTCTGGAATTTGGCTGAGAGATCTATAATCAGTGATTCTTTATCACGGTGTTTTAGATTCTCCACTTGGTTTGACCCTACCAATCACAGTAAGGACCTCACTCAGCCTCGTGGCCAGCAGCAGCATCCTCTGGATCAGAAGGTGAGCAGTCAGCTAAATGAAGACAGCCAGCAGGAATGTCCTAGCTGTCATTCCTACACTGAGCATTCTAATGTTGGGTGACTATCACCACACCATGAGTGAGGATATTCTGCCTTTGGGTGCTATTTGGGGCTGCCTGTAGTCCGTTCTTTCTTTCTGAACAACCTTAGCTACATCATCTGTGTCCAGGGTGTGTGTGCCAGACTTGCCAAGTCCCTAGGCAAGGTGGGGAGGCAACTCCCATGGGGCTGGAGGCATTGTGATACTGATGCTCCCGGCCCCTTGTCAGCCCTCAGAACCACTCAGAGTATACTGCGTGGCACTCCAGCGGCGATTTAAAGGGCCCAGGGCTCCAGCTACCACTGCTGCTGAAGCCCTGGCTCAGACAAAGTGCCTTCTTTGTTTCTCCCCACCCTCCCCATCTTTCTGTGTGACTCATCAGGTCTCAACTCTTTGCTGCTTTTACCGCCAAATGCACATGATGTTTCAAATGGACCAACAGCTGCACCCTTTCCCCCATGACATTGGCCTGGAGTCTGTATGACAGGCCCTTGCTATGTCTGTCTGATTCTTATGAGTAGACTCTGTATATTCATGATTCTTCCTCTAGCATTCCCCCAGAGAACAAGATGCTGGTGAATTTCACTCTGCCACAGATTCACATGAAAAGGAAGTCTCCTAAATTGCTAGGTGGGGCCAGGAAGAAAAGAATGTCCTTTCTGAAGGGAGAGCTCATGGTCTGCAGCAAAGACCCCGAATGCGTTCTCCAGCAAAGCAAGGAAAGAGGAGACAGGACTCTCCCAATATTCCTTTGATTTAAAAAGAAGAAAACAAAACCCCTTTTTTGGGAGGCAGGAGAAGGGAGTTGAGGAAAATCTAGGCAACCTTGAGATACTGTTGAAGAATAAACAGAAAAACAAAACAATCCCCTTTTATCTCCCTTAAGTTATAACAGAGCTTCTAAAATGTCCTGGCTAAGGTAATCACAGCTCCAGGCTAGTAACTTTGTTCACATGGGTACTTTCTTTCCTCTCTAAGGATACCCATGCAGTTTTGGATTGACTAGGGGCAATTATGTTAATGCAATCTTTTCAGACCATCACCGCATGAAACTAGTGCTATCAAATAACTGGACTTCAAAA
The DNA here is from genome assembly GCF_052426305.1 of Pelodiscus sinensis. Taxonomy (NCBI): domain Eukaryota; kingdom Metazoa; phylum Chordata; order Testudines; family Trionychidae; genus Pelodiscus; species Pelodiscus sinensis. Next base: position 11,429,323 of record NC_143068.1, on the reverse strand, counting down.
AGAATTGTACAGTATGCTCACTCTGTGGACCTCATGTACTCTCCAATACCTCTTAATATATGGCAAAAGAAATTCAACTGTTTCGGGAGCTGTCTCTCCTATGATACATCTGGGCTAAATTGACTCCCCATGCAGATCACTGTGCACTCATTGCTTTTCAAACGTGTTCTGTAACTTTTTACCAACCCTTTGTTTTCTATAGAGCATTATTCTTGCTTCATAAAAAAATAACTTTTATTGAGTTTCTCTCAGGTTAGCCGCAGCACAAGAAAAGCGACAAGTAGACTTCACAAGAGGTTTTAGTACACTTGTTATGTGGATTGAAAGATACATTTTAACAAGCATGTAATAGTCACTGAACTGGGCCTATTATAGATCCAAATATTGTACACACACAACAGAACATCACCCAGAAAAATTGACTTGAAATGGCACTATTTCTCTAATCAACAAATGTCACTGGAATGACCATATTATATATAATTTATTTTCTTCCTAGCAAAGGCCAAGAAACACAGTTATCTTTACAGCAGCTAAGTGTAACTGGGAATTACAATGTCAGGGGTTTTTTTTCAGCTACTTTACAACATTTGGGTTCCTATTTGCAAATGTAGTTTTCAGGGTCCTTTCCACAGTCCTGTGAAATCCTGTGGTAATTTATTATGTATTTGTCTGATGATAGCACCACCTGGGATGAGGCAGCACTGTACATAGATGTGTAAGAGACAATCCCTGTCTCCTCAAATATTACCATCTAGGCAAGAATGACAACAAATGGGATGGGAAAGCAAAGTTAAAGTGACTTGGCCGAACACAAGCACCAGGCTGCGAATAGAATTCTCCAGGTTTCTTGAGAATGGTGTTCTATCCACAGCACCACGAGACCACACAGAAAATTCTTTGATGCTTACATTTGTTCCTTGCATCAGCTGAGCCAGGATTTCTGATCAGGTGGGTGATTGGTGTCCTGTCCAGAAGCTGCAGTTGGGACTTACTGATATGGACAGCTATAGAACTCCCATATTGTTCCAGCGGTTGCCACTCTATACGTTAATTCCAAAGCATGTTTTTCAAATCTTGGAGAAGAGGGTTACACCGATTGGGCCTCACCCAACAGTTTCATGCCAAAGGGGCTGTGAGTGTGGAGAAGTTAATATTTGACTCATGCTACAGTACAGTTTGATGGAAAAGAAAGTACAGAGATACTGCCCCATTCCCACCAATCTGACGTAAGCACCCCAATCCTGCAATAACCAGTGATCTAGCTCTGTTTCTCGTTGCTGTTAAGCAAGTCTATTATCAAGGTTGTTATAAAATACCCCTGTAAATCACATCCCCAAACAGGGGATGTGACCTCGCCAAAGAGCTTACAGCCCAAATAAGAAAAGACAGACCCAGGACAGCCTTTCAGGAGTGGTGGGTATACGGGGAGAAAAAGAGAGAGAGGATTTCCTGTAGAGATGAGTTTTACGGAGAGATTTGAAGGAGCTCAGAGGATGCCGAAGGGCTCAAAGCAAGAGGCTCCAGGCCCACGGAGTCAATCATAGCTGTGAGTGGGCAAATTCTATCAGTTTTTCAGCACGACTCATTCAAGACTACTAGAGAAATAGTGAATTGATGTGTGAATGTAACTTGTTCTGTTCTTGTGAACTTTAGTGGGTTAAATTTGTCCACTAACCATTCTTAGAGCAAGACAGGCTTTTTACTTACAATAGCCAGCTGGAGTGCTCTGGTTGCTGCTTTTCATTCTGACTGATATTCATAGAATCATAGAATACTAGGACTGGAAGGGACCTCGAGAGAGCATCGACTCCAGTCCCCTGCCCTCATGGCAGGACCAAATACTGTCTAAGCCATCCCTGATAGACATTTATCTAACCTACTCTTAAATATCTCCACAGATGGAGATTTCACAACCTCCCCGGGCAATTTATTCCAGTGTTTGATTACCCTGGGGCTGTGTCTACACTGGCAAGTTATTCCGGAAAATCAGCCGCTTTTCCGGAAAAACTTGCCAGCTGTCTACACTGGCCGCTTGAATTTCCAGAAAAGCACTGATGATCTAATGTAAAATCATCAGTGCTTTTCCGGAAAAACTATGCTGCTCCTGTTCGGGCAAAAGTCTTTTTCCGGAAAACTGTTCCAGAAAAGGGCCAGTATAGACAGCACAGTAGTGTTTTCCGCAAAAAAGCCCTAATCGTGAAAATGACCATCGGGGCTTTTTTGCGGAAAACCGTGTCTAGATTGGCCACGGACACTTTTCCACAAAAAGTGCTTTTCCAGAAAAGCGTCCTGCCAATCTAGACACGCTTTTCCGAAAATGCTTTTAACGGAAAACTTTTCCATTAAAAGCATTTCTGGAAAATCATGCCAGTGTAGACGTAGCCTGACAGTGAGGAACTTTTTCCTAATGTCCAACCGAAACCTCCCTTGCTGCAGTTTAAGCCCATTGCTTCTCGTTCTATCCCCAGTGGCCAAGATGAACAAGTTTTCTCCCTCCCCCTTCTGACACCCTTTTAGATACCTGAAAACTGCTATCATGTCCCCCCTCAATCTTCTCTTTTCTAAACTAAACAAACCCAATTCCTTCAGTCTTCCCTCATAGGTCAATTTCTCTAGACCTTTAATCATTCTCGTTGCTCTTCTCTGGACCCTCTCCAATTTCTCCACATCTTTCTTAAAATGCGGTGCCCAGAACTGGACACAATACTCCAATTGAGGCCTAACCAGTACAGAGTAGAGCGGAAGAATGACTTCTCGTGTCTTGCTCACAACACACCTGTTAATGCATCCCAGAATCATGTTTGCTTTCTTTGCAACAGCATCACACTGCTGACTCATATTCAATTTGGGGTCCACTATAACCCCTAGATCCCTTTCTGTCATACTCCTTCCCAGACAGTCACTTCCCATTCTGTATGTATGAAACTGATTGTTCCTTCCTAAGTGGAGCACTTTGCATTTGTCTTTATTAAACTTCATCCTATATTGTTTCATGCCTTCCTTGTGCTTCCCACCTCTGTTTTGTCTTGTCTTGTTCGTGGCTTCAATTGTAAGCTCTTTGGGACAGAGACAGACTTTTTGTTCTGTTTGTAGACCACAGGTGGGCATGAGGTGGTTAGTGGGCTGAAGCTGGCCCACCAAGCTGTCTCGCCGGCACCCTTACTATAGAGCAGGGCCAGCTACTTTAAAGAGCAGGCTGCTAATTGCTCTGCAAGCTGGCCAAGAAGGAGAAAGTTTTGCGCACTGTCCCTGCCCCCTAGCAAAATCTTCACGCTCCCATTGGCCAGTTTCCAGCCAATAGGAACTGAGAAATTTTGCTGAAAGCATGGGCAGTGAATGAAGGCTCCTCACTCCTTCACTCCCCCATCTCTCTCTGTGCTGGAGCAGAGCCAGGTGGAGCAGCCCACATGCAGCAAGTCTGCAGAGCTGCTGGCTGGGAGCTGTCTAGGTAAGTGCCTCCCAGCCAGAACCTGCCTCTGGCACCTTACCTCCTCTCTCCCCCCAACTTCCTGCACCAGGCTACCACCCAAGCCCTCTGTATCCTCTCTCCCCACCTCCTCCAGGTCACAACTCCCCTTCCAGACTCTACACCCCCACCTGTACCCCTCCCCCATGCCAGAATCCTTTCCTGCACTCATACCCCTCCCTGAACCTGTACCCCATTTCCCTGCCCATATCACCACCCAAACCCTCTGTACCCCCTTTTCCTCCTTCTCCCAGGTAACAACTCCCTCCCAGACCCTGCATCCCCTCTTACACACCCCCCAGGCCAGAATCCTCTCCTGTACCCATAACCCCCCCCCGGACCCTACACTCCAAGCCCCTGCCCCAGATTATAACCCCCTCCTTCACTCAAATTCCCCCTCAGACTCTACACTCCCCTCCTGCACCCCAATCCTCTAGCCCAAGCTCCCTCCTACACCCCACCCGTTGTCCCAGACCCTGCACCCCCTCCACAGAAGTGTGGCCCTTTACCACTTACCAAAATCTTGGAGTGGCCCCCACATTAAAAATTATTGCCCACCCCTGGGGTAGACAAGGCCCAGTACTGTAAAGTCCTGGTCTGTAATAGAGTCCCCTAGGCACAATCATAATACAAATAATAATAAATGAGAGTTCTTTGAAATGTTTGCTCCTTCCCAGGCATGTGTAATACATTGGCTATGAGAAGAGAACCTCAGATTCATGGCAAACTTCTGAAAATGGTTAAATTGTGTATTACTTATGGGAGGCAAGATTAGATTGACATTTTGGATTCTTTTTTGGAATAAGGACCAATCCCATTTTGGCTGTCTAGGTGGCAGTAGAGCTCTTCTGTGCATACATTTGTGGGGGAGGGGGGGGGAGACAACAGCGTAAGTGTCATGAGCTTAACCCACATCTCTGCATTCTGCCCGTTTTTGTTCCTGCCGAGGGAGCATGAGAAGTTAATGCTGCACCCTGCTACCCCCATGAAATGCTGTCTTCATATTTTTCAAGGGAAATGAACTACGGTCATTTTGCAAAATGTGGCAAAAGCGGCACAGCAGCTCCTCAAAGACGAGGATAGATTAACTCACTTCCAGCAGTGCTGGAGGGAATTGTGGGGTTGGATCTTGAGCTTCTTGGGGCACAGGAGTTTCATGAAAGCTCTTCTGAAACTGTAGTGGCAGAGGGGATAGAGGACAGGGTTAATGGCAGAGTTGATCCACAGGAGCCAGAAGGAAGTCTCATACCAATAATCAGGGATGCAGTGGCCATGGCAAGCTGCACGGATGATCATGAGGAGGGTGTATGGTGCCCAGCAAAGCCCAAAAATGCTCACAATAACTGCCAGTGATTTTGCCACCTTCTTGTCTCTGGAGAGCCTGAAGCGCTGCGTGATGCTCTGGGAGACCATCTTCATCCGTTTCTCTATAGACAGTGCCGATGCCGACGGTTTATAGCTCCTCTTGCTGAAAGACTTTGGTTTCCCACCATAGAGCCCAGAGCTCTTTGAGTTTGCTGTCTGTGAGTCTCTCACACTAATACTGGCATTGGCAGCTGCTTGTTGTACTTCACCCTTAGGAAGGTCGAGAGTTTTAGCTGGCTCTTTCTGGTCCCACTTACAGCATTTCAGGGAAAGCTTTCCTTCTGGGCTCATTTCCATCTCCTCCATGAATGACTGGCTCTGTACTTCGTGGAAGATATCTAGACGGATTTTGGTGCGTTTCTGAATGTTCAGGTAAATGCTCAAGTTGAAAAACAAAACACTGATGAAGGGAGTGAAAAACTCCAGAGTGGAAGCCGTCATGAGAAAATACCAGTTGTAGAAAAATTCAGCATAGCATTCTCCATCAGGTATGATGCTCTGCCCGGTTACATATTCCCAGCTGATAATTGCAGGTCCATAGAGTAGGAAAGCTAAGACCCACACCATGACCATTTTCAGTACTGCTTGCTTGGTATTACCTTGCTGAGCTCGATATGTGACCTAGAGTGGAAAAAACTTTTCTTAGATATGACCAAATACATTCACCAGCTTAGACTGTTTTATAACCTAAATGTCTGGCAAAGTTGCTATATGATATCTTTGCAGTATAACAAATGCATATGCTGGAGACAGTGGACACAGTCACTAGATGAATCGTCCCCTGTCCCCCTCCAGAGAAGAGCTATGACCTGGTCCTTTAAGTACAAACCATACTTGGCTCATGACTGGCTTAGGACAGTCCTGAACTGAGTCAGTACATTTCAGAGAGATAGTCGCTTTTTATGTCAATCAATCATTCTTGATACATATCTCAGCCCAAATTTGATACTTGCTTTTTAACCACATTTTGCAGATGGGTAAAATGAGGCAAAGAGAGATATTGTTACTTGTCCAAAGCAGCAGCCTGAGTCAGTGGCAGAGATGGGAACTGACTCCAGGGAGCCTCACCATCTAGTCCACTGCCCCAGCCACATGCCTGTACTCTCCCGGCATGCACTGTGAAATTGTTAGAAAGAGGCCCACATCAAACTCCTGTGTCCAGCACATGAGCTTTGTTGCAGTTTGTCCTTGGATTGCCTCTGACCTTTATGCATTGTGCTCCTGTGTAGACATTGTGTATTGTATTTGGAACATTTACGAAGTGCTGTCCACCTCCTGTAAGATGCTTAGTACCCTCAACTCCAATTGCAATAACTGCATTTAGGACATTTTGGCATCTTACAAGATTCTACTGCAACCTGTGAGCCTCTTCCTGGGACTGTAACTCCCATTGGAATCAGTTTGTTTAGTCTGGAAATAACCACTGCAAGTTGGTAATAAACTGTTTGCCTCACTTGACTTGACTGGCTGTCACTCAAACACCTTCTTCCCTGCCAGCTTTTGAAGGACAACTTGTTTCATGGGTTCTGAACCCCAAAGGCTTTGAGTGATGGGTTTTTTTTGTTTGTTTGTTTTTTAAAGCACACCTAATGTCAAGATTTCTGAGTGAACTGTGTATTTTCCCAGGAATTTTTCTTTTCCATCACCAAGTTAAAAGATTTATCATTTCCCAAGGAATCAAACAGCTTTTATTTAGCACAGATGGCTCTAGACAATAAAGTGAAGAGGAAGGCTTTTCTCATCTCTGACATGTCAGTACTTACCGCTCTTGTCACCGAGAGGAATCTGTCATAGCTAATCAGCACAATGTTGAAGACTGAAGAGGTGCAGAGCAGATAATCAATTACTAGCCAGAGCTTACAGAAGCTTTTTCCAAAGGCCCATCGTCCTGTCAGCACATAGGGCACATACAAGGGAATGCAAAAGGCACCTGCAATGAGAGGTGTTTATATTTGAAAGGGTTTCTGCATGGTGCACAGGTGTTTGAAAAAAGTAACTCGCTTGAATGCTGAGAATAACTGGTAGTGTACAGGATGCTATTTGCAAGTCTGCACCGTGGCTCGAGATGGCCATTTTGTGTATTTAGATTGGATGGGCCAGGTTGGGGTGGGTTTGCTCGGGTCACCATTTGTGCTTTTTTCCATGAGTGTCTCTTAAAAACCTAATCTTGTGACATACCAGCAGCACAGGCTAGTGAGACAGAAAGGAGTCTGCTAGATGAGAATAGGCTGAGAATACACTTATGTCTGCCAAAGAGCCCATGAACACCCAGGCTGTGATTTTCAAAGTGGTCTTAAGGATTTGGAGCCTGGGCACTCAAAAACAAGGGTGCCAAGCTCCTATTGATTTCAGTGGGGGATAGGTACCTGAACTCCTTTGAGGATCTTGAGCTTTGGCTGCATGACTCCCATTTAAATGAATGGGAGATGGCTGCCCAAATGCCCCAGGAAAAGCTCGAAATCTGAGCTTTACAGGAAAGCTGTAAAGCAAGGGAACAACCAGGTTTTTACGCATTACCGTCTCATGGTGACGCATAAACAAGGACTCCCAGCTTGTCCTTTAAAATCAAAGCTTCCCTGGCTTCCGTTTTGGCCTGAACTTTTCTTTGGAGGACCCAGGTTAGTTCTTTTTGGGGATGAGGTGGGGAGGGGCTCCGCAGTGCTCCCATCTGAGAGCCTGATCCTATAAGTTTCCACAGGTGAATTTTCTCAAGTGTGGTAGTTGGCACCAGTGCATGTGTGTTTACAGAAGCAGGTTCTGGGTCTGTAACCTGACCAGCTACTGTTCTCTTCCCCCCCCCCTCCAAGGAAGGGGAGGGAGCACTGAGTACCCTCTCTCTGCATCTGGCACAAGGGGAAAGCAGAATCTGATGTTCTTGGCTTATCGTGGTTAACAACTATCCAGCCCTTCCCAGGATTTTGCCCAGACTTTCCAACAAGGTGGCAGAGGTGAGGGCTTGACAGCTCTGTCAAAAATACAACATAGATTTTGAAAACCAATCAATCACTAAGCTCATCTGCATATCGAAGAAGCTAGGAAAAGATGGAATCCAGGGTCTGCGAGGCTTTGCACCTTACTCTAAGTCAAGGGCTGTTCAGAGGCATTACCTTAGTGTCTAGCATTCTGAACTATTTCCAGACACAGTTCAGTAACTCTGCCCTCCTATTTTTGCATATGAGACACTGATAATGCTCCTGCTTATCAGTGTGGAGAGAGAGAAAGAGAGTAAACTAAGCAATCTCTCTGGGGTTTGATGGATTATAATCCTTCCAGGAAGTTGGGATCATTATTAATTCCTAATTAAACATCAGTAAATTTCAGAGAGGTAGCCTGTTAATCTGTAACTGAAAAAAACTTAAAAAACAGCAAATAGTCCTTGCAGCACCTTAGATACTAATAAAAAAATGCAGATGGTATCATGAGCTTTCTTGGGCACTTCTTCATCTGTTGTGGGTTGTGCCCAAGAAAGCACGATACCATCTGCATTTTTTGTTAGTCTCTAAGGTGCTGCAGGACTATTCGTTGTTTTGTAAGGGGGGTTTTAACAGTAAAGAAATCCATGCTATTCCTCCTGCAAAGATGTGTGTCGCAGCTCTTAATCTTTGGCTCGGGGGATGGGTCAGAACTGCACTCAGCCTGTTTGCACACAGCCTTTTGGTTGTAGTTCAGAGAGCCAGGGGCTGCTCACTCAGCTCGGCTCTCTCACATAGCGAGCGACAGGAGACTGTGCAGCCTTCTCCGTTAGCCAGGCGTGCAACTTCTTCTCAGAACATCTGGCCAGCTGCAAGCCCGCGCTGTTACTCACCCTGCCCTTTGCATCCCCGCTTAATAGCCCCTTGCAAGACACACGGACAGAAGCCGAAGCAGTTGCCGGAGGGCTCATTGTGCCGTCCACCCCACGGACTTACTAACAACACACATCACCTTGGGCTCTGTCCTTCTGTTAACAATACCCGCCTCACAGAGTAGCATGTACTTGTGCCTGGCCTGGTTCAGTGTTGCCATGTTAACTGGGCACCACCAAACATGTACATAACTGGACTTCCAACTACCTCTTCTTTCCAGAACAGGCTGTGGAGGCCTCTAAAAGGCACACGCCTTACGCAGCTGTGTGGATCCTAGCTAGAGGATGTGGTGGAGGGAAGATGCTATGATAGAGGATTTCCGTGGGAAGTCCAGTCCCGAGGGAGGGGAAACAGCCCGAGTTTTACATTGTTCACGTTGTGAATTTGTTCTGATGTTCAAACCCGCTTAGCGCTGGGTACAACCCTTGAAGAGAGGAGAGCAGGAGCTCTTTGCAAAGATTGCAGGGAGGACCATTTTAACCTGAGCCATAGGGCAGTGAAGCGAGCAAGACCTCTCCATCACAACTGGAAGTGGGGAGGGGGGAGTTTCCCTGATATACCAGCTTTCCAGTTTGGTTCAACAGCTCTCAGCACCCGCACTATAAACATTGTTCCAGCGCTTCTCTCTCTCCCTGGGGTGGCTGAGAACAGCCCCAAAGAGACCAGGCAGCTGCCTCTGCCGCTCGGCTCCTATGCTGCCTGCTGCACACAAGCAAAACTTTAAGCCCAGCGGGGAAATATGTGTCCGAGCTGCAGTGGCTGAGGCTGGCCCCGCGGTCGCCGAGCTGGGGAGAGGGAAGCGGACGTGGTACTTTACCTACTAGGAAATCGGAGATGGCCAGGTTGAGAAGGAAGTAATTGTTCTGGGTCCTCAGACTGGAGTCCACCACGAAAGCCAGCATGACCAGCGCGTTCCCGACCACGGTGGCCACGATCAGCAGCGCCATGAGCACAGCCAGAGAGATGGTCCACATGGCCCCGAACCTGCCCGCCAGCTGATGCCCGGCTGCTTTGCCTTCCGCCGCCGAAGCGTTGAGTGGCCAGTCTTGCAGGGCGCTGTCCATTTCAGCACCACGCCGCTCAGCGACTCAGGCGGAAGAAACTGTCCACACCATCCCGGCGGCGGGGGCTGATCCAGCTGGATCCTCGCTCACACCCAGCCCAATCGACAGCAGCGGCTGCATCGCTCCCCAGAGGGGTATCCGCCAGCGCCAGGAACCGCCGTGCTGCTGCCCGAAGCGGGTAGGGAAGGGGAAGGAGCAAAGGGATCGCACTCCCCAGGGGTGAGTAGCTGCCCGGGACCTGCTCCCTCTCTGCACCAGAGTGGGGTCGACGCCCAGCGCTCCCCTGAGCGCCTTTGTGCCTGCTGATCGCTGCCCCGCCTAACGCTGCATGTGCTCCCGCGGGCTGCAGGCTCAGGGCGCGCTCTTGGGGTTCGAAGACCAGTCTGGAACCACACCGCAGCCACTCCGGGTTAGCTCAGCGGTGCTCGCCGTGTGAACGCGCCGCTGCTTCTGCAGAGCCAAGGACCCAGCGGGAGGCCGCGCGATTCATTGGCTGCAGGGAGTTCAGTCAGCTTCTCCTGCCAGCTGTTTCCCCCCCCCTTTCCAACTCTGGTGCTGAGCACTCCGGCTCAGGAGACAATGCGAATCACTCGTCACTGAGCGAGTTTCATCGGCTTGGCTCCGAAAAGCTGCGGAGGGGGCGGGACATGATTGGCTGAGGGCACTGGACAAATCCTTATTCTACAGAAAATTCCTTAACTCTGAAACGCTGTGTACATTGTGGGAGGCTGGAGATGGACTAAGACCTGAGCTCTACAACATGCCCGATTCTAATGCGGTGGGAGACTTGTGGAATGTTCAAACATAGTTTCCCACAGTGATGAGTTAACTGGCTGGCAGAAGCCACCACTACCTTGGAAACCTTCCCTAGCTTATTAGCAGCGGTTGATCCTGCTGGGAAAGGACTCATAGGGTTCTGCTGACCTCACTCATTGTTTTCCTTGGAGATAATGAAGGTGGAAGTAGCTCTCGGAAGAAAGCAGATCAAGGATGTGGGCTGAGCAGACTTGAAGGAGGAACTCTATGGAGCAGCCAAACCTAGGAAGAAGGCTCAAGCATGTCCCCAGTCCATCATAAGAATTTCATTATGCATTGAGCCCTGGCTTGGTTGATTTAGTTGGGATTGGTCCTGCCTTGGGAAGGGGCCTGGACTTGATGACCTCCTGAGGTCTCTTCCAGCTCTATTATTGTATGATTCACTTTAACATTACTGGGGCTGCCTGCATGGTTAAAGTTAAGCCCCTGCTTAAGTTCTTGGTTACCTGATTGTTTTCTGCATTTATAAAACAAGTTAGAGGATAAAGTTTGGACTTTGCATACTGCGTAGACTGTATCTGAAGAACAGATTGGGAAAGGCAGCTCAAGAATATTAATCAAATCATCTTCCACGTTAATCAGTGAACAAAATGTTCTGCGTCTGTTTCTTGCTAATGTCTGCATAGTGAGAGAAGCTGCCTCCTATGTATAAGAAGTAATGATTCAACTCAATAGCAGAAAGCCTGAGAACAGAAAGGTTCTGCCAGAGTCATTTCACGGTCTTGACAGAGGATGTCACTGTGTGCTTGTCCCCATCAGCACAAGAACCTAAGATGAAAAACAAAGTGGGGAAAATACAGAGAAAATGCACCATATGTGAGATAAAAATATTGCTACCTGAAATAGTCTAGGGCTGCAGATGAAGGTGGTTAGTTGTGCATTCTTTAGACTCCAAATAACTTCATGCATAACAACAGGGAAGCTGTGAGAAGACCAGATTCAATGATAAGCTTGACTGAGTGTCAGTATGTTCCAATAGATCTGCTGCTTTATTTAGAACAGGCAATGGCCTTTGCAATCCACAATATCATCTTGGCATTAATGTGAGCAGATCTTCAGGCTCCTGAGAATGTTTGATCATAAACTGTTTCATGAACAAGCAGGCCAGCTTCGCTCTACTGCAGTTGGAGGGATCATAGAATTCATTGTTTGTAAATATTCAGGCAGTCATTCATGAAAATGTTGACAGCACCAAATGATTCTGGGTCTGTGCATACAATGTGAATGCTGTATTATTATTCATTGTTGACCATTCATCACTTGTTCTCCTGCTCACAAAATTTCCACCATCTAATCAGGAAGTAGAAACTGTACCGGATAACTACGGTAATTTAAGATTGTTGCAAACAATTTGCAAATTAAAATAACATCTAAATGCCTAATGACTATGGCTAACCCTGATTAATGCTCCATGCATATTAATGACATGACAATTGCCATAGCCGAGCAGACTATCACGAATAGTTCAGTAATCTTGCTCTAGCAATGTCCTCAGTCTCCTAATTCAGAGGAAGGTAAAAAAAAAAACCTAAAAATGGGCTTTATATTGCTGTGCAATATTTTGGCAGTAGGAGAAAAATTCCCTTGCTCCCTCCACAGGTGATCAGATAAAACCTTTAAGCATTCAGGTTAATAGAGCTTCCAGCTTTTTGACCTAGCTAGTGCATATCATAGATATATGCAAATAGGGAGAAAATCAACACTGTTCAGAAAGTTCACACTAGTCCTATGCATAATTTAACTACCACTTAGGCCTTTGGGGATTACATATCACTTAAGCCCCACTTATGCCCAAAGTCCAAAGCGAGATTTAAGAACATAAGAATGGCCATACTGGGTCAGACTAAAGGTCCATCTAGCCCAGTAGCCTGTCTGCCGACAGTGGCCAGTGCCAGGTGCCCCAGAGGGGGTGGACCGAAGACAATGATCAAGCAATTTGTCTCGTGCCATCCATCTCCAGCCTCTGACAAACAGAGGACACCATTTCTATCCCCTGGCTAATAGCCTTTTATAGACCTAACCTCCATGAAATTATCTAGCTTCTCTTTAAACTCTGTTATAGTCCTATCCTTCACTGCCTCCTCTGGCACGGAGTTCCACAGGTTGACTATGCGCTGTGTGAAGAAGAACGTTCTTTATTCGTTTTAAACCTGCTACCCATTAAGGAGAGCATAGGGCTTCCTGCACAGTGGTACATTTCACCAATAAATATTTAGCCCCTTTAAATAAGTTTGCCCAAGGTGGCAAGTTCTATCGGTGAAAAAATTATTTTATATTTGTATTCATTTTGAATTTGTACCCCTGTCAGATGAATTGAGCCCTAACTCAGACTGTAACTCCCCTGAGCTCTGTATGTGAGCATTGCAGCTGGCCCCATATATTTAAAGATATAATGTAATGGCTTTACACTAAAAGTGTACTGTAGGCAAACTCCTAAGCTCTGTTACACTTGAAAGTTATTTTGGATTAAGGGAGGGTATGAATATAAAGTGCTGGAATTCTGCAGTGAGACAGTCCATCAGCTACTGAGGAATAGCTACTGCGATTAATTTACCCTTGTAGACAAGCCCTTAGTATAAATTGGAAACACTTTCTCAACCCCCCTAATTCTTAGGGAAGTTTAAAATTGAATGTCGCAACTGACCGTATCCTTATACTGGGACAAATCTAAGTCCTGGATCCAACCCCCAAACTTTGAGAGTGTTTGGACCAGCATACTGATTCCAGATCTGTGACTTAGGCCTATGTCTTTCTTTTAGATTCACCAGCCACTGCTGTTCTTACCTCATTGTTGGTAGTGACCACCATGAGCCTTTGCTGTTTTGGTTGGGAACCTGTATTCATGCTTTCTCACACAGCACTCTCATAGTTTTGCACACAGTTTATTGCCATGGGCTTCTCTTTCCAGTGTTTTCTGTATTGTTCTTAGGTCCTGCCAGGATTAATTTTAAGTTGTCTTTGATGTGCTTCCTTTGCTCCACATCAATCACGTTCACGGTCTCTGCTGTGACATGCACACAGGCGTATGTGCTGGGCATGACAGGCACTGCAGTAGCTCTTGTGCTTAGCACAATTCCTGTTCAGATAAAAAAAGTGTCTGACTGATTATGCTCTGAAGCAGTGTGGATTATCTATCCTGCTTAGCCATCCTTCCGGGTGGAAACCTCTTCTCCACTCCAGGGTTGAGTCTTTGATAGTGTTTCTGACAATCCAGAGTTTAGCATCGTGGAGTCTCCGGCTTTAATTCCCCAGCTTTCTGCTGAGTCTCCTAGATAATGTTGTCAGAGCATCACTTGAGGAAAGGGTTCAGGTTACAGGGTCTATGCAGTCATGCATACCAGGTTTCACAGCTCTTCTCACATGCCTCTATTGCATCTCAGTTCCTTCGTGTATTTGCAATTCATGAAGACTTCTGGCAGAATATTTGTCAGTGCCAACATGTCAGATGAAGAGATGGGTTCATGCTGTGAACCCTCCTTTGCAAAATCTCAATATCCCTAATTAAGGGACGAGTACCTGAAATTTTATTAAGTTTGTTACAAAGATAGGGACCAAGATATTCAGACCCAGGGTTTTGGTGATCCTCTCTAGGATCCCATAAAATATTCCTGTGCTGTTCTTTGGCTTTTGGTGGAATGTATATCATATTGCCCTATCATATTGATACAAGCTGCTTGGACTTTATTCATAGAGACTGATTTTCACTTTAGGAATGGATGAGGGACTGTTCCTAAAATCCAGATAGCATCATGTTTGCCTAGATATATCTATTATGTCCAATTCCATGGCGGTCCCACGGACCTCCGTGGAATAAGCCTTGCTACAAACCTTAAAGTCTATCGAGCAGTAGTGTTAACTACCCTGATGTACGCCAGTGAGACTTGGACTGTATACAGGAGGCACGCTAGGCAACTGAACCACTTCCACACGATTTGCCTCCGCAGACTTCTGAGGATCCGGTGGCAGGATAAGGTGCCAGACACAGAAGTCCTTTCTAGAGCAGGTCTGCCGTCAGTTTACACCCTGCTGATGAAAGCTCAGACACGCTGGGCAGGCCATGTTGCAAGGATGCCAGATCATCGCATCCCTAAACAGCTCTTCTATGGTGAGCTGTTTCAAGGGAAGCGATCGCACGGGAGACAAAAGAAGCGATACAAAGATACTCTTAAAGCCTCTCCCAAGTCCCTGGATATTGACACCACCTCCTGGGAGACCCTGGCACAAGACCGATCAACATGGCACACGCTGATCTACCAAGGCTGTCAAACATCTCAAGCCAGAAGGACAACCATAGCACAAGAGAAGCGAGCAGTCCGTAAAGCCAGAGTTGCAAAAGCTGCAACAGTGGTGCCCACACATGTCTGCCCGACATGTGGCAGAACATTCCGTGCCCGTATCGGCTTTATCAGCCATTTGCGGACACACCATGGACAGTCCATAACCCGTTAGATGTCAAGGTCCTCTTCGAATATGATGGACGAACAACATTATGTCCAATGATGATAGAACTGAAAGGCATCTCTTGTTATCTTGAACAGCTCAAGTATTGTTATTTAAATGGACAGCATCCCCAACAAATGAAAATACAATGGTTCTGCTTTAATCACTAAAACCACTTCTGATTTCACCTTAGCACGCATATTCTCCAGGCAGTTTTTCTTAAAGAATACCGTGGCGGGGTGCAGTCACAGAAGACCCCTTAGGGGTGTTGTCCCAGAGAGCTGACAAAGCCACTGACACTCACCTCTTTGTTCTCTGGGGTTTCTCACCGCCCTGTCCTGCTGGGGCAGGTCTCCTGGTCTCCCCCAGCCAATGCACAGAGCAGAGGTCGCCATCCTCCCTCCCCCTCTCCTGTAGAGCAATGCAAGCACTGAACCACTTCAGGTCTGAGGAGCATACAGTTTTGGGCTGCTCCCCAGATGGGATCAGAACCCCAAATAAATCACTCAGGTAAGCACCCTTTAAAAGGAAAGGAGGATATGCACACTGATTGCTCCCTGAGGGTATGTCTACACTAGCTCATTAGTTCGAGCTAAGTAGAGTAATCAGGGCAACCGGAGATGCAAATGATGCCCAGGATTTAAATATCCCAGGCTTCATTTGCATGTTCCCAGGTGCTGCCATTTTTAAATCCCTCTTAGTCCGAACTCCGTGCCCACGGCACTCCTCATTTCCACCAGGAGTAACGGTAGTTCGAATTAGGATCTCTAATTCGAACTACCTACTCCGTGCTGCGTGTAGCTGCGGGCACGGAGTTTGGACTGGGGGGATTTAAAAATGGCGGCGCCCAGGAACATGCAAATGAAGCCTGGGATATTTAAATAGGCACTATTTAAATAAGCACTAGCAAGGAGGCGGTCCATCACAAATGTATCAGCTGAAACATACCCATCACAACCCAAACAATTAGAAATCAGTCTCAGCCAAAATTCAAGATCCAAACCCTAAACTCTGTAGTGTGGGAAGGTGATGGATCTGGGTCAGAACTTTGCAGTTTAAGTTCATCCCTGTATTTTACTCAATTTTCAGATGTCTTGTCTATGCTTAAAAGTATAATTTTTTTTTATATAGTTTTATTCCATTTGAGAATTGAAATAAACTCTGTGGTTGTAAGGCTCCTTTAGATAAACTCTAAGGCTTTTATTGGCATAACGGTGTCAGGAAAAATCACACCCCTAATCAACATCATTATATCAGTAAAACTGTAGATGAGTATAGTGTAGTCCAGCATGCAGTGATGGTGTCTTTTCCTCTTTTGTGAATGTATAAATGGGAGAGACCTTTGGGGTGTGTCTACACAGCAAAGTTATTTCAGAATAATGGCTGTTATTCTGAAATAACTATGCGAGCATCTACACAGCAATTCCGTTATTTCGAAATAATTTTGAAATAATGGATGGCTTATTCCAACTTCTGTAAACCTCATTCTATGAAAAATAACGCCTGTTCTGAAATAGCTATTTCAAAATAAGGCGTGTATAGACACTCCACTTCTGTTATTTCGAAATAGCCCCTCACCAGGGCCATTCTAAGTTATTCCTCCTGGTGCTCTAAATTGAGATAGAATGTCTACACTGCAGGGAAGCCTCAAAATTAGTATGAGGCAGGCTTCCTTAATGTAGACGTGCTATTTCGAAATAAGATATCTCAGAATAACTATTCTGGAATAGCTTATTCCAAAATAACTGTGCAGTGTAGATGTAGCCTTGGAGATTGAAATGGCGACTCCTGCAGTAATGGAACTCGAAGCAGTACATAGACTGAATAAGGCTCTAAAAAGGCAGCCACTCCAACTATTACAGGTAAAAGTAAAGTGGTTCTTGCTGAACAGCTTTCAGCATTCCTCTCAACAGTGAGTTCACACATTGGCTTGCTGATTTATTAAGTAGGCTGAAGTGGGTTTGAAGTATGTGAGGGGCATGATGTCAATTTCATCTGAACATTGCCTGCCACTCCAACTCATCTGCTGTTACAAGTTCATGGAACTAAACTTTGAGGCCAGTTTAAAAACTGATTCCAGTTTTACAGTTCGTGACTCATTACAAACGAGCATTTACCTTAGTAAATCTCAATCAAAACTTAATATTTGGCAGCTTTTAGCAGCCAATACCAAAAGTATGGGATATGTTTAATGAGTGTAAGTGTGCCCCAGATCAGAGTGGTAGAAGCTTCCTGTCATTATTTATAGTTGAATTGAGGGGCTAGTGACGGAAGTGATCATTATAATAACAAGTGGAAACCCTCCCTCCCCCATAGATATAGATGGCACACATGCCGAGGGGCACATGTGACTGGAATAAGTTCTAGCACTTCCAGAGCTGCAGCAGAATGAGAAGCCAACTTAGCCAAGAGGAACCCTGCAGTTGCTGCTTTGCCAGCCCATTGTGCTTCTGCTTCTGCACAAAGAAAGAAGCAAAGTCTTTCAAATACAGCATCAGGGAACAGGAGAAGCAACAGGAGGAGCATCGCCTTTGCCAGAGAAATACTGAGTCTTTAATGTATTTCCCTTTTAAAAAGATAGTTGCTGAGCATGGTGCTTTGAAGATTTATAAGGACTGAAAAATTGTAAGGGAAGTGGTATGACAATGCAAACATCGATGGAACACAATGGAATCAGCCATGGGACATGCTCCGTTCTCTGCTTCAACTTGGCATCAGAAATTCTAGGAGTGTCTGAATGTGTTTCCTCCTTGCCAGGTTCCAAGGTACTCTGTTCAGTAAGGTTAACCCTTGACAAACGTGGCGATGACAAGAGCAACCCCCTATCAGATACAACAAACTTCTCAGTGGGCGGGGTATTCAAAAGGAAGACGCACCGTGTTGTGAGTCTAAGAACAGCACTGATCTGTATGCATCCAAACTAGCACCTTCCCCAGAGTCGCAGATGTAACATGCAGCACCACACAGTGGTATGCCCCATGGATGCCTAATCAGGAATACAGATACCCAGCCTGGGGCATGGTCTCCTATTCAAGCACATAAGTGATATCTTCAGCACCTCCCAACCTGTCTAATGAGGCCTACTGATTTAGTTGTAGTGGCGGGAAGCCAAGCAGTATGGGCCATTGGCCCCAAAGTTCTGGGTTCCATTCACAGGTCTGGCACTGAACTGAACATAGGCAAGTCACTTTACTACTCTGTGCACCAGTTTCTTGTGTGTACAATGGAACTAATTCAATGAGGTATCCTGTGGCACCTTAAAGATACAGACTGACTATGTCCGTCTACATTGTGGAGCTATTTTGGGATATTCTGGTATCCCAAAATAGCTATTCCGCATCTTAAGAGCAAGCCCATTATATCAAAATATAATGGGCTCACTATGCCAACGTCCCTGTAAACCTCATTGCACGAAGGATAAGGGACATTTTGGGATAGCGCTTTATTTCGAAATTTGGTGCTGTGTAGACAGTGCCACATTTTTAAATAAGCTATTTAGAAATTAGATTGAAATAAGTGCAAATTGCATAGCTTATTTCGAGGAATGGGTGCTGCATAGACACACCCTAACAGATTTCTTTGGACATGAGCTTTCGTGGGTAAAAACACTTCGTCAGATGCATGTAGTGGAAATCACTGAGGTTGGGAGATATATATATGTACAGGTTGAACCTCTGTAAACTGGGATTCACTGGTCCAGCAACCAAATCACAGATGTTCCAGGACCAGCTAGTTCCAGTGGAAGGCTGGTGGCAAGGAGCTCTGTGGGTCAGCAGAGCTGTGTGCTGTTGGCAGCAAGCTGCCAGCGGGCCCAGGAGCTTGGCTCCTCACAGTTGGGTTGCCGGGTGCAACAGTAGGGCCAGGAGCCTGGCATGACCCAGCTGGGCTGGGTGCCTGGCACACTGGGACCTGGGCTGGAGTTGGGTTGTCCAGCATGGCAAGGAAGGGGGGAGGAAGCAAGGCAGCAGGGCTGGCAGCAGTGTGGGAGCCAACCAGGAGGGCAGTGGCTGGTCCAAAAACAGGGGGGCCAGCAGCAAGGGGGGCAGATATAAGCTCCCCTGGTCCAGCAAAATCCCTCATCCGGGACTCATCATGTCCCAAGGGTGCTGGACCAGGGAGGTCCAACCTGTACTAGCATATCAAAAGAAAGGAGTTACTTATTAAGTGTAGGACCTGTGTTAAGGAGGCCAATTCAGTCCTGGTGGATGTGGTTCACTCCCAGCAGGTGTGGGGAGGTTTCTCTTGGTATTCACACCTCCCCATCAACTGCTGGGAGTGACCCACATCCACCCTGACTGAACTGGCCTCTTTAACACTGGTCCTACACTGGATAGATCCTACACTCCTCCACTCTTTTGATATGTTAGTGTGTATGTGTGTGTATACATGTACACCAACCTCTGTGATTTCTACTCCATGCATCTAACAAAATAGTTTTTACCCACAAAAGCTTATGTCCACGAAAGATGTTAGTCTTTAACGTACCACAGGACTCCTTGTTTTTGCAGATACAGACTAATGTGGCTACCCCTCTGAGATTTCTCACAATTGACCTAATGCTGTTTAGCTTTCTTTGTAATGCATGTTGAGCTTGACAGATGGAAATCCCTGTTTAAGTGCATATGGCATTATTATTCATCTATCTCTCTCTTATGCAAGTGTATCACCATACTCTATTTCCTAATGTTTTGCCAAGTTTAGAATTAAATGTCACAAGGCGTGGGACTTCCATTCCTTGCAAGGCCTCTACATACCCTCTGATGCATGGGGATCCTTTGCAGGGTGTTTTTTTGGTGGCCCAGGGCTGATGAAATGCACCATGGATTGGCTCAGATTTTTGTAATTGCCTGTAAACGGTTCACAAGCCATTGCCACGACTGAATGCATCCTCACAATAATCGTACCAGAAAATTCAGCGTGTGCTCTTCAGGGCATGCAGTTCTAGAACTCTGCATCACTGCAGCCAGTGAGTTGCATGGGAAGAAGGATCGGGTGGTGGTGACTACGATGCAGTGGGTTTTGAAGAAGAGGCATCTGGGAAGATCTCAGCTGGGAAGAAGCATAGCGTGCAGGGCCCTTAAATGTCTCCATCCCCAGCAGACTGGTGTGTATGAACTGAATTCTAATGGGAGACTTTCTACAGCAGCAGCAGATACACTGAACAGCCACACTGGAAGGTGTGGAGGGTGCTGCTGTATAAAACAATGGGGAAGGCCACAGAGATCAGAAAAAAACTGATCCTTGTTTTGGCTGTAACCTGAAAATCTAGACATATACACACACAAAATGTCAAGCGATGTATCATTTGTCACAGAAAAATTCTGTTTATGTTTGGGAATGATAAAAAGCCCGTTGGTGTCCAATGGGAACCTTTCCTTTGATGTCAGTGGGCTTGGGATCAGCCTTCTGGAAATGAAATCTTTAAAATGACAAATCAACTTGTGTTCAGGTAGGGTCATGCTTCTTGTCTCTTGCAGACAAACTGCACTTTTATTAGTATGCTGAGTTCAAAATCTCTGGAGCAGGCAAATTCCACGGGACAGGATGTGTTAGGATGTGAAATGCTTCTTAATGGGGAAATACTGAACAGCATTGAAACCTGGCACTAGTCAAGGTCAGGTCAGCTCTGCACTTTGAAATACACATTTGAGACATAACAACAGTGACAATAATATCCCCTGTGCCTCCGTCAATTTGAAAGGATATTGTGTCAGCTGCTAAGCCCAACAGCGTTCTCAAAAGGAGAAGGCGAGGTCTGAATAACAAATCATAGGGGCTACTCCTCGCTGCTGCAAATGACACCAAATCCAGGTAACAATGTTGAGAGAATAGACTTCCCATTTCTATTTAAACTGTTTCTAGTTACACCTGTTATTCCACTTAGGAGGCATTTAAAAAGAGCAGAGCTGGGCTTAGATTTTTGGTACTCCAAGTGAGGCTTAGCTATGTGGGTTATAGGTTAAATAGGGGAGTTTTAATTGGTCTAAAAAGAGTCTGATCTCAGAAGATTTGGCTCTCACGCCAAATCTTCTGAGATCAGAAGAGCAACTTCACCCAGATGTCAGTGGAGTTCTTTGAGATTTACACTGCAGTTCCTTGAGATTTACAGTGAGATTTACAGACTCGGTTCTTCACTGTTTAACATAAAGTTGACAAAATCCAATGCCACTAAACAGCTAGGGGGCTGCAGTTTATTTAACCCCCATGTATGCAAATGGAAGTTTTCTTTAGTGAAGTAGAAAGTACATATGGGAGAAGTATTCCAAATGTCATCTCCCCACCTTCCTGCTGGTTCTGATACGACAGGGGCTCTGGAGCAGAGAGCTGGTTGGTAGTCGCATAAAATATTTAAAGGACTTCCTGAACTAATTAAGCATATTATTTGCTATATTTACTCATGTATCTCTTATACATATCAAAGTTTAATTCAGATTAATTTATTGCTGCCAATCAATTCTGTGGGCCAAATTCTCATCTCACTTCCAGTGGTGCAACCTCATATTACGTGAGAGGACCTTCAGGCACTTGCTCTGCAGGTTGAATTTAAGAAGGAAATGAAGGAGCAGTTTTGGCCCATGAAAGCTCTTCACCTAATAAACCATCTTGTTAGTCTTTAAAGTGCTACATAGTCCTGTTTTTTGTTTCAGCTATACCAGACTAACACGGCTACATTTCTATCACTTTTCTACATGAGAGAGACTTCCCTGGAGTCAACAGAGTTCCTTCAGATTTACACTGGCGTGTGACTGAAGGCAGAATATAGTCCATAATCCTTAGGTTGGTTGGTCAACATTTTATAAACTGAGGTTAAGTTGTGTTATATGTAAATATTTGTGCAAGTAATTTTGTATGTAATCTGCCAGCACATTTCTATGTGAAAGTAGTGAAGCAGATATGCCGAGATAGTTCTGTACAACACCAGGTAGCAGAATCCAATTTTGTTTACACCCGTGTAAGTCACAAGTCCATAACTGAGATCAGAATCTTGCTCTGAAAGTTCCAGACTTCAGAAAAATCAGCAGTCAGCTGACTTGCACTGTACTTTATTAGGGGTCTGAATAGTTTAAGGACTGAAAATGAATTGTTTGGCCTCTAAGCTGATGAAAAGAATGCAGTTGAAAGAGAATCAAGTTTGTTACCTTAAATCAGTAATCCAGAGGCCTCTGTGAAACAACTTGATGAGAATCTATCCGGTTCCTAATGGACAGGCTCAGTTAGCTACATTGCAAAAATCCATCCTTTTTGCTGGCAGTCACAGCTGAAAGAGCAAATATGGGTGAACATGGAAACTGAAATCCCTTATTGATACACACAGCCAAGCGGGCTCTCTGTGGACCAGGAATGTGGCACAGAGTGAGGGAGGGGTGTACAAAATCCTGCATTGTTATCTATTCTGCAGACAAACAAAGGGCTGAAGTCTCCAGGGCTATCAATTTAGTGCATTTTGTGAATGTTTGAGCAGGGTGACTTTACCCCTTGCAGTGCCTAAGGCCAGCCAACCCTGCTTACAGAATAGGCACTCCTGGGAGGGATCGCTTGATTCCCCCCATGGAAGAGCAGCAGGCCACGCCAAAGGGATTGCACTGTGCAGCTCTCTAGGTGAGAACAAGTAGGATTGCTTAGGAGGTGATTTCCTTGCTACCCAGTATTCGCCCCACACTGTGCCTACCGGGAAGGGTTTGTTAGACCAGTCAGTTACCTCCCCAGCTGTGACTAACATGAACTACAGCTGGGAGGGAAAAGGCTGCAGCTCCAGCAGACGAGGCTCCTTACTGCAGGGGCTGGGTTCTGCCCTGAGAAAGCAGCAGGGAGAGAAGGTTGGGGGATGAACTTTTACAACCGGTGCTCGCAAACAGGCTGAGGCAGGAAGCTGCCTGGGGAATCAGTGAGGGACCCTAGCTATTTAGCACAAGGGCTTGGGGTGGGAACCCTGAAGGAAACATGGGCCTGGATTCCCCTACTGCCACCCTCGCCCCCTTTGCAGGAAGGGAGGACAATACCTTGAGGCTGTGTCTAGACTGGCCAGTTTTTCTGGAAAATCAGCTGCTTTTCCGGAAAAACTTGCCAGCTGTCTACACTGGCAGCTTGAATACTATGCTACTCCCGTTCAGGCAAAAGTCCTTTTGCGCAAAATGTTTGTGCAAAAGAGCCAGTGTAGACAGCTCAGATTTGTTTTCCGCAAAAAAGCCCCAATGGCGAAAATGGCAATTGGGCCTTTTTTGCGCAAAAGCGCGTCTAGATTGGCACAGACGCTTTTCCGCAAACAGTGCTTTTGTGGAAAAGCATCCATGCCAAGCTAGATGCTCTTTTACGAAAATGCTTTTAACGGAAAACTTTTCCGTTAAAAGCATTTCTGGAAAATCATGCCAGTCTAGACGTATCCTGAGAGTAAAGGAGCGGCTAGAGTGAGAGTGAAGAGCTGGGATAGGATCACTGGAATTCAGACTTCTTTGTTTTCTTTTCCTGTTCACCTGGAAGGGGTATCACTCTAAGCAACCTGCCAGGATGGCTGAGGTGTAAGAACAGATCACTGAGTGCCCCAGCGGGCTGGGACAATTTATATTGTGGAGGTGCTGAGAGCTCTGAAACCAAATTGTGACGCTTGTATATCCTGGAAACCAATCCATGCCAGGGAGTGCTGCAGCACCCCCTAAACCCCTAGTTCCAGCACTATAAAGTGCCCGGAGTTGTACTTCCTATGAGTGAACCTCTGACAACTCCTCTAGCTTGGCAGAGGGGAAGAGTTTGATCCCACTGCTGGCTCTAGTTCAGCGGGGGCAGCCTGTGGCATGTGGCCTGCATGTGGTCTATTGGGGTTCTGTGCGTGGCCCACAAGACATTTGGTGTACCGTTGCCCATGCACACGTTTGCCAGATTCTGCTGGTTTTCATCTGTGTTGTTTTTTTCCTACCAGTATTACAAAAGTGACAGGTAGGTTAGGGATGTGAAAGGTTAACCAGTTAACCAATAAGCATCACTCTAAATGGGTAATGCTTACCGGTTTTAGTTAACTGGTAGGGGCTGGAGTGGCTCCTTGCCCACGCTGGGCAGGGGGCTCCCCTCCACTGCAGGCAGGGGCTGCTCCAGCTGGCCGGTGGGGGCAGCCCTTGTCCATAATGGGCCCACACCCCTACTTCACCTCAGGTTACCCACTGGTTCCCAGGAGCAGGGCCAGCAGGGGCTGCCAGCCCCGCTCCTGGGAGGCTTTGCTGCAGGCTTCTCAGTATAAAGTTTATTTAGGCTTTATACTGCAGAGCTTGAAGCGTGTAACTGCGAAGATTTTTAGTGGCTACACGGTTACCTTTTAAAATGAATTTTTACATCCCTCATGTAGGTGAAGTGAGATGCACACAACACTGACTAAGAGCCGTGTACTCCCTCTGCGTCCAGTCTAAGCACTGCCACGGTTCAATTCACACCTCCCTCCCCAAATTCTAGGTACACAAGTGCAGTTAGCAAAACTCCCCTGTCCCAGTCTGGGTCAGCTGAATTGGGCTCATAGGGCTGGAACTGTGGGGCTTTAAAATTGCAGAGTAGATGTGCAGGCTGGATCTCGGACTCCAAGGGAGGGGAGGTTCCCAGAGCCTGAGTCTGAACATCTACCCAGCAATTTTATAGCCCTACAGCCCAAGCCCAAGTCAGATGATGTGAGGTCTTAGGAAAATGACCGTCAAGGAGAGTGTATGATCAATTAGCAAAGCAAATATCTATAGTGAGGAAAACCCACTCCTGTGCAGCATTAAAATGCCTATTGCAATCCCTGCTGATTCATTAGATTCCTTGTCTCTTCCACCCCCTCAGTGATTTACTTTGTGACCTTTGCATTTCTTCCCAGAGAGCAAACCTGCTTGTAGGGTGGGAGACTGCAAACAAGCCACTTTCCTTTCCCCACGTGGAATGTAAACAGCTCCTTACTTGCCTCAATTCTCTGAACCTGTGGAGCTTAAAAACCAAACTGTGGCCAAGCCAGGATTTCAAAAAGAAGCCCCTTTCTAATCCAAATAATGACAATACAAAGCCTGCCTTTAGATCTATCTAATAAAGGCAGACTGATAATGATTTCATTGAACCTCTACCTGGCTAATGGAGTCGTTTCTAGTAGCTATTGCTCTGTGTCATGATCTCTCGATTCCTCATCTACTCAGACTTTTCTTTGATGTCAATTGCCTGGTAGCAGAGACCCGTACAAGAGTACTGGGCATCTAGTTACAAAAGCACGCTAGAGAGGAAATAACAGGCAGCTTGGAAACCTCAGCTCAGTGCAGGCAGAACTAGCACAACTTTCCACAAATTTTAGTCTATGCTGATTGATATTTTCTCCTGGTTTCCTAGAAATCCTCCTTCCTCAGGGAACAACACATCCCCTGCCTGTTGTGAAGGATTGATAGCCCTGCTAGCTCAGTGCTGGCCAGCAGGGGATGGTGCTGTAAAGAGCAGCCACTTTCTTCTTTCTCAGACACTGCACAGACAAACTCTGCCTTTACTTGCACTTGAAATCCTCCTGGAAGGGTGTGATGGGGCATCTGCCCTGCACTGGCCCTTTAAATGTTAAAATCCAGCTCTGGGAGAAGGCTGAAAGAGTGGAGTCCACAGCTCAGGCAGATACAGCCAATTAGGGCCCAGCTGGGGCTGTATAAACAAGGGCTCCTAGAGTGGAGAAGACACTCTTGCTTTAGCGGGGGTAGCAGAAGGGACCAGGCTTCCTGAGACAGGGCAATGCTGGGGAAAGGCAGGCAGAGCTGGGGAGCTCTGGTCTGACCTTGCTACAGGGCCTGAGGCAAGGCCTGAGGATACTAGGGCTGCAGAGAGACAGCCCGGATAGAAGAAGGCAGCAGGTTCACATCCTTTGGCAATGCTGGGTGGCTATTTCAGACTGTGGTTTGCGCCTGAGGCAGGGACTAGATGAAGACTGGCAGTGGGTCACTGTGGCAAGGTGGTTATAAGGGAATTGGGAGTTCCCGGGGAGGACCCCAGAGTGCAGGGACACTGACCTAGGACAGTCTGAGGAGGAAAGGGCTCCATGGGCAGGAAGGGACACTGGGCTGCACCAGCGGAAGACTGCAGCAGAGGCTGGGACACCAACCAGTAGAGGGTCTCTGAGGTGGGAAAGCTGATTCCCTGAGTGACCAGTTGGAGGCGCCATGGGAGTGAGTGCTCGCCCCAAGACAAAGGAGATGCCACCTCCTCCATTGCCACCCATGGAACATCCCCCTCGCTGGATGGTCCTGTGCTAAAGATGACTTTCAAGAGCCAGGGATAAACAACATGCTCCTGGTAAATGCCCTTTCCCCCCCCTTCAGTGTGTATGAGCTAGCACAAAATGGCAGAGGTGTTCACACTAAGAATCCCTCGCCCTAGATCTTCCTAGGAGGACTCCACCGTGTCTCTCACTTACTCCAGATTTTTAAGAAGGCTGGACCCTACAGACTGAGCTCTTTTGGCACTCAGATGATTCTTCCACTGGCACGTGGCTCCCTTGTCCTCCATTTGGCCTGGCTCAAAGAGGCAGGATTTCTATTATTAAGCCAGTCCCAGCAGGCATGATGGTAACCCAGTGAGATGCCTGTGTGCAATAAGGAGCCCAGGTGGAAACAGAAGCAAGGTATTCTCACACAGGAGCGGCCTGAGGCTGGCTGTGGCAGCAGGTGCCCCAGGCGGAAGGCGCGATCGTCACCCCTGCCTGCACGGCTGTCAATGACTGTGACATAATCACAGGGCGCCCGGCGCCCCGTGATGTCATCATCAGGTGCCTGGGCCAGTGGCGCCCTAGGCAACTGCCTAGTTTGCCTAGGCTTACGGGCAGCCTCTGTTCCCACATGACCTCTGGCTGTGAAAGGGTGTTCAGGAGGCAGCTGAGTCTCATGCTGGTGTAAAATGCATGGACCTCCTGTCTACCCTGGTGCAGCGGTTTTCAAACTTTTTTTCTCATGACCCAGTTGAAGAAAATGGTTGATGCCCATGACCCAACATCATTTGGCTAGAGTGTGGGCTCTGGGGTGGGGCTGAGGATGAGAGCTTTGGGCTCTAGGAGAGGGCTCTGGTTTTGGGAGGGGGTCAGGGCTGGAGCAGAAGGAGCTTACCTTGAGTGGCTCCCACTCAACGGTGCAGACCATGCTGCACCCCAGAAGCAGCCAGCAGCAGGTTCCCAGCCAACTGGAGTGCAGAGCTAGTACTCGAGGCAATGGACAGCTCTGAGCTCTCCCCCAACCCCAACCTCGGAGCTGGTCCTGCTGCCAGCTGCTACTGGCACACAGCTCAGTCTGCGGTGCCAGGACAGGCAGGGAGCTGCCTTAACACCCTTGCTGATCACCTGATCCCCCCGCAGCAAGGATATTCAGTGTCTGACATTCCATGACCCAGTACTGGGTCACAACCCATAGCTTCGAAACCACTGGCCAAAAGCTTGCTCTGGAACAGTGATGCTGGTGACTGAAAGCTGAGTGCTCCAGGCAAGGGCTAAGAAGACCTTTGCTCACTTGGTAACGTGCCAGTCCAGTTGCTTTGCAAACACTCTGTATCTCGCTCAGCTCTCGTCATCGGTCTTCAATCTGCTAGCCCACAGACCAAGGCCACAGTTCTATATGCTGCCATGCTGGGGATCTGGGCTGGGAAGTGACTGATTGGCCAGGAAGGGGCAGTGTGGAGCTAAGCAGCCCTAAGCTTCCTGGCAAAAAGAGGAGCATGTTGTTTTCTTCTTCCCCTGAATGACCCGTCATGGAACAGCACTGCTGTCTGAAAAGAGATTGGTTAAATCTGCGGTGTGATGAAGGGACTGAAGCCATCATCCTTGGCATGTGAATGCACCAAAGCTGTAAGACATGGAACTGAGTGTGACAATACTGGCCTTGAATAGGCCTACGTGGAAATGGGATAAGTCAGAGGCTGATGCCCTCAAATGACACCTCCTAGGAGAGCAAAGGCATTCTCCAGCACAGCCTGGCCCTTCCATTGAAAAGGAAAGGAGATTTTCACAACCTAGTTGCCACTTTCTCCCTGGCCTGGTGAACTGATAATGTAGGCAAAGTGAAAGCAGCAAATGCAAATATTAAAATACTGATCCCATGGCAGACAAAATGGTTCATACAGGCACAGGGCCTGATCCTGCTGCTATGGAGCTCAAAGGAAGCTGAATGGAAACAGAACTGAGCCTGCAGTTTGTCCAGCCATGGTAAAGGGCTTTAAGGTCACTTTTGGCTGAGAGGCTCCATACAAATGCAAACACTTTATTACCATTACCTGACCTCACAGCGGACAATCAGGATGCGCAATATCTTATCCCAGCAAACACAGGCCAGAGTGACGCCAACCAGCTATTGCAAAGACTGTGGCCGTAATAAACAAGTTCCACTTATTTTGTCATTTCTCGTCTGTCTCAGATCCATCAGCACTGTGTGTGGAACGCTGCCGATTAGTAGTGAATGGCGAGTTAGCAATAATTCCCCACTTGTCTCTTTTGTTCTTCCTTTCTTTCTTCCACAGGACACATGAGACAAGATCAGGCTTGGAATTAATATCATACCGACACAAAACTCAGGTGCACAATTTATACTGGCGGCATCAGCTAATGAAGACTGGAGCAGCGTCAGGCTGGTGAAGAATTCCTCTGGCTTGATAAGTCACTAGGGGAATAGAAGAGAATAGCTTCGGTTAGAATCAAAGACCCGCTTTTTGATTGCTTTCAAATTCTCTGGCTTGATATCAACCTATCGTGGCCCCGAGGCAGCATTCGAAGGTCCATTTGGCAATTATGAAAATGCAATTTTTGCTGTTGCAGCAGAACGGCCGAGGGCCAGGAGAGGCAGGGAGCCAGGGTGTACTGGCTGGCCCGTAGAGTACTGCTGTGTGAAACAAGTCATTAAGAAGATAAACAATAGCAAGTGGCAGCTGTGCCAAACCTGGAAAGCACACCTGAAATGGCTCTATGGGGAGAGGAACTGGCCTGCTCTGGTCTGCAGATTACATGCAAAACTTCGCAGAGGGCTGCGTGGGAATGTGGGAGTGGGCTCGAAGGCACTGATGAGACCCGCAGGCTATTGTTTCCCCTTTCCCAAGACAAGCTTTGGTGGCTCTCTGGAAGATTGAGACACGAAGGGCTATTGCAGGACAGAATTACTGAGGTCCGGGCGACTTGTGTTACTGTCTAAGGAGGCTTTCATGCCCAAGCCACCCTCCTTGGCATATGTGTGCATCAGGGGTGTAGGACATAGAATCAGGGGCGGCCCGAGGTGGGCTGCCGGCAACTGGCACCCCAGGCGGAATGCGCGATCGGTGCCCCCGGTTCTACAGCCCTCAATGGTGTGAGTCATCATTGGGTGCCCTGTTTAATGTGGTGCCCTAGGCGACGACCGAGTCGGCCTATACGCATGGGTCGCCCCTGCATGGAATTGAGCGTGAAGACACTGGACTAAGTGGAAATAGGACCAATCAGAGGTCGGTGACCTCAAATGACATTCTTCCCTTCCCCTGAATTCATCCCATCTTCTGATAACGATGGCTGGAGTGCTCTAAAGGAGAACACTAACAAGAGGGCAAGAAGAGACGGAAAGAATGAACAAATCCTCTGAGTACAGCATCTCTCTAGCTAAATGAAGAGTTTGTCTGCGATAGGCAGGAATTGACAATGCAGGGGACCAGCTGCTTGGTTTTTAAAGCCCTGCACTGACTTACTATCTTCACTGTCTTCCTTGATCCCTAGCACCTGTTGCCTCTTGGGCCATGTCTACGATAGCGTTTTTGCGCAAAACCAGCTATTTTTGCGCAAAACCCCACAGAGCTTTCTCACCTCAAGCGCGTTTTCGCGCAAGAAAATCTACAGTCAATCGAGAGAACAGAGGGCTTTTTGCGGTGTAGGTATACCTTCTTCTATAAGGCATAACTCCTTTTTGCACAAGAGTTCTTGCTCTAAAAAGGTGTGTGTGGATGCTCAACAGGGGTTTCTTGCACAAAAAGAGCCAATCTGTGAATGGCCATCAGAATTTTCTTGCGCAGGAGTGTCCATGCAGTGTGGAAGCTCTCTTGTGCAAAAGCACATCGCTTTTGCAATGTGCTTTTAAGGTGTGGACGTGCTTTTGCGCAAGAAGTATTTGCAGAAGATCTCTTTTGCAAAAAGCTTCTTGCGCAAAAACCCTGAGGTGTAGACAAAGCCTTGGTGTCTCCACAGACTCTTGTCACTTCCAATGAGAGCTGCTGCCTTTTTCCTCGTACTACCCAGAAAAGTCTCCTTGTATTTCACATCTTCATAAGAATTTTCTGGGTAAAAAATTAGCAGAGATGCAAATGATCTGAGTGACAGCTTGGCTTGCGGATGATTCACATGTTGAGGATGGTGAAAGGACGGGGGTTGTAGCAGGAAAAGCAGTCACCAGGAGGTTAGGAGGCTGCTTTCAGAAGATAAACCTCATGTATTCTGTTTGCTATTCCTGCTGCAGCTTTACCTTCTCCACCCACTTGCCACCCTATGGTGCATCTATGAACTTGTCCCTCCATTTCATTCCAAATGTCAGCTGTAAATACTGTCCTTCCTTAAATTTCCCTTTGCTTTGGTATAATTTTTAGTTGACAAAGCACCTGGCGTGTTTAGAAGGCCATTATCTGCAATGGTAGATGTCATTTTCCCCACCCTGTGCTGTACCATGTTCATCATTGTCTCACACCACAGTGTAACATAGTCTGCATTTCCTAACTTTGTTCAGGCACAAGCTGAATCGTCCAAATCAATTTACAAGCTGCCACTCCGCAAACAACGGCTGGTGGTGCCACCGGGATCTGTTCCTAGGGGTTATTTGGAATATCTGTAATTGCAGCTGCAAGTAATGAATTATGGAGAGAGCTTTGAAGAGCTAATATTTCCAATGCCCAAGACTGGGGATTTCAGCTCCCTCTTGCAGATGCAGACAGGCTGAGGACATGGAGTAACATAATATACAAAAATGCTATTTAACACTTCATTCCTTCGCACACATTTGTACTGTGCATGCACGCCAGGGAATTAGCAAGCCTAAGTCAGGGTGTGGATGGGAACATACTTTTTGAGGTGGGTATCATTAGTTCCACTTGTGCAGGGGAGGGAGGTGTGGACACAGGTTAGTCAACACTTTCAAGCTAGTATGGCTAGTATGCTTTGGCCTGATTTTCACAGGTGCTAAGCACCCATTGCTCCCCTTGACTTTCACTGGCAAGTGCTCAGCACTTCTGAAAATCAGACCCAAGATGTCTCAAAATAACCCCTACACACACACACAAAATCAGTGGCCACTTTTGGAAATTTTGCTTTCAGTCCACATTGTGATTTTTGTGGAATAAGAGCAGAGGAGATTCTGACTTACTCCCTGCAAGCAAGTTGCCCACTGGCTCTTTAGTAGCACCTTTCATCTTAGGTTTACAAAATGCTTTGTGATCCTTTTACAATGAGTTGTATCACAGAGGTCCCTTGGGGGGCTGTCACATGATATGCTGAACATATCACTGAGCCCACCTACCTGCCCTCTGAGCACCCATTCACCCTGTGGGCCAGAAGCAGCGCTGGTTTTCCCCAGTCAAGGCACAGCGTTAAGGTAACAGACTCCCAGCAGAGCAACACAGACCCCGAACCAGCTCAGCTCTGAAAAGGGACCAAAGCCCTAAGTAAATCCTTCTTAATCTGTATTAAAGTTTCACACAGAGAAAGCTTATAAAGATGTTCACTCTCTTTATCACTCTCTTTATCAATGAAAGAGAGAGATGCACAGCTGTGGCTCCTCCCCAGGCAATAATTATTTATACTGGGCTTGATAATAAACACAAGTGTTTGTATTAAGTATAAAAGCTAGGATTTAAGTGATTGCAAGTGAAAACAGATCAAAGCAAGTTACTAATCTAAAACAAATGAAACAGACAGCTAATCCTAATACACTGAGGCTTCAGCTTCATTGTAGTCTTCTTGCAGAAGAGCTTATGCAAATGAAGCACGGCGTGGAATATCGCCGCACTTCATTTGCATAATTAGCAGCTGCTTTTGCGCAAAAAGGAACTGTGTAGACGGCTGCTTTTTGCGCAAAACCCCCCCATGCGCAAGAGCCATTCTTCCTGAAAAAATGAGGAAGAACGGCTCTTGCGCAAGAGGGTTTTTTTGCGCAAAAAGGAGACGTCTACACAACTCCTTTTTGCGCAAAAGCCTCTTGCACAAAAGTGGCTACTAAATAATTGTGCAAATAAAGTGTGGCGATATTCCACAACGCGCTTCATTTGCATAAGCTTTTCCACAAGAAGGCTACAGTGTAGCCGTAACCTGAGAGATTGTTACAGATCATAATTCGCACCCTAGTCCTTATTCCAGGTAAAATCCTTTTCACTGATCTGGGTCTAACAGCTTCTTGACCTTAGAATTCTTTGTTTTCAGGTTTCTTCGTGTGTATCCCTTTGGGGTGTGCCAAGCAATTTCAAAAGCCAGCTAAATATGATGTTGATTTCTTCCCATTTCTTAATCAGAGTTCCCACCCTGAAATTCTATTTAACTACCCCATCCCCTATGGAAAAAAATCAGATTCAAGATGGATTCCAACACCAGATGGCACAGTCACGTGTCTTTGTGAGACCTGCCACAGTTTGGGATTACAGGAAAAACAAAGCCATATATGGTTGCTGCCTTGAGCACTGGGCCATTAAGCCCTTAAACTAGGGCTACTCAACACATAGCCCGTGGACTGCATGTGGCCCATGGCCCGCGGATGGGAGCAAAAACAAAAAAGTAGTCAATATAATGGTCTTTTGTTGATATGCATTTTAGTAGTTAAATTCCTGGACTGTCATTGCTCAAAGTTCTGTTATATGGGTAGAAATCGGGTAGATATTGCATTTTATTAATATCAGCAGAACTGACTAAAATGGAGCCTGTGTTTTGTGTAGTCTTGCCTTAATCTTTGTATTCATGCCTGTCAGTGTGAAAGAAACTATTTGCATATATATTTGCATGTATAGGCAGCCACACTTAAGTTGCGGCCCTCGGCATGTGCTGTGAGTATCATTGTGGCCCCTCGGGCTTCCAAAGTTGAGTAGCCTTGCCTTAAACACCACTACTGGTTCTCGTTAGAAATTCTGGATTAATACGCAGGTTTATACTTCATATTTCTAACTTCATGTACAAAAATGCTACGTGCACACAAATAGAACGTACATATACAGGGGATCAGACTCTTGGACAATAGGCTAGTTGACCTGTTTTGCATAAAGCATGTTTGAGGTATGTGTATTCAAAAACTTATGTCCATAAAAATATAGAAGTAAATTATCACACCTGATGTTTACAAAGAATTGCTTCTTGTAACCTTGAAATGCTGTGCCCCCCGGCAGAAGCGGATTTAATAGTTCTAATGCATTCTACTTCAAAGGTTACGGCAGCAAATGAGAGCGAATGAAACTGGTGGGGGAATTTAGTTCGACAAGAGCCAGAGTTGCCATGCGGGAAAGCAAGAATTTTGAAAAAAGTTCTAAGAGTCACTGGCTCTATTTGAAACAAGACAATATTTCATATTCCATTTTTCATTCAAGCAGCATGATGGAAATTAAAAAAATGGAATTAATTTTAATAGCTTAACTAGATTAAGCTGACCTCCCTTGACCCTGCTGTACCACTGCAGTCATTCAGAAGCCGCTGCGGTGAATATGAAACTTCCTCATGGTCAGTGCTTATGGCATTGTTCCTTTGATAAAGGTTTCATAGAATGTGTTTCAAGCATTTCTTTGGTGGCATTTTTCATTCTTTACTTTTAGGGTCACCTCATGTCAGAGACTCACATCAAGCCTCTTGCAATTGGAAAAAAGGGATAGGGAACATCAGAGAGCAAGAGAAAGGATTGTGCCTGTAATTGTTCAGCTGTAATTATCTGCCGTTGTGCATTGAATTAGCATGGAGTTGGGGAAAATATTTAATTTGTAACACTAAAATGTTTGTTTCATTGTCGGAAAGGACAGCCGTCCAAATAACTCTGCCCTCCTGAAGGATTTGGTTTTTTGGTGCAGTAGGGCCTGACTGAAAAGGGTAAGGAATTATAGTGTTCCGTACCTTACCTGGATTGCCTGCATACCGTACTCTGCAATGGTCAAATCATACACACCACAACACCTTTTCCACTAGGGCAGCTCTCCAGCTTTTCCACTCTGTCGATTACTTGGTAAGAGCAGAGTCGCAAGGCTGTGAGTCCCAGTAAGGATCTCACTGTATTCGGCCTCCTTTGAGTCATTTAGATTTCACCAGGGTCTGTCCCAAGGTTTAGTTCCACAGCACCCCTGAAATGTGGGCAGTGACAGGGGTAGGAAAGCAATAGCCAGGGAGATGACTGGGACAAGATTTCCTGCATTAGGTGCACTCCATTTTATACCTCACAACAGTGGCTGCATGTGCAAAAAGTGCTCAGGAATGTGCTACCCCAGTAACTGTATGGCCAAAAGGACAGTCACATGTGTGAGAAGTTTGCACAATACTAGGCAAGGGAGGGGGGAGAGCAGATGGGATGTGGGCCCCCCCTTTTTTTGACAAGAATATGGAGAAACCGTTCTCTTCAAAGAAGTGCCATGTGTACTACTTATGAGCACTATCAACTCAGAATCTCTGATGTAAAGGCTTCCTCTGAAAAAGCCCTACACAATAAACAGAGAGGATTGGTGATGAAAGATTGAGCTGATCCTAGAGAGCTGAGATTAGACTTGCAGTTAATGGGGCCTTGGATCCAGCTGAGCTCTGTTCACTATAGCATTCAAGAGAGGGAGAAAAAATAGCTTTTAACATCAACTTTTCTTTCCCCCCCAGCTAGCCTGCCCAACACAGCTGAGAGCAGGGCTGTCATTAGGGTACGGGTCTGCCAACTGTGAGTGGCAATGCACTGGCTAATTATTTCACACCAAGGGGAGACTCCCCTAAACCAGCAGCCTTCCTAGCTGTCTGTGAGGGTCTCCTTCCCACTGCTTTGTGGTGCAAAGCAGCTGGAGTGGCCAGTGAGGTTCTGGCTCTTCATGTTTCAGATATTGTGCTGGGTCTCTAAGCTACGCCTGATGTTGCCCCATAGGGAGATGGGGATGCTCTTTCATGGAGTGGTGTTCTCTCAACAGCACTCTTCCAAGGGGTATGTCACCCCCAACCTTGACATTACTCCCATGCCCCTGCTGCCCTTTCCCCTTAGTCAGGGGAGCCAACAGCCTCTGCAGGCCCTTGGGCAAGGAGGGGGACCAATTTCTGTGCTCCCAGAAGGGGTGGAGCCGTGGACAGAAGGGGCGGAGCCAGGGCCGTCAGCCCTCAGTGCTGCCCAATGCATGGTGCCCCTCCCTTTTCAGAGCTGGCCGGAGCACATGCAATTTAAAGGGCCTGGGTCTGTCTGCTGCAGTAGCAGGCCTGCCCTTAGTAGTTAGGGAGTAGGCAGTTCTGAAGATCTGCGACCAACATCCAAAACAACGGCAGAGGTGCAGAGCTCATCAGGGGATGGCACTGTGCCATCTCTGCCATGCCTCAGTGACTTTGGGGCGGGGGGAGGAGGCGAGGAGGGCTAACACCTTTCAAAACACTGCAAAATATACAGCAGTGCCTAGGCCAGCCTGCAAGTATTTGCCATCCTGCCCAAAGCTCATGCCTAGAGCCAGCCTCCAAAGTACACAGCTGCTAGGCAGATTAAACAACTTCTCTCTGAAATGGAGGCTCCTCTTAAAATGTAGTTCAGCTATGCACAACCAGGTCTGGAGGTTCTTCACTGGTTCTAGCAGCCGGAGCATTCTGTCTCTGTTCAACTCTAAACCTCAGCTGCTGGGGCCCCAACCGGTGCTTGTGTCTCAAATGAAATGAAGGAGCGAGACTCAACCAAGTCCACAGGGCAGAATATCCCCAAAATACTGCTCCATTGGGGCTCCGTAATGCTGTGGGTTGAAGAGGGATCCATGACTGGGATAAGAGCTCAGCAATTTGTGCTGGAGATGTGCCCTGGCAGAGCTGTGTGTGAGAAGCTTCCCCTCTGTCCTCCTCATCTGTGTCTGGCCCATGACAGGACTATTAAACCCTTATTCTTGTAAGCCTTAAATGCACTCATTGGGATTGGAAGGAAAATAAAATAAAGCTTGTAGATTTCACAGGCTGTCTGGGATCTGGACACCTTGTCCCCAGAGAATCCAACAGGAATAAAAGAATGGCAGTGAACAGATTTATGTCCCGGTGTGTGCAGCACTGTCCTACTTTCAATATTCTAGTATCATGATTTTCCCCATTTGATACCATTCGGAACAAGGGCAGTCTTGATGCCAGAAAATCCCCATAGAGAAGTAGTCTGTTGCTGCTCAGCAGACAAACACACTTCTGCATCTGTCACTGAAAAGGCATGAATACATAAAAGCAGGGCGATAAAGTCCTTTGATATCCCTTTGAAGCGGGCTGATCTCGGCAGCATATGTATATTGCAGCTAAGTCTAGATAATGGACAATATTTTGATTATGTGAATGAGTTTAGCATTGTGCATCAGACTGATACATCTTTAAAAAAAAAAAAAAAAAAAGAACAGTCACTGCAAAATAATAAAAAGAAATTGTCTTCACCTTTGTTTGGCTTCACTTCTAGAATTTTGTCCACAGTGTGCCCAAAATAATTATTAAGCAAGTTACGATGGGAAAACTTTATCTAGCCTTAAAAAAATAGTGGAGAGAACATACGGAACGAGGAGACTGGAATTTCTAATAGTTGATTAGATTTTAAAAACATACTGTATTTTTCAGTAAGTGCTTTAGATGTAAGATCAGTGGCATGAATTGGGGGATTGTTTGCAAAAGTCTTAGATCTAATTTTGCCCATGCATTCAGCTTGGTTTTGCTAGACTAATATTACATCTCATTACTATTGTACAGATGGGGGGAACTGTGTAGTGGTATAGCAATATTTTACATCACGGAATAGTGCATCACCTGTCAATTTTCTTTGAGTTGTTCCCAAATACAGCATCCTTTCCCTTTGATCTTCATGCAATTTCTGTTGCTGCTGGTGCTTAAAAATGAAGGCATTTTAAAAAAGAAATTACATTTCCATTCTCCTTAATCTTTATATTTCAAGCACAACAGCAGATTCATGGCATCAGGGGAAGGGCCATTATAGAAATAAGGAAATTAAGGACCATCTTTGGTAGAATTGTTCAAGGACTTTGGGGGAAGTGGAGGGGGACCAGGACTAGTACAAAGTAAGGTATGAAATTATACAGAAATAAAATCTATGCTATTCACATGCATAGCAATAATACTTAGCTCTTAGGCAGAGCTGTTCAAATATCAACTTATCTTAGCAATGTTAGGAGATGAGTCAATGTTACAGATGGGAGACTCGAGAGCAAGCAAATGAGTTTGTTCTTGGTTATGGCTTGGACCTGGAAGGCTTTTTGGCTCAGGGTTAGAATTGCAGCTAGTGGGATTTCCTGTCTAGTCTCAGGTTGGGGCCTTATGGTACTCCAAGGTTTGTTTAGAGTAGGGTTGGGAAGGCTTTGTGGCCAAATGTTAGGCTATGTCTACACTACAAAGAAAAGTTGGA
Organism: Pelodiscus sinensis; assembly: GCF_052426305.1. Taxonomy (NCBI): domain Eukaryota; kingdom Metazoa; phylum Chordata; order Testudines; family Trionychidae; genus Pelodiscus; species Pelodiscus sinensis. The sequence goes on along the minus strand of NC_143068.1, from coordinate 11,391,801 downwards.
AAAAGATACGCAAATTGCCAACCGCAATTCGCGTATCTTTTTCCGCTTCTCTTCCAAAAGAGGTTTTTCCAACATTTGGCCCATCTACCTGGAGCCAAATGTTGGGAAAAAACCCTCTTTCAGAACATCCCTTCTTCCTCATGAAACAAGGTTTACGGGGATGCCGACAAAATGCATCCACTTTTCTGACATTTTTTTCAGAAAAGTGGAAGCGTTCCTTGGACACGGTATCCTGGAAAAGCTCTGTAGTCAAGATGTACCCTTAGGCAACAGCCAGTAAGATTCCTCTGCCAAGGCCTAGGGTTGAAGTTGGTGAGGCCTCCCTGGCCTAGAGTTATTGCTGTGGCAGGTAAAAGCCTTTTTGTGAAGCAGTTATGTCCTGGGCAACATGAAATATTCCTGACCTTTTTGCACCCCTGAAGATATTTGTTCCATTTTGTATAGTTTGGGGGTGATTATCCAACCTTGGCATGTCCTGAATTCTGGGCTTGGATGATATGGGCCTGATTGCCATAGGCTGACCAGCCATCTCAGGGCTGCCCCGCAGCCTCAGACGGCAAAAATGCCAAGCCTTCTAGCAACACCTTTCCTCTCCCACTATGCTCTGGGCTGGAGAATTCCCAAATAGTGGGATCTGACTGTCTGGCTCATATGGTCCCTTGTGGTATGCTGCTCCTCATGCTTTTCTGTTGTGGTGGAACCTATTCAAGTGGCGTGCGTTTTTTAATACTTTAAATGTTGTTTGTTATATGGGTGACACAGGAAAAGACAACTATAAAGTATCAAAATATCAACCCTAATACCTCTCCCCACACACCAAGAAAAACAGAAGGAGAAAATAGCTAATGAGAATAAACAATGCTGTTTCATCTGCACATCTGGAGAACTTTCCTAAGCCCTTTAGACGTCTGAGTTGTATAACAGCTCTCAGCTTGCTGTTTATTTCCCAGCCAGGGCTATCATCAGAGGAAACGAGTGGTTGCATCACTTCCTTCAGGTCTCAGAGCAAACACATTAGGCAACCAGCTATCCTGGTGCCAGTTATAGTATTGCAAGTAGGGGGAAGTTTCCTTCTTGCATGTTTTAAGGTCATTGAGGGAATGGTCAGACTGGCTGAAATGGTAAGCAACAGCTTTCTCTCGGGCTATGTCTAGACTGCAGGCTTCTTTCGAAAGAGGCTCTTGCGAAAGCATCTTTCGAAAGAGCCTCTTTCGAAAGATCGCGTCTAGACTGCAGGCGGATCTTTCGAAAGAGCAATCCGCTTTTTCGAAAGAGAGCACCCAGCGAGTCTGGATGCTCTCTTTCGAGGAAGCCCTATTTACATTGAAGAACGCCTTCTTTCGAAAGAGGAACTTTTGAAAGAAGGCGTTCTTGCTCGTGAAACGAGGTTTACCGCCATCGAAAGAAAAGCCGCGTTCTTTCGAAATAATTTCGAAAGAACGCGGCTTGAGTCTGGACGCAGGGGAAGTTTTTTCGGGAAAAGGCTACTTTTCCCGAAAAAACCCCTGAGTCTGGACACAGCCTCGGTGAGAGAGTCTTATGTCTGTTTTGTGTGCATTGATTCTTTGGCGAAGTGTCTGAGAAGTTTGTCCAATGTACATGTTGCTTGCCATTTCAGCCAGACTGACCATTCCCTCAATGACCTTAAAACATGCATATTGCTTCTTTAACTCCAGACTTCAACAAGAAGCTTCAGAATTGTCATTCATGCTTCAATTTGACACTTTATGTATGGGTCTAAACAAAGACTCTAATGATCTCACCCATTACAAAGATAGCTTCCCCATTATCACCCCCTAATGTCATTATCTCACAGAAACTTCCCCTATTATCACCCCTATGTCATTACCTCACAGACACTAACCTTCCCCCCTCATCCCCCCTCTGTTCTAAAATTTGATTTGTCAATTTCACATGCGTTCATTTATTTGATTGTATCACTTTGGTATATATGGTTGTGCCAATTTTCTTCCACTATTTGATCTGAGGAAGTGGGTCTGGCCCACGAAAGCTCATCACCTAATAAACCATCTTGTTAGTCTTTAAAGTGCTACATAGTTCTGTCTTTTGTCCTTAACACTAGCAGTGCTATTGAGCATCCCTTTAATAATTTAAGCATTGGATTGTTATAACTTTACCCATGTGGTGGCTCTATTTTCTGATAAGCACATTTACATAAAATAATAGCTGCTGCACTTACAAAAGGAGGGGAAAGCCCTTCCATGCTATGCTCCCCTGGGGCAGCAGGAACAGGTGCAACCTAAAAGGTTGATGTTGTAGGTGGGGGTGGGAGATAATCTCTATTTTTGTTGGAAAAACTGACTGTCGTCAGTTTGCCCTGGTGCCTGCCCTGGTGCCTGCCCCCAATGGTTTCACTAATGCACTTGCACCAGATCAGCGGCAGCTAGCACAGAAGAGGATTGCAGGGCCCAGTTATATAAATTGGAAGTTAGGATACTCAGCACTTAGCAGTCAATGGAATCCAATCTATCTGTCCCTCTCCTTCCAATGCAATCAATTATGATAAATTCAGGAAACACAAAAAGACCCTCAGAATAGGGTGACACTGGTGTAGAATGGACCCTAAAATAGCTATTATGTTATTCAAGGACAATAATTACACTTTGATTCAGGGTGATACGGGAGAGGAACCCTTTGGCACTTTTCCCTGATGTGCCAAGACCTCACTGAGCCTTCTTTCTCTGACAGCCTGGGCACTCCGTAACCCTGTCTTGTTGAGCCAAACATGCTAGCCTGCTGCAACACAGGCATAGGGACAAGGCCACACACTGCAAGCTGTAGACACACACTGAGAGCAGTGCAGTGTGAGACCTTTTCCTAGCATACAGGTACACAAAGCCATTCTAGGAACTGAACCCCAGAAAAATCTTTTGCTGTGTAGAGCTCTGTACGGTATAAGCTCATTAAATTTATCCTTTTTTCTCAATGTAAACAGAGAGATGCATAGACTTTCTTCCCCGCTGGAAACAATTATTTACACTGGGCTTATTAAATAAAAGTGGTTTTATTAAGCATAAAAGGTAGACTGTAAGTGGGCCTAAGAGAGAGCATGCAGAATAATGTAGGTTACTAAGCAAAATAAAACAGAACATGCAAGCTAAGCTTAATTCACCAAAGAAACTAGTTACATGTAATATCTCACCCTCAAAGTTGTTCTAAAAAGCTTCTTTTACAGACTGAAAAGCCTTTCCGCCTCGGCCCAATCCATCCCCTAGTTCAGTCTTCCCCTAGTTCAGATTGTTTCCAACAGTCATCTTGGATGGGATCCCAGGAGAGAAGTGATAACTTAGATTGCCTCACTCCCTGCCCTATAAGAAGAACATAATGACATAAGAATGACCAGACTAGGTCAGACCAAAGGTTCAGCTAGCCCAGAGTCCTGTCTGCTGACAATGGCCAATCCTAGGTACCCTCAGAGGGAATGAACAGAACAGGTAATCGAGCGATTCCACCCCATCACCCATTCCCATCCTCTGACAAACAGAGGCTAGGGACAGGGCCGGATTAAGGGGGGGACTAGCCGGGCAGCTGCCCAGGGTGCCAACCTATGGGAGGGTGCCTGATGGCAGCTGTAAGGGGGGCTGTGCGCCCGGCCACATGGCGCCCCTTAGAGCTGCCATCAGGCGCCACGCGCCTGATGGCAGCTGTAAGGAGCACAGCACGCCAGGGGGCGAGCCGTGCATGAGCCATGTGCCTGGGGGTGGAGCTGCGCATGCATCGCACGCCTGCTGCCCGGGGCACAGGAGTGGCTCGAGCCGGCCCTGGCTGGGGACACCATTCCTATCCATTTTGGCTAATAGTCACTGATGGACCTATCCTCCATGTATTTATCTAGCTCTTTTTTGAACCCTGTTAAAGTTCTGGCCTTCAAAACATCCTCTGGCAAGGAGTTCCACGGGATGAAGAAACACTTGCTTTTGTTTGTTTTAAATCTGCTACCTATTAATTTCATTTGGTGATCCTTAGTTCTTGTGTTTATCAGAACAAGTATATAACTTTTCCTTATTCACTTTCTCCATACCAGTCATGTTTTATAGACCTCTGTCATATGCCCCCTCCCATAGACTCTTCCTCTTGCAATAGGTTTTGCAAAAGGGTAAGAATTCTTTGTGTTCAGTCTAAACGTTCTCTCTCCCTCTGCCCTTATAGGAAAAATACAGCATTCAAGAGGGATCCCAGCATCAGGTAACATAGCCACATGTCTTGGTAGGACCCCGCACAGCCCCTCTAGGGAAAACAAATCTATTCACTGATCATTGTCCTGAGTATTGGGCCATTAAGTTCCTTGAGTATTACTAATGACCTTCGCTTAGCATGACTACATGAGTAACACAGGTTTATACTTAATATTTCTAACTTCAAATATAGGAATGGTACATTCACACAAATAGAATATACATATTTAGCAGATGAAAACCTTTCCAATGTTATCTCTCATAACTAGACTATGCGTTGCCATATTCTTATTTATAAGCATATTCTCATTGGGTATGTCTACTCTGCAAAGTTAATTCGAAATAACGTCCATTATTTCGAATTAAGGTTAATAGCGTCTATACATGCAAACCGCTATTTCGAATTTAATTCGAAATAGCGGATCCCTGAATTCGAATTTGGTAAACCTCATTCTACGAGGAGTAACGCCAAATTCAAAATAGCTATTTCGAATTAAGTGCTGTGTAGACACTTAATTCGAAATAGGGGGCCTTCAGCCCTTCCCAGGAAGCCCTGGTGGCCATTCTGGGCATAACCAGGAAAACTTACTCTCCTCTCCCCCAGCCCTGGAGCCATTAAAGGGGTAGACTCTGGCCACAGAACCTGTGCCAGCCCCAAGCCTGTCAGCCCAGAGCCAGCAGTGGCCACCGGGGCCCCTGACCCAGTGGCCCCAAAACATGAGCCAGTAAGCCATTGGCAGCCAGCCCTCCACTGCTCCCCAGGAGCAGTCTGCCAGCTCCCAGGAGCCTGACAGGAGCTGGAGAAGGCAGGCGTCTTCCTGGTCCAGGGTGGAGATCATGGACCTTATTCAGGTTTGGGGGGATGCCCCCAACATCCATGATCTCCGCACTAGATGGAGGAACATGGCCGTCTATGGCAGGATAGCTGCCAGCCTGGCCACCAAAGGCCACATGCGAACCCAGGAGCAGGTTTGCATGAAAGTCAAGTTGGTCCGGCAAGACCCCCAACCCTGAGCTTCCCCTCCCCCTTCTTCCCCTTGCTTCCAGCTCCCTCCCCCCAGGTTTCCCCCTCCCCTCTTCCACCCTCTCTCTTCCCCCTCTCCCACCTCCTTTTCCCAGTCTCCCCAGAGGTTCATCCTCCCCTCCCCATTTGTGTTCAATAAACCAAGTTTCTATTTTTGAATATACATGTCTTTTATTTGACATCAGGAAGGGGGCCTAAGGAGGGGTAAGTGGAAGGACATGAGGGAGGAATTGGGCATGAGCCCCCGGTGGGGAGGACTGGGGAGGCTCTGAGGGCTCCTCGGGGTGGACGCTCTCCCTCAGAGCCTCCTGTATCCTGACAGCCCCCTGATGGACCTCCCAGATGGCAGCCTGCAGCAAGTGCAGCCTAGCTGATGGCAACGACCCCACGAGACACACCGGCATGCTCAGGGGCAGCTCTGGCTCCATGTGGCCGAGTGCTGTGGAATCCCATGTTTGGGCACTCAGGGCACTCCAAGACAGGACTGCTTTGCTGTCCCTCATCAAGGTAGACAAGCAAGAAGGGAACCCTGAGAACTGTCTGTCCGGGATGGGGGTAGTGTCCCTTTAAGCATGGACCTCAGTTAGCCTCAGGCAGCAGCACCACACACTAAGTTCTAACCTGATGCTCTGCCGGCACTGGTTCCAGCCAGCCTTAACTTTGGTTCAGGGTCCACTCAATGTGGACGGGCTATTTCGAAATAGCAAAACGCTATTTCGAAATAGTTTTTGTGTATAGATGCGTTATTTTGAATTAACTTAATTCAACTAATTAATTCGAAATAGCGCTGTAAAGAATAAGGAACACCCTGTCATATAGGTCTTGACTCAAGATTTTGGATGCAGGCAACCGTGGGCTCTGGGGCTGTCAGAAACCACAATGGGATTTTACAAATAATCTATTATGCTCTTCATGGGCTGAACTCAACCTCCCCGCCCCCACCCCAGCTGAAAAAGTTCAGCTTATCTCCAGACCCAAACTTTAATGCTGTCCCTTATCTCTATAATGCATAGAACCAAATGTCCCTGAACACTGAGAAGGCCTAGGCCCAGCTATGAATTCTGTCACTTGGGCCCACCTGTGATTTAACATATTCACTTTAAAGCAAGGGTGGGGAGCCTTTTTGTGTGTCGGGGGCTGCTGACCCATAGAAAAATCAGTGCGGGGTCACACACAAGTGAGAAGCAAAAAAATAAAACAAAACGAAAAAGCAACCCTCAATGACATGGCCTCTGACTGAGGAGAAAGATACTCCCCACAATCCCCTCACACACCAGAGCCTAGGGCGGCCCAGAGTTGTAGATTTTGTTTGCTTCAGCTCTGTGGCGGGGGGGGGGGGAGGGGGAGGAGATGGGAGCTGGAGCACCACTGAAGGGTCCCCAATGCTGGGGGGGGGGGGATGCCCTGAGCTTCAGGGGCCGGATTCAGCCCTTGGGCCTTAGATTACCCACCCCTGCTTTAAGCCATGTGAAAAGTAGTGAAATCCACACTGCAATTCTTTCATCCCTTTATTCCAGAGCTGGGTTTCCATGCTTATCCTACATGGTAGATCATCAAGGCAGTAAGGGTAACAGAAAAAGAAATGTGCATTGAAATGGGAGTCATACACTTACTTTATATTGGAGTTATCAGGATTTCAGTACATGCTTTGGGCCATATGGCAGCCCAATGAATGTATGACCTGATGAGAAGTTTGCTATGGAAAAAACACAGTTCTTAAAAACCAGTCTCAGAAGTCTGGTCTGACCTGTCTAACATAGCAGCAAGCTAGATAAACCTGCCTGCAAGATTTTTTCCTTGTGTGTATTAGAACTTTGCTTTTTTTCATCTGCTTTCCGCCTGCAGCCTTGGGACACATAGCAGGCAGAAAGAAAACTGCTCTTGGAAGAAACTGAAGCCTACACTTGAACTACAGCATACAACGGAGAACAAAGAAATTGAGACTCGAGGCCTGGCTGGGAAGGTATATGAGAATCGAGAATAGGAAGGCTGGGTTCAGAGTTATTTCAACAAAGTTTGCAGCTGTCTTGTGTGTGATGTATAGATATGCATATAAAGCTGCAGCATCACATCTGGGGTATTTTCCCCTTTCAAGGGCAAACAGCCAGTTAACTGAACTAGGCACACACAGGAAAATTTGACCCAAGTTCTATTCACTTTCCTTTCAGGTAAAAGATAAAGTCATTGGTCCCTAATAAATACCCATTCTTACAACCCTCTGCCATCCCAAATACCTCAGCACTTGGAGTCCAGAAATCCAGATCTAGAATCTGTGACTTGGCCGATTTCTCCTTTTAAAGGCCTATTTTCTCATTCCCTTGGTGATCAGGTGACACCTATGTACTCTGCCATATCTCATTTGCCTTGTTACAACTCTGCTGGTATGGATAAAATGACTGCATATATAGACCCACATGAAAAGACAGAACTCGTGCCAGTAAAGTTCAGGTCAGGACTAACACATTGCAAACAAAGTCTTTCCTGCAAGCTTTGATCACCTTCAAAGCCTAATGGTGACAGACCTCTTTACAGAAACAACTGCTAAAAATAACATTCTATAGCGGAATAACTAATTTTTAGAAGCTCTAGGGGGTAGCCGAGTTAGTCTGCACAGGATAAACTTAAAAAACAAAAACTGGTCTGGTAGCACTTTATAGATTAACAAAACATGTAGATGTCTATAAAGTGCTACCAGACCGGTTTTTGTTTTTTAAGTTTAACTAATTTTCAGTTTGCCTAGGCTGGAACTCCCACTCTGATGTCTGCCTGTGATTGCCCATTAATGATTTATTCCACAGGAGAAGCTGATGAAGATAGTCCTGTTCCTGTCTGAGACTGACATAAAAAAACTGCATCAGCTAAAGTGCTCTGCCTGTGGCATCCAACTGATGGTAAGCCTAGCCTGGAGTTGCTTGCCTATAAAAGTTAACACACTAGAAAGCCAATTTCCCCTGCCTTTGACATTCACATTTGCACATTAAAAGGTATGAATGGGCACATCCAGCTTACTTAATTAGCTTACTTAACATGTGTCCTACAATTGACAGGTAAATGCTTTTGCTCTGTGTCTGTCTATCTATCTATCTATCTATCTATCTATGTGGGTTTTACCCACGAAAGCTCATGATCCTATGCAGCTGGTCCCCGAGTTGCAAATGGTTGACTTACGACCATTCACATTTACGATCGAAGCTGTCATAAATGGCAGACCCCGAGTTACGAACGTGATCCACGCTTATGAATAGCGTGGTCGCGTGTAACTCTATGGGGTCCGAATTACGAACAAACTGAGTTACGACCAATTGCTTGGTCCATAACCAGTTCGTAAGTCAGGAAGAGGCTGTATATTTTTTCTTAGTTTTCAAGGTGCTACAGGACTACTTGTTACTTCTCTCAGTTTTCCATCATACTGTGATTGATTCATGCTAAATACATGTATTATTCATGTGCCTAAATAAGATAGCTTGACTTCTCAGTGCACATGTCCAGGGATCTTGTCAAAATGTGGAAACAGATCCTGTGGAAGATGACCTTAAGAGATAGGAACCTGGACTAGATCAGAATTGTAGTTTAATTTGCAGTTTGAACAAACTATATAATGGCCATCAGACAAATTACAAGAGTGAACCACTAAATCTTAAAGAAAGAATCACAGGTAAGTAACAACTGAGAAATGTGATCCCACCATAAAGAAGACCCAGATCTGGGTGGACTGGTCCCAGGGGAATAAATCCTGGTGTTCGCAGTGACACAAGGCTAGTATAGGTAGACTTGCACTATCCCCATGCAGTCACCAGCTAGGGGCACGCAAGGGTAGGAATGGAAACAGTCAGAATATGTTGCTTTCCAGGGTTTCTGACCTGCTGTGAAACCCATTGGTGGCAGTGGGAAATTATCACGTATTAGACAAGTGCTCTGCTTTATGCTAGAAGGCTGAACTGGCTCCTGAACCAACCCCAGAATCCTGAAGATGGTCCCTCTTGGGTCCTGCCTCCCTAAGCAATGTGAGATCCAGTTCTAGCTATTTACTAAGAATTTACTTTTCAGTGGTGGAGTTCCCCTCAATGAAGCAATTCTTGACTCATCTACCCTTCACTGATTTCTGGCCAGGGCCTCCAAAGGGACCGCTCAACTGTTTGTTTTTTAATGCATGGTGGAGTCACTTCCTCCTCAGTCACTGATTTCCTCAACGAGAGATTGCTTACTGGAAACGTTCGTTTTGACAGTTTACCCCCCAGGCTGAGCAGCTGTAATAGCATGTGGTGATGGTTCCTTGAGCCCCAGATAAAGGCCTGCATCACCGAGGCGCTGCTATTCCATAAGCAAATCTACCTGTAAGAGCCCTGAAAACACTACTGTCTGCAAGCTAAGCTTCCAGCCTTCTGCTTACTGGGAGGCAGGTTGCTACATTTTTTGCTTTCCCAATCTTTTAGTTTGTTTAATGATGTTTTCATTCTGATAATGCAGGCTTCATGAAATGGAATCACATTGTGGCCAATTAGTGGCTTCCTGTGAATTGAGTATTGTCAAACATTAATCACTTTCATGTAAACAACATGCTTTGAGCCAAAAATCTCGACCTCCATCCTCCAAGAAGAATCCCTACTATCTGTAAATGAGGAGCATATACTTTCAAAACTAGCGTTTGCATGTGTGGAAAGTGTAGATATGTGTTATGCCAATGTGGAGACCGAGGTGAGGAAAAAAAAATCTGGCTTTGTTCGATTAAAACAAATTAATTCCTCCCCTGTTGAATTAGCTCCCGCTAAGAATATTTCAAAGCCTGAAGCTGGCTGCATTCAGATGGTGTCATAAAACACACCTCTTTGTTCAGGCTTTTCGCTGCTGGATACCCCTAGTGCACAGCCAACTGGAGGGCATTCTCCTGTCTCTGCCTTTAAAGTTGGGAGGTTGAAACTGCCTGGAATGATGGTGTATTGTGCCCCATGCTTGAGGAAATATTCTTGCTTTGAATCTAGCCATGTAGACACAAGGGTGGTGATAGCAGTTTAATGAAGGTTTGAATGCATTTTCTAAAATAGAGCTTAGTGGCTCATGGGATTTTTATTGAGTTGTTTGTTCAAGTGCAAGCAGAAATTTTAGTTTGCTTGAAAATGGAGAACAAAGAGGATTTGATTGTTCATTCAGTGACAGTATGAAGGAAGCTGTTACTTATCTGTCAACTGCAAAATCAATCTACCTGCTTTGATTACAAGAGATTTAATTCTGCATTTAATGTAGCTAAGATTCCAAATTACATTTTCCCATGGTGACCTGGCTCAGTCAATTTCACTTTTCAGTTGCCGGATACACACATGGTAATCTAAATGGCTCCTGATGGTCTAATTAATACAGTAATACCCCCTCTCCACAGAGTCCTTTCTTCACTTCTGACAGCCATTCTCCTACCTAATAACTTGTTTTCTCACATTTTCTAAAAGCAACTCTCTTAGACAAAAATAATGCTGGACTTGTGAGACATCATTGTGAATATCAATGAAGGTTTTTCTTTTCCTTCTGCTCCAAATTCCCTCTTTGGACTAAAAGTAAATACAGTCAACTGTAACACAGAAACGAATAGAGGAAGAATATTTGGCACATGCTGCTAACTTCAGATCTGGATCCAAACTTCAGGAATGAGGACTGAATCTAAGGATTTTTGATCATAGACAGGAAAGATACGTGTTTTTATTACATGCTCTCATGGAAAAATATGCTGTAGAATTTACTAGAGAGAACCTTTTATTTTTTTTAACTAATTTGTAGAATTACTAATTTGTAGTTATTTTTTTAACTAATTATTTTCATTAGACTTTCTAAAAATTCTAGATAACTTTCTAATCTGCCAAGTATTGCACTCACCACAAGGCAAATGTATGATGCACCTCATTTTGATGAATAAAAGATGAATTAATCATTGGACTGGAAATTTAGTGGTTGCTCTGAGATCAGGTTATGACCGCATTATATTCGATCTGGGCGAACAGAAGACTGTCCCAACAAGTAGTAAGTATACTTGTTGCTGCTAAAGGGCTAAGTTCCCAAAGCTGAAGAAAGTAAGCATGATTGATTAGGTGGAAATATATGTAGACACAAAAACTGAAATGCATATTGGGAGTTGTTTAAAAAAAAGTTTAGGGAACCAAAAAGCCATAATTCCACATAAAAAAAAAAAAAAAAGAGGACGGCTGTGGCTAAAAGCCCGTTGTGATTCAGAGAGGAAGGGAAGGCAGAAATTCAAAACAGAACAACAGTATATGATAAACAAAAAAAGGTGGACATAGCAATCAAAATAAATTAGAATTTATGAAGATCAAAATTCTAATAAGGACAGATGACACGATCAAGGGAAAATCTCGGGCTGGCAGGGCTAAAGATAATAAGGAGTTTATGTATATTAGGATCCAAAGAAATCCTAGCAATGGTATTAGCCCATTACTAGAGTGTGGTCTTGAGATAGTAAACTTGTTAATTATGTGGAAAAAGCAGAAATATTCAATTAATATATATGTTCTGTATCTGGAAAGGAGGATGGTGCACTCCTATAATATGTAGATGATGAAGTACTTTATAACCCATTAGTAACTGAGTAAGGTGTTAGCATCTACTAGGAATAAACATTTTGAAATAAGTAGACCTGGGTAATATGCACCCAAGAGTCTTAAAGGATTTAGCCAAGGGCCCACTAATCTTTTTAAATATATCTTGGACTATTAGAGAAATTATAGAAGACTATATCATTCTATAATAATTTCTACAGAACTTCAATTAACTTCCCTAAAACCCTATTAATTTTTTATATAACTGAATTGGTTTTATCCCTATTCAATCTATATGATGTTTCTATAAAGTATTGCAACAGGAAGACTTTGCTGCTTAAGGGCTGGAGGGTCTGGGTCTTTACAACCTGCTTACCAAAATATCAGGGTGCTTCAAAGTGACCTCTGGCCAAGCAGTGATGCTCAGAAGGTTTCTAGCCCAGTTCCAGGTAGCCAGAATAAACAGGTATCAGAGTTAGTTTGTTTCAGAAAAAACAACAAGGAATCACGAAAACTTTTGCCCTAATAAATTTGTTAGTCTTTATGGTGCTACCAGATTCTTAGAATAAATATTGACAACTGTGATTTAGAAGCTAAAATCCCACTGATAGATCCTAATGGCACCATGGGATTAGGGTGGCCAGTTTTTGAACAGAATGCCTGGTCGAAAAGGAATCCTGGTTGTTTTACTCAGCACAGCTGACTGGGCCACTAAAATTCTGGTTAGCCTCAGCAGGGTAGGCAGACTCCATGCCCAGCTCTGTGTGGCTCCTGGGAAGCAGTCAGCATGTACTTCTGGCTCCTAGGTGGTGGGGGGTCTGGGCGGGCTCCATGTGCTGCCTCCAACTGCAGGTGCTGTCCTGAGTGCCAGCTCCACAGCTCTGACTGGCTGGGAACCATGGCTAATGGGAAATGCAGGGGCAGCACCTGCAGACAGGGACAGTGAATAGAGCCCCCGGACACCTCTCTGCCTAGGATCCAGGGGGACATGCCGGGCACTTCCCAGAGATACCTGAGGTCCCCACCCATGGCCCAACTCCCTGCTCTAGCTCAGAATCCCTCCCACACTCCAAACTCCTTAGCTCTAGCCCATAGCTTCCTTCTGTCTTCCAAGGGTGTGTCTAGACTACATGGCTCTGTCAACGGAGCCATGTAGATGAGTTTACTAGACATAGCAAAATGAAGCAGCAATTTAAATAATCGCCACTTCATTTAAATCAAAATGGCCGCCGTACTGTGCCGATCAGCTGACTGTCGGCATGGCGGGGTAGTCTAGACGGGGATCAACCGACCCCAGCACCCTTTGTTGTCAGATCCTTTATGCCTCGAGCAACGAGGCTAACAGGATCTGACAACAAAGGGATCTGGGGTCGGTTGATCCCCATCTAGACTACTGCGCCGTGCCGACAATCAGCTGATCGGCACAGCATGGCAGCCATTTTGATTTAAATGAAGTGGTGATTATTTAAATTGCTGCTTCATTTTGCTGTGTCTAGTAAACTCATCTACATGGCTCCATCAATGGAGCCACGTAGTCTAGACACACCCCAAGACTCTTATCCTTGGCTTCACCCCAAACCTACCCTCCCTCCCACATCCCAACCCCCTTCCCCAGCCTAGTGACATTAAGCAAGGGTAGGGGAGAGTGGGCAGCAGAGGGAGGGGAGATGAAGTGAGTGAGGGCCAGGACGTCAGAGACGCTGTAGGGCAGGGGCAGGATGAGGGGTTTTGGTTTTCTGCAGTTAGAAAGTTGGCAACTCTACCTAGAATACGTGATTTCACCCGCCCCCATAAATCCCTCTTTGTCTGTTCAAGGGATGAACAACAGTCACTTGTTCTCCAACAAATAGGGCGGACATGCTGCCTACTGGGAGAATGACCCCATGAGCTAAATTTACCCGTGGTATAACTTTGCTGAGTTCATTGTGAATCATTTGGCTGCAAGGTCTTTGAACAAGCCAGCCAGAGGAATATCTGATGCACAAAGGAGCCATCACCCTTTTTCCTGCAGAGGCTAAAATAGGGAAAGAAGAAGTGTCACAGGCCTCCCCCGTGCTTTATGAAAATTGGCTTATGAATATGCATAACTTGAAGACGCGTTAGGCAAAATGCACCATGTAACATCATTTTTAAAGTTACAGTCTGCTAAACATGTATATTCTATTTCTATACACGTATCACTCTTGTATGTGGACTTAGAAATATGAACTGTAGATCTGTTTATAATTCTAAATGTGCTAATGAGGACCATGAGCGATACTCTCGAAACATAATAGCTCAGTACTCAAGGTAACAATCTTTACATGGTTTTGTTTTTTAGTAATCCCAAACTGTGGTTGGGCCTGGAAAGACATATGACCCTGCCACTGGATCCCGTAATCCATCTGGAATCTGGTATTTTTCCATGGGAACGGGAAGACTAAACAAAGGGTTCCTCTCTGGGAAGTCTATTTAAGGAATGAAAAAAAAAATCAAGCTTTTGTCTTCAACTGGCTTTCGAAATTGCCTCCCCACTTTAAAAGGATATGCATGAAAAAAACTGAAAACAAATAACACTAAAAAGCTGTAGACCCAGGTCAGAGAGAAAGAACAACTCTGTCTTGAAAGATTTAACCCGAACCATGGACAAGAGGGGAAGAACATACTTTGAAACAATTTTTCTTAGTGAATTAGGTTTAATTGGCATGTCTTGGTTATTTTGTCTTAGTAACTTAGGGTATGTCTACACTACCCTCCTAATTCGAACTAGGAGGGTAATGTAGGCATACCGCACTTGCAAATGAAGCCCGGGATTTGAATTTCCCGGGCTTCATTTGCATAAGCCGGGCGCCGCCATTTTTAAATCCCGGCTGGTTCGAACCCCGTGCCGCGCGGCTACATGCGGCACAAACTAGGTAGTTCGGACTAGGCTTCCTAGTTCGAACTAGCTAGTTCGTGCCGCGTGTAGCCGCGCGGCACGGGGTTCGAACGAGCAGGGATTTAAAAATGGCGGCACCCAGTTTATGCAAATGAAGACCGGGAAATTCAAATCCCGGACTTCGTTTGCAAGTGCGGTATGCCTACATTACCCCGCTAGTTCGAACTAGGAGGGTAGTGTAGACATACCCTTACTTTGATCTGTGTGTTTTCATTTGCAATCACTTAAATCCTATTTTTATACCTAATAAAACACTTTTGTGTATTATCAAGCACACAGTAAATAATTGTTACCTGAGGGAGGGGAGGAGCAACTAGTGTATATCTCACATTGATAAAGAAAGTAAACTACTGCATTTTCTTGGTGTAAAACTTTTATATGGAGTAAGCTGGATTTATTTGGGGTTTTGGTCCTCTTAGGGGCTGTGGTCTTAGATGCTGTCAATGGCCTTATAGCTAAACCCTCAAAAGCTGAGCTGGTTCAGGGTCTGTGTTGTTCTGCTGGGAGACTGCTACCCTAACTCTGTGCCTTGGCTGGGGGAGACCAGAGCTTCTGGCCCAGCAGGACAGAGTAGTGGGGTACACCAGAGGGCAGGTAGGCGGGCTCAGTGGTGTGACCTACACACCGGGTGACAAGAGGGCCTCTCGGATCCAATCTGTCACAAAAAATTAAAAAGGACGTGGACAAATTAGATGGTTTCAAGTAACTAAGGCCTGATGAAATGCACCCTAGAACAGTGTTTCTGAAAGTGTACCATGGAAACATTTTTGGAAACACTTAAACTGGCCATCCCAGTTCAATCGAATCGGCGCTGCGGCCACGGATCTTCCAGTGGCTCCTTTTCATCCTTTGCAGCCAAGGGGAGCTGCGGGAAGCGGCGTGGGCCAGGCTTCCCGCTGCTCCCCTTGGCTGCAAAGGACAAAATGGAACCAATGGGAGCTGTGAGGCTCCGTGGCCGCGGCGCCAGTACATAAACAAACTGGGACGGCCAGTTAGAGTGTTTCCGAAAGTGTTTCCACAGTACACTTTCAGAAACGCTGCCCTAGAATACTCAAGGAGCTAAATGAGGAGATAGCTGAGCCATTAGCGCTCATCTTTGAAATGTCGTGAAAAAAGGGAGCATGGGCAGTCGGTACAGCTAGGGGTGGGGGAGGCACGCCCCCAGCCCCACCTACTGCCCCGCCCCCACCACAGGGAGGGGAGGAGGAGGAGCAGCATGCTAAGCACTCAGGCACCCCTCCTCCCACCACAGGAAGGGGAAGAGCATGCGCGCACCCTACCATCTCCAGAGCAGCGGGGGGGGGGGGGGGGGGGGCGGGAAAGAGGCCACGTGGCCAGAGCCTCCCTGCCCCTGGAGCAGCCAGAAGGGAAGCAGTGGCTTGGTCCGAACTGTCCCGGAGCATGGGGAGAGCAGGCACTGGGGCCAGCAACACTCCAGCAGGCGTTCTGGGGGCGGAGGGCAGGCAGGGTCAGGCTGGCAGTTGGGGAAGGCAGAGTCTTCTGCTGCCTAAGCCACTGGACACCCATGAAAGGGAAAGATTCCAGAAGACTGGAAAAGGGCAAATATAGTGCCCATCTGTAAAAAGGGAAATAAGGGAAATCCAGGGAATTACAGACCAGTCATCTTAACTTCTGTACCCAGAAAGATAATGGAATAAATAATTAAGAAATTAGTTTGCAAACATCTACAAGATAATAAGGTGATAAATAACAGTCTGCATGGATTTGCAAAAACATATCGTGTCAAACCAATCTCACAGCTTTTTTTGACAGGGTAACAAGCCTTGGCGGAAGTGGTAGACATGATATATCTTGACTTCAGTAAAGCTTTTGATGCTGTATCTCATGATCTTCTCATTAACAAACGAGGGAAACACAACCTATATGGGGCTACTATATGGGGCAAAACTGGTTGGAAAATCATTCCAGAGAGTAGTTATCAATAGTTCACAGCCATGCTGGAAGGGCATAATGAGCGGGATCTCACAGGGATCAGTTCTGGGGCTGGTTCCATTCAACATCTTCATCAATGATTTAGATAAGAGTACACTTACAAAATCTGTTGATTATACCAAGCTGTGGGGGGGTTGCAAGCGCTTTGGAGGATAGCATTATAGTTCAAAATGATCTGGACAAACTAGAGAAATGGTCAGCAATAAATAGGATGAAATTCAATACAGTCTAATGCAAAGTACCCCATTTTAAAAGATGGTCACATTAACACTACCCTATACTGGAAAGCTACTGACCGCTAGTTTTACTTACATGCCTGTAATTTCCATCCAGGACACATCACACGACCCATTGTCTACAGCCAAACCCTAAATTAGGCTACGTCTACATTGTGCTCTCTTGCACAAGAACATATGCAAATGAGCTGCCATTTTTGCACAAAGGGCTTTTGCGCAAGGAGCAGTCTACACTGCTTCTTCTTGTGCAGAATGGTGGCTCATTAAGTATGTAAATGAGGTGCGGCAATATTCATCCTGGAGCATTGAATCTGACTGCACGAGCTATTGTGTGAGTCTACACAAACCTGCCCAGAACCCTTGGGAATTACTCTTGGGGCTAATCCCCTCTGAAGCTTGCACTATCCTGGCTTTGCTGTTCTAGGACCCAAATTAACTAGATTAGATAGCCCAGGTCCATCAACTTGACCTGCAATCACAGTCAGCGAGTTCAGTCTAGACATACCCTTTGGGGCAATAACAGAGACTGGAAGCCAGCTGAGCTTCAGCTGTGCCACAGTAGTCTCTTCCACTTGTCCTCTTTACTTTAGTCCAGGGGTGGGCAATAGTTTTTGATGGGGGGGCCACTCCAAGATTTTGGAAAGTGGTCATGGGGTCTGAGTTGGAGGCTGGGTGCAGAAGGGAGCTTGGGGTAAGGAATTGGCTGCAGGAAAGAGTGGGGTCTGGGAGGGAGTTTGGGTGAAGGAGGCAGTTGTGACCTGGTGCAGGGGTTTGGTTTCTGACCTTGGGGAGGAGGTGATTGTGATCTGGGGCAGAGGATTGGGGTGCCAGAACTGGAAGGGGTTATGGGTGCAGGAGGGGCACAGAGGGTTTGGGTATGTTGAGTGGAGGAGGCAGAGAGTTGGGTAAGGGAAGGGCTGGGGTGCCAGAGGCAAGTCCTGGCCAGACTTACCAGCCAGCAGCCCAACCTGCCTGCAGAGCTTAAAACTTTTCTCAGCCTGCCCCCGCCTCCCCCCACCTGCACAAGCCGCAGGGCCATGTGCTTGTGTGACTAACTGAGCCAGAGGGGAAGGTGGGCGTGGTGCTTTGTGTGCTGCCTGTCATTCAAACAGGCAGCTCCCATTGGCCAGTTTCTGGTGTGTGGGGCAAGCAGGGGAGCCTGCCGGGGGAGCCTGCGGGGCAAGCAGGGGAGCCAGATCCAGTGGCTTAGCGGGCCAAATCCGGCCCACAAGCTGAATTTTGCCCAGGCCTGCTCTAGTCCATCTACATGTCTCCCCTCTTATTTTCATAATCAAGATGTTTTCCTAGGAATTACGGTGCTGCAGTATATGACGCAGTCATGGGGGGCTGTATTAGACTTTTACATTGCTGTCTGTGTCTTCCACATTCTGCACCAAGCAGGGTAATATGCAGTATTGATGAATGAAATCCAAAGGCCAGGTTACCCTTCCCTGCCCTCGCCCCTGGAAATTACATTTGTTATGCCATAGGAGTTGTTGTATTCTACAGGGGATGATTGGACGTCTATATTTAAGAGTAGTTTGCATTTGGATCTTAAATTTGCACTAGGTCCATATCTCTTTCATAGGACAAAGCCTCTGACCCTGACCTTCTGTGAAAGTTTAGATCTGAATTCAGGGTGGAGCTTTGGACTGTGAGAATTGTGGCACAGCTGGGAATAGAACCAGGGATCCTGCCTTGTGAACTCCAGATCTAGTTTGTGAAATAAGGTGGAAAAATAGTTAACAGATTACTTGCTCACCAGCTGCCTTCCATAACCTTGCTGACTAAATACATTTAACTGGCATATCATCAATAAACAGCCCTGGGCCTTCTTAACTTCCCAGACCAGCTCTCTCTACACAACTGGATCTGTAGTAATATAACAAATAGAACTATGCTTCTGCAATTACTAATTAAGGCAATGCAAGCCCCCAGCCCAGATGCGTTAGTAAGTAAGTACTGAGATAAGAAAGGTGCCTTGCAGCAAATAGAAGTGTCATTCAAAGGACAGGTGTGTAACAAAGAGAAAAGAACCACATCTTGACAGGGGACCGCTTGGTGAGTAGATAATTGCTTACTGTCAGTAAACTCTCTCTCAGGGTATACCTGTTATGCTACATTCATGGTATATTTTGTTTGTATTATCTGGCATCCAGACAAAACCACATTTTAATTGGTAACACTGAACTGGCCAGCTAATGTGCATCTACACTGCACCCGTAGGTCGAAATAAGATACGCAATTTGAGCTACACAAATTGCGTAGGTTATTTTGATCTAATTTTGAAATGAACTGCTATTCCGAAATGTCCCTTAACCCTCGTGAAACGAGGGTTACAGGGACATCAGAATAGCGAGCCCATTATTTCGAAACTCATGGGTTTTATTCCATAATCTTTGGCAAGTCAGGAAGCTGCAATTTTAAAACGTGGTGCCTGAGTTAGGTACAGATTGAACCTCTCTAGTCCAGCACTCTCTGGTTCAGCAACATCCATAGTCCAGCATGATTTCAGTTAGCCAGATGCCAACTTATCATGGATGTGCCAAGTTTCCCATGGTCCCATAAAGCTTGTTTCCAGCCACCAGACCTGGCTCACAGTGTTTGATGCTGTTGTTTAGCTCTAATTCACCCCTAAAATCCCAGTAAGCAGTGGAAGTGTTGGTAATGCTGCTAGAAATTATTGACCTCCTCTGGTCTGGCAAATTCTCTGGTTCAGCACTGGTCAGGTCCCAGGGTTGCTGGACTAGGGAGTTCAACCTGTACCTCAATAGCAGACCTGGTTCTAAGAGGTTTTTTAAGGATCTGCAATTTCCACTGAAGTCTCACTCATTGCACAGCACTTCTAAAAATCTGATCACTTTAATTTAGCTGCTTAACTATGGACTGGGTGACAAGCTTTAGGTGACCAGCTTAGACGCTTTTGGCCTTTATATCTCTGCCTCAGTTTATCCATTTGGATAAACAGAGATAATGATGCCTACCTAGCTCTCACAGGTATTGAGAGGCTTAATTAATATTTATAATGTAAGTTGTGATCGACAGCAGAGAATATTATTAGTCATTTTGTGTAATCTGCTTTCCAGGGTTCATGGATGTTTGAAAGCATCCACTATAGAAGCACTCAAGGGAAAGGAAAGAATAAATGCAGTCTACTTAATGCATTCATTTAACACTAGGTATTTTACAAGCTCCTGAGAGACTTGTCCAGTGCTTAATCCTTTTACAATTAGGAGTATGTCAAATTCTTTCCAGGATCTTTTAGACACAGCTGGCATGATAGGGTCTTTATGATAGCTCAGTAGGTTAATACATCACCAGCATTTCACCAGGCACACGAGGTTCAAATACTGAGATCAGCTGTGAAAATGGATTCATGGTTACATTCTAGTCCCTTAAGGAAACTTTGCCACATTGTGAAATCTTTGCCAAATCTGGTTTTTTTCTTCTTCTAGGGAAGTGTCAGAACAATTTTCCCCATGTATTGATTGAGAGTCATTAGGCTTTAATGTCGCTCCCTGTTTTTATTTTTACTTTAAAATCTGTTGTACTCTTTCTTTCCCCCTTTTTCTCTCTTCCTCTAACAGCTTCTTCCTCTATGAAATGCAAGATTTGCCATATTGAAGCAAATATTTGCTTTCTCGAGTCTAAAATTCTCTGGCCAACAATGGTGAATTGATACTGCCATGGAAGTGATCTACCTCACCTGTTCTCTTCCACAATATAGCTAGCCAAATGTACAGTGCTCTAAATGAGAGCAACATTCCTTCCTGACTCCTCAACTGACTCCTTAATACCCTGAAGAATTAGATTTGTGTACACTATCTTAATCGGTAGAACTGTAAATCTGTGATGTAAAGTGGTATAAATTAAACCCTAATAAACACGGGGAGAGGGAGAAAGCGTGTGCATGCGTGCGTATAAATTAAACCATTTTAAACTCTGACAAGGTCAATCAGAATTTTACTGATGTGGAACTTTGACCACTTTACACATGATGTCTGAACTTGATCTAATATATCTAATTAGCCAGTCATGCAGTGCTTTAAATAAAACATGGGGAAAAACTAAACTCCATAATTCTCAGATGAGAGTGGGTAAATGTTTTATCTGCATTTCCCCTTAACAATACTATAATAATAAGCCTCTATTGACATCATTCTCCAGAAAGACAGAAGTGGGTTTTGCCCACGAAAGCTCATGATACCATCTACATGTTTTGTTAGTCTTTAAGGTGCTACCAGACTATTTGTTGTTTTTTAAGGATCATATAAGACAGGGTTGGGGAACCTAAGGCCCAAGGGCTGTATGTGGCCCCCAGCTTGCCTGGATCCAGCCCCCAACGCTTGGGCCGCCCCCAGCATTGGACAGCCCATACTGGTGCTCCAGCTCTCCCCTCCCCCCATGCTGCTCTTCTGCGGGGCTGGAGCATACAAAATCTACAAGACACTGATGTTCATAGTGAATGTGGGGAGTGTCTTTCTCCTTCTCAGTCGGGGGCCAGGTCAGTGGGAGTTTTTTGTGTGCAGCCCCCAACTGATTTTCTGTGGGTCAGTGGCCCCAAAAAAGGTTCCCACCCCAATATAAGAGATTGAATTAATCTCTGGTGTGACTCTGTTGACTTCAGTGGAGATGAATTTAGCCCAAGGAGTGCAATGATCACATACCACGTGGCAGTGTTCCTCTCAGCCAGAGTTCAGACATTACAGGCAGTCCCCGGGTTACGTACAAGATAGGGACTGTAGGTTTGTTCTTAAGTTGAATCTGTATGTAAGTCGGAACTGGCGTCCAGATTCAGCTGCGGCTGAATCTGGACGCCAGTTCTGACTTACATACAGAATCAACTTAAGAACCCCAAGCGTCCCCAAGTCAGCTGCTGCTGAAACTGATCAGCAGCTGATTCCAGGAAGCCTGAGGCAGAGCAACTCTGCCTCGGGCTTCCTGTAGTCAGCGCTGGTCAGTTTCAGCAGCGGCTAAATCAGGACGCCTGGGGCAGAGCAGCTGGGGTGCTGCTGGGTTGCTCCAGTAGCGCCGCTCCTCAGCACTACTGGACCAACCCAGCAGCACCCCATCTGCTCTGCCCCAGGCGTCCTGATTCAGCCACTGCTGAAACTGACCAGCGCTGACTACAGGAAGCCCGAGGCAGAGTTGCTCTGCCTCAGGCTTCCTGGAATCAGCTGCTGATCAGTTTCAGCAGCAGCTGACTTGGGGACGCTTGGGGGTTCTTAAGTTGATTCTGTATGTAAGTCAGAACTGGCGTCCAGAGGGAGATGCGGGGGGGGGGGGGGGGGGGTAGGGAAGGTAAGTGTCTGTGAATTGATGATATTAGAGGTAGGGAGAGTGGGATGTTTGTGAGTTAATGGTATTAGAGGTGATAATTGGGGAAACTGTCTTGGTAATGGGTGAGATAGTTCAAATGTTTGTTAAGTCCTTGTTGGCAAGTGTCGAATTTTAACATGAATGACAGTTCAGAGGATTCCTTTTCAAGTGCAGATGTAAAAGGTCTTTGTAGCAGCATGCAGGTGGTCAAGTCATTGAGAAAGTGTCCTTTCTGGTTAAAATGGCAAGAAACTGTTTTCTCTTTGTGATCCTGCCTAATATCTGTTTTGTGGGCATTAATCCTTTGGCGAAGTGTCTGAGATGTTTGTCCAATGTACATAGCAGACGGACACTTTCGGCACATGATATCATAGATTATATTTCTGGATGCGCAGGAATATGTGTTCTTGATCTTATAACTCACTTGGTTAGGTCCAATAATGGTATCAGCAGAATGAATATGTGGACAAAGCTGGCAACGGGGTTTGTTGCAAGGGAAGGTACCAGGGTTGGTATTAGTGTGGTATGTCCTGTGGTGGTTGGTAAGAATCATCTTGAGGTTAGGTGGTTGTCTATAGGAGACTATGGGTCTGTCTCCCAGAGCCTCTTTGAGTATGGTATCCTGTTCCAATATAGGCTGTAGTTTATTGATAATGTGTTGGACAGGTTTAAGTTGGGGGTTGTAGGTGATGACAAGTGGTGTTCTATTGTTGGTTTTCTTGGGTCTGTCTTGAAGTAGATGGTTTCTAGGTATTCATCTGGCTCTTTCAATTTGCTTTTTTATTTCTCTGGGTGGGTAGTTGAGATTTATAAATGCTTGGTAGAGATCCTGAAGCTTCTGGTCTCTGTCAGTGGGATTAGAGCAGATGCGGTTGTATCGAAGGGCTTGGCTATAGACGATGGATCGCGTGGTGTGTTCTGGATGGGAGCTGGATGCATGTAGGTAACTGTATGAGTCGGTGGGTTTTCTGTAGAGAGTGGTGTCTAATTTTCCATTGTTGATTTGTACGGTGGTGTACCCCACCAGACTAACACGGCTACATTTCTATCACATGTACTCTGGGGCAGCCCCGTTCGTAACTGTGGATCCGACATAAGTCGGATCCGCGTAAGTCGGGGACTGCCTGTATTATTAATTCTAAATCAGACACTTTGCCAAGTTTGCCAAATAAAAAATTAATAGAGCATAAAGTAGCATCAGTGGTCCAGCAGATTAATTAGAAGGCACTCTGCTGTCATCCTCGTGGCTGTGGCAATGGAATGTCATAGCCTCTCCAGGCTGCAAAAGAAAACGGATCACCTGATGTCTATTCAGCGGAGACGTGAACTAGGCCAGTGGTTTTCAAACTTACTTTTTCATGACCCAGTTGAAGAAACTTGTCAATGCCTTCCACCAGGGGTTAAAGAAACTTACATTTCTTATGTTGTATGTTTCTCTTTCCCTCTCCTGGCAGGTTCAGCATAGAGGACTGAGGTGTGTGTGTGATATAACACTACCTGTAGGAAATTTAGATATTGGGTGGAGTGCAGGGAGCTGCAGGGGCATAGCGAGGAGGGATGTGGGGGGGGGGCAGTTGTCCCCGGGCACCACGCTAGGGCGAGCACAGGGAGAATGGCACAGGCAGGTCTGATGTGGCTGTGGCTGCTGCGGCAGGGTAGGGCGGTCCCTGACCCGCCCACACCTTTCTCCCTGCGCTCGCCCTAGCATGGTGCCCAGGGGCAACTGCCACCCCCCTTATTATGCCCCTGGGGAGTTGAAGGTGTGTGGGTGGCTCAGGGCAGAGGATAGGGAATGGGAGTGAAGGAGTGAGGGCAGGAGGTGGAGTTGAGGGTGCAAGGAGGGACTCAGGACAGGAGGTTAGGTATGTGTGAGGGTTCAGAATCAGAGCTGGGGGCATGGAAGGGTTCATGGCAGAGGGTTAGGGTATGTGAAGAGGTGCAGGGATCAGGGCAAATGCAGAGGGTGCTCAATGTTGGGGGGTGAGTGCACTTTAGGGCAGGTAGGGGGGCTAAAGCTCCCTCCCCTGATTCCTACCAGTACTGCTTATTGCCTTCGCTTGGGGCAAGAGAGGAAAGTGCAACAGGTGGAGAATCCTGCAGAGTAATTGCAGGCAGCAGCTGGAGGAGCACCTACCGGATAAGTGGAAATGTCTTTGGCTTGCTTAGCTCTCCCATCTGAAAAGAACGTCTGACTGGCAGGTGCTAAAGTTCACCCACATAGGCCCAGCTCAGATGCCATGATTGCAAATAAGGCTTGATTATGGGCATAATATGTCCCAGCCTGTATGAAAAGTGGTGACAGAAGATCACTATCTGCTTATTGTTACATGCCACCTTTTTAGACACATTAAAAGTAGATCATTGGGTTACACTATGGATTTCTTACTCCTCCCTCTTTCACCCATGTATATTGTTGCAGTTCAGGTTTTGTGAATTTGCGGTAGTAAGAGACTGTTCCCTGAGTGGATTTAATCACTAGTCTAGCTGTCTGCTCTTCAGGACACAGGTGGTATCTGCGTGGCGTAGTTACGTACCATACAGCTCTGTGTGCAGTTATGGTGCTATATAAAGCAATGTTGCCCATTCTTGTGGTTTTATTGCAAGTCATGTGATCTTTGATGTTTTCCCTGAGGCCTTAAATATGGGATTTATGAACCTGCATGATAATCTATCCTTTTTTGGGGAAAAAACAAAAACAAACAAACAAACACAACAACTAAGTTTCTAGTCCTGATGGGGGTGGAGAAAAGCTTGAAAATATGAAGTAAATGCACCTGGAAGGCTCAGAAATCAGAAGGCAAATAAAATGAATCTAAAACTTATTATTTTAAGGAAATCTCATTATTATTAAATCAAATGATTTTTGAGTGCTGATTCATGATTTTAAATGTTAAGGGTTGGCAATACTCTATAGTACAGTCCCAATTACAGTAAAACTCCATTAGTCCGGCATCCAATGCTCCAGGACTCCTGATGGTCCGGCATCATCAGGAACCTGGAAGTGCTGGGGCAGCTGGACAGGCTTCCCCCATTCAGCTGCTGCTGAAACTGACCAGCAGCTGAATCGGGGAAGCCAGGAGCAGAGCAGCTGGGGTCCTGCCGGGTTGGTCCCGCAGCGCCAAAGGACGGTGATGCGAGACCAACCCGGCAGGACCCCAGCTGCTCTGCCCCAGGGGTTCCCGATTCAGCCGCTGCTGAAACAGATCAGCGGCTGATTCCAGGAAGCCCGGGGCAGAGCTGCTGTGCCCCGGGCTTCCTGGAATCAGCCGCTGATCTGTTTCAGCAGCGGCTGACTTGGGGACCTCTGGGGCAGAGCAGCTAGGGTGCTGCCGGGTTGGTCCCGCAGCGCCGAGGGGCGGCGCTATGGGACCAACCCGGCAGCACCCCAGCTGCTTTGCCCCAGGCGTTGGGATTCAGCCGCTGCTGAAACTGACCAGCAGCGTCAGTTTCACCAGCAGGCTGAATCCGGACGCCTGGGGCAGAGCAGCTGGGGTGCTGCCGGGTTGGTCTTGTAGCGCCGCCCCTCGGCGCTGCGGGACCAACCCGGCAGGACCCCAGCTGCTCTGCCCCAGGCGTCCCCAAGAGCAGCTGGAGTGCTGCTGGGTTGGTGCCTTAGCACCGCCCCTCGGCGCTGCGGGACCAACCCGGCAGCACCCCAACTGCTCTATTGCAGGCATCCCCGATTCAGCTGCTGCTGAAACTGACCAGCAGCGGCTGAATCAGGGACTCCTGGGACAGAGCCTGACTATCATAAGGGGGGCTATGAGGGATCTGGGGTGGCATCCCCTCCCACCCCACTCCAGACCCCTCATAGCCCCCCCTTTTGATAGTCCAGCATATCTGATAATCCGGCACCCCCTGGGTCCTAAAGGTGCCGGATTATCGGAAGTTTACTGTACTTAAGCACAGGACTGGTGCAGTTCTATGAAGAGAGTTACCTGCCCAAAGTTAAGCACTTCCATAAAGGATTGCAAAATTAGGGCTGGAAGAGATAAACAATGTAAAAGTGTGCCTATAACATGAAATATATGTGCAAGAATGTACAATATGGAAGAAAATATATGCAGTTTGAGAATTTAGCCCCTGTAGAAAAGCTAGAGTGTTATACTGAATATCTGTAAGTGGGTAGTGCAAGACTATATCTATTCACATTGATGAAATATGCAAGTTGTATGTAACATACACAAATGCAAAAATAGTCAAGAATATATATCTGACTCATGAAAGATATAATACACAAAGTACTATACTATGCAATTAGGCAAGAGATTTAATATATGCAAAATAGCATACAGTAAATCTAAATGCACAGTCAGGCTCTCTCAGAGAATGACAGAGGCCTGGGCCACGTTGAGTTTAGAGGCTCCAGGCCCAGGCTCCTGACATATCTAACTTCTCATCCACAGGGTCATACTATCTATCTATCTATCTATCTATCTATCTATCTATCTATCTATCTATCTATCTATCTATCTATCTATCTATCTATCTATCTATCTATCTATCTATCTATCTATCTATCTATCTATCAAAATGAACACTTGAGACATTTATTTATTAACAATTAAGTCATTATACTAATTGCATGTATATTAAAAATGTAACTTTAATTGTGAGTTTCTACTGCAAGCAGAACTCTTCATTTTAGAAATACTTTTCTGGCTTTGTTGTGTGCAAAGTCATTTATAATTGAAAAAAAATCTAATTTACATGCAACATCATTGTTAATGTTAAGCATTGCAAGACCATTCAAATGCTCTTGTCCCATTGTAGAATGATGATAGTTCTGGCTTCTTTTAACATATTGAATGTGCATTCAGCTGAAACCACTGATGCAGGGAAACTGACAAATATGTAATGCAATTGTGATATTTGGAAATACCATCGACTGGCTGAGGTCGAATATTTCTTGAAGCAGTTTTTTGGCTTGCAGTCCAATTTAAAGTTGGTGGAATGTATATGTGCTTACCATCTCATTGTCGACATGCCGTGAAGGGAAACAGGCAGATGCTGCTTTAGAATTTTCCACTTTTGAGGACTGCTGCTGAAGAGATTGTACAATTGCTGGATTGTTCCAAAGTATGTGATTGCTTCCTTGCATGATTCAGCGCAATCAACGCTGACAAGATTTAGTGTGTGGTTGCCACAACTGGAG
Source organism: Pelodiscus sinensis (assembly GCF_052426305.1). Classification (NCBI taxonomy): domain Eukaryota; kingdom Metazoa; phylum Chordata; order Testudines; family Trionychidae; genus Pelodiscus; species Pelodiscus sinensis. Next base: position 11,364,462 of record NC_143068.1, on the reverse strand, counting down.
AAAATACAGTTTGGATTTTGCTCAACCAGGACTGCTTGTACTCCGTTGTACTTCCCAGCCATATCGGAGCCATTGTTATAGGCTTGGCCAATGTAGAATTAAAAATTTAATTTGAAGCCTTCCAGAATTTCTAATACATGAGTGGCAATTTCTTTTCCAGTATTTGTTGGTGATATTTTCGAACAAAATGAATAATTCTTCAATTGAAATCTTTGAACTTCCTGAAATTTTAACCTATCAAACAACCAACATCATTTGTTTTTTATGAGAACAGTCTGGAGTTGTATCAATAATAATTGAAAAGTACTTTGTATGTTGTATCTCTTCAAAAATTGTTGTTTGCACAAATGTCCCACACAGCTCAATAAACTCATTTTGTATTCTAGTAGACAATTAATGGACTTGCATGAGTTTTCTGCTCTCTCATGATTCACAAATATACTTAACATGGCCTGATAAAAGTGGGTCATACTTGCTAAGAAGTTCAAGTATACCAAGAAAGTTTCCATTTGTAGGATCACTGATACAGTGACTAGAACCAAACAAAGCCAATCCCTGTTCAGAAAGAAAAAAGTGACATGCAATATGCGCTCAAGGAGTTTTTTCCACTTATCAGTTTCTGTGTTCATTTCACTTAGGAGTAAGTTTTCAATTGAACTGTCAGATAGCGCTGCTTTACTAGTAGATTTCCATGTAACATAGTTATCTTTATGTGATACTGAAGTTTTATGTGCAGGTATTTGGTCTTTCAACATCCTCCAATCTCTACTGATGCTCCAACCAGACAGTACTGATGCATTTTAAGTATTACTGTTAAAAATGAATCAGGGTACACAGTATAGAGCCTGCTTTTCCATGCTCCAACAGAACCAGTCTTTTGTGTAGATCTCTCCATTTGGAAGAGTTTTTGTTAGCAGATGAGTGGGAAAAGCATGATTTTCAACATCTTTGGGTATATTACTTGGAATCTGAAAAGAAGTAACTGAGAAACGACTGCATTTGAGCAACATTGTTCTTATCAAGAAGTCCAATATCAGGTTCTGATGCCACTGCTGTTACACTGTGTTCTGTGCTAGTCATAAATTCTTGCTCTTTCTGCACAGCATCTCCGAGGTCCTCATTTTCTGCCTGTACAGTCTCTAAATATAGTGTAGAGTCTGAATCTATCACTGTTATTGGCATTTCTGTGTCTTGATTAATTACCTCCAATTTTGGGGCAGTGGCATTGAAATGTCATTTGTGGGTACAAAGTTTTCATTATCAGAACTGGAAGTGTCACTATCAGCATGGTCACTGTCTAATGGCTGAGGTGTCTTCTCTACGAGAAATGATGTTATTGGTTTTAAACTCTTAACTGCTGCTTCACTCTGCTGCTTACACCGCCTCTTACTTGCACCACTTTCAAATCTTAGCTTCATTTTTATAAAGAGGTTCTTTTACAACACAGTAACTCATAAGAAATGAATTCACTAAAGGCTATTGGTTTTACAAAATTGTAATCGTATATACTTCGTAATTAATATTATATAATAATGGTTTGGGGCTATTATTGACTATGGCCCTTATAGCCTTATTTCAAAATCTTGAAATTTCATCTGCTAACATGTACTTGTTAAATTCTTCTAATAACTGGTGCATTATTATGAATATGAACACGGGATGATTGCCAGATTAGATATAAAGTTTATTAAACTACTTGAATTAAAAGTTTATTATCACAAACAAGCCTTTATAGGTGAATCTAAAACCGGATGAAGAGGTAGCTTACAGCTGAGCCTGATATGATTATTGAATACAAAGACACATAAGAAAAAAACAGGAATACAAAAATCTTCTATGCAGACATAGACATCTAATTTAAAGGTTAAACTCACCCTCAGACCAAGCAAAATCACGTTACAGTAACAGAATTAATTATCAAAAGCTTTAGAGAGGTAGTTGAGTTAGTCTGTAATAGGAAAAACTTAAAAAACAGCAAATAGTCTAGTAGCACCTTAAAGACTAATAAACATGTAGATGATATCAGGTAAGGATGTTAAGGACTAGTCGACTATCCGATAAGCAAATGCTTGTCGAAGAGTCAGTTGATGAGTTGATTCTCCCCACCCCCCTTGTTGCCTCTATCAGATAGAAATGTGCGGCACTGCCCCTTTAAATGATTGGGCTCAGCTATGTGGTGCTATCCCTTTGAAATGCGGAGGTAGCGTTTTAAAGCAGCAGCACTGCACAGCTAAGCTAGGGATCAGCTGTGTGGCGCTGCCCCTTTGAATGCCGCTTCAGGGTTTAGAAGGGGCAGTTGCACAGCTGATCCCGGGCTCAGCTGTGTGACTGCCCTTTTGAAATGCTTAAGTGGCATTTTAAAGGGGAAGTGGCGTGGAGCCTGAGGTCAGCTGGGGACTCCCCAGCTGATCCTGGGCTCCATGCAGCATTTCAGTGGAATGTTGGGTCAGCTGAGGAGTCCCTAACTGATCCTGGGTTCTGCTGAAAGGCAGCATGCAGCACAGCATGGAGCCCGGGAGTCCCCCGCTGACCCCTTGCTCCATGGCTTTGAAATGCATAAGAGCCACTGCTAAGGAGTCTTGTACCTTTCAAAGCAGGCACGCCCGCATGCAGCCTGGAGTCAGTGGGACTTCCTGCTGGCCCAGGCTGCATAAGGAGTTCCACATTCCTCATTTGAAATGTACAAGAGCCCCATCGGGGGAGAGGTGGAGAGGGGCTATTGGCTAATTGAGTAATTAGCCATCGACTACTCCATTCCATCGACTACTCAACTAGTCAGTGAACCGCAGTTTAACATCCTTAGTATCATGGGCACAACATGCTGTCATCTGAAGAAGTGGGCTGTGCCCACAAAAGCTCATGATACCATCTACATGTTTTGTTAGAATTAATTATGACTTTCAAAAGCTCTAAACTATGCAAAGACCATACACAGTGTTTCATAATGTAGAATCACTAATCACAGAAGCTACTCCACTCTCACAGATGACACCTCGAATGTGACCGAAAAATTGGCAAAGGCTGGAGGTTCCACAATCATTTAAATTATTTTTTGCGGGTATATATAGCTTCTTTTGTTTTCTTTGTTATAACTGCAAGGAGTATAATAAATCAAAATGACCTGATAAAAAATATCAAAATTTGAGTCCTCTGTCTCCTAGGCTGGGGCCAAATTGCCCTCCTGGACCTCACTCTGATAGAAACTGTGCGCAATATGTACAAGTCTAGCCAAAATTCACAAGACATACACACCTATGGCTAGTAGCGTATCAGGCCCCTCTGTGCAAAGTTCAGTACAGCTAATATATGCAGTGGTATGTGACTATGCAGCTCCAGCTGGAAAGCACACAGCCGTGCAATACAAGAGCTCTCATGACAGGCTGTTTCAGGCCTTACAAGCGTCTATCAGCTGCAACCAAGCCTAGACCAGTTTTCCTCTCCCTTATTTGCATAGGCACGCCCTCCTAGAACGCTATTGGCCAGCTGCCTCGCCTGTGCTGGTCGGGCATCTCATTAGCATGTGCCCCGCCCCGCAGGCGCTGATTCGGCAGCGTGGGGTCGCTGCAGCCTCGCCCGGCTCCCTGGTTGGCGGTCTGGGCTGTCCGTCGGCGGAACGCTGGGGGCCGCACTTCCGTCTTGGTGTCAGCGGGTCTCGGCCCGGGGCTGCTGCGGGACCAGGTGAGGTAACTCGCTCGCGGCCTGGGCCCCGGCGGGGCCCCTCAGGCGGGGCTGCGGGTAACGGAAGACGAGGCCCGGGCCAGAGACAGGCGCCTCGTCCCTGAGCCTGGCGCGGAAGGGACCCAGTCCTGGGCTGGGGGACGAGACAGTGACCCGCTGGCACCGGGATCCTCCGCCCTGGGACGCGGGGAGGGGGACCTGCGCCCGGGGTGGGGGGAGAAGGGCGGTGAGGGAGCCCCCCCCCCCCGGAGCAGGGTGGGACCCACCATCCCAGCCAGAGGCCGAGAGGCGGGACATGCCCCCCGCTGCGAGGTTACCCCCGGACTGACACAACCCTCTCCTGGGAGGGGGTGAAGCCCCGCATCGGACCCTGGGAGGGAGACCAACTCCCCCAGACTGGGGCGCAGGAACCCGCTCAGCACCCCCAGGATGTGAGGCAGGAGGCCCTGGTCAGTCAGTTTCTGTGAGGCCGTTTTTTCTTGCAGAGGGGTGGGAAAGACCCCGGAAAGCTAAAGTCGGGTCTGAGGGGGAAAGACAGCAGGGGAGGGCTTATCTGTCTAGCAGGAGAAAGGGAGCTAAGTCTGCATCCTCCCCTATGATGAGGGGTAACTGCTTTTCCTTCCCTGGCAGAAAGGGCTGTTTTTATTGGTGGTTCAAGCCTCCATGTATAGTAAGGCCCTACAGCTGAACACATAACATTAGATCTAAATCCTTACTGCCAGACTCTTTTGCCCCTAAATTGCATTGCATAAATGCACTGAATCTTACCACCATAGGGGGCAATGTTTTTCATTGCACGTGATTCTTTAAATTGGAAGGCTTCTGATCTGGAGAAGTTGGGAACAAGCAGTGGCAGAAGGTGCTGATGAACCTTTTGGGAGGAGAGCAGCTGACATAGTGTGTCTAGTTAGACCAGAGCTCCATTCCTGTGGACTTAGGGAAGGCAAGGACAAGAGTTTGCTGTACTCACAAAATGTGCAGAAGTAGAGCTTGGTTTCAGCATGGTTTAGGAGCATGGGGGTACAGATTTCTTCCTGCTTGAAGTTCTCTTTCTCTCCAGCTGCCACTTACAGCCCTTGTCACTGCATACCCCTTGATGCTATATTCCTCCAGCTATCCACAGCATCCCCCTCTTGCAGAGCTTCTGAAAAGGAGCATGTAGCCTGGGGAAAAAAAGGGGAGGGGGGATGTTTATCTCTCTCAGAGGCTTATGTGGCATGTTAATATATGTTTACTTTTTTGGCTATTTGTCTAATATGAGTTTTAATCCTTTATATGCTGTCTGTTCATTTAGCTTGTGAACTCTTTGAGGGCATGGTCTGTCTTCCTGCAACACATACTGGCCAGAACTTGGAAACTTCATACTCTAGAAGCACATACAGTTTTGTATGTACCTGTGTCAGGCTTCCGGCTCCACCAATGAATATCTGCAAATGTATGTTCAATGTTAATAGATATTTACTTTCAACTCTTGTGAATTTGTTTGAGTAAAGTGTTTTATTTAAAACTTCAAGTAGCAAAAGTGAAGACTGATTTGTCAGTGGATCACTGTTTCATCTTTTCCCCCCATCTGTCTTGCTAACATACATTTCCCTTTCTTCAGCATTGTCAAGGAGAACTTTTTAGGGATACTCATTGCATGAATAACTGTTTATTTTACTGATCCTTTCAGAGGTTGAGCACATCTACACTGTGATGTTCACATTGACATTTGGAGGCACCCACATGTATAACATCTTACAACTGTTCTGGGACTCCTGAAACTCACCAGTGTACTTCCTGGAAGCAGGTTTTTTTCGGCAACCTCAAAATTTGAGGCACTGTGTTGTGGGATAGTGCTAGAACTGGTTGAAGTAGCACTGAAACACAAAGCATTACAAACTGTTTCTTATGGTGCCTTTTCATTTAGGGTATGTCTACGCTTGCTCCCTAGTTCGAACTAGGGCTGCAAATGTAGCCAACCGAAATTGCTAATGAAGCGGGGATTTAAATATTCCACTCGCCAGCTGATTCAAACCATTTTTTGAGGAGTAGCAAGGGGTTTGATTCGAACTAACGTGTCCCGGAGCTCACTTCCTGGTTCGAATCAGCTGGCGAGCAGAATAGTGCACGAGCGAGATTATGTTAATGAAGCACAGGATATAGGACTATAATAGATTTTAAAGAGAAGCTAGATAATTTCATGGAGGTTAGGTCCATAAAAGGCTATTAGCCAGGGGATAAAATGGTGTCCTTGGCCTCTGTTTGTCAGAGGCTGGAGAGGGGTGGCAGGAGACAAATCGCTTGATCGTTGTCTTCGGTCCACCCTCTCTGGGGCACCTGGTGTTGGCCACTGTCGGTAGACAGGATACTGGGCTAGATGGACCTTTGGTCTGACCCATTACGGCTGTTATTATGATATTTAAATCCCCGATTCATTAGCAATTTCAGTTGGCTACATTTGCATCCCTTGTTCAAACGAGGAAGCAAGCGTAGACATACTCTAAATGAAAAATGAGGAGTAACATTAGTTCAAACCAAGGGGTGAGCGGAATAGCATGCTGGTGAGCGGAATAGCATGCTGGTGAGCGGAATCAGATGGTGAGCGGAATAGCATGCTGGCGAGATTATGCTAATGAAGTGTGGGATATTTAAATCCCCGCTTCATTAGCAATTTTGGTTGGCTACATTTGCATCCCTAGTTCGAACTGGGGAGCAAGAGTAGATGTCCCCTTAGTGTAGACAGAGCCTTCCTCCAAAATAATTATTCACTCATGTGGTGTGACGCTCTAATAGGAAATGTTTTAAACTTTGATTCTCCTTGTTCAGTTAAAGCAAAAAGAGAGATTTGTAACAGTTGAATTTTAAATGAAGGTGTGCTGAACATAATGGACAGTGAATCTGGAAAGATTAATACATTGTTCTCTGGGCTGTGTAGTGAGGAGACTCTGACTTGTAGCAGTCTTCTGACTTGAGAGAGGTTTCAGGGAAGCTGCCTATCAGCACACCTCAATTGGTTTAACTTCAGAAGGTAATCTGATAATGAATTCTGAAAAGGAAATATTGAAACAGCTGCTCTCAATACCTACAGCATACATTTCATGAAGAAGAATGTATACTGTTTTTCCAAAATTAGTTCCTTGGACATGCCAATGCAGTTTCATAAATAGATTGCAGAAGTTAAAGGCACAAAACAACAGTTAGATTACAGACTCCATCCCTGGGAATAGTTGAAGTACAGTCATTATTCTGGAGTAATTTACCCTAGAGTGGACTCCTAAATTAGGTGATGGATAAAAGATTTAATACTCATCCAGAAGTTTAATTGTGTGCATTACTGTCTGCACTGGTTAATTGTTGTGGCCATTTGGAATCATTTTCATTTGTGGATATTTTTACTTCTTTTTTTAGTTTTATACTTAAGAACAGTTACCATGTTCTCAGTAGCTTTCCATAACAGTGAAAAATATTTTTTTACCTTAGGTAGTAGCTTTTATAAATAAAACTATAATGTTACTTGTATGTGTCTCTTATTTTCAAATGTGTACTTCATACTCATGAAACTTAAATACAAAATAAGCTTCCCAATGTCTTTCATTTTAGTGTCTCACAGCACACCCATCAGTCTTTTTGGCTTTAAGATACTGCATTGTATTTAAGTAGTTTTGCATAGATCTAAATATATGCCATACAGTGACTGCTTGAAACCAGGATTTACACATAAGTACTCTGATACTTTAAGTGAATAACTTGCATTACTCTTGTAGAGCAAGTTGCCCTTGAACATTCCAATGCTACATCAAACTTGTTATTTAAGACTTCCTCGTACATGTCAGCAATCTTTTCCTGTCCTTCAATCGATGTTGATTTTTGTCACCTGAGTTATTAAAATTCCTCCTGAAAAGAAATTTCTGCTCTACATATTTAGACAACATAGTGACATAAATTCTTAGTATGTTTGTTTACAGTTCCTGTCATATTCTTTGCAAATAACTGTGTGATTATGTATTTCTGCAGAAATCATTTACTATATTCTGCATAAAGTATTTAATATTTTCCCAGAATATTCAGTAAATATAGTTAAAAAACTGCCTTATATTTTTGCTAAATTAAATGAGTTGATAATAGGCTTGTCATGGGAACTTCCTTATCTGGATGAAAGAAATGTGAATTGTGAGCAGTGGAAGAATTGGTAAATCTGCTTGTAGACAGAGTTTATTGGAACATGCAGTACAGTATTTTGAATATTTGTCTGCAGCATAATGTAGAATTGATTGTAAATGAAAGTAGGATTTTATACAAACATATTGGCTACGTCTAGATTGCATCCCTTTTTTGTAAAAGGGATGCAAATTAGACGTATCGCAATTGCTAATGAAGCGGGGATTTAAATCTCCCCCGCTTCATTAGCATAAAAATGGCTGCCGCTTTTTTTCGGCACGGAGCTTTGCCGGAAAAAAGCGCCAGTCTAGACGCGGATCTTTTGGAAAATAAAGCCTTTTACGAAAGATCCCTTATTCCTCTTAAAATAAGGGATTAGGGATCTTTCGGAAAAGGCTTTATTTTCCGAAAGATCCGCGTCTAGACTGGCGCTTTTTTCCGGCAAAGCTCCGTGCCGAAAAAAAGCGGCAGCCATTTTTATGCTAATGAAGCGGGGGAGATTTAAATCCCCGCTTCATTAGCAATTGCGATACATCTAATTTGCATCCCTTTTACGAAAAAGGGATGCAATGTAGACGTAGCCATTGTGATTAAAATCTTCTCGCATATATTTGTGTGAATTCTGTAGTGTAGGGTATTGCCCTCAACCTTCGCCTTTTTTAGTAATTCACTCATAGAGAGAAGGTGAGAGAACAGAATTGTTATTCTAAAAGATTCAACGTAGCAAACTGTATTAAGACACTAAACAGTTACAATGTGTGTCAAATGGGATTTAATATTAGCCTTAAGTGCTGTTAAAAACACATTGTGAGCCACCTATACAAAAAATTAATGTCTTTTCAGGATTACTGAGGTATAAGAATAAACTGAGCCTGTTTTTAAGTATTTTAATCATACTTTATTTTCATTCTGTTTTAGAAAATAAATTCCTGGCCTTGGCAAATTCTGCAAAGTATTTCAATATATTTTACTGTGTACAAGCATTTCATTTCATCATCTGTTATCCTTACTCCAATAAGAGGTAAGATCAGTAGGAATTCCAAAGTTGTCTAAAAATTGCGTGGAAGTAGCAAGCTTATTTATTTTTTGTACTAAATTATCAGTGGGTAGAAGACCACTTATACCCACAAAATGTGCATGAGCTTGAGTATCTCCATTTTGTTGTTGAGTTTTGTAGATACAACAGTCACGTACACATGTGGCTAAGGGTGTATACAGTTACAGAATTGGACATGCACTTCTAAAGTTGGTCCTTTCCATATTATTATCAGTATTATAAATTTGGGAATTGGAAGGCTTAAATGTTAGATATTTTTGCTGATGGTAATTATGTTGTTAATTTAGTAGTACTGGTAAAGATGTATGTATTAAAAGGAGAGGGGTTTTTTTGTTTTGAAGAATTTGATTTCCTTTTCTAAGGTTTTGCTAGGAATTTTCAGAAACCAAGTGTTGCTAGATAATTTTCTATAGTGAAACAAAAACTTCTTGAGTTGCAAATGAAACTGCAATACATTTCTTAGTGACTGAGTTTGAGGGTTATTGACACTGTTGCAAAGTGGTTAGTCTGTAAAGTAGACTAACAGTAAGAGGAACAGCTTTTTATGAGAATTGTATTATAAATAGAAATAAATATTCTACGTCAAGAAGTTAAACTGTCTTAGTACTTTAATTCTTGAAGATCACAAATGTGTTATTAAGACTCATTCCAGTTTACTTAAACATCTGTACTCTGAATATTGCTTTTGAAGAGATAGTAAAATCAGAGTTTCTGCTATAATGCCAATTTTCAGAAACTTCATATGATGAAGCCTTTGGTAAATAGTCTGTGGGACTGTTTGCAGGGTGCTAGTGCTCCACCATTGCGTTCTTTCCCAATAATTGCTGATGTATATAGAAACATGGCTGTTTACTGGTAGCACTGCACTATGTTGGTAAGTCACTAGTATCATAACAGATGACTTTTTTTGTATTGTGGCTATTTTCATGACACTTCAAGAGTAGGTCTCCATAGAAATGGCTGATAGTGAGGTACATTGTACCGAATAAATGTATAATTGGATGTATATGAAGAAAATTGATGCATAGAGGCATTATGCTTAATAAGATGCATCTGGGTGCCAATGCCTATAAACAAAACCTGTAATGACTCTTTATTGTTCTCTGTTGTTTTTCTGCTTTGCTGTTTGTGTACAGTAACTGTTCTAGCAATTCTTAAACTTTAATGTCCAAGTAATGGCATTGGTCCCAAAAAGTTATGTGTGATTAGGCATAGGACCATGCTAGCAAAATATGAGAGCAAATGGATGTGTTGCTTTTCTCTTTCACTAGGTATGCTAGAGTGAGTGGTATGAAAATGGTCAGAAATGATGACATCTAGCTGATTGTTTGCCTGTTGCTAAGAGTTCAGTATTTTTGTGGGCTTGCAATATGGTACTTATGTACTGCAGCAAAATGGATGGGTAATACTGCTACTCTACCTCATGTACCAATTACTTAATACTGTTCTGGTTATGATAAACCTGTTGTTGTTTGTTTAAACATCCTCTCTAAGCAAATTTACTCCCAAAATGGTCATTATGAAAATATTACTCATTGGTGTGTGTGTGTGTGTGTGTGTTTTTTTTTTTTAAGCAATCATTTTATGACTCTTAAGTTTTAGCTGACATGAAGGAGGGAGTGGGCAAACTTGGAGGGGTTCTTTGGGAGGGTGGGGAGTACATTTTGTCTGTTTAAAAATTTTGTATTGTAGTGTGTTTAAAAAAATCTTAAAGGAGGGACTCGGCGACATATGAAATTACTAAAGGTGTATAAATCCAGGGCACGTTTGTAGGGATGTGTCTTTTTTTTTCCCCAAGCCTTAGCAACAGTAGATAATGAGACTGAACATCCGATATGTGCTCTGCAAGTCAGCATTGAATCTCTCACCGATGACATGATGGGTATGTTGGTGGAAACATCCAGTGCCACCGAATGAGCTTTATGTTACTTCCTTCCATCTCCGTTTACAGCAGTCCTGCATCTTTCAGAGTCAGCAAATTAAAAAATAGAAATAAACAACCATTTGGAGAAAAGATCCTGTTCAGGGCCTGTTTCGGGCTGCAGGATAATATTATAGTTAAGGATACGATTTAGTCTTCAAAATCACAGGTTCTGTGACTTTACCAGACCTCTATAACTTCAGCTGCAGCTGGAGCCAAAGATGGAACAGTGGGGTCTGCCCCCCTGCTCCCAGCTTGAACTGTCATTCCTCTCCCTCCCCTCCATAGGACTCCAGCTGTGATTTTCTCTGACTCTCCCCTCCCCCCCCTTGCACCCCTGTTATTTTTAGTAAAAGTCTGGGATGGGTCACAGCTCCCGTGAGTTTTTGCTTATTGTCCACAACCTGTCCGTGACTTTTACTAAAAATAACTGTGACAAAATCTTAACCTTAATTATAGCCATACTTTTGAAAGGATCTTCCAGAATTTAAATCCCATGGTGAGGTGGGAATGGGGAGAATACATTGTATAACAATGCAAGCAGCATTTCTAATGTTTCCTAAATATTCTCTCTGCAAAGAGGAAGGGTAATATGAATGCTTTTGTAAATAAGAGTCAGACGAGCTAGTGCTAGACCATGGCAAAGCCTCCAAGATAAAGATCATGGTCTCTATTCATTGCTTTATAAGGAACAAATGAATGTTTCTTGCTGTTAAGGTTATGTGGGAAGTAATTTGGCTATGTAATACAGTCATTGCAAGGCTTTCCAAGGTATTCACCTTCAATTAAAGAGTTGCATGATTTGCGACAGGATGAAACAAATTAGAAATACAAGTTTTGTCAGAACTGGGAAGAAATGATATCACATTGAGGTTCGCTACTGCCGTACTGGAGAAATTCTTTGTTAATATGACTTGCAAGTGGCTTAAAGATAGTGCTACATGCACTAGGCTTGCTTCAATAGAATTTACTAGCCAGCTCTCATTGTACTATTAACCTTGCAGCAACAATTGTCTCCCAAAAGGTGATGAGCAAGATAATTTCCTCTAGGAACCAATAAGGGGCAATTAATTTTGCAAGTCGGAGAGGAAATGTGAATTTTTTTTTTTTTACAGGATAACTAATGTCAGTTGGTTTTTCTGTCTCTTTTCCCTAAGTGTATGTAGCATTGTATACCTTGAAATAATGTTCCCTGTGGCCTTGTGAATCTAAAAAAGAAATTAAGTAATTTCGTGGGCTTTAACATTTTTTGGGGAGGGCACTACAATACTGGATTAGTTCTCAAGGAAAACCCATATGGTAAGGTTAATGCTAGCATAATCCCTAAACAGTATGACTTCGGATGGATTCAAATAGCAAAAGAGTAAATGTAAGGTTCAAAAGCAACCGGGCTGCAATGGCTTCTGATGAAATATTACTGAAGGTCTGCATATTAGGGATGTTAAATTTCGATTAATCTGCTAATAGAGTAGTCAATGGAATTTCCATCCACTACTCGATTAGTCAATAAGGGGGGAAGCTCGCTATCCCGCTGCGCCTCTCCCTTTCAAATGTGCAAGAGCCACATTTCAAAGGGAGAGGCGCAGCGGGGAACCAGCACAAAAAGGGATCAAAGCAGTCCCCGCTTGCATGGGGCCCTAGCTGTTGTACCTCTCCCTTTGAAATACGGCTCTTGTGCATTTCAAAGAGAGAGGCGCAGCAGGCAGCTCTTGTACATTTCAAAGGGGAGAGTCAGTAGTCTGGACCCTGCGCGAGCAGGAACTGCTTTGGTCCCCGCTTGCACCGTTTCCCCTGCTCTGCTTGTGCTTCCCCTGTCCCTCCCACATGGAGACAGTGCCAGGGAAAACCAGCTTTTAAGCCGACTCCCCACGGCACAGGCTCCTGCTCTTCCCCCCACTTGGTGCCTCTAATAGAGGCAGCAAGAGGGTGGGAGTGACTAGTCGCTTACATCCCTACTGCATAACTAAGAGAGGGGAAAAATTGTATTTTTGTATATAAATAGCAACATCCATTAGAGGGCTTCAAGGGATCCAGAAGTGTACCTTTTCTATGCCTCCTGGAAACGAAAAGGTGGGGCAATGTGTGTTATGATTTGGAGGTCTCTGCTTTTGCACTCTGGTGAATCCTTGATTTTCCTTTTGGGCTTCAAATGAATTCATCTTCCATGTAATATCCTAACATGTTTGGTAGTCCGCTGTCTTTGGTAGTGCAATAAACCAGGCAGATTGCTAGCAGGATCATCTATAAGTTGTTTGGCAGAGCTTGTCCATAGCATCTGCCATGTGTTTTCTGGAAGCTGGATGGAGAAGACCTTCTCCAGCTGTTCAGAATTGGTGGGACTTGAAATGGAAGTGAGGTGAGTGAGCAAGGTTTTTGTGGAGCTTTTGGTTAGCAGGAGCTTTCTTGCACTTATGCAACATAGCTATTTCTTGCAAGATGCTTGGCGAAAGGATATCTGCAAGGAGAATTTGGTAATGTGAGTGTCTGCAGATATATTTGGCTGACACATTGTAAGCCAAACTTTCCGAGATGTATTAGCAGTGTCATTGCCGACCACCATGTCAAGCATTCTAGAAAAGAGGTGATAAATTTGGTTCTTGATCAGTTTAATAACATGCTCCATTTGTATAGCACTCAGAAATGAATGGCCAAGAGCACCCAGTAAAAATAATAAATCAGGTTTAAGATTCATTTTTAATAGAAATAAATACAGCCTTCAGAAAAGATTTAAAAAATGGCTGAAGGCCAGAGTTTCAGCTGGGTGTCACTTAAATGTTTCTTTCCTGCAGCATACATAGAAAACACAGCCAAGCACTTTGCACTGCTCTCCATGTTGGGCTTGCTTGTTGAGGGAATTTAATTTCTTTTGTGCAGATTTTGGTTGAGAATGTTGTTGCAGTCAGGCTTTGAGAGGAAACAAATTAATTTGCTGAGTAATTCCTCCTTTGTGTTTCACCATATAGCTGCATTGCTGTTTTCTGGTTGAACTAGTAAGTATGTGATGATAGCAGCAGGTATTTAAATAGTAATTTTTAATTAGGTTATCATTAATAGGTCTACCAATTCGTGAATTAGTTGACTAAGATTAATAGTCATTGAAGCTATCATTTAGAGATGAAAACAGCATGTTTTGACACTTTCAGGAGAGCTCTAAGAAACAAACAAACATGAATATTATTTCTGTTCCTTGAAGTACAACTGATATTCTTTGGTTGAAGTGAAATCTGCAGGAATTGGAACACTGGCTGTTTTTCAAGGAATCCTGTTGTATGACTCTTATTCTTTATTCTTGTGGTAACCTTTATACTAATTTGAAAATTGTTCCTTGCAGTTGCACTTTAAAAGCATCTTTTCCACCACAAACTGATAACCCATATTTATAAAGAGCAGAATAGTTCTTGTGGCATGTTTAGTTGGGCCATTGCCATGTATAACGTGAAAGTCTGACCAAAATATTTTTGTTGAATTATCAGTTTGTTATAGTAGTAGCTACTTACTGCATTAACAAAAGGAGAGAGTCTGGTTTTTAAACTTCTGTCTTTCCAGAGGTCATATGATTTTAGTAATAACTGAATAGTATTTATACCAAATAATGAGTCTTAACAGACCCTTTTCCATTGGTCTTTGTGATTAAAAAAAAAAAACAATTAAGTGAGGTTCTGTCCCCTATTCTTGGTTTGCAAGCATACTTTTTCTGGATTTATTAGCCCTCTTCATTACGTTGTCTTAAACATTACTGTGATATCCCTGGGCCAGCAAGATTGCTCCAGGTCTTTCAGGAAGGTTAATGAAAATGCCAGTAAAATAATTTCTGTATGACACTTCAATTTATCATTGCAATTATGTTAAATGTAAACTACTAAAAATCAGGGGAGTTAATTTTTTTGACAACTGTTTGTGCCTGCTTCATTTAAAAAGCAGCTTTTTCTTCTGTGTAGCATAGAAAAATTTCAAAGCTGCATGAAGTCAATGTTCAGTTGTAAGGTTTTGCAAGAACCATAATGTGGTACTCAGAGCTGCAAACATTTTGAAGTTAAAAACTTCCTACATTCTCAATGTATTTGTAACTCTTGAGGTTCTACTGTACTGCTTAACAATGCTGGAATCCATGTTTGAAAAAAGAATACAGATTCTTAAAGATAGTCGGGTAATATAGCAATTTGTTAGTTTTCCAGCACTTGTGTATAATGCCAGACTTCAACTTTTGAGCTCTTTGGGCAAAGGATGCTAAAGATGTAGTCAATCAACCAAATTTCAAGTCATCCTGGTGAGCTACATTCCATTCAAATTAGCTACGACTTTTCCTGCTGTCAGTACTGACATTTTCATAGGCACATAAATTACTTCTCCATAACAGTAAACCTGTTTCAGTTAACTATTTTGCTTTTGTTGGCAACATTGTTTCAATTTGTTTTTAAGGCTTTTTTTGTACATTTTTTTAAGAGGTGCCAAATATGTTAGGAACTTATCGTGCAAAGGAAGGGGCGGGGAGGGGGGGAAGTCCTGTATTGCTAGAGACCTTCCCCCTATGATATATAATTAAGGGCCTATTAAATTCTGGTCAATTTAATGGCCATACGATTTTAAAATTAGTCAATTTCATGGGGGTTTTTTCCTTCATATTTTTACATTTGAAATTCCAATGTGGTGTAACTGTGGTGGTGATGACTTTTTCTTCTCCCCATGAGAGGGGTCCATGCAGGGATCAGATGTACTTGCAGATACTTTTGGGGCTGCAGGAAGCTCTATGGCTGTGCAGCAGCCCCAGAGACCTGCAGCTGGAGGAGGTTGTTGGAGCTGGAGGTATTTCTTGACATCAGATTTTTTAATATTGGGTTATATTCCAGGTACTGGATGGAACTTTTCTGCATATCCCTTCCAAGCATAACCCCATCTACCCTGTTCAGTCTGCCATGTCCCAATCCTGTCTCTCCTTCCTACTCCTCATTCCTTGTGTCATCCTATTCTCATCATCAGGGCTTGACAAACAGCGGCAAAACCTACTCACCAGCCCCGCATTGCGCATGCGCAAGACCCGCATTGAGCATGCGCGCACCGCCGGTGAATGGGGCGACTGGCTGAAATCTACTTGCCATTGGTAGATTCAATGATTTGTCGAGCCCTGCTCATCATTCTAACCAATCCTGTTTTCCATTTCCTAGGCATTTCTAATCATATTCCCAATCTGTTAGCCCAGCAAATCTAACTCTGTCTCCTCCAAACTCTTTCCCAGTTTATCTCCACTGAAGCTCCTTGTCTCCAGGCATTTTGTACAGCTAGTTTAAATTCCCCCCCCCCCCCCCCCCTTGCTGGCTACTCATCTGATCTTTCCCCACACCCTGGCCTCTACTTGCTAAACCCCTCTCATATTCCCTCTTCACACTGGCTCCCAGTCTGTCCTTCTCCAAGCTCCTAGTCCCATGTCAGTGTTGCTTCTTAACATTGGCTCCTTGCCCCAGTCTCTTTGCCTAGCTGGTCCTACTCTTTCTCCTTGCATCTTGAGTCCTCATCAGATCTATCTCCCCTCTACTCTTTTCCCTTGGCCCACTGATTCTTAGTCCGAGTCTGGCCTGCTTCTATGGCTCTAAGTCCAGTTCCAGTGCCCCCCAGTTCCTTCCTGGTTCTCAGTTTTCCTTGTCCTTCCAGGCCTAGTCTCCTCCTCCAGCCCAGTTGTCAGCCCATGTCTCCGTCCCACATTATTTCCACTGTATCTCCCATTCTCTCTGCTCCAGCTTTTGTCCGCTCAGCAACTGAATCAGATAGCTTCCTCCTCCGTACTTCTAGGACTTAGCAACAGGTCATTGAAAGAATAGGAGAGATGAGGGTGAAAAGAATGTATTTTCATGTAGCCCATTCCTTGGAAACAGATAAATTGTTTAGGCTGAAATCCCCCGCACTCCCACCCTCCAAAAAAATTCAGTCTGAGGACAGAATCTGGCATGGAAAATTGCAGTCTTGGCAAAAAGTAATAAGCCATTGAGAACAGCGTCTTATATTGTAAGTGTTGGTGAACCCTTTAAGTGCTGTGTCTAATACAGCCTGTGATATTGTGCATATGTAGAGATCCTTGAACCAGTACGTACTGTGCGTAAAACAGTGCAAATCAGATATTTTGCAATAAATTACAGGTCATCTTTACACAGCATTATATTGGGAATGTTTTATCATAATTAAAATTATGGTGCAGGTTGCAGAAATGGTCTATAGAGATCAAGAAGAGAGACAGCTTTTGATCTGTGGTGATGAGAGAGGTGTTTTAATCTACATATTCATGAAAAGAACCACTCTTAAAATATTCTACTGCTCAGTGCAATGGAATTTGAAATAACTGAGGACTTTGCCTTCAAAAGCCTAATTCTAGTACAGTGTCTCTTCAGTAGACAAATCACCTGATATTCATTGCTGTGTAGTACTTAACTCTTTCTCTTTGGCATTAGTCATACTCAGATAGAATTTTCTTTATGATACACCATTTATCACAGGAGCTTAAGCACCACTGTGATATAAATACAGAAGAGTCTCCATTATCCATCCTTTGTTTATCCGACATTCCGTTTTATGCGACGTGCTGTCCGCTGACATGACTTATTGGCAAATAAGAACGCCTCATGTACAACAGCCAATCACAATCAGTGCCGCACTCCAACACCATACATACCTAGTGTGCTTTTGCTAACGATTGTGATTACGAGTGCAGTCGTGTTTTTGTTTGACGCCAGCATGATATTATCGAGCTAGAGAAAGTGGCTAGATTGAATCACAGTGAGGGAGTGAAGGCTTTTGACGCAGCACTAATTCACGTTGAGCAACAGAGGGAAGCAACCACTACAGACTTACTGCTGTTCAGATGGTGGCGTGATCTTGCCACAAAGAAAAATATGGATGCCCAAAAACAACTCCCGATCACTCATTTTCTGTTTATTAGTATTCCGTATTATCTGACATTTCCGCTATCCGACCATCCTCCCGTCCCATTTAAGTCGGATAATTGAGACTCTCTTGTGCTAGGTTGACTCTGATATAATGGTAATATTCTGAACTGAGGCTGGAAAGATGGTCCAGAAGGTCTGCTGTGATGCTGCTGTGATTGATCTTCTTAACTAGACCTGCTAAATCGAATTCAGAGGGCACCCCCATCAGCAGCCAATGCCCCAGCTCGGAGTAAGGGAAGCCAATGGAAGCGTTTGGTGGCTCCCCGCATGTACCAACTTCTGACTGCTGCCTCTGATGTTGGGGGGGAGGGGCTGCATGTAACAGTGTATGTTAACCAATGTGACTGGGCTCATTGGTTAACCATGTACACAGTTACACTTTCACATTCCTAGTTTTTAGACCTCAGGCCTATGGGTAGGGGAGACTTTTTCCTCTAAAGTGACCTCTGGCTGATGTTAAACCCCTATAGTAAGGGTTAGATAACAGTCTGATATCTTGATCATTTGGGGATGCAGGTGTCTTCAATTAGTGACATTTAAAGCATGGACTGTGGGGTTAAGTCAACTCCTGTGACTTTATTCCGTGGTTCCTTAAGAGCATTATTCCTTCTTAGAGTTTTAAATTAGATACCCCTCTTATAAGCCTCAGTATCTTTCCCAGTTTAAGTATTTCACGTGATTTTTTTTTTTTTTTTTTTTTTGGCATTCTTGGACCTCTCAACTAAAGGAGCAGGTGGTCTCTTGACACTGGCATGCCTGATTAGTCTAAGGAAAAGTGGCATTTTGCACTGTTATCCTTTTTGATAAGGCAGCCTTCTAATTCCACCTCAGTCAAGTGGTTGTCATTTAGATCTTTCCTTGAAAAGAACAGTTACATCAGTCTCATAAATGATGTTTCACATTTAAAGTAATTTTGTATATTAATTAGATTTTAAAATATTCCACCTGTGTAGAGAATCTTAGAGGAGCACCACGAGGTAAGTGTTCAAAGTTCTCATGGAATCGTAGTTAAACTGCCAATGATATATTTATTAATTTAAAAGGGGAATTGCACAGCTAAAATATGTGCAACATGTGAAAAATTCCCCCAATAATGTTTTCTGTTTGTTCTAGAGATCACTTGTGTAGATCTTCAGAGAGATCTTTTAATGGTGTTCATTTGCATGAATACTAGTACTTCATGTCCACAAACTCTGCCTGCACTTTGCAGATGCAAACATCTGTTAAATGTTAATGGTTGAATGTGCCTCCAAATAGTTTGATGCCTGCCTGCATGCATGCATGCAGCTGTTATCATTTGCTCCCCTGAATGCATTGGCATAGTTGGCTGTGTTAGGGCTAATACAAACATATATATAGATTAGTGATAGAAATGTAGCCGTTAGTCTGGTGTAGCTGAAACAAAAACCAGGACTATATAGCACTTTAAAGACTAACAAGAAGGTTTATTAGGTGATGAGCTTTCGTGGGCCAGACCCACTTCCTCAGATCAAATAGTGGAAGAAAATTGTCACAACCATATATACCAAAGGATACAATTAAAAAAAATGAACCCATATGAAAAGGACAAATCAAATTTCAGAACAGAAGGGAGATGGAGGAAGAGGAAGGAGGGGAGGTAAATGTCTGTGAACTAATGATATTAGAGGTGATAATTGGGGAAGCTATCTTGGTAATGGGTAAGATAATTAGAGTCCTTATTAAAATTTGAGTGTAAAGTGTCGAATTTAAGCATGAATGACAGTTCAGAGGATTCTCTTTCAAGTGCAGTCTTAAAAGGTCTTTGAAACAGGATGCAGGTAATCATGTCATTGAGACAATGTCCTTTCTGGTTGAAATGGCAAGAAACTGTTTTTTCTTTGTGATCCTGTCTAATATCTGTTTTGTGGGCATTGATTCTTTGGCGAAGTGTCTGAGACGTTTGTCCAATGTACATAGCAGACGGACACTTTCGGCACATGATAGCATAAATTATATTTCTGGATGCGCAGGAATATGTGTTCTTGATCTTATAACTCACTTGGTTAGGTCCAGTCATGGTATCAGCAGAGTGAATATGTGGACAAAGCTGGCAACGGGGTTTGTTGCAAGGGAAGGTACCAGGGTTGGTATTAGGGTGGTATGTCCTGTGGTTGTTGGTAAGAATCATCTTGAGGTTAGGTGGTTGTCTATAGGACAACCATATATAGATGTTCATTCAAAAGGCATGTGGAAGTATTTGGAAGTGCATGATGTATGCACAGGAACAATTGTGTGGAAATTGGGTCTGAGATCTTCATGAAAGGCACACTTGATGTTGCAACAGAATACAGAAAACATTGAGACCTTTTTTTTTTTTTTTTTTTTAGGATTTTAAATTGGCCGTAAAGTAGAATGAAACATGTGGAAATTGGTAATTTGTTCCATGAAGAATTAAATATGCATTAAGTTTCAGTAATAATGAAATGTAAGTTGCATGTTGGGAGGAAATTATTCAATGTGTGGACACTTGGTAAAAGTTTTGACTGTTCTGTATAGATTTTCTGCTGACTTCTGGACATCTGTGAAGAACAATATTAACGTCTTAAATATTGTGTTTCCAGCATATAGTGTCGTTAGGGGTTTTTTTTAGGTGTCCATTTTTCTTACATGATGTGCTCTACAAAGAGGGTACCACTATTATGTTCTTACAAGATTGAATAAGAAAAAATGCCTGTCTAGGGTTTAATGTGACTTTTCATTTTAAAAGTGGTTTGATCCTTATTTCTAAGAGGAAAACAGAGCACTAGCCATATTTGAGCTTAAATAAATGTGAATCTCTTGGAGAAAAGGGTAAGGCCTTGCAACTTGTTTTGCATGGGCAGAGAGCCCTGCACTTCACTTACGCCAATTGACTTCGGTGGTCTAGTCTCTCAGAACAAGTTGCAGTGTTAGAGTGCAAAAAGCATGGCAATCTGCTAGATAGCTATGCTTTGGCTAACAATGTGATGTCTACACTACAGGACAAAGTTGAATTAAGATATGCAACTTCAGCTACTTTAATTACGTGGCTGAGGTCGAAGTACCTTAACTCGGCTTTTGGCACTTTCCACGCTGCAGGAAGTTCAAGGGAGAACACTCTCTCCTTTGGACTTTCCTTACTCCTCATGAAAGCAGGACTACCTCTGGAGTGCCCCTCTCAGTTCAAATTAGCTGTCTGAACTAGATCCACTAGTTTGAACTCTGGAAGATTGTCAGCAGCTGCTTTGATCTTCCCCTGTAGTGTAGATGTACTGTAAGTAATTGTTGTTGGTGGAGTGGGGAAACCCAGTGCCTTGGGTTTACCAATGAAAGGGAGGGTTAGAGACAGAAGTATAGTAATCTGAAAACCTAAAGATGAAATTAGAAAGCCAAGGATCTCTTGTATGATTGAGCTAGAATATGTAGTAGTTTAATGCCCAAAGGAATGTATCGACAGAATAAGTAATGCATACCTATTGCTATATCTTAATAGTTTATATTCAGCAGGTTACAAACAGTATTTGCCATATCAAATGTTTAAGAAAAAATCAGGGTGTTTTCTTATCCAGGTATTTGCTTTCTAGTGTTTAAAGAAACTAAATGTAAAGCTGACAGTCCCCTATTATAAACAAGCCTTTCAATGGCTTTCTTTCTAGTCATATGACTTAGTCTAGTGTTGAGATGTGCGAGTTTAACTTATGTTCTTTACATGGGATTTGAAAGTGTTAGTATCTGTAGTTTCTGTTGAGTAGATTTCTGCATCTGCCTTTTTGGTTTAAGTGGCTATTGGTGCTTTTGTGCAATGCTTACTGCAACAAATTATTTGCAATGTTCATTCTATTGAGAACATTGCACATGTTGTTTAATGGCTTTACGCTACTTTGTCCATAGTTACCTGGATATGCTAAAGTGTGCAAACTTTGAGATGAATTGCTGGAGTTGCATTAGCATTTTGGTTGTAACTTACTTTGATCGAAGGGAGTTGGTCAGCTTAAACCCTGCATCAACTAGGGTTGCCAGGTGTCCGGTTTTCTACTGGACTATCTATTTTTTTGGGCCCTCTGTCCGGTAAAAAAAAAATCCAGAAAACACCAGACATATGCAATGTCTGATATTTTCTGGCTGGGCGCCAGACGGAAGCTTGGCGGGGGGAGTGACTGGGAGGTGGGCCTTGATCAGCGCTGAGAGCCCTGGTTGTGTGGGGGGAGGAGGAGGAAGAGGAGGAGGAGGAGGGTCAGCCCGGTCCATGCTCCTGCTTGCTGGTCAAGCGCGTAGTGGAGCCGCAGCTGGACTGATTGCGCGGGACGGGAGCGCCCTGAGATCTGCACAGCCCAGGTCAGTCCTGCTCCCCCGCTCCCTGCTAGCCAGCCGGTTGGTTGATTCTCCCTGACTTCTCCTCGCGGTCTTTTTTGGCCAGTCCCCCTGCTCCCTCTTCCCTCCGCCACCGGTTCTGCCTCCCGCTGGCTGGTTCCTGCTCCGGATCTTCCCCGGCCAGTCCCGCTGCACCCCTGCCAGCCCTGCTTCTGGCGGCTAGTTCTCCCCTCCTCCTCCTCCTCCTGCTGAGCTCTCCCGGCCAGCTCTGCCCCCGCCAGCCCCTCCCCCATATCCCGTGGCCAGCCCCATTCCACCCGACCTTCCCCCCCCCCCCCACCAACCAGCCCTGCTTCCTGTTGGCCCCCCCATCTCCCTTGGCTAGCCCTGTCCCCCCTCCCGCCCCGTTAGCTCTATTTCCCGCTCCCCCCTCCTCTCCTGGCCAGCACCACTCCCTTCCCAGCTGGTCCCTCCCCCCATTAAGCGTATCCGGTATTTTTTTTTTTATGACTACCTGTTAACCCTAGCAGTGATCCTATCTCTGTGATTATCGCAGAGATTTAAACTGAGAAGCAACTTGCCTCCCTCCCCCTCTCGAGCCTCCCCAGGCCCCCGACCCCAACCCCCATGCTTAACTGGTTCTGCAAGGCTGCTGGCACAAAATGGTCTTGGAGTTGTTTTGTTTTTTTTCTCAACAACTTTGGTTCCCCCCCTCTTTTTTTTCTTCAACAGAATTTTTTCCTGGTGTTTTTTTTGTGGTGGTGGAGGTGTTTGGTATTTTTGTTTCAACCATCTGGCAACCCTAGCATCAACATTTAAAAATTTAATACTGAGTGGAATTTGTGACTAAATGACTGGTGTTTGGAATTTGATTTCATGCTCCTAAGTGTTCTAGTTTTAATTACTTTACATTAGAATTTGAATTTCAAGAATTGGTGTTTGTATTATTAAACTGTGCTCTAGGGCAGTTCTAATCACTTAATGGAACTTAAGATGGGAATGGTGGGAGTTTAGATTCACTTTTAATTTGGTAACCAAGCTTTTAAAAATAGTGCCTATCCTGCTATGCACTTAATAACTTAGGGTATGTCTACACTACCACCCTAGTTCGAACTAGGGTGGTTAATGTAGGCAACCGAAGTTGCAAATGAAGCCCGGGATTTGAATTTCCTGGGCTTCATTTGCATCTTGCCGGGCGCCGCCATTTTTAAAGCCCCGCTAGTTCGGACTCCCTGCCCGCGGCTACACGCAGCACGGAGTAGGTAGTACGGATTAGGCTTCCTATTCCAAACTACCAGTACACCTCGTTCCACGAGGAGTAACGGTAGTTCGGAATAGGAAGCCTAATCCGAACTACCTACTCCGTGCTGCGTGTAGCCGCGGGCACGGAGTCCGAACTAGCGGGGCTTTAAAAATGGCGGCGCCCGGCAAGATGCAAATGAAGCCCGGGAAATTCAAATCCCGGGCTTCATTTGCAACTTCGGTTGCCTACATTAACCACCCTAGTTCGAACTAGGGTGGTAGTGTAGACATACCCTTACAGAACTATGATTAATAAAATCAGCAGCTTTTCATGCTCCTGTACAAATACATATCACAAATAACTGATCAAATTAACTTTTAAAAATACCTCTCACCTTTTCTTTCCCCAAAATCTGAGAAAACTGTATGAACTTTGCTCTGTGCCCTGAACATCATTAAACCTGAGCACTCGATGAATGAAGGCAGTGAATTCCAAAGTCTGTCCCAAAGAATGTTCTGCTAGCTGTTTTCTCTCTCTTAAGCCGGCTCCCCCCAGCACTGGCTCTTGCTTCCCACACCCCCTTGCTACCTCTGATACAGAGGCAGCGGGGGCCGGAATGGAAATGCCAGTAGTCGATTCGAGTACCTGATAAGCCTACTCAACTACTTGCTTACATCCCTAGTCTGCATTAAAATTTAAAAATGTAGGACATCACCAGAACGCAATTACTGGACAATTAGATGAACCATGTAGCCATTGCGAATCAGAAATACAATGCTAGTACGATGATCATACCTGATGAAAGGTATTCTTAAAAACTAATTTGATTCTAGGCTTGTCGTCTTTCACTGCTTGAAATATTCAGATCATAACACACCATAAAAACCGAGAGATGTTATTTACAGCCTTGTGACTGAAATTGAGTCCCATTCAGTATGTTTATGGTAGAGACCTAATATGGGAAATATATTACAGATGTTGAACATGAAGCAAACAGGATGTTTTTGTCCTCTGCCATTGCATCCTTGGGTGAAGTAACTCTTTGCTACATGTTTTCTTTAGTGAGAAGCACACTTGATCCTAGGTCTTTGGTCAAGGAAGTCACAAACTGAAAATTAAATTTGTTCACACATACTGAGATTTTGTATAATCTCAACAGTATGAGAGAACTAACTTTAAAAAGTGACACAAGCATCGAATTATTATCACACTGATTTAGGAAATACAATCTAGGTGAGATGTACTGAACAACTAGACCATTGCAATGTAAAAAGGGTGGGAACTAACCACAGATAATTTAAAATATTAGAGTCTAAGATAAATTCACTAAGGTGCTGCAAAGCTAAAATTCTTTGCTGCATATTGGTTATTGGAGCATGCAATATTTAATACTGATATTGAACCTAAATGCTTTAGAACTACATATACATGCTACCTCATGCAGCCACCATTTGGAGTGGACAGCAGCAATAAACTGAGTCACGAACAGTGGGGGAGGGAAAATATTAGCACATAATACTGATGAAAACCCTACATTTAAAACCTTAGTTTCTAAAGCATCTAAATTGTTTCATGAGGGCCTTCCAATTACCAGTTGCAACCTGTTTAGTTTAAGCTTTTGGCTTGGAATAGTTGTGGTATTTGTTGCCTTTAGCCTTGCACCAGATGAATTTGGATTCCTGTAATAGAATACAAAGCACATTCCAGCATAATGTGAGTGTTTGTGATGTCAGCTGACTGGGAAGGAGAACCCAAGGTTTGACTGTGGCAGGTAACCATTGGGGCAAATACCTTCCAAAAGACTTTGTAACTTAAGTCTGTCCATGAGTAGTTTTAGCACTTTGGGCTCTAAACTTTTTAAAAATAACTTTATCATCATATTATTACTCCCTTAGGGTATGTCTTCGCTTGCAGCCTAATTCAAACTAGGGCTGCAAATGTAGGCATTCGGAATTGCAAATCAAGCCCGGGATTTAAATATCCCATGCTTGATTTGCATCTTCCCGGCCGGGCGCCATTTTTGAAATTTACAAGCCCGAAGTAACTGCCCACGTCTACACGTGGCAGTGAAACGAGCGTTCGAAATACAGCCCTAGTTCGAACTACCTGTTTAACCTCATTGCAGGAGGAATAACAGGTAGTTCGAACTAGGGCTTTATTTCGAATGCCCGTTTCACTGCTGTGTGTAGACGTGGGCAGTTACTTCGGGCTTGGAAATTTCAAGAATGGCGCCCGGCTGGGAAGATTCAAATCAAGCACGGGATATTTAAATCCCGGGCTTGATTTGCAATTCCGAATGCCTACATTTGCAGCCCTAGTTCGAATTAGGCTGCAAGTGTAGACATACCCTTACTCTGTTCTTAGACCTGCTTCTTATTTGTGCTGATGTAATTCTGTTGTCTTTAGTATGGGTTTCTCCTCCATTACATGAATGCATTTGGAAAAAGTATAGAGATCCATTGTACCTGAATAAGAGGCCACAGGAGACCTAGTTTGACTTCAGTTTGCAGGCTCTGTTCTGAAAGCTCATCTTCTGGGTTTTGAGATAAAAACACTGTATCAAACTATTGGTGCCCAAATGGCCTTATCTCGTTTTCTATTTCAAAACCAACCAAACCATTTTCTACATATCCAGGCTCCAGTTCACTTACAGATTATCAAGGTGTGTTCTGGATTTTTTTTTCACCAGTTTATTAATCCTGACAACACATTTGACAGTTAATTATGGCATCACAAAATTGAGGCAGCTGGGACCTAAGAACAGGAATTTGGAAGGCTTCTAGTGTGATCCTGGATATGTTGTTTAATCTTCTTTGGCTTCGTATAATCAAGACTAAACAAAAGGTTAAGACCCTGCCGAAGACTGTCAAGGAAGAGCTTGGGTAGAACAATTTAAAATATCCTTGAATTCAGTGGATGGGGGAAAATGCGAGTAGTGAAACCAAAAAAACTCTTGCCATTTAAAAAAAAAATTACAGTGAAAGCTTTGGCGCTCATGGGAAATGGGGGTTGTGTTTTAATTGAATGTGCCAGATAGCAAAGGTTATTGCTCTGTCTCCGCCTTCTACTGGCAGACCTGGCTTTTGGCAGCACAAAGCAGGCTGAGGGCAAAGGAGGCACTTGCTGATGACATAATCCAGCAGTGCCAGCTGTCAGAAGCCCTGCAATGGCCAGCTGAACAGATGGGAGTCAGGTGTGTGCACCTGAAACACGGCGGTATTTGAGGCAATGCTGGTTAACAAAGTTTTCCAGTTAGCAGAATGCCAGATAACAAAGCTTTCACAATAGTTGCACTGCCCTGCAGGCTGAGATCCTATCTACACAGAACAGATAGAGTACAGACTGTGCAAGCTTGCGTACATGACTTCCTGTCAAGGTTTCAGTCTTTCCTAGAGAAACTGTGGCATGATTGTGGACAGTTCTCTAAATCTCTAATAATTGATTGCAAATAAATCCAGTGACCACAACTTCCAGTAACTATACTCTGAATTGGATGGATACTTTTGACTTGAAGTGAAAAGATATACACCAGTACCTTGAGCCATCCAGTCTTATCCAATGACATTTTTGTATCTTTCTTTTTCAGCTCTTTTTATCAAAGTCTTTGTTTTTGGTTGCCCAGTAGGAGAGCTTGTAGTACTGGAAAGTCCTGTATGAAGTGCAAGTGATGATCTCTCTCGTTTTATTTCAGATAAACAATAATTTCATCTGAAGCTTGAAAAGGAGGGATACTGCAAGCTTCCAACATTGTTAATACACAAGATTGCTTTTTAAAGTGAGTCGGCTTTTTATAACATGTTACATAAAACTTTAGTGCGTTACTTGAACAATAGTGAAAACTGGTCCAACCTTTGCTCCTGTGTAAATTACATGGCCATGGGATAAGAGGGAAGGTCATTTCTTGCTTTGAGAACTGGTTAAAAGACAGGAAACAAAGGGTAGGAATAAATGGCAAATTTTCAGATTGGAGAGGGGTAACTAGTGGTGTCCCCCAAGGGTCAGTCCTGGGACCAATCCTTTTCAACTTATTCATAAATGATCTGGAGAAAGGGGTAAGCAGTGAGGTAGTAAAGTTTGCAGATGATACCAAACTGTTTAGGATAGTCAAGACAGAAGCAGACTGTGAGGGACTCCAAGAAGATCTCACCAAACTGAGTGATTGGGCTACAAAATGGCAAATGAAATTTAATGTGGATAAGTGTAAAGTAATGCACATCGGGAAAAATAACCCCAACTATACGTACAGTATGATGGGGGCTAATTTGGCTACGACAAATCAGGAAAGAGATCTTGGAGTTATCGTGGACAGTTCTCTGAAAACTTCCACACAGAGTGTAGCGGCGGTCAAAAAGGCAAATAGGATGCTAGGAATTATTAGGAAAAGGATAGAAAATAAGACCCAGAATATATTACTGCTCCTGTATAAAACTATGGTATGCCCACATCTTGAATACTGTGTACAGATGTGGTCTCCTCACCTCAAAAAAGATATTTTGGCCTTGGAAAGGGTTCAGAAAAGGGCAACTAAAATGATTAGGGGTTTGGAGCGGGTCCCATATGAGGAGAGGTTAAAGCGACTGGGACTTTTCAGTTTAGAAAAGAGGAGACTGAGGGGGGATATGATAGAGGTCTATAAAATCATGAGTGGGGTGGAGAGGGCCGATAAAGAAAAGTTATTTATTAGTTCCCTAAATAGAAGAACTAGAGGACACCAAATGAAATTAATGGGTAGCAGGTTTAAAAATAATAAAAGAAAGTTCTTCTTCACACAGCGTGTAGTCAACCTGTGGAACTCCTTGCCAGAGGAGGCGGTGAAGGCTAGGACTATAATAGAGTTTAAAGAGAAGCTGGATAAATTCATGGAGGTTAGGTCCATAAAAGGCTATTAGCCAGGGGATAAAATGGTGTCCTTGGCCTCTGTTTGTCAGAGGCTGGAGAGGGATGGCAGGAGACAAATTGCGGTCCACCCTCTCTGGGGCACCTGGTGCTGGCCACTGTCGGTAGACAGGATACTGGGTTAGATGGACCTTTGGTCTGACCCAGTACGGCCGTTCTTATGTTTGTGAATGCAACAAGATGGAAAAAACATTGATGGTTTATGATTTTTTACACACTGACATATATATTGAAATACACATTATTACAACTTCTGTATTCACTCTAAATAGAATTATCCCTCTTGCCACCTTCACCAGAACACAGACTTGGAGGTGGTAAAGGGAAAAGGTGGATCAGCCACGTTTTCAGTGGGTAGAAGCCCTTCTGGCTCATGAAAATGAGCACAATTTATATCCACAATGTCATGCCATTTAGAATTGGCATATTATACCATATTATGGCTATCGCTGTTACTTGCTGGACCAAGGAAATCTAGACCACCTCGGATAAGTGTTTGGCCCATGTGTGTTTAAAAACTTCCAGTGATGGGGATTCTGCATCCCTTTCTTCTTTGGAAGCCTTTTTCAGAGCCTAACTCCCTTTGTATTAGAAAGCTTTTTTCCTAGTATCTACTTTAAATCTCTCTTGCTGCAGATTAAACTCATAACTTCTTGTTCTGCCTTCAGTAGACATGGAGATTAACTGATTGCTTTCTTTTAATAGCAGCCCTTAACTTGTATGAAAACTGTTAGCAAATCCCCTCCTTGTTGGTCTTCTTTCCTCAAGACTAAAAATGCCCAGGTTATTTTTTAACCACAGTTTTTGAGCTGAAGCAGTGGTGAACATGTGACTGCAGGAGAGAGCCTTCTGTGCAGTTTGAAGGACTGAATGCCAACAAAACCCTTGTTGGAGTGGGGGAGTGATCTATGCTACATTTATTAAGATGCATATAGAATCTTTTATTGATTTTAATATATTTTCTTTATAATATTTTTAAGAATAAAAGAGTTTGCTTAGGAAAAAACTGTGTGGTAACTTGTAGCTGTGACCATAATGATGTGTAGCGTCCCTGAGGAGAGAAGTGAAGAGTCTGTTTTTTAGGCAGTCTGGCTTTTACTGGGGATAGCACAGAATTGCAGGGAACTATATTGCCTGGAACTGCCCTACTCCGAGACGAGAGAGACATGGGTCTCTGCCCAAGGGTGCATCTATACTGCAACACTATTTCAAAATAACTAGCGCTATTCCAAAATAACTTAGTCCATGTCTACACAGCAGGCAGTGATTTCAAAATAGTGTCAAAATACTGTCAAGCTGGAGGACTTCTTACTCCAATTCCTGTAATCCTCATTGTACAAGGAATAAGGGAAGTTGGAGGAAGAGTGCTCTATTTCGAAATAAGTGCTGTGTAGATGCTCTCTATTTCGAAATAAGATGCACAATTGACATAGATTAATTTGTGTGGCTTATTTCGAGTTAAGCCCTGCAGTGTAGACACACCACAAGAGAGCTGTCAGCTGAGAAGCCAGGAGCCTAGATTGAGTGCCTTTGTAGGACCATTAAGAAGAAATTTAGGTCAGTTATCCCCAAATGTGGCACACTCTATGCTGCAGCTTCTGCTGGTAGTGCATTATGGCCAGGACATTACTGAAATATTGGTTGCACTGCTATGGGCTAGGGAAGCTGCACACTATCCTGTTTTTATTAGTTGGACCAAAGAGATCTGAACTGGGATGGGCTTCTCAGCCTGAGCCATAGCTAAAATGTTGGGCCTTCTCAAGTATGTTCAGCATTGTAGTGCAAGCCTGAATCTGTTGACCTGGGCTCAGAGGCTTGCTGTTGTGGGGAGCTACTGACTGTACAGATGGACTTGAGTGACTGTGAAATGAAGAGCCTACTTTGAAGTAGGAACTTGAGTTGGAGAATGGCACTAAATGAACTGAAATGTTCTACTGTGGAAGTTCCTCTGTTTGAATGAAGAGCAGGAAGGATGCATTTGTTTTGGGAATCAAGAAGCTACACTGGATGGGTATGTCTACACTACAAAGTTAATTCGAACTAACGTCTGTTAGTTCAAATTAACTTTCATAGGCGCTACACTAGCGCTCCACTAGTTCAAACTTAATTCGAACTAGCGGAGCGCTTAGTTCGAACTCGGTAAACCTCATTTTACGAGGACTAAGCCTAGTTCGAACTTGCTAGTTCGAATTAAGGGCTGTGTAGCCCCTTAATTCGAACTAGTGGGAGGCTAGCCCTCCCCAGCCACTCTGGCCAACACCAGGGAAACTCTATTGCCCCCCTCCCGGCCCCAGATCCCTTAAAGGGACACGGGCTGGCTACGGTGCCCGTGCCAGGTGCAAGCCTGCCAGCACCCAGCCAGCAGACCTTACACCTGGGACGGCACGAGCCAGCCACCCGATGTCCCCCAGCTCTCCCCCTCTTCCCGGGACCAGGCAGGCGGCTCCCGGGAGCTTGCCCAGGACTGCAAGAGGCGGGCACCCGCCTGGTCCAGTGCAGACATCGTGGACCTTGTCCACGACCTCCGCACTAGGCACAGGAAAGCAGCCGTCTAGGGCAGGAGAGCTGCCAGCCTGGCCACCCAGGAACAGGTTTGCATGAAAATCAAGGTGGTGCACTGAGCCCCCCGACCCTGAGCCCTGAGCTTAGAATGGCCGTACTGGGTCAGACCAAAGGTCCATCTAGCCCAGTAGCCTGTCTGCCGACAGTGGCCAACCCTAGGGACCCTGGAGGGGATGGACCAAAGACAGTGACCAAGCCATTTGTCTCGTGCCATCCCTCTCCAGCCTTCCACAAACTTTGGGCAGAGACACCACTCCTACCCCCTGGCTAATACCACTCCATGGACCCAACCTCCATGAATTGATCTCACTTCTCTTTAAACTCTGTTCTAGTTCTAGCCTTCACAGCTTCCTGCAGCAAGGAGTTCCACAGGTTGACTATTTGCTTTGTGAAGAAGAACTTTCTGTTATTAGTTTGAAGCCTGCTACCCATTCCTTTCCTTTGGTGTCCTCTAGTCCTTCTGTTACGGGAACTAATGAAGAACCTTTCTGTATGCACCTTCTTCACCCCACTCGTGCTTTTATAGACCTCTATCATATCCCCCCTCCATCTCCTCTTTTCTAAGCTGAAAAGACCCAGTCTCTTTATCCTCTCTTCATATGGGACTTGTTCCAAACCCCTCATCATTGTAGTTGCCCTCCCCTCTCCCACCCTCTCTCTTCCCCTCTCCCACCTCCTTTTCCCAGTCTCCCCCAGTTTTGCTCAATAAAGAGAGATTCTATTTTTGAACACAATTGTCCTTTATTTTGTACATCAGGAAGGGGGGCTAGGGAGGGGTAAGTGGAAGGAGGTGAGGGAGGAATGGTGTACGAGCCCCCGATGGGGAGGACTGGGCTGGCTCTGCGGGCTTCTGGGGGTGGAACCTCTCCTGCAGCCCCCCACTTGCCCCCTCTCCCTAGATGGCAGCCTGCGGCAAGTGCAGCCGGTCTGATGGCCGAGTGCTATGATGTGCCCAGTGTGGGTACTCCGGGTAATCCAAGCCAGGACTGCTTTGCAAGCGGGGCACCCCTGAGAACTGTCTGTCCGGGGTGGGGGTCGGGTCCCTTTAAGCACAGCCCTCGGCTAGCCTGAGACAGCAGCTCCACGCTCTAAGTCCTCATCTGATGCCCTGCCAGCACTGCTTCCGGCCATCCTTAACCCCGGTTCAGGGTCCACTCTGTGTGGACATGCTAGTTCGAATTAGCAAAACGCTAATTTGGACTAGTTTTTTAGTCTGGATGCGTTAGTTCGAATTAGCTTAGTTCGAATTAACTAATTCGTACTAACTTAGTTCGAATTAGCGCTGTCGTGCAGACATACCCGATGAGAAGAGCAGAGCTCTCCCATGACATTACAGGTCAAGGATAGGATGCAATCATTTTGGTTAATCTGAGTGGAAGTACTAGAGTTAGTTTCCCACAGAAAACTGCTCCATTTGCAGGTATAAAGTGGGCTCTTTATTGACTGCAACTAGTCAGGACTTTTAGTGCTGTTTTTTATTATGTTGTTCAGTGCTAATGTGTGGTGAATAGTTAATTAATCATTGAATTTTTAAGCCTTCAGTACTATGAAAACTGCCTATAGTACTGGGTATTTAATTTTTCTGATTTGGCCAAACAGAAATTGAGCCAAGTAAAAGTGTTTTGGATACATAAATGCCAAGCAACTGGAATAAATCAAATCTAGCTTGTATGTGAAGCTTGCCTGTGGGATTTCATGCACCTGTGACTTGTTTGTAGTGTATTTAGCGGTACTGTATTTGAGAAGACAGCGCTATCTCTTTTCCTTATTTACTTTTGCCAAAAACAAAACCACCAGCTGGCTTTATCTTGGCTTGCAGCTAGTTGGTGTAAGAGTTGAGTCTGGCAGTGGCTGACACAACTGAGTTCCTGCACTGCAAATGACTTTCCAGTCCCCAGAATGAAAATAGCTGTGTGG
This sequence comes from Pelodiscus sinensis, assembly GCF_052426305.1. NCBI lineage: Eukaryota > Metazoa > Chordata > Testudines > Trionychidae > Pelodiscus > Pelodiscus sinensis. Next base: position 11,331,826 of record NC_143068.1, on the reverse strand, counting down.
CGCCATGCTTTTCTGCTGACGTGACAATCCCCCCGGCTCTATGTAGAGTTGGTCCTGGATGTTAAGTGTGCCAGTAATGTGTAGGCCTCTAGAGAGGGCAAGTTTTTCTTTACCAAACACTTTCTTCCTTTGCTGCTACTTGACTGCCTAGCTTCTATCTGCTGTATGAAACTTGCCTTCACTATAGGCCTCATTTGAAATCTAAGTATATTCAGAAAGAGTGTTTTGCATATTTTTATTATAATGGCTTTTGTATAGACTATAATCCCCAAAAGCTTTAAAAAGTATATGGTATAAATATATATAAAATGATAGTGTGGATAAATTGTTCTGCCATTCCTTACTAGATGATGTTGTAACGCCCATCTTCAGAATGATGTTTTTATGAAAGAAACCTAGTTTGGATTTTTATTCATTCTCTTTTTTGCCGTACTATTACTAAATGCCAGTGGATATAAGCAAGGATTTGCATGCCTAGGTTTTCACTTGTCGCGGATGGGGAAACTGGAGGATATGGGTGGTGGTTGTTTGCTTATTTTAGGGAAAACCTTAAAAAAATGTAGAAATGCTAATATTTTTGTCTTTCCTCCATCTTCTCAAATAGATAATCTTAAGTGACTTGGTATTATGAAGGAAGAGTCTATTGCACAAAAATGTTTGATCTTTAAATCCCTCAAAATGATGTATTAGAGGAAGCCAAGTTACTGGTTCGGAGATTTCATATTGAAGGATGAACAGTGAAGAGGAGTTCTTTGATGCTGTTACGGGTGAGTAGAAGGCATCCTGCAAAAAAAAGCCTTAATGCTGGCTTTCCTTCTGCCTTGAATAAACCGTTTAGCATTTGTGCCTCAGCTTCATCATCTGTAAAATGGAGATAAACTCAATAGGCTGAAGAGGCTTAATGTTTGTAAAGTACTTTGAAAATGAAAACTGTTGCATAAGTCCTGAGTAGTGAATTTTAACTTGAGTGGAGAATTTCCCCCACAGTGTTGCAATGGACAGTGTTTTCTAGTTAGAATTTAATTATAAAACAATGCTTCTAGTGTAAGGAGCCAAAATCTTTGCTGTCCTGTATTGAAAACCTGAACCTCTTGACACGTGAGCCTTATCGACGTCGGAAAGCACTTTTCTTTGAAATAATGAGAAACACTGGTTATTTGCAATAGCTGTATGTGGTTTTAAAGGTGAACTGAAATGCTTTTCAAAAAGAAATGTATATTTAAAAAAAAACTTTTAAAGATCCTAAATCATCAACCTAATGTTACTTGAATGATTTTTCAAGTGTTAAGAGTGGGAAATATTGGAAGCTGGGCTGACTCGGGTCGTTTGCTGCGTCTTTGCTGGAAGTGTGAAGTCATGCAGTAGACATGAGAACTCCTCTAACTCTGTGTCTATCTTATTGTTATGCAAGAAGAAAGATGATGGAGGGAAGAGAAGAAGAAAGTCGAGGCAAAGGAAGCTTCAGCTCTTAGGGTATGCCTACAGTTCATAAGGGGGTTTCCACTGATATAGTTAATCCATCTCTCTGAGAAATGGTAGCTAAGTCAATGGAATAATTTTTCTGTTCCCCTAGCCACATATGTACCGGGAGTTGCGCCCACCTAACTCCATCATACAGGTCATGAAACTTTTCACAGCCCTGATTGATGTAGTTAGGTCAGGCTAATTCTTAAGCATAGGCCAGGCCTAAGCTCTTTGAAGTGATGAAGCCACATTCCAAATCAAACTGCCTTTTAGTGTGAGCTTGGAATCAGTGCTTGTCAAGACTGTTTCTCACTCTGGCATGATGAATGCAGAAGTGGGGGCCCCGCAAGAGTGCTCCAAAACCTTACCTCTATAGGCTCTGGTACAAAAACTCCCCCCCCCAAAATCCTAATACCTGGATTTGGGGAAATCCTCTGCCACTATCAAGTGCTTTTGAATCCAAAAACTGGGGTGGACACTTGAAACCAACCCTAGGGGTACCCCAAGCTCTTTTTCCCCCAAAAGAGCTTGAAAAAGAAAAAACAAGCTGCAGTCTGTGGTAGCTGACCCTTCAGTCAGGCATGCAGATACAGACAGACTTTGCAGGACACCAGAATCAACCAATAGTGGCTAATTAGAAAAAAGAAACAAAATTTTAATATCAAAATAAAACTACAGTTGCAAACATAGTAAAATGGCCGGATGGAAAGAGCCACCTATTGAGATAGATACTCAGGGAAAGTCCCTGGACTAACAGCTTTAGTTACAAAAGAAAAAAAAAACATGGTTAACAGCTCAGACATTATTTCCAAATCCCCAAACAAGGAAAACAATAAATCCTGACGGACTAGCTAAACTTTTCCCTACTTACACCTTGTAGAAAGTCCATTCTTGGAGAGGGAAGTGTGTCTCATCTCCGTCAATACATTGGAGAAAGCACTCTGCCTCTCAAACAGAGAGAGGAAAAAAACCCTCTTCCAGTTTGAAATTCCTACCTGCATTGTTATTGGCTGACCACCCGATACCTGGCTAGGTACAGGAGACATTAGTTAATCCCTTAGAGTATGTCTACATTTGCTCCCTAGTTTGGGCTAGGGATGCAAATGTAGGTGACCGAAATTGCTAATGAAGCAGGGATTTAAATATCCTGCGCTTCATTAGCAAGATCTCGCCCGGCACGCTAGTCCGAATCATAGCTGATTTGAACCAGGAAGTGTGCGCTGGGACGTGATAGTTCGAACGAAAGCCCTTGGTTTGAACTACTGTTACTCATTTTTTGGTTCGAACTACCGTGTCCCGGCGCGCACTTCCTGATTTGAATCAACTGTGATTCGGACTAGTGCACTGGGCGAGATCTTGCTAATGAAGCGCGGGATATTTAAATCCCCGCTTCATTAGCAATTTTGGTCGCCTACATTTGCATCCCTAGTCCGAACTAGGGAGCAAATGTAGACGTACCCTTAGTCACCAGGGCCTGGTCAGCACTCCTGATTATGACAGTGCTTTCAAGATTGGCCTCTCGTTTCAGGGAGGTGGGGCTGCATCGGTTTTCCTGTTGTGAGGTTTGATGCTCTCATACCATTTCTTCCACTGACTACTGCTGTCTTTTCCTCCATCACGTTGTACTGTTTTAGACCTCTGGCATGGTTTGGATGGGGAGCCATGTTCATTGTTGAATTTCTGAGACAGCTTTTTCCTCTTCCTTTGTCTCCCACCAGTGTTATCTTGCCATTAGTATACTGTCTTTTCTCCCATCTAGCCATACCATGTGGTTTGTAACTTGCTGCTCTCCAGGACAGTGGTTTTTAAACTACAGATCATGACCTAGTACTGAGTCTCCGGTGGAGATGCTAAGGCAGGCCATTTGCCTGTCCTGGCACTGCAGACTGAGCTGTGTGCCAGAAGCAGCTGGCAACAGGCCTAGCTCTTAGATATGTGTGTGGAGGGAGGGGGGGAAATGCACAGGGCACCGCGCACTGCCACTGCCCTGAGTGCTAGCTCCATGCTCCCATTGGCTGGGAACCTGCTGCTGACTGCTTCTGGGGTGCAGCATATATATAGTTGTGTAGATGCAGTCCATATAACACAGAGCTGTCCATAATGGTAAAAGTAAAAGGATTGAGAACCGCTGCTGTAGTACATTGGAATGAATCCCAGAGTTTCTATTTAGATCCACCTGTTGGTATGATGGTCTCTCATCTGTGTTTGGATCTGGCCCTTAGGTCTTTCCATAAGTCTTCTACCTCAGCTCTTTGTGCTTGCCCTTTTTGCTGCTCTCAGACCTGTAGGGTATGCACCTGTCACAGACCCTATTGTTGGGCCATTTTAGGTTCTGGTGGGTCCTGATTCTAGCCAATCTATCTTGAAATCTTGACTCAAAGCTGGATGCTCTTAGCAGAACCAGCAGTCTGCTCTTTCCATGGATATGTTCTCTTTCTATACTGATCTTGCCAATAAAAGGGCAGATGTGACCTTCAGATGTACACATGCCCATCTTGTAGCCCACTTTCCTGTGTCAGAGGACCAGGTTACACTTGAGTGCCTCCATGGCCCAAGCTATGTTATCCTTCCCCCTCCTATGAGGAAATAGCTCCAAACACACAGGAAGAGCCTCTCGGCTGTAATGACTCAGTGTCATAAGCATAGACATGATGTCTGATCATCTTCCATATGGACACTTGCTCTGGAAGAGAATGGATGCCAGTCTGCTGGGGTGGGGAACCTACTTTTTTGTCTAGGCTTCTTCAATGGGGAACAGACACTTCACCGAGGACCTGTGTGATAGAACTGTGTGTTGCTCACTTGTCCTTGCAAATTTGAGAATTGATCTTCATCCTGTCCCTTCATCCTCTTCACCTCTGTCCTGATTCATCCTTGGTAAGTGAATGGTTGTTACACATGTGAGCAGGCATTGAGGAGCCCAGAGCTTGTTACTCGGGGCACAAATCTTTTAATTTGTGTTTCTGGGTGGAGAATAGTTTTCTTGCATTTAAGGGCTACGTTAGGGAACTTTTATGCATAATTCTAGGATGTACAAGGGCAAGTTAGTGTGCAATATGCTGGGGTGCTTTAGATTTTACACTCCTGCTAGTGGAGATTCAAACATCGTGTAGACAAGCCAAAAAATTCTTCAGGGAAATGATGCAGGATGGGGGAACAAATTACTCTGATCACTTGTTTCTTGCCCTGGTTACTGTACTTTTTTGGCTCTGTCAAGCTTGTCCTGGATTCATTGAGGACTCTTTCGCTGTCTGGACCTGCTGAAGTTAGACTGTTTTATTCATGTGATTTGCTAGACTTCAGGTGAATGGATCAGATGTGTTGAGTGGAAGAATTGCCATAGAAAGAGGAGAGTGTCTGGCTAGTTGCTGCAATGATTCCATCTTTGCCAAAGAGAATGGTCTTGTTGACAGGCTCTTTATTCCAAAGGTTAACCCTGGGTATCGTGAAATCTCCTTCAGCTGTTGTGCAGGCACTAACCTCTCATCCTGGCATGTGCCTGAGCAGGTTGCTCTTCTCTTCTTATAGTTAATTGTTGTTCAACTTAGGTCATTTCTCTTTGCAGTGGGGAAGGAAGGGGGAGGATAGGCTCAACCATCAGCTCTTCTGTCGCTGGCTAATTCATGTTTGTTTTTACAACTGGGTCTGACTATAACAGCACATTCTGCCTCTGGTTGTGGGATCCTTCAAACTGTCTTGTGAAAGGTAAGCCGTGCCTCCTGTTGAAAGCAGCTCAGTACAATTGCTATATGTAGAAACTAGATTTCTTTCAACAGATGGGGGAGTGTTAACCTCTGACAAAATATAATTTCTGTCAGTTGTATTTGTCATGGTCTAGCATTTGGGTTCTCTCCCAGCTGCTCTTTCTAGGTTTGAAGACTCTTGGTAGTCTTGACATCATGAGTTTGATTTTCTTCCTGTCTAGTACCTGGAGTTCAAACTTGGGAAGTTGATGACTGATAAAAGGGGTGGCCTTATGCCATATATACTCTGTGACTTGTGGAATACTTTGCCTCCTTGCTTCCTGGTAGGTAGAGGAATAACATAGTCTGAATGGGCTGATTTTCCTTTGCAGGATGGGGAAGAAGAAAACTATGAAAAACAGAATTACTGGTAAGTCATTTTTTGTTGAAATGGATTCAGTTCTGATCATGTCTAAATATATGTTGTGTGAATGATTTTGGATCTACACTTAAAAAAAAAAAAAAAAAAAAAAAAGCATTTTGGTTCACCTTTAAAGCTTATAGTTTGGAAGTGGTATTAGAAGATTAAATTGATACTTTACCACTGCTGCCTTCAGAATCTTTTTATTTCTTTTTCTCCTCCAAAACTCCACACGTGATTTGTCTCGCACCTTTTTACAACAGTGTGTCTATCCTGGAACTAATGTCCATCTGGTGAATGCCTCTGTTTTGGAAGCATTAATTAGTGATGTCCAAAGAAGAGAGATTTCCTAAAAGACTATATTATTTCAAAAAGTCACAATCAAATATTGTCTGTCATTCCCTTCTCAGTAACATGCTCTGGATCTTCCTTTTAAAAGCAACTTTTTAAGCTTTTCTAACAGTCCTAAAGTTTTCTATTCCATTTTTAAAATTCAGAATTACATGTAGACAATATTTGGCCAACAGTTATAAAACTTTCTCAACTGAATTACAGTAGATAAGCTTAACAGCTTTTAATTACTGACAATATACCTGTGGAGCTGTTGTTGTATTTAGTGAGTACTTATCTGTGCTTTCTATGTTAAAATGTAGATTAAAATTGAGTGCAAATAATCTGACAGAGCAGATTTGAGTGTTTCTGATGTAGTAGTTATGATAAGTTCCACTCGAGTTGTGGTTGAAGATTTTTTTTGCCTGTCCTCAAAATTGGAATATTTGTTTTAGTGTTGTGTAGTCATTGATGATGACCGGATGAAATTGTTTTGTTCTTGTGTAATCACCCTTTCTATTTGAATACATACTGACGTACAATGAGAACAGCATGAGTGACTCATTTACTGAGGTGAAACAGAATGATTGGTATGTAGGCACTGGGATGCTTTTTCAGTTATTCTGCAATAATTGTTCCTTCAAATAAATTGCAAGGTCCTAGGCATAATCAAAGGGTTATAATTCCACAGTGAGATGCTTGTCTGATAATCATACCCTTGTAAACGGCATTGGCCCATTATGGAACTTTCAGGGGGATTTTAAAGGCATGTTTAACTCATTGGAAGTAGCTGGTAAGAGTGATAGTATTTTATGAGATTTAACTACCCTTTTTATTATAAATGATGAATGTCCCTTTTACTATGGACTGGCTAATGATAGGCATATGTTTGAGGCAGGTATTCCAAAGTATTGTTTATTTTAATCACTTGTATGTACATCTATTATTGTCCCCAGTTAAGTGTTAAATCCCATTGGGATGTGTTTGTCATTACATAATTACACACTTGGGAGATTGGGGTGCAGCAGAAGAGATTAATGAGTGACCTCATCCTTTGTGCCTTGTGTTAATTATAAAATAATATCACACCACCAATGCTTCCCTCTGCTTCTGAGATTGCTTGAATTATCATGCTGGGGATATAATTTTTTGTTTCAGAACTGTATAGCTTTCTGAAAGGAATTGCACGAATAGGATGGAAGCACTTCAAGGGTGCTAAAATACAACTGCTGCATTAATTATATCAAAATAATAGCTCTCCCATAGTTCATTAGTATTAAAACCCTTTAATGTTGGACTAAACTCAGATCAAGTTAAAAGATGAATTACTCTTGTTAGACCTGATTCTTATTTCAAAAGCCTGATCTAAAGCAATATTCCCTCTAATCTTTTCCATCCATGTGCAGAATATTTTTTTTATGTGCACTGAGGAACCATCAGTAGAAACAAAAACCTAGCTGTGAGCACTCTGCTAATCAGCTGGGTGGCATTTGAATCTCTGCTGAGTGGACACACAAGCACCCAGCTTACAGGGAACGCTGATCTAAAGTTAAAGCGACTCTTTCTCATACAAGCAGAGTGTTAGTTTGCCAGTTCCATATGAGTTCAGTTGTTGTTGTTTTTAAATATTGTGGGTGGAGAGAATTATGTAAAAGAGACAGAAGAAGGAGGGGGAACATGAGAAAATAAGAATGAATAGCTATGCAGGAGAGGGCCAAGGGGGAGAAACTATAAAAAGCAGTCCGGCACCATTAACATCAGTGCTTTCAGGCTGCAGCTGCTCCTGTCAACTTCTGTCCCAGGCTGACCTGTCCATGCAATTTAAAAAAAAAAAAAATCCTAGATCACTTGGCTGGTGGAAGGAAAGAGGGTGTTGCATGGGTTCTAGACTTCATGATTTGTTTTCAACCTCAATGAGCTCCTGTTCTGGTGGCCTTAACTGGAGAAGGACACTTGATCATTTAAGTTTGCTCTTCTGTTCACTGACAAAGACAGATGTTTTAATATTGAAAGCATTTGGGATGTTTGAGAGGTTCTGTTAATACTGATACCCTAAATATCTATCTGTGATTTGAAGGAAGTTAAGAGTCTTGATAGGTGAAGCAGTTCTGCTGGCATGCTTCCTGTAGAACAGGCTGTTATACAGATTTGGGAGTTCCATTTTGGTGTTTATGTGACTTAAGTATGTAGAGTATGGATCAATGGGTGCACTTAAAGTGCCTTCTTTTTCTGTTGTTTTCCTGTAAAATGGAGATCAACTTCCAGATTTCCCCTACCCTCACAAAAAAGTCTTTTAAAAGACTCTTTATAATTTACACTACTTTATTAGACTTCACCAAGCACTCTTTTAGAATTGTTCTATCACAGCATCCTGTAGACCTTGACTTTGTGAACTGTTGTTGCAAATCACATTAGTTCGCGGACTTACACCTGCAGCATAAGGCCTCTTAGCCTCAACTGCAGCTTGAGATTGTGCCCATGTCCCTCGGTGATAGATGTCAATGGCACTGGAGGGGTCACCTGCTTAATTGTAGAAATTGGGCTTAGAGTGGGAACACCTAAAGGGGAATTTGGTCCATTTCCTTTCCAGCATAGTGTGATTGTTCTCAGGATGCCTGGAACTGGGTCCATGAGTCACCATATTACCTCTGCCTCTACGGGCAGAGCAAACACGCTCTTTCGAGGATCCCTGGATACCTTGTTCTACGAGGAATAAGGGCTCCTCCAAAAGAGAAGGCTTTTCTGCCATTTGGTCTAAACGGGGCCAAATGGCGGAAAAGCCTCTTCTGGAAGAGCAATCGGAAAAAGCTATGCAAGTTCTGCAGCGCAATTTGCGTAGCTTTTTCCAAAATCGGCAATAGTGTAGACCTAGCCTACCTATGCATAACTGGGTGTCAACTCCCAGGAGCTACCAGCCTGTCAGCCTTCCAAACAATCTTCTGTGGACTGTGCTTTTCTTGTTCTCATACCATATTACTTGGTTTAAAGTAGGAATGTAAGCAAGTAGTTGACTAACAGATAAGCTTGGTTTATCGGTTAGTCGAGTCGACTACTTGACCACTATATCAGAGGCAGCAGGGAGGAGGAGGGAAGCAGGAGCTGGTGCTGGGGGGAGCCAGCTTAAAAACCGGTTCTCTCCAGTACCGTCTCTATGGTGATGCCTGCCCCCCTTCACGCTGCTGCCTCTATCAGAGGCAGCAGCGGGAGGGCGGGGGCAGGACAGGCTGCCATGAAGCAGCCTCTGCCTGTGCTGAGCCCAGGCTTGGCTAAACAGTCTCTGTATGTGGAGGGAGGTGTGTCTCGGGGTCCCAGCTCCCTGCTGTCATTCCCCCCCTTGGCAGACAGGAGCTGCTGGACCCTGTGCAAGCTGGGACTGAGCAAGCCCAGCTTAGTCTCAGATTGTGCTGGGTACAGGAGCTACCTCCTCTGTGCTTCTGCATTTTAAATGTAGTAAGAGCTTGACTGCCTGTGCACTTGGCTCTTACTAAATTTAAACTGCAGGGCCGCAGAGGAGGTAGCTCCCGGACCCAGCATGAGCTGGGCCTGAGTGCCTTCCCTTATCAACTAATCGTGTAGCCAATAAAAATGTTATTGACTACACAATTAGTGAATTACCTGCCTCTTAACATCCTTAGTTTGAAGAAACTGTGTATTCCTTATTTCAGTATTTTTCTTTGTATTCTTTTATTTTATAAGGAAACTATACAATAGACTTAAGTCAATTACACCTGTCCCAGTTCACTCTGACTTAGCAATGTCTCTTTGTCTTTTGTCTCTTAAGAATAAAACTATTTGTATAGATAGGTCAATTCCACTTTTTGAAGATCTTTGACAAAGCAGAATCATAGAAGAATAGGACTGGAAAGGACCTATAGAGAGATCATTTAGTCCTGTCCCCTGCACTTAAGGCAGGACATGCAAGATCATGTGGCTGAAAAAAAAATTATAATAATTGCATTTAAATTGAAGCTCTAAAGTAGAAAAGACAGTAGACTTAGTCAGATTTGAAGCAATCGAACAATTCACAGTTTTTACAAATTAATGTTGTATACTTAGCATGATGGAAAAAAACTGGTTGAGGGTCTTGATTCTAGTGATACTTGGTTCTGTATGCTCTTGGAAACTAGATCCAAAAACAAAGATTCTGGACTTGGTGATATTTCATAGTAAAGTGCATTGGGTACATTCAAGGTTTTAAGGTAAGTGTATATACTGCTAATATATTACTAACAGGTGTGCACTGTGTAGAGTCATAAAGTTCCTGAGAAAGTTACTGACTTGTACTTGTCTTATACAGGCTTTGATTCTGACAATTCTTCAGGAGACTTTTCAGAAACAAATCACAAAGTTGCAGAAATGCTTGATCTGGATCCATCGCAAAGCAATAGGACTGGAAAACATAATGGAGAAAGACAGCGTCAGGAGAATGGAATTAAGAAACACAGGTAGATGTGCAGAGTGCATGTTAAACAGTAGATGTAGTTACAATTTCAGAGTAACTGTAACTGTATTTCCCCCTATGTGGCTGCTCAAGGGCACCCTTAAAGGTTCCTGGTTCCTAGCTGTAACCTTGTTTGAGCGGAGACCTGCATCTCGTTCCCTTCTGACTTGGGATTTTAAAGCTGCACGGCTCCCTGGTTTACACTGACATTCCCAGCAAGCTAGGTTGCCTAAACAGGCCTATGTCTGTGCATTACTTCCTCGCTGAAGGCTATAGCCAATGTATTGCCTGCACTTACGAGTAACCATGTAGCTCCTAAGCATGCAATTTTATTCTTCAACATTACAGAGAAAATATACCAAAACACAAAAATTACTACAAGCATGCTAAAAAATTTACCAGAGGTCACAGCCAGTTCCAACCTAGGGCTCTGCTAAGTTGGTCCTTCAAAACCCACAGCTGTTTCTCACCATCATTACAAGTTCAAATTCATCTTAGATCTAGAACAAGAACTTAAATTGGGCAGGTTAGCTGCTGCTTTATTCAGTTTGTCTTTTTTTATCTTGACCTCCTGCAATAGATAATCAGCAGAGAGTGGCCCTTTCCTTAGTACATAGTTAAGACTGGCTTTTTACATCACCAGGCAATCTGTGTTAACTTCTCTGGGGATTCTCCAAGAAATCCACTTAATCCATATTGTCCCAGAAGTCCCTACTTGTCTAGCACATCTTCAGTGTAACTTTTGAACTCCTAGGTCTTATATCTGTCATATATCCCACCTAGAGATGTTTCATGTACTATAGGTCCACAGTAATACATACACTTAATACAATAAGGTCTTTCAAGGATATTGTAGGAATTTGCCATCACTCTGACAGATGCTAATCACAGCGTCTGCTTTTGAGAAGTTTCTGAGGGAATCTGTCTCTTTCACCCCAGCCAACTCTTACCATCTTTGGTTTTCTCCACTTATGTGCATCTGACTTCTACCCTTTTCAGCACATCTCAGTGGAAAAGGACCCGTTGGGCCGGCCTGTTGATCAAGACTGAATATAATGTTAGGCAGCTAGGTAGGAAAATCTGGGTAGAAATGCTGACAGGTTTTTTTCAGGTGCTCTGTGTGAAATTGTCCAATAAGTCACTTTAATAAAATAAAAGGTTTGTATAACATACCTCATCAGAATACAGTGCAAAGTCCAGGGAGGAAGGGGGTGCCCCTTAGCTTAGTTACAGAGAAAATAAAATTTTGTATTTCTTCAAAGCTGACCATTTCATGGTCACGCCCTTTTGGATCCGGAGGGAAATCTCCCTTTTCTCTCATGGCTCTGGAAACAGATTTGCTCTCTTGTGTTCAAACTGAGTGTTCCAGTCTTCATCCCTATTTTCCCCTAGTAGTCTTCTGAAAATAAATACACACAATAGGTGCTGGTAAACGTTTGCATTCCCCTAGCCTGCAGGTGGTGGTTGAGGAAGGAGAAGAAAGTCCTTTGACCATGTTAAACAGTTGTCTTTCAAAAGTTTAACTTCTTGGCTCCAGTGTAGCATTTCCCAGAGCACTTTGTCTGAATGTAACCAGTTTGTACAAGAGCCTTGCCATTAAACAGACTGGATCCTTGGTATGCATTCCTCTTTCCCATCATCTCCAGTAAGAAAATACAAACTGACAGACTCCAGAACTTTTGTCAGAGTGCCATGTCAGCCCATGTAATAGTGGTTTTCATTGTCTCCTTCCCAAGGTCCATGCTTGAGCCATGGATGCTGCTTTCTGGAAGTTAGGTTAGATGTGCTTGCAATATCATTCGAGCCTCCCTTCCCTTTCCCTCCCCTCTGCTTCCCCCCATATGCCAGGGCAAAGGAGTTGCAGCTGTATGGGCTAAAGAGGACGTGTTGTACCTTTTTATCTGGCCCAGTTAGGAATACCTGGAAAAGACGCTACAGTCCTAGATGCTAGTGCTTTCAAAGATTGTCTCCTATAGGAAGTTGTTTTGATTGTGATGTGTCTCTGATAGTGGTGTTTCATTGGAGCAGTGTTGCCAGATTCGGGGGAGGGGTCCTCTAGAACAGTGTTTCTCAACCGTTTTTTATAAAGTATCTCTTTAAAAAAAAAAAAAAGTTAAGTACCCCCTTTTTAAAAAAAAAAGTACCCCCAGTAGCTACAGTTTTCAGACACGCGCATTTTTTTGTGCATTTCTACCATTGCAACACATTTGTTTAAACAACTTAATCGTAGCTGGGTGGGCAATGAAATATTTGGACATAAAAAGTACAAAAAAAAAGCACTGTAAAACTTAAAACAAAAATTCAGTTTTCTCCAAATTTCAGTTGTGTTGATGTATCCCCCAGACTTCTCTGGAGTACCCCTAAGGGTAGTTGTACCACTGGTTGAGAAACACTGCTCTAGGAAACTTACCCATTGCAGAGATTTGGGACAGCTTGTTAATTTCTGGAGATAATATCGGGGCTGCAGGACAATGAGAGATCTGGGGAGCTTCATGGATTTCTCAGGGATCTCCTGTAGGTTTTTCCATGGAAGGGGGTGGGAATGACCTGGCCCAGTAACAGGTGAACTCTAATTTATTCTTTGGATAAGGGCATAGCCTCCTGGCATTTGTATCATGAACACATTATCCCTTACCTTTCTCTCCTATCTGGATCACCCTGATTTAAGGGAAAGAACTCTTGGGGGGGAGGGGAGGGAGAGAATGCACACTACACATGCTACAAATTCAGTATACTAAGGACACTATTAAGTGTGCCCAATAGTTCAGTGTGCTGCAAGGCAAGATACCCGAGTTCTACTCCCAACTTGGTCACTGTGTGATCATTGGTAAGTCACTATACCTTCCTTGGTGCTTCTGTAAAGTGTGGCTTACCTTTCTTTATAAGATGCTTTGAGATCTGTAGATGGAAAAATTGTTTTATGTAAGGTCTTTATTAATTATTCTAATGGCTTTTTCCCCCTACAGAACATCATTACCTGCACCAATGTTTTCTAGGAGTGATTTCAGTGTGTGGAGTATATTAAAAAAATGCATTGGACTGGTAAGTCACTTGTCAACAGGCAGAGGAGACCTACCTTTGATTCCCCAGTACTCTTAGCAAAATGTTTATCTTAAAGGGAGGAGTATTGGTTTTGTATTTCCATCTTAAAGACACCCAAACAATGGAGTATTCTACTTGTGCTGAAGAACTTGAAAGTAATGATAGATAAAAGTGAAATTGACTAGTTTCAGCCTTAGAAATGCAAAAATAAGAAGCATAAATGATACATTTTCAGTTCTCTGTCATGTAAGATAGTGCTAACAATTTGTTAGAACTCTTTAACTCTGACTCTTAATCTTAGTGTCCTTTAGTAAACTGAGGATTGATAAGCATGCTGTTTCCAAATAATATAGTACTTGAAGTTTAGTCAGAGCTGTTTATATTGACTTGAATAGATTAATTGGAGAAATATTTTCCTTATCCCAGTAGTTGGGTATGTTGAACTGATAATTTCTTACCATTTTACAAGTAATAGTTGGGTACCCACAGGGTATATCTATACAGCAGTGTTATTTCAGAATAACGTCAACTAGCTGATGTTATTCCGAAATAACTGTCCGCGTCTACACTACTAGCAGTTATTTCGACATAATGTCGTAATAATGTTGATCTGGAGGACTTCTTAATCTGACTCTTGTAATCCTCATTTTATGAGGAGTAAGGGAAGTTGGAGGAAGAGTGATCTATCTTGGATTTCTTGCTGCGTAGACAGTGCCAAAAGCCGAAATAAGCTTATTTTGACATAGGCTACACAATTGATGTAGCTGAAGTTGTGTAGCTAATTTCGGCTTTTGCCTTGCTGTGTAGATGTGCTCTAAAAGACTCCTTCAGACATCTTCAGAGTTGTATTCTTCAGCGTGGGTTAAACAACATACAGTTACATAGCGCTACTTGCCAGTACGACATTTGACAAAATATAATATGAGGCTTTATTTTCATAGAATCATAGAATACTAGAACTGGAAGGGACCTCGAGAGGTCATCAAGTCCAGTCCCCTGCACTCATGGCAGGACCAAGCACCATCTAGATCATCCCTGACAGGTGTTTATCTAACCTGCTCTTAAACATTTCTAGTGATAGAGATTCCCCAACCTCTCTAGGCAGTTTATTCCAGTGTTTAACCACCCTGACAGGAAGCTTTTCCTAATGGCCAACCTAAACCTCCCTTGCTTCAATTTAAGCGCATTGCATCTTGTGCTATCATCAGAGGTTAAGAAGGATAATTTTTCTCCCTTCTCCTTGTAAATACCCTTTTAGGTACTTGAAAGCTGTTATCATGTCCCTTCTCCACCTTTCCTTTTCTAGTCTAAACAAACCCAGTTATTTCAAACTTCCCTCATTGGTCACGTTTTCTAGACCTTTAATCAATTTTGCCTTTCATATAGCTTAGAGAGGTGATGTACCAGGACATCTCTCTTTCAGCTGAATAGGGGAATTTGATTGAATAGGGGAATTTGTAATCTCAATTATGCCCTGTATCTCCATCTAGAGAGTTCAAGGTGTAAACTGAGACTAGAGGGCATAATCTGAATTGGGTCATCTGACTATTCTTGACACCAAGAATTAAAGAACTCTAATTAGCAGGAGTACCACTGTAAAGGACAATTGGCCTCCAATCTTAATTGCCAATCATGAAAAATTTTTTTTTTTAATCCTTTCAAAAATTTGCAATCACTTACTGCAGTGCTTGCATCTGAATGGAAGGAAAAAATCCCTGTCTTCACAAAGCACCTTTTTACCTTTTTTTCAAAAATGACCTGTGTCTGCTTGGCTAGTAAGAGGTCTTGAGAGCAAAAGAGCCTGGAGCTTGATACATCTACTTGTTTGAAGTTCAGACAGTGGTTTTCTTTGTATCAGCAATAGAGCTACATGAAACTTATTTGGCAAATACTAAATGATCTGAAAAATGCATATTTCAGGGCATTGAAATTATACAGCTCAAAATTTAGTGAATCATTTTGACCCTCTCCAAAGAACGAACGAACAAACAAACAAAAAACAAAAACCCTGAAGAAAAATTCAAAAATATTAGAAGTCTGCTTCGACATTTTGTTTTGATTCAACAGTTTCCAACCCTTTTTGTTTTTCATTGACGAAAAATCAGAACAAATGTTTTTATTTGAAATAAGCTGAACCCAAACAATTTGGCCACCAAACAGAAAAATTAATGATTTTCTCAGCTCTAACTAGGAGGCAGAATAAGAAACATTGTTTAGCCTCGTTTGTAGAGCACTGGTACGAATAGTCACTTTAAAATTTGTGAAAACATTTTAAATCATGTTCCTGCCAGAAAATGGAAGATGTTTCAAAGTACAATAAAGATTGGTGGTGGGGGGGGGGCAATAACTGGCCCTCAAGATGGATGCAGTTCCTCAGGGGTAGCCCTTGGCGGGCCGTCGCTCCTTTATCTACCTTCACCTCCACAAGAACGGCCACTTGAAGCTCCTGTTGGCTGTGAATTACCATTCCCTGCCAATGGGAGCTACACAAAGTGGTGTCCTATGAACCATCTCCAGCTTACTGCCTACCCTGGTTTAGATGATCAGTGACAATTTTTCAAGGGATCCAGTTCATTATGCTGTGATATACTAGCTAATGCATCATCTGTTGGAAGGAAAGTTTAACCTCTTCTTTACTGTCACAAGACGTTGAGTTGCAGTGGGCATTTTTTCTTGGCTGCAATGCTAGATAAGACTCCATTTGGACTCCTTTATTAATACTCCTTATTAGGCTTCTGCTGTATGTGTGGTAGGGAATGACCAGAACCAGGAGTCTGAGCTGGGCTTATCGTGTGTCAGTGAAGACCACTATTGTCAAACCACCCCAAAATTCATCTTGGAATCTTGCTCTTGCCTATTGGTATCCTAGAAGCGCGTCAAAGAGAATGACTTTTCCTTTTATCATCTAGGAGCTGTCTAAAATTACAATGCCTATTGTCTTCAATGAGCCACTGAGCTTCCTCCAGCGGATAACCGAATACATGGAACACATATACCTCATTCATAAAGCTAGCAGTCATGTGAACTCCCTGGAAAGAATGCAGGCAAGTGACACTTTGCGTCTCTTCTTTGGGTTTAAAAAGGATTCCTCAAAGTCTCTCTTTATGATGATATCCTATTTGATGAGAGATGGGTATAGCACTCTGTGGATTGGTCATAGGAAACACAAGAATTGTCATACACGATTAAACTTGTGGTCCATCTAGTCAAGTCTCTCTTTACAGTGGCCTGTAGCAGATACTATAAAGGATGATGAAAACATACCTGCAGTAGGTATATACACCACCTTGAAATGGTTGAAGTGGTCACTGGGAAGGAAGAGAAGAAGAATACAATCTGGAACTGAGCATGTCTAGGCCCATCACTTTTTTTTAATCTCTGTTTTTAAAAGTGCACGAATGCCACTATTTTTAGGGAAGATCAGATTATAGGTTTGGTACTGCTTCAAACAAATCCATTTTCTAACTGGCATTTTGTGAGTTTTTAAGAGTGGTGTGGCAGAACCAGGCTTTCTTTCCCATTCTTCCCTCCCACTCCAACGCCCTACATTCTTTGGAATGAGCAGAATAAATATCTCTTTAGGCACATGGTCGAAGACTTGTTAGTGGTGGGCCTAAACTGGAGTGCATCAGGATTTGTGTGTTATTCTGGAACGCTGCTTCTACTTCAATGAAATGGATGAGAAGCACATGGTAAACTATGTATAAAAAATACATACAATGCAGGCCTCTAAGGCAACATGTGAGCAGCACAAAGCAGTGAACAGATACGTACCCTTCCTACCTGCTGGGAGAGACTCACTGCTTTGCCCTCAGCAGGGAGCTGCTGCTGTTGCTGAGGGAGAAGTGCCTCTTCTCACTCCAGGCAGCTTCGTTTGCGAGTCCTGAGCCCTTCTGGGTGGGGCTTATTAAGCAGCTGCAGGGCAGGGCTGCCGCACAGTTTAGAGGGAACCTTGGTGCAGGCCCCATCTATGCAATCTGACAATTGTCCTTTGTACTTGGTAGCAAGATGTATGAAATATAACAAAATAAAAACTTTGTGCTGCTTTGCAAGGGACGCTAATGCAAATGGAGTATTGACATTGGAAATGATACCTGACTGCTCTTACGTTAAACTAGATTTCATTGCGTGGGCAAAAAGAGGGGTGGATAGGCAAAAAAGAATAGTTAATGTCTTTATAAGAGCTGTGTGAAGAGGAACAGACTAATCACTGTGATCTGGCAAAGTTTGTCAGAGAAAATTACTGTTTTTTTGGAAGTGAAATAGTCATCCCTCTCTCTCTCAAAACTTATCTAATCTATTATAAGGTGTGTGTGTGTGTGTGTGTGTGTGTGTGTGTGTGAGAGAGAGAGAAAAAAATATGAATATTTCACTTGGAAAAGTTTTGGTCTGTTGGGATCTGTGAATGTACTAACCTTAGGTCATGTCTTCACTATGCGGAAAGGTCGAATTAAGATACACCACTCCAACTACATTAACTGCATAGCTGGAGTTGACGTTCCTTAATTTGTTTCTACAGGATATCCACAGTGGGAGGCCAATGGGAGCAAACAGTTCCGTTGGTTTCCCTTACTCCTCGCGAGAAGCAGGAGTACTGGTGCCAACGGAGGTGCCCTTTGAGTTCGATTTAGCAGGTCTTTATTAGACCTGCTAAATCGAACCCCAGAAGATTGATTTTGGCAGTGTTAATCTTCTGCTTAGTGAAGACATGGCCTTAAGCACACAGCAAATTCTCTGGCAGAATAAAGTACAATACATGCTCTAAAGGAGTCTCTGTAGCAGAGTGATGGTGTGTTTGTGTGCAGCTGGAGAAATGGGGAACCTCAAAGGTACAAGAAATTAGAGTTCCTGAACGTAGAGGCTTTTTAAAAATCACTATAGCACATGCAAATGTATTGTAAGATACTGCTGTTTTTAGTGAAACTTTCTGAAGACTGCATCCTGCTGTGTTTGTTTACAGGCTGTAGCTGCTTTTGCAGTTTCTGCAGTAGCGTCTCAGTGGGAGAGAACTGGCAAACCATTTAACCCTCTACTAGGAGAAACATATGAATTAATCAGGTGACACTGCATTCTTTAAATGTCAGTGAAGAGTGGTTGGTGGTCAGTGAGTGAAACTTGACTTCATGGCAAATTGGAAAATAATTTTATCTTAGGGCATAGACTAATTCACTCCAGCCAGTCATACGCATTATAGCCACAACTAGCTGAAATCAATGTGAAATCTGAGAAGATCCTGATTTCGAATAAGAACTTTATTTTTGTCTAGACCCATATTTTCTGAATTGTGCAAGGGCAGTGAAGTGTATATTATATTTTTTCCCAAGAGCCACTCCTGACCAGAGATTCCTAATAACTGTAGAGAGTGTCTTACTGATGACATAGTATGAGAGTAGATTGAGACCCTTTCGTCTGGTCTGTTGTCACCATGTAAATTCTATTTGAACTCAGTCTCCCAGAGCTGGACTACTATTGCCCAGCAAGCTTTGGAATTGCCATCAGTTGCCCAAGTGAAACTACTTCATATGCATTCCCTGATAGATAGAGGTCAATTTGTGGGGTACTTTTTTTGGTGGTGTACATTGCATGTAAGCCTTTATTGATTGTCATACATTAACTATAGGGACTGTGCAATTGAAGTGCAGGTTTGGTCTAAAAATCCTCAGATATATTTTAAAATGTGTGATCAGACTTTATTGTAATTTTAATAAAAATCCCTTCTTGATAAATGTTGATTACCTTTTTTTTTCCTTGTCTAGGGAGGATTTAGGCTTTAGGTTTATATCTGAACAGGTCAGTCATCACCCACCTGTTAGCGCATTTTATTCTGAAGGCCTCAATAAGGACTTTGTTTTTCATGGATCAATCTACCCCAAATTAAAGTTCTGGGGGAAGAGCGTAGAAGCAGAGCCCCGAGGAACAATTACTTTGGAGCTTCTAAAGTAAGTATAACCCAACCCCTTTTTTTATATTGGACATAATATTCCTTAATATTTTTTTTAAAAAAATACATGCTCTAAAGTACCATAATATTTATAGCTGAGCCATGGTTGCTTTCAACTAATTATGAAACCTTTCTTGGAGTGGGTGGAAGGAGGAGAGACTAGGGATTTAAGCATGGACTATTGCTCATCAGTTAATTCCAGGACTTTGTTGGAAGGATGCCATAATCTTGCAGCTGTAACTATTGGTCTGACATTTTTACTGCAGAGGCAATTGGCATTTCTTGAATCCAAACACTTTTAAATTTGCTTGTTCTTTAAATTTTGTTAGATGCCTTCGAAATAGAGAACTAAACATACTATAATGGAGATAATTGCTGCAATATTAATTTCATTGGGAATTTTGCCTCTAAATCCCCCAGGTAGTTTTAATTATGTCAACAGTATGTAAGTGCCAACTATATATAACTTCTCCTCCAGAAGTGATACTGTAGGCCATGGTAAACCTCAGGAATTCATATAAATTTTTACCCACAGTTAGACACGACTTGCCTACTGTGTACAGAGGCTTTTTATTGAAACCAATTATCTATTTCCAGGTTACTCCCAGACTTGTGTCTATTGAGAGCAGGTCTGACAAAGGAAATGATTTCATAAGTTGTTTTGTAGCATGGCTGAGCTATAATAAAATTAAAAAAAACCTCCCTAAACTTCTCTGTAAGGAATTAATGTGTACTCAGGATGATATTGAAGTAAAAGTCATTCTGGAATTGAGCACTTAAAATTGGTTTCATAAGAGCTTTTATTTAGACCTAGATTTAAAGATGTAGTTTTGAAATCTGCTTTTGTAAAACCTTTAAATAGACATTTGGTTTCAATAAGGTGGTGGCTTGCTTACTTTCTAAAGGGTTAAGTTCTATTGGAGATTCTTGTCTAAGGGTAACATGATGATCTTAGTTGAATTTTGATATGTACCGTGATATCTGATCTTTCTAGGAAATATATAACATGAGATGCTTGGGTGTTATTAATTGGTAATTGGGCAGCTTGCCTCTATACCAGGGGTGGGCAAATACTGATCTGCAGGCTGCCAGGGTTAGCCCCCGGTGGGCCCCCGCACCACTGTATTTATCCACTCCTCTGCAGGTATGGGGGATCATGGCTCCCATTGGCTGCGGATCGCTGTTCCTGGCCCATGGAAGCTGCAGTCGCTGTACCTGTGGAAGGGCTGGTAATTATAATGGCAGCAGCCCATCAGAAGCTAACCCTGGTGAACTGCTGACGTTTTATTGGTCACCCTTGCTGTGCACCCTAACTTCTTGATGTGTATAGAGACATTATTTTAATACATTTTAAAACTTAGACTAAAAACATCCAACCAAAACAAAAGCTAGTAATGGAAAGATCACCTTTATTCAGAAAAAGTGTTCCACTAATCTCTTATGGTTTGACAGACAAAAGAACAAAAGTTAAGGTTTTTAACTGAAACATAAATGATTAAGTGAAAAGATTTAACTAATGTATTCATTTTTACGATTCACTTCAAGATATTTTAGGGTTCTGAACTCTTCAGTGCTCTGGTTCTCCTTTGAACACAATAGGCCAGGAGTGGGCAATAATTTTTCATGGGGGGAGGGCCACTCCAAGATTTTGGTAAGTGGTCAAGGTCTGCACTTTTCTATGGAGGGGCGGGTGTTGTGGGGTTTGGGATGGAGGTTCGGTGCAAAAGGGATCTTGGGGTAGGAGATTGGGGTGCAGCTGATTCCAGGCTCCACGCGGTGTTGCCACTTTGAAATTCCGTGGGGAGCCTGGTGAAATGCTGTGGGGAGCCTGGTGTCCAGCTCCGCGTGGCATTTCAAAATGGCCGTGCCACGTGCAGCCCAAAGTCAGCGGGGGAGTCCCCAGCTGATCCTGGGCTCCATGTGGCGCTGCCGCTTTGAAATGCCACGTGCAGCCCGGGGACACCCCAGCTGGCCCCGGGCTGCTTGCAGTGTTTCAAAGTGGCAGTGCCACCTGTAGCCCGGGGTCTGACCCAAAGCTTCAAGCTGTGCTGCCACTTTGAAGTATCCTCCTCCCCTTCTGATAGAGACAGCAAGGGATGGGGGGAGAAGTGGCTAGTCCTTCACATCCCTAATATGAAAATACAACTATTCTAAACTTCAATTTGAGACAGTTTATCAATAAAGAAGTTAAACTCTAAGGTTGTGTCTATGTGGTGCTGAAAAATGCTTAACATATCTGATTGGTCTGTCAGAGTTTTGTTCCTTAGTTTCTTGGTAAGTAAAAATTAGAAACTGGTGGGTGCTTTAACTGTTTGCTCTTGCTGCCATTATAACAAGAAAAAAATAAATATTTTGATCTCTGTATAATCAGAAGTGAGAGAGAAAAGTTTGACTCATCATATTACTAAGGTGTCTTAATCACTTACAGTGCTAAATCCAGACAGTATTTGCTTCATCAGTGTTGAAAGAGGGATAAAATATGACTTCATGGCAGAAATATGACTTGGCCAAACTAGTGAAAATAGGAATCCAGTTGTTGGCGGAATCCAGTTGTTGGCAGATTAACAGTTTGACCATTTTTAGAAACATTTCTTTTTGGGACATGAGTCAAGAAACACTGTCTTTGTAAAGTTGGTGCTACAGAGGATCTTAGATACAAAACTGAGAATTTTAGTGTTAGGACTTTTTTTCTTCAGAGTTACTCATAGCGCAAAAAAAGGGGAGAGTTGAAGTGGAAAGATGCTATTAAAGATTAAATTAGATTATGAATATATTTAAAAAATAGTAAAAATAGTTTGATGGACTCAGTGACAAAAATATCTTTTTTCAGATGATGAGCTGGCATTCTAATCAAGTGTGCTGTTTTTCTAGTGTTATAGTAATTGTATAGCTTGTAGAATCAGGGAGGTGTGAATTCTAGTGACTAATGACAAAACTCCTACTGACTTCCATGAAAGCAGGTGCAGGCCTCATGGGTCCCTACATGTTGTGAGGGATGTGTGTTTTTTGTTTTCTGGTTTTTTTTGAGGTGGAAGATTATAGTGATTTTTCTCTCCGTTCATTCTCCCAGAACTCACTGAAGACCCTGTTTTCCCCCCATCCCACACAGTGGCACTCTGCGCCCACAGATCCCGTTGATTTCCACACCTCTGAATCTAGGCCCAAAAGCCTTTTTCGTCAGATGCTGTTGTGAAAACCTGTCTGAGTGGGTTGGTCTGCCTAGTTCCTAGGGGAGAGGTGTCCATGTTTCTCTCAAAACTGATTGTTACCAGGATCCAAGATAGCAGCTTCAGCAGAGATGTTCACATTAAATTATAGCAATGAAAAGTGAACTACTTTCTTGTCAAGGAGGTTTCTCAAGGTCATGGTTGAGGCCTGTAGTGGGACTGCTTTGGAAAGGTTATGCTGTGGCTTCCTGTGGCAGAATAGAAGAGTTCATTCTCAGGGTTGTCAGTCAAAACCCTTTTGTGAGCATCAGATTCTTTTATAACTTTAAAGGACAAATTAAAATACAGGCTGGACCTCATTGGTCCGGTGTCCCCAAACGAGGAGATTTACTGGAGCAGGGGAGGTCCCTCCCCTTCTGGCTCGTGCTGCCACCAGGTTAGGGTGCAAACCTGTCTCTGCTGCTGCCCCAGGGGCTGTCTAGATGCTGCCTGCCCTGCTGCTGCCAGGGCCGGAGCACTACAGCCTGAGCTCCACAGCTGGGGCTGAGCTTCGCGGCAGCGGCTGGAGCTGCGCAGCCATGGCAGAGGGCTGAGGCCAGAGCTCTCTGGCTGCTGTTGAAGCTGGATCTCGATGGCCACCACTGGGGCCAGAACTCCCCACTGTTGGCCTCCCACGCCAACACTGGGCTCCCACCCCACTGCCAGAACCCCTTGTTCCTGGGCTCTGTGGTCCAGAAACATCCATGGTCTGTTGCCAGACCAAGGATTCCCTGTTAAGGAAGGTACAATCTGTAGTAAAAATGCCTTGAATACTACTGATGCCATCCAGAGCTCATGTTATCAGAGAGCACACATGTGTAGATGATAGGCAAATACCTCTTTTACTCATTCTTTTTTTTTTATCACTTACTAATGTCCAGTGGAATTCAGATAGAACAAACTGCCTTGGTTATAAAGAAAACCTGAGTACTGTTCAGTGGAATACTGTGTTCCACCCCACTACAAGTTTCAGGGTAATTGGAGTTTAATGCTATTTCAATGACTATCTTTAATTCAAGAAGTAGTCTCTGACTTCACTTTTCTGACTTCTTTCGCAGACATAATGAAGCTTACACATGGACAAACCCAACCTGTTGCGTACATAACATAATTATAGGTAAACTGTGGATAGAACAGTATGGAACAATAGAAATTGTAAATCACAGGTAATATTGCTAATTATGCAGTATTGGCCATTATAGAGACTGAAAAGTAGTAACCACAGATTCAAAGCCTTGCCCTTTATAATGGATCTTGTTGGTCCAAAATGTTATCTCCTGTCAACTTACTGAACACTGTTTAACTTATTTATTCATCTGGACTGCTTAAATAGTTTTTTGTGTTTGAAACAAATATCAAAACAGTGATAACAGTACACATGGTTATGCAGAAAACTGGATGGTATACATAATCTTTCAACTCTAGGTCACCTGTTCAGATCCTGCCCAGTTGATAGTGAATTGCAATTTAATGGCTCTGCAGTGAATTATGTGCAACATGCAGCACATCATAAACCACTGTTATGCTAGTCAATAATGGGCCCTCTTTTTTCAGTTTCCCTAGTTTAGTCCAGGAATCCTGGCTTGGTGTCTACCTATAACGTAGTTTGGCAATAGCGTTTGAGTGCACATATACAATGTGGGTACCTTTAGCAGTATTGTCAACTTCATGTGATTAGCTCACTGTAATGATATTCATAATGATATAATAAGAAATACCATGGGTAGGGAACAGTTCCTATTCCTTTTTAACTCCCAATGACTCCTAGAGAGTTTTATTCAGAAATCACCCATTTATTCAGAAATCATTTGATTTTTAATAAAGCTCTCTGAGTTATCTTTTATGCCTGTCTTAGAATAAAATAAAGCAACAAGGACTTCCAGTAATCCAGTGGCTTTTACTACCTGATTTCTAAGTGTTTTCATTAAATAGTGTTTAATTTTAACAAAGTAAATGCATTAGTGAACACTGCCCTTCACATATTTAGATGCTGGCTTTCTAAATGGTAAATTTGTTTCATTTACAGTACTGGAGATAAATGTGTCCTTAATTTTAAACCATGCGGCCTGTTTGGGAAAGAGCTTCACAGAGTAGAGGGTCACATTCAGGACAAAAAGTAAGTGGAAATTCTGCGTGGTTTTTTTTAATAGCACCAGCTTGTTGGACTGACACATGCTTAACATGATTGTACTAATGTAAAAATTTAGCAGACTTCTCCCATTCTCATTTATTTCTTTTTCCTGGGTAAGTATTACATGTATTGATTTTAGAATGCATATTGGGCTTTAAGTGTAGCAATCCAGATTTAAAGGACAGATATCCAGAGAAAACATAGAGAATAATACTACTGCTGACCATGTCCTTTTCTTGGTAATGTATTAGGACTTCTAGTTTTCAATTTAAAATATTTGTCAAAAATGCTAAAAGCTGTATTCCCCAAATGCAAACTGTTATGTTCTTGTTCTTGATCTTTATAAACTATTGCATCTATAATCAGTTTAACAATGGAAAATAGCATAAGACTGGCTAAATAATGAGGGAACATTCAAAGCACAGGTCTGAATACCATAAATGTTGGGATACTGAAATGTTCATCTTTGCATTTCTAGTCTGATAAATGGTTTCCCAGAAGTTTGTAGTAATCAGGAAAAAACAAAAATCAGGAAAACCTGAATATCATCTGGATTACATCATGCTGATTTTAGGTTAGGAAGATATAGAAATTGGGCAGCAAAAGTAAGTCTCCTTTCCCTCTATAAACAGCAAGAAGAAGCTCTCTG
Source organism: Pelodiscus sinensis (assembly GCF_052426305.1). NCBI lineage: Eukaryota > Metazoa > Chordata > Testudines > Trionychidae > Pelodiscus > Pelodiscus sinensis. The sequence continues at coordinate 11,306,518 of NC_143068.1, read as the reverse complement.
TGATCTATGGCAAATGGACAGAATGCTTATGGTGTATCGATCCTGCCACATATGATAGTTCTAAAAAGAACGAGAAGAGAGGTGGTGACCAGAAGAAAATGAAGCCGGTAAGGTTTTCATGTAATTGTTCAGGATAAAGCATCTTCAGAAAAGGACAAATGTCTGATTAGAAGAATATCTGTTGATGTGGTTGTGGTGAAGCTATCGCTGTTATGGTGGATATTTTTTGTATCCAGGGGCCCTAATACCAGGAAGTGATGAGTGCTTTGGACTCCCATTGACTTCAGTGAAAGATGAGGGCTCTGAGCAATTTGCAGGGATTGGTCATAGAGATGGAGATTGATATGTGGTAACTACTGTTGCAGATCTTGAGTTGCATCTTACTGTCTGCTAGTAAGGAAAATGGTAACAACTTGTACCTCCCTTAACTGGAACTTGCTGGTCCAGCAACATCCATAGTCTGTCATGGACCACGGATGTTCCTGGACCACATAGCCCAGGAACAGAGGTCTGGTGGCAGGGGGAGGAGCGCTGTAGGGTGCACCAGCAACTCATCTGAGAGCCCAGTGTGTGTGGGGGGAGAACAGGGAGGAATCGGGGCACAGCAGGGGAGCTCTGGCCACAGTGGTGGCCATGGAACTCCGCTCCGGCCCCGTTCTGGCTCCAGTGGCCAGGGAACTCCAGCCTCGGTGGCAGCCAGGGAGCTCCGCCCTAGCCTTTGACTGCACAGCTCTGGCCGTGGCTGCAGAGTTCTACCCAGGCTGCAGAGTTCTACCCAAGCTGCAGAGCACCAGCTGTGGCTCTCCGGCCCTGGCAGCAGTGGAGCTGGCGGCATCTAGAGAACCTCAGGGAGCTGGGGTTGCAGCGGAGACAGGCCGGAGTCCTAACCTGATGGCAGCATGGGCTGGGACAGGAAGGACCTCCCCTGGTCCAGCAAATCCTCTTGTTTGGGACCAGTCATGTCCTGAGGGTCCCGGACCAGTGAGGTCCAACCTGTGGCATTGCCACACTAGGCATTTAAAAATCTCCATGAAAAATCATGCAATTGTTTGAAAAATATGAGATTTTTTTTTTGAGTTTGACTTTTTATTTACCGTTTGTGTTTTGAGCCTTTTAGGGCTCATGTTGCAGAGAGCTTAAAAATGAGGGCTTATAAAATTCATCTTCCCTTTCTGATGAACTTGCATTTAGAAGGGGAGTTGCCCAATAGGAAGTCAGATGTTGCAATGGAAAACACTCTCAGGGATTTTTTTCAAAAGAGTAAGCTTGGAAAGTAAGTTTGAATTTACCATAATGTGAATTCGAGAGGACCTGTCTGTTACACAAACGGAAGTACATTATATTAAACCAGACAGGACACGATTGTCTTCAGACACAATTTCTTTGTTTTTTAATTGTGTGACATTTTCAGCCGGTTGTCAGTGTGTTGGATTTCCCTATTGATGGTCATTGGTTTTTCAGGTAGTCTCTTGGGCTGAAATCCTTTTGATCTCTCTGCAATTTAACTGTGGAAGGTTCAATTCACAGTGGTTCCCCTGCTGGTTTTACCCATGAAAGCTCATGATTCTATATATTTTATTTAGTCTCTAAAGTGCCATAGACTGCCTGTGATTTTTATAGAGGGGAATGGTGGCAAGAAGTGGGAGTTCAGGAGTTGCAGGGTTGAAGACTGTCCAGGATGAATGAGGGGGGAGGGGTAGACTGTGACAGTCACCCATGATTTGTGCAAATCTAATATATACAGAGAGCGGAGGTCAGTTACATCTATAGCTGAAAGATGATGGTGATGGCAGAGACTGTGGCTAAGTGGCACACATCCTGTTTTCAGGTTTGGAAGAAGACTATTTCCTCATCTCAAGTTGCAAAGCCCATTTATTCAGATTTCACCCTGGGAGTGGAAATGTCACTTGTATTGTATGAAGGATGCCGTGTTGAAATACTACATTTTTATAGCCAGATTCTTCTTGGTTATAAAATTTTGATTGACTGTGATTGGTGGCTTATGAGGCATACATACACTTTTTTTTTAAAAAAATGTAGAATATCATTCCTGAATGTGTATGTTTTCCTCTGTATGTCTTGAGAGAAAAGCACTAAACAGTAGTGCCAAAGCTCACTGTAGTGATTCTAAAATTTCACTTGCATTTCCTCAGTTTTTTCAGTGTTTGACACTGTAAGAATGGCATTACTCTGATAGCACAAACTTATTTACCCCCTCTCTCATGGTATAAGACAGTAGAATATTTTAATTCCAGTTCAACCATCAGATAAGGTCTGTCTGATTTGGTGATTTTCAGGTACCTGCAATCATACCATTTCCAATTCTAAATGGGAAAAAATAAAATATCTGGACAAAGGAAAGAGGAAATCGCTTGTCTTTCTGTGTTTCATTCTTTAAAAAAATTAAAATCCATTATTTTTATGGTATTGAAACAAAATTTCATTCCATTTTCCAAAGATAAGAATCCTTTTAAATGTCATCACCATTGCATTTCATGTCTTCTATTTAGGGAGCCCTCAAGCTATTTGATATGGTAGGGCAGGGCTATTCAACACGCGGACCGTGGGCTGCATGCAGCCCTCAGCCCATTTGTTTGCAGCCCGCGGTGCGGTTTGGGTTTATGCAGGGCTCTCAATATGCGGCCAGTGGGTGGGATCCCTTGAACATGGCCTCCACTGGGACCATGCTTCACAACAGCGAGTCAATATAATGATCTTCTGTTGATATGCGTTTTAGTAGGTAAATTCCTGGTCTGTCGTTGCTCATTAAAAGTGCTGTCATATGGGTGGAAATTGGGTATATATTGCATGTTGTTAATATCAGCAGAACTGACTTAAATGGGGCCTGCGTGTTGTGTAGTCTTGCCATAATCTTTGTATTCGTGCCTATCAGTGTGAAAGAAGCGATTTACATATAGTAGCATTATATTTGCATGTAAATGCAACCACACTTAAGTTGCGGCCCTTGGCATGTTCTGTGAGTATCATTGTGGCTCCTGGGGTTTCCAAAGTTAAGTAGCCTTGTGGTAGGGCTTATGTACAAGTAGCACATTAAGTATACCTTGTTTTTTAATGAATGCAAAACTGATGGGCCGACTTCACTTTAGTCTAAGAGAATTTTCTTTTCTGTTGCATTTTACATTTTATGAAGCCTGGCTCTTTTTTCAATCTGTCTAATCTCATCCTGAGAGCAATTGTTACATTTTGATCCTGGACTACCTGAAATTAGGTTCCTTAACCCTGTTGGAATAAAGATATTTTATTATTTTACCACTTTTTGTGGATTGTAAGAAATGACAGGGCCCCTTCAATCAGTTTCATGCTGGTAGTGTAGTGGCTATGTAGACAAATGTGACAGCTGTATTCACCTAAGCAGTACCTGTCTTTCTTGTATGGAGAGTGGGAGTGTTGGTTGGAATCCTGGAAAAGTTCTCAATCTTTTTTTAAAAGCATCATGAAATCTTTAATGACCTCTGGGTGGCCAAAAGAGATGGTAGGAAGAACTAGTATTGCACTGCAATGGGCGCATAACTCCTGGTGCAAACTAATGGATTGCATTAGGTTGAATTAGGTAAAGAAGGAATCAGTGAGAGGATGTCAAATATTTGACTTTTGAAACTGCATGCTTAGTGTGTTTTACTGAGGCATAAGGAACATTAGCAGATCGTCTTGCTAATCAACCTTCAGTATCTGGTATGTGACTACACCAGGTGTAAGACTATAGATATTTGATGACTTACTGCTTATCTAGTGCTGCCAATGAGTGCAGCACATTATGTACACGTGCAAGGCTATGTCTTCACTGTGGATTTCTTTTGCCAGCATGTAGAGTATGTACTCAGGAAGCCCCCCAGCAAGGGTTTAAATAGTGGTGTAGATGGTGAGGCCTGTCTTAGGCAGATGGGTACAGACCTTGGCATGTTTGCACTTTAAGTACACTACGAGGCTCTCTTTTCACCCTGCTTTCGTGTCTACACTGCTATTTTTAGTCACATAGTGTCCTGCTGCCTTCCAGCTGCTGCGGGAAAAGGGTCTGGCAGTGGGGAAAAAAGGCTTTTGTGTGAGGAAGGACTCTGCCAATGCCCTGCTGCTGGAACCGTTTCCCTCGGCAGGGAAGAACTGCGTCAGCTGGTGTCTCCCTGCTGCCAAAGCTTTTCCGCACTGTAGTGAAAGGTTCCGGCAGTTGGCATCTACAGAAGCTTTTCCCTGCTGCCTCACCTCCCCCATCTCTGTGCTAGAGCCTTTCACGGACACTGTGGTATGAAGGTAGCTTACTTTTCGCTGTAGCAACATGTACCTTACACGCTGCCAGAAGTGTGTAGGGTGGCTATCGGTATGGGCGCATTACCACAGCTGAAGAGCTAATAATTGAAGACAGAACAGATAGGATATGAGAAGAGAGAATGTGAAGTAAACAAAAAAAATATTTCTGGAAGACCTAAATATTGATGATAGAGAAGGTGCTTTTGCCAGGTAGAAAATGGGAGAAGGCATGAAGTTGAGACTTAGGTGAGTGAAGGGAGGAAAGGAGAGCAGACATAATGAGGAGGAAAGGAGAGCAGACATCTAGGTTGGTGGCATAATGGAAGGTCTGGATTTTGATAGGATTTTTAATGTCTTCTCCAGCGAATTCTAGGCACAAGAACTATCTGTAATTTCAGGGGTTGTGTATTTGTTTCAGAGTGAAGATGCTGAGAATGACGAGGCTGATGATATGCCAGAGATCCAAGAGACCGTACAAATGATACGAGGCAGCAAGCTGCTTTGGAGAATAAATTCTAGACCTCCAAACTCATCACAGGTGACTAGTTCAATAAATTAGGATCCTCTGGTCATGGTGGCTTGTCCAAGGATGTTATCACAATGGTCAAGGTTAACTCATCTTACGTACATTATAGTCTTAAAGGCAGATTTGAGAAAATGCCCAGAATATTTTCCCTGATATCAAAGGGTAAAGTTTCTTTTTGAAAGTATCTGTTTTGTATTTCCTGTTCAATACATTATAAAAACGATAATCTTGAGACAACTCAGAATCAGAGAATCTATGAGCAACAAGTTTTCTTGATCCTCTGTAGCAAGGCCGCTTCAGTCACTTCTGTCACATTTTTATTTTCCTAAGTCTTAAGGGTGGTATTTTCAGAAGTGCTCAGCCTCAGCCGAATTCTCACTGTAGTCGGTAACAGCGGAATTGGTTCAATGATAAGTACTTTTGAAAAATCTCATTGTAACAACCCAGGTAAGGGAACCAAATGTCACTTACTGTGATTTTTTTTTTTAAACTTGACTATACATGTATTTTCTTTGCTCTGCCTTAAGATATACAATTTCACCAGTTTTGCTGTGAGTCTCAATGAGCTGGAAACGGGCATGGAAGCAATTTTAGCTCCCACTGACTGTCGTCTACGTCCAGATATCAGAAGCATGGAAAATGGAGATCTGGGTATGTTTGTTTGCTAGAGATTTATTAATTCTCCCTCTTTACACCCCTCCACTCCTCTAACCATACAGAAGATGAAAAAGAGCTGGTTTGGGTCGAGGTGGCTATCCTCAGGTTTTTACCCACTTATAAATTCTGGGTGATAACTGTAGTTCTAGGGTAACTTTGTCTTTATCACCATCTTGTGATCATGAGTGTTACTCCTTCCTGAACAGCGTATGAGTCCTTACCCTCCGGCCTGCTGACAGAGGCCAAAGAGCTACTGTGGCAGCTGAAGCCCTGGGCCCTTTAAATCGCTGCTTGGAGTGCTATGCTGCATGCTCTAGGCAGCTCCAAGGACTGAGGAGGCATGCCATGCTCCAGGAGATGCATAAGGTTGGCTGCCCCGGCCCCAACCCTTCTGGCAGCATAGAGCTGTCCTCATACCTAGCCCAGGGGCCTGCAGAGGCTGTCGGTCCCCTGCTTACTCCATCCAATACAGTATTTCTGACAAATGAAATACCAGATTTAGGATTCCCAATATGTTTGTTTGGATGATCAGTTCTTCTGGTGTGCTGCTGCCTTGAAGGAGTCAGAGGTGACTGTTTTGGTTTAAAGAGGGTGTGTACAACAAATGCTTTCCTGTGTTTAAAATGACTTTAATTTTCTCTCCAGCCTTTCCCATGTTTTGTTCTTTTTGTCTTTATTTTGCAATGTAACCAATTCCTATTTAAATATTTGTTAGATCTGGCTAGCAAAGAAAAGGAGAGACTAGAAGAGAAACAAAGATCTACTCGTAAGGAACGTGCAAAAGATGAAGTGGAATGGACGACAAGGTAATTTTTAGAGGAAGGGAAGATAGTGGGGCATGTGGTTAAGGTTAGTGAATTGTTTAGTTTTACTGTTCAGTTCCTCTTTGTATTACAGAAAAATTTGTAGCGTCACTTGAAGTCTTGTGGGGAAAGAACATTTAAAAAAATGCAACATGAAGCCGAAATTGTAGGTTATTTCAACCCAACCGCCCCAAACGGCTGTAAATAGATTGAGGCTGAAGTTTGTCAAAAGTATACCAAAGGAGTATCAAAGTCTTTTGCCTACTGGAGTTGGCCTTTTTACAACAGGATGAATAAGACGGTGGGAGTATCCCAGAGTAGTTTTTTTTAAGAGAGGGAGAGGTAGCCTTCCGTGGATTTTTCCCTGCATAGTACTTATAGCATGAAAAAATGCAGCCATCAAATGGTGTCTTCAGCAGGGCCAAGAGCGTGGGCAGGACCCTGAGTAAGGCAGATTGCTTTGCCTTCCTGAGCAGCCCTTAGCGCTGCTCTGAGATTGCCATGGGGTGCTCCAGCAGCAAATTAAAGGATGAAGGCACCCGGCCACTGCTGAAGTAGTGGCAGTGACCAGTAGTGGCTGGGAGTTCCAGGCTCTGGGGCAGTTGCACTCTTTGAGTCCCCTGTTGGCGGGCCTGGGTATCCAACACAAAATACCCAATAGTGGAGATTTTACTGGGAAACACATTGCTGTAAAGAACAAGCAACCCAAATGGTTATCTCTGAAAATAACCAAACCCCAAGAAATACTAGTACAATACTTTACAACTCTAAAGAAGTTTTCATTCCTAGGTGCATGCTCTTAAAATTCTTTACAAAGGTGCTGTCACTAGGGCTCAGAGAGGTGAAATAACAAGGTCACACAGTGAATCTGTAGTGTCCTTGGGAACAGAATGAAGTTTTCTCTTAATGTCCTCGTAATCCATAAACATGCCAGCTACCTTTTAAATATTAAACCAAAAATGACTGGAAAATCTTAATTGAGAAAGAGCCCTGTTTGTTAAATCATTACAGAAAAAAAGCTGATCATGAAAGTTTAAAATTCATCTGAGTAAGGAAAAGGAACATTTGAATTATGATTATTACTATTTAGGCATGTATCAGTGTAGTAACAGGCAGAGACATGAGCACTGAAAGATTTGGATGGTATTTACTTTTTTTTACTTTAACCAGCAATCAAGTCTGTGTTGTGGAAAGGCAATATTTTTCAGATTGGAAATTATTTACCCTAACTCTTGGATAGTGCAGAACCACCTTGGCTTTGCCCAGTTAAAAAAAAAAGTGTTAAAAATTACAACCAAGTATAGAACCATCTTGAAATACACCGTATCTGTTACTTCATTGGTCATCAATTCACAATCTTGCCTTACAGGCACATTGGAAAAAGAAACCAGGCTATTCTTGCACATAAAGGATTTCTTTTGTAGTAAACAGATAAAATGAAATTTTGAAGCAACAGGAAAAGATTCTCAAAGGGAGAAAGAGCAGTTAAGTGCCAAACTCCCATTGAAAATCAGTGGGAAATGGATGCCAAATTCCCATTGGTGCCTTTGAGAATCTCTTCTAGAGCAGAGGTTCTCAACCTTGATTCATTTGCAGGCCACTAAGAAAATTCAATTGGTGGCAGGGACCCCTTTGGAAATCTTGGATCACAGGTTGAAAAGCACTGTTCTATGGTGAAAACCACCTTTGGTGGACATGTTAGATATCAACTGCAGATCCCCAGGGCTCCGCAAACTACAGGTTGAGAATGACTTAATTTCAACTATTGCTACCAGTTAATACACAGGGCAGCTTAAACTTGAGCTCCTATTGTTGTGCTGTATGAAATGCAGCTACACAGAACAGAACTGTTGTGTGAATACTCTTAAAGAAGGAACATTTTTTATACAAAAACCTGATTTGGCAATTTAAAATATAAAGAATGTTGATATTTAGATTTTTTCCTTTTAAAGATCTCGAACAGGAATGATAAAACAAGTACTGTAAGGTCAAGAAGAAAGGGGCCTATAAACAAGGACAGAGAAAAGTATTTAATAAACGTAACTTAAGAACTTGATTCTTCTTTCCCCCTGCTCCCCCCAATATCTAATGGGAAAGGATAGTTTAGACTGAGAAATTCAGGTGCATTTTTATTCTTGTTTGTAAAAGAAGCAAAAACATTTTTTCTTTAATATATGTTCCTTTAATATATGTTCTTTTACCCACTTCATTTGCTTTTCACAGATGGTTTCATCAAGGCAATAATCCATACACTGGAACTTCAGACTGGTTATATTCAGGCGGCTACTTTGATAGAAATTTCTCAGACTGTCCAGATATATATTGAAATATCTGAACCCATCACTCCATCTCATCTGGACACTTAGTTGTTAAATTTCATTCAGTGCCAGTTGTTCTGGTTTTGTTAATAGCAAATACAAAAAACCCCCACACCTTTTCTAAAGTAAATTTTAATGAAAATTGTATCATTCACCAATCAAGGATTTGTCATTAATTTTGATTGCCATATATTTAAATGCTGCTACATTTTTTTCCTGTAAAGCTTTCATCTGAAATCATCATGTTTTAACTAAGTTTTAAAGGGTTGTCTTTTTTTTGTCAAAGGTATGCTGTGGCCAGTAGAGTTTACAACACCCTTTTAATTATATAGCTAAGAAAAAAATAGCAGTGATATCCTTGTTACTTCACTTAGCACAGCATTAAAAAATCGAAGTATCCAGAACTTGGAACAATGGTAAATTGGCATGGTACAAACATGATCCAAGCAGGCAGAAGTAGTGTTCCTTGTGAAGAGATGTATATGACCTTTTTCAAATGGTAAGCAGAGCTGAAGAGATTGAAGCTCCTGGTCTATCTCAGTACAATTCAAAGGCTTAAAAAACACAAAGCACTGAATGTTAGGCTTACTGCAGCTTGAACTGCTACTCCGAATTGTCTCTGGGCACTGTGAGCATTACTTGAACTATGTACTTATGATAACAATTACTTAAACCTTATGTTGGGGTGTGGGAAGGGTAAATTAGCAAATACCTGCTTTTGTGAAGTAAAATGTTGCTCTTAAAAAACAGAAGGCTTCAGAGAGATTTGTAGAAACATGGAAGTTGTGATTACAGTGTACACTAAAGATCTCTGTGGCCGCTTACTTTGACTAGGAGGCTTGGGTCTCCAGCACTACTATTGGCAGCTTAGGCCTGGTCTACACTATGGGGCAATGTCTACCTAAGATATGCAACTTCAGCTATGTGAATAGTATAGCTGGAGTTGACATACCTTAGGTCAAGTTGCCACAGGGTCCCCACTATGAGGGGAGTGGGCTGAGCGGAGAAACTCTGCAATTGGCTCCCCTTCCTCTTCATGGCCTGGTGGAGTACCAGTCAGCAGGAGTGCAATCAGTGGTGGAGTTAGCACATCCTTTCTAGACCTGCTAAATCAACCTCCAGGAGATTAATCCCCAGAGTATCAATCTTCCGGTAAGTGTAGACAAGGCCGTATGCATTATTTATGCTTCTAGACTGACTTTTCTTTTGGAAGCATTCAGTATATATCCATAGATGGTCTTACTTGTTTTTAGTTTTTTTGTTTTTTTTTTTTGTTTTTTACGTGTTCTGAAACAGGGTCACATCTGGTTGTATGTTGTGAAAAGCCAATCTTTTTAAAGCTAAGCAGCATAACTGAAGTTATTTTAAAACTAGTAATGGGTATAATCTCTGTAACCACTTGCAGTCATAGAGAATTGATTTACTTTTGTTGGCATAGAAATGTCAAAGCATATAATGTTGGAATGATTTAAACTGCACATCAGTTGACTGACTATACATTTATGGAGTTAAATTGTCATCAAAGTAGTACATTTCTATTGGGGCTTAAATAATTAGATGTAGAAATTAAACAAATGTTAATAGTTGCTCATTCTTTTATGAAAGCTCTCTATTTAGTAACCAATCGAAACTGGTGATGTTGCTGATAAATGTATAGTAATTCAGAGATTGCTGATGTTAAACACCAGCATTTCTTTGAGTATTCATGAAAGAATCCATCTGATTTCCAGATGCATTTCAGATTGCATACTTGTGACTTCATCCAAAGGCTAGGTTTTGAAGTGCTTCTACCAGCTAGAAGAAAAATACACAAAACTCAAGAGAAACATATTTCTTTTACACCCAAAATGAGCTATTTTATATTTGTTACATTTTGTTCATTTTTTCAGTGAAGAAGGTAAGCCATGAAAGTTAAAGGCAATTAAGGAACAGCTCTGAAATAAATTCATGTCACTGTATCCTGTCGTCAGCAATGAACTGTGTTCACCTTGAAGTCTCTTGGCCATCCAGGCTAATCTTGATATTGTTTATATTGGTGTGCTAGAGAAAAAAAATGTTCACTCCAGATTTAAATATATTGGCAATTCTGATTTTAATACGGAATAACTAATGCTTATGGACAACTTAACTACTTCCTATCAGGTTCTTTTTGCAAAGTTAAACCTAAAAGATTAATATTTCATATATTCTAAGCTGCTTCAAGTTTCTTGCAAGCAGATGCTAACATAAGGAGCATTGTGCACTGCTAACAGTGAATGGATTCAAATTTTAAGCCATTTTTGTAATGTTTCATGAATAACTCTTATTTAACGTAAATACTTGAGTTTGTCTGTTATTAGTTCTGCTCTAAGACACATACATAAAAATAGAAAGTCACCAGAATGAAAAAGTTATGAATTTTAAAAATCCTATTTATAAATAAGATGTACAGATGGCAAATCTTTTCATTTTGAATCACAACCTAAGTTTAGTAGGTCTAAAAATGTTTTCATTATGCAAACAAATTAGTTTTTTATTTGAAAAAGGCTATAGAGGCACACTTAATCCAAAGCATTGTATCAGTCTTCATGGAATAAAAAACTCCAGAAAAATGTCACCTATTACCACTTACTGTGTTTTATAAGTCTGTTTACTTTGGCATTTTTCCTAATTTTAAATCAAACCCCAATAACTTCTGCTCTCCCTCCCCCATGGCGTGTTTATTTCCCTAAAAACCTCAACTGAATTTCATGTTTGTCTGTTTTTTGTTTGGCTTATTAAGGCTGCATCCAGAGTATTTACAAAATGCTTGCCCAATTCTGCTGGCTAGCATATATTTCATTAGCCGTCTGATACTTAATGTTACATTTTGATTATTTGTGTCTCAATGAAAAACATTAATGGTTTGTTAAATGAAGAGCTCACCTATCTAGTTTTACTTCTTAAAACACATTAGCTAAACTTTGCACCTTTTTAAAAGAATGTCACTTTTATAACTTTATTAAACACTGACTGTATTTAAAATAACTGTATGTTGGTATGTGTTAATACACCTATGTGGAATTTTTTTTTAAAGAAACCACAATAGATGCCAAACACACTTCAGGCCAATATATCGTGTGAAAGATGTTTTGAAGCGTGACTTTCAAAATAAAGTAACTACTTTTCTGGGAAGGAAAAGTTGCACATTATCTTGGCTGGTTGTTTTCCTTTGTATCTACCATGATGCTTATTGGAGAGAGAGAATTTGAATTAGAACTTTAATCCCTACAAACACACCTTTTCTTCTGCTTGAGCATGCAGTGGACTCAGTTCTTTGATATCAGGCTGTTAGTAGAAAAATACAAAAATGTAGGTATCACTAATATACTGAAAGCTACTGATCTTGAAAAAAATAACTCATTTGTTTTAAACACTTTTTTGGCGCAACTCAAACTCCTCCCCAAATCAAAAAAGAAAGGGAAAGAAAAGGATGTGAATCTAGATATGTTTTGAATGTTAGTCAGTTTCACCTTTACATGTTTTTAAAGGCCCAAACACTAAGTGGGCCTTCAAAATGGTAAATTAAGCTTTTGGTAAAACTATATATTCCAACAGAATGAAATTTTTTTTATAGCCACTGCACAGAACCTCTCTGTCATTTTGAGGATACACCATACTATAGATTTGTGACAACTGTTTGGGATATTGGACGCTGGCAGTTCCTGGGTCCCAGATTATATTGGGAGGGGAATTATATACTCCAAGTTAAGTAGAAAAAACACTGAAATGATTAGCAGTGGTGTCCCATATAAACAGTTTAAAATACTCAATTAAGAGGTGAAGGCTGTGAGGTTTATCTTTTTCTGCCTCAATGCTTTGAAATCTGGGGGAAGATGGTGGGTGTTTGTTTTTGTTTTTGTTTTTTTTCAAGAATTTTCCTAAATCTAGAATGGATATAAATGACTTCAGATCACTAATTTTTACATACTAATAGTTTGTGATAAAATGGTTTGTATTTGTAACCATCTGCACAGTACATTTGCCTGATGTATTTCCTCATAAATGTAGTCCTTATCTCTCATGTTCACTGTACTTTGTGTATCTAAATATGACAGATAAACATATTTGTTCAGTATGTAGACTTAAAACACTACATAATTTTATAATATACTGTATCTTTGCCTCTCTGAAAACACACCTGTGGTTTGGGTCAATTGTATAATAGAGCAATATTTAAATTTATGTAAATCTAATGATTCTAACATAGAAAACTCATTTTTGGTATGTTTTGTAGCATGAAAAATATTAAAACTCGCTTATACCCAGAATTCCAGGCCACTTTGACTGAAGCTGCTTTTCTTTTGCCTTACTCAATTGCTGTTGTTTAAATATTTACACACTTTGTCTGCCTTACCCATGTTGCATGAAAATATTAAATAAAAATGATTTAGTGAAATTGATTTATTTTTATAATATTTAATAATGGTCAATACCCATCTATAACAATCATATTCAGCTTTTCAGAGAAGTCTGTACAGATTTGTGGACATAAATGTTAAACTGTAAATCTGAATAAAGGTCATTTTGAAGAAGATATACAATGTTTGGTATTAAATATTATTTCAGCATTTGACATGTTTATCTGCTAGCAAAAAAATCATGATTTAGTGCAAGCAATTGACTTCCAGTGTGACATTGTCCAAAGAATTATTGCATAGTAAATCGCTTGTTTCCATCTACAGTTTTAGATGCTGAGAATATGCATGAAATCAGTGGGTTGGCATTTGTATACTGAGATCACCTCAGCCACCTTGTGTTTCTAGGTCCTTAAATAGTCCTTAAAAAAACAAACACATGCTGCTCAGTAGTGATAACTGTGCCTCATGGCTCATCTTGGTCAGGATGCTTAGCTGTACTTTGCTCCACCTCAAAATGTATAGCGCTAAACAGGAATTGGATTGTTCAGTCCCATTAGATAAGATTCTTCATACTCTTCGTCAGGTGTCTGGTTTTCTGAATTGGAATAAATGTTGCCTAGTTTGTGTGTTCTCTTACTCCAGCGGTCCTCGACCTTTTGGGGCTACTGGGCGCCCGGGGACAGGGCTGCTCATGTGCTGTGCACCTGGGGGCGGGGCCATCCATACGCCGCGTGCTGTGCTGGCGCCACCCATACCCCGCACTCCTGGGGCCGGCGCGACTCCTGTGCTGCATGCCCAGGGGTGGGGGCTGCCCACATGCCTGGGACTGGGCTGTTGCTGTGCTGCGCGCCCAGGGGTGGGGCTGCCCATACGTTGTGCGCCGGGGCCGGAACAGCCCATGCGCCGCACGCCCGGGGCCAGCACCGCTCCAGTGCTGTGTGCCCGGGGCTGGTGCCACCACTGTGCCGCGTGCCCAGGGGCCGGCACCGCCCATATGCTGTGCGTCCAGGGGCTGGCACAGTCCTTGCGCTGCGCACCCAGGGGCGGGGACACCCAAACACTGTGCGCCTGGGGCCAGCACTGCCTATGTGCTGTGCGCTCGGGGCCGGCGCCGCTCCTGTGCTGTGTGCTGGGTGCCGGCACAGGCCTTGCATGACGCACCCAGGGGCAGGGCCACCCAAATGCTGCGCACCCTGGGGCGGGGCCACCCATGCGCTGCACGCCCGGGGCCAAGGGTGCCCATACACCATGTGCCCAGGGGCTGGCACCGCCCATGTGCCGTGCACCCAGGGACAGGGCCAGCCCTGATCACTCGGCGGGCGCACAAAAAATGGCCCAGGCGGGCGCCATGGTGCCTGTGGGCACTGCATTGGGAACCACTGACTCCATTGTTGGCCATGAGCAAAGGAAGACAGCTCCCGGAACTGCCTGCATAGGAATGTTTTCTCTTGCCACAACTGCAAGTTGAGCAGGGTCTGCAGGAGTAATGGACATGAGTTGTGTTCAGTTAGCAAACAAGTGGGCTGTGCCCACGAAAGCTCATGATACCATCTGCATGTTTTGTTAGTCTATAAAGTGCTACCAGACCATTTGTTATTTTTTTTAAGTTTCTTTTATAGTAGGTTTGTCAATATTATATTTTTCAAAAATAAAGGACAGTTTTCTTAGCATCTTAGCCCCACCCCTCCTTCCAACATTATCTGAATACCTCTGACATGACGCACACAAATAAAGAGCATGTGAAGTGAGGTGCCTGCTGAGTGCACAAGACACAGACTGTGAGAACTATGCACTGTGTCCAATCAAAGCGCTCCCATATTTCAGGTGGCACACCCCACAAATTGTAGGTATGTAAGCAAAATAAAGCTATCCTACCCTGGGAGATGGTCTTTGTTACAACAATCTTACGGTCCTCTGAGATGGAGGGCTGCTTGGGTAGGCTCCTCATTAGCTAGATTGCCCATTGTGGGTTTACAATCTAAGTTAGTGTTTCCCAAATGGTGTTCTGCAGAACCCAAGTGAAAATTTTACTCCTCTGCCCCCTGCAGGGCCTGTAGGCAGCTCGCATTAGATCTGTGCTGGCAGGAGCAGGCTTCTGGAGGCATGTGTCTCTTGATGCTCCTCCCCCCACGCAGTTGCCCCACCAGGTGGTCCTTTTCTCATGCCACAGGACTGCCCGTCCCATGGGGCCTCTGGTGCTTCACAGCTGCCGCTGCCTCATGTGCAGGTGGTGGCTTGTTACAGCAGCTGCTATTGCCGGGAGGGGAGGGGTGGCTGGGTCCTAGGTGCTGAGTAGCCACTCCCAGATCTCAGCATTTTTAAACTGCCACCTGTGCCCTGGTAAGGGCCGTGTGGAACTCAGCTGGGGCTCTGCCCCCTCCCCCGCCAGCGGGAAGCCTGACCTAGTACTGCAGCTGCACTGAGATACCTGCTGCATGGGGGCCCCCGGGGAACTGAGCTCCCTTTCCCACGCCCTGCTGGGGGAACAAGAGTGTGCTGCTTGGAGGCATTCCCTGCTACAGCAGGGTGCCAAGCTAGCTAAGCATTCCCCTTTGTGCCCAGACCCCATACCCAAATCCTCCTCGCTCCTCTCCCCCACCCTGACCCCACATTTCCAGCCTGCTCCATATAGAAGACTGTTACTAGGGGTTCCGCAACATTCTTTTGAGCTGAAAAGGATTCTGTGGCCAAATAAAATTGGGAGACACTGATCTAAGTATCCCTTTGATTTGGCCACGTCAAGACACTTGGCTGATGCCTGGGACATAAGAATGCCATTCTGGGTCACAGGGCCCGACAATTATGGCAATCTACTCACCTGTGGCAGTAGATTTTAGCCCAGCACAGCGCTGCAGCATGGTCCGCGCATGCGCGGGGTGCCAAACCGTGCGGCTGGCAAGCAGGGCTCGACGCCGCTTGTCAAGCCCTGCTAGGTCAGATGAAAGGACCATCTAGCCCAGTATCCTGCCTGCTGCCAGCGGCCAATACCAGATGCCCCAGAGGGAGAGAACACAACAGGTAATCCTCAAATAGTCTGGTAGCACTTTATAGATTAACAAAATATGTAGATGGTATCATGAGCTTTCATAAGCAAAGCCCACTTTTTCAGATGACTGGAGTTTTGAGTTTAGGATGTCCAGACCCAAAATAAATAGGGAGAAAGGGGAAAAAATGGAAGGGGTGGGAAACAAGAAGCAGAGGGTATGTGAATATGAAAGGGAAAACCAGACAGGTGATCCCTCCTGTCACCCTTTGTGCTGGGCCACAGCGGAGGGTGTGCTTGCATTACACTGCAGTGCTCCTTTGCTCATAGCTCAGCATCCATCATGCTACACAAAACCTCCCCTGTCCTCGTGGGCGATCCCAGCTGCCAGAATCTCTTAGCCCAGGCTTGGCAATGGCTATCCAGGGGCCTCCTCCTCCCCAGGCAGCGGGGGGTTTGGGCTGGGCACTCACAGCCCCCAGGGAGGGGCCCGCCCCCTGCAGGTGGATCAGAGGCAGAAGGCTGAGGGCAGAACCTGGCTGAGCAGCAGGGGAGCTGAGCAAAAGGGCCACGTGCTCAAGGGCAGATGGGCCACTCCACAGGCACCGGGGATGCTCCTCACTGCTCCAGGCAGTTCCATTGTGGGGGGGGGGCCCAACCCCAAAGGGAGAATGGGCTGTTCCACAGACACTTCTATTGAGGATTATTAGAAGCTGTTCTCCTTCCTCCCCCTCCCCCCCCCCCGCCCCATCACGGATGAACCACTACGCACTCGTTTCTACAGGGTGTCCCTATGGCCTCCCCCCCCCAGGATCGATGGTCTGCTCCGGCTTGTTCCATTGGGTCGCAGTAGGGATCACTGCCCCGAACCCAGTAGGGGCCTAGTTAATGGGCCGTTCCACTAGTGTCAGTTCCATATTGGGCGCTGATGTGCTCTACCCCCCGCAGGGACAGTCCGTGCCGTTGAGAGTCGCTAGAGGCCTCCCCTCCGCTCCCTTGCGAGTGGTTCGTCCGTTATGACACAGCACAAAAGCCGGAGCGGGCGGAAGGGGGCGGGAGCTCGCTCTCAACCAAACGCAGCGAAGCCGGCGCGGTGCATGTCGGGCCGCATCGCGTTGACCGATGTACGATCCGACCAATGGGAAGGGCGAAAGAGCCCGTCGGAAGTGGCCATCCCCAATGGCTGGTGGGGAAGTGGGCGGGGCGGTTGGGTTTCCTCAGGGGACCGGGAGCCGGAAGAGTTGTGGGGCGAGGGGTCCGAGGAAAGGCGGCAAGTAAGCGCCGGGACGCGCCATGGGGGTGGATTCGGGCTCGAGGGGGGCAGGGTCGAGCCCCGGGGGCGGCCGAGGCGCCGCCGCGCTGTGCGGCCTGGCGTGTGGCCCGCGGCGGGGCTGGGACCCCTCGCCCCAGGCGGGAATCGAGCTCCGGGCTGTGGGGCCGCCGCTCCGGGAGCGGTGTGGGGACCTCGCGCGTGACTCAGCCGCTCGCGGGCCTGGTCGCTGCGCGCGGGGGCTCGGGCTGCGCGGAAATGGGGCGTAGAACTTGCGCCCCTGGGTGGTTGCCAGCGGCGCTGCGGGCTCGTGCGCTCGGACCGCCCCTCCCCCCCGGCAGTGGGGAAACTGCCCCTCGGAGGTGAAATGATTCGCCCCAAGTCCGCTGCCGGGCGAGAAGCGAGTCCCCGTCCAGGCTTCTGCCCCGGCTGGCTCTGCGGTGGCTACGTGTCCTTTCCAATTCGAGGGCTACGTGGGTTGGGGTGACTCCTGCCTGGCACCGTTCCAGGCTGCCTGGGGACTTGGGCAGACGTCAGGCCTGCTGGCACATGGGTCACGTGGAGTGAATTACATAGTTAAAAAAACACCTGCGTAATCTGCATTAGGGAGGTTAAAAACCGGGTAATTGGGTAACTAACTGCTGAACATTTCAGCAGTTACATGGCTACGTGCATCTGTGGCGCAGGGGGGTAGCCACCTCCCTGGGAGCTGGCGTGTGTTAGGAGCCAACTTCTAAGCTAGCTCCAGGCCCGTGCCGGCTGGTACCCAGCACTGCTGCCTCTATCAGTGCTCCTGGAAGCCAGTGTGGCGCAGCTGTTGGCTCTCCCCTTGTGCTGTGGGCTCTGAAACAGTCCATAGCAGGGCAGGAGCCTGTGTGTAACAGTGTTTGGTAATTGATATGCCCAGGCTTCTCCGTTAACCATTTACATGGTTATCCTACAGTGTCACTATTCTATACGAGGACAAATTAATGTTTACGTATGCAGAGCTGTTCTACATAGGCACTGCTTTCTGAGTACACATAGCTCAAGATCACGCTCTTATTTCCCGAATGCATATGCAGTGTGTACCAGGTAGCTTGGTAGTGAATGTAGCATGACTATGGGATTCCTGTTTTTTGCTGCTCCTTCTGTTTGTTACTTTGTTATGCAACTTGAGGGCAGTCACTGAACTTTTTTGTGTATCATCGAGGACTCCTATGGAACCTCAAAGACTAACACATTTATTAGGGCATAAGTTTTTTGTGGACTGTAGTTCACTGTCAGAACCATGATGTGAAAGAATCTCCCTGTTTTTGCTGAGACTGTCTAAAACCGCTACCTCTGTGTATAGTTTCTTATGTGACTGGTACAAGAATATTTTAAAGTATGTTGAAGATGTGCAATTTTTTGTTCAAATGTTAATTGCACTTAAGCTTGGTTCAAACAATGGCACCTGCTTTTCAGAAGCAAATGCAAAGCCTGTGTGTGACAAGGTCTTCTGAGGGTTTATCTTAGTCTAATTGTTAACATCTCTAAATATTCTGAGAGTTTTTTAGGCTACATCAAGCAGTACTGTGGAATAGGGTTGTTGGAGATAGTATTAATGAATAGTTGTGTAACCACGCACAGTGTTATTGGTTACATGACTATTCGATAGTCCCTGAGGCAGGGCTGGTAGGTGAATCTGGTACTCATGGGGAGCTGGCTTTTAAGCTAGCTCTTCACGGGCACCAGCTCCTACCCTTCCCCCTTTACTGCCTCTGATACAGTAGGATTATTGGTTAATCTTATAGTCGACTACACATTGACATAGTTACTGTGGAATACACTGCACCTATATCAGGCTGTTTTGAAAAAACACAGTGTTCTAGTTATAAAAACTTTTTGCTATGATAACTATTGTAGGTATTAGCCTTTGTGCAAATTACTAGCTGGAGTACTACCGTGATAGAGATTTTAAGAGAGATTTGAAAGAGAGGATCATTTACAGTAGTGTTCTGCAGCACACAGAATTGGTCTGGCCTGTGTCATGCTTCTCAGGATCAAAGAACAAGTTTCAAGAATAAGCCATTTTCATTTTTAATAAGTTAATGGATCAGTGACATAAGAGTAATGGAGTGGGGAACATTGGAGCCTTTTCCATATAATTGCTATGGCTTTGTTAGCACTTCAGCTCTTTGATAGTGCATTGCAAATGGTGGACAGATTTCTCTTGTGAAGTTAGTTATTGGTTCAGGTTTATGTGATATCTTTGCAGCAGAGAAAAACAATTGATATAATAATATTTCTAGACCATTGTCTCTTTTCAGGATGTCTTCAGGGGCATTATTTCCCAGCCTGGTGCCAGGCTCTCGTGGCTCATCCAGTAAATACTTGGTGGAATTTCGGGCAGGAAAGATGTCTCTGAAAGGCAGTACTGTAACTCCAGATAAACGAAAAGGCCTTGTTTATATCCAGCAAACTGATGACTCCCTCATTCACTTTTGTTGGAAGGACAGGACTTCTGGCAATGTTGAAGATGTGAGTATAACTTCACTGTTTCTATTTTAATTTTGTAATGGCTCTTTTGTATCCTGTACTGTGATCCTCTGTGAAAGTCTTTAAGGAGAAACTTGTATAAGACAGGTGTTGGCTTTTCAAATAGGCTTTGGAAGTACGTATCTGGTGTAAGGGGCAGTATGGAAGAAGGCATAGAGATAGGTTTGTGTCAGGAGTAAGCAAAGAAGTATTAGAATATTTCCTAAATCTCTTGTTATAATGTCTCTTATTTTCCAGGACTTGATTATTTTCCCTGATGACTGTGAATTTAAGAGGGTAGCTCAGTGTACTACGGGTCGTGTGTATGTGTTGAAGTTCAAGGCAGGATCAAAGCGACTTTTCTTCTGGATGCAGGTTTGTGGCAAAGTAATGATAACATGATTTGAAACAAAGGAATTCCATGTGAGAGAGAGAGAGATTCAAGGAGGGGATAGATGGGAGACTGCACTTTAAAGAATTATCCAACTTCTAATCTCTAATGAAGATGTTTAGAGGCTTAAGAACAACTCGCTCTTGCAGGAACCGAAGACTGATAAAGATGAGGAGCACTGCCGAAAAGTGAATGAGTATCTCAACAATCCACCAATGCCTGGTGCTTTAAGTGGGAGTGGAAGTGGAGGCCATGAGCTCTCAGCACTAGGAGGTACAGTCTGTTCTCTGCTTCTTTTCAGCTTGAAAATTTTTTTTTGTACACTTCACCATTTTTTAGGAACAAGTCCCTGCTGATTTTTGGAGGGTGACCTTGGGGAGAAGGGTTATACTAGAAATGCAGACACACCTTTAGCAAAATAAATTGTGTTGCGGTCATAAGAGAGCAGGCTGACAAATGAGTCTGGTGGAAGAAACCCCTGTTGGTTGTACGTGTTTAAGTTTTCTGGAATACTCCCTTTTCTAAAGCTAAGCTGCACTTTTTTGAGCATCTTAAAATAGTAAACACTTGAAATGGTTTTTCTTTGAAAAATGTCAATCTCCTGCTGCTTGAGCCAGAGTTTTATGAAAAATGTGTTGGTTTTTTTGTTTTGTTTTTTTGTTTTTCTTTAGGTGAGGGTGGCTTGCAAAGCCTTCTTGGAAATATGAGTCATAACCAGCTCATGCAGCTGATCGGACCAACGGGCTTAGGAGGACTTGGTAAAATGCTTTCATATCTTTATGCCACAATGGTGTGTGTTTCCTTCTGGGTTAAATCTTACCTTTATACTCACTTATTTTCTTCCACTGTTGTTAATTTTCAATGGTACTTTCTTCATGTGACAAGGAAAGTCCCTTCCTCAAAGACCACATAATAGGTAGGGAAACAAAACTGGGGAGGGGAAGGAATGACCAGTAGTTCAACTTTGGCACATGTTGATCATGTGCTGGCTTCCCCCCCCCCCCCCACAAATCTAGTGTTCTAGGATTGAAGGGAGCAGGAATATGGCTACTAAGCAGAAGACTACCTTCCAAGAAGGGAGTCGGAGGAGAACATTCTGCATATTTTTGAGGGCAGTGGTTGATTTGAATTTCCTAATTACCTCCTCTCCTTAAACTTGATAGTGATACATAGAGGAAACCCTCGCCATTCTTGGTAGATGAGACAGGAGACTCGTAAATATGCTGAACCACAAATTGTGAGGGTCTCCTGTATCTCACTTGGTTTTATTTAGCCATAGGGCAGCTTAAGATTATTCAAGGTGCACATTCCCTTTAGTGATCAGTGATCACATTCCCTTAATAACTTGCTGATCAGTGAGACAAGGTGCTTCTTTTTGTAGATGCCGATCATGCCATCTTTGTACTGGTCTTGGGGCCTTGCTAGGATTGGGAGTGGCAAACCTTGGATGACATCTGTCTCTCATCTGGTTTGCGCACCTCTCCTTCAGAGTCTTTTCATTACTGCTCATACATGAGCTTCCCGACATGAACTACTGCAGCGCATAGTTCAAGAGTGACACTAGCCGTGTAGTCTGTCTTGCTCCTACTGTGAAAGTGGTAT
This sequence comes from Pelodiscus sinensis, assembly GCF_052426305.1. Classification (NCBI taxonomy): domain Eukaryota; kingdom Metazoa; phylum Chordata; order Testudines; family Trionychidae; genus Pelodiscus; species Pelodiscus sinensis. Next base: position 11,284,827 of record NC_143068.1, on the reverse strand, counting down.
GATTAAGGAACAGTGGAGAAAATGTGCTATTGGAGAAGGCAGCATGAGCCACTACTGCTGGGGGAACACTGCAGAAAGGAGGGGACAGAAGAGCAGCGAAACAAATGGCTTGTTTCTTTCTCAGTCCTATGTTTTCCCACTGTAGCTTCAGTCCATCATGAATATGCTAATGGGGCAATAGCTCTGCTCTCTAGGTCTTCAGATTGTTTGATTTCAAAAGACTGGATTACTGAATGTGGATTTTTCATGTGGGAAAGTCACAGAAATTAGACTTGGAATATGGAGCAGCAGCAAGTGGAATATAATATATGGAGATAGTGGCCATCACATGGCTTAAGAGACAATTCAAAAGGAGAAATCATTAAATGCATTTTTTTAAACCACCCTCTAATTCTGTGTAGCTTGTTCTTGCAGCCATTTTAGAAGCTATGACTAGGAACAGGCTGGATGATTCTTAGTTGTTTGTTTGTTTTTTTAAGTCTTGTGTACAAGATACTTACCTCATCACTATATTGGCCTTTTGCCATACATTAATGCCATGCTGTGTTTCCTGTGAAGTATTTTACTGGAAGCAATGGACCATCCTACTTGATTTTGTTCTGCCTATAGAGTGTGTGAACACAGAACTTCCTGTCCAATGCTGCCACCTTGCACTAGAATTAAAACTGAAGGAGATTGAGGGGGTTTTCTGGGTGAGAGGATTTTGTTTGTATTGTACAAACCAAGGCCACTTCAACTCCTAACTATATAAAAAAGATAAACAGTTTATTAAGCACAAGCATCTCTTGGACAGGGATTATTCTAATAAGGGTTTAAAATTAGAAAATAAAAATACCTGTATTTCCATAAAGAATAGCTTTTTATTCCACTTCTCTCCTCCTCTTTCCCCCCTCCCCCCCATTATTTTAGCATGTGTGACTGGAGGTGCAAAAATGACCTCTCTTTACAGTGGGGGGGGGGGGGGGAATGTTGCCTGGCAGTGCAGTTAAGTCAAATCTAAAGAAATGGCTTTATTTTTATAAAGGGAAAGAACATACAATAGTTTCTAAATGCCTTTTAATCGTTTATGAAAGGTGGGCTTGGTGCACTGACAGGACCTGGCCTGGCTAGCTTACTAGGAAGTGGGGGACCTCCAACCAACAGCTCATCATCAAGGTAAATGATACACCATGCACCTATTTGTGTAGTTCTTCTGATTGTTTCACTGAACTGTGGAGAACTGGGGACTAGTGAATAAAACTGGGAAATAAGATTTCTTGCTTCTTAAAATAGCCCCTTTGTGAGCACACATGCCCAAAGTTGGTAGGAACCTGATAATTAAAGTGCTAAGTGCTTCTCCAATTAATTATATGAATTATACTTGTAGTTCTCGCAGCCAGTCAGCTGCCGTAACCCCATCATCCACTACTTCCTCTACACGTGTAACACCAGCTCCATCCGCTCCTGCGGCTGCAACTGCAGCCAGTCCCAGCCCTGCACCAAGTTCGGGCAACGGAACCAGCACAGCAACAAGCCCAACTCAGCCTATTCAGCTGAGTGATCTTCAGAACATTTTAGCTACTATGAATGTGCCATCTGGAGCAGCAGGACAGCAAGGTAACAGCACTCTGAGCAGACAGCTGTTGGATGCCGTATGTGCCTTTAAAGCTGTTTTATTGTCCTGTACAATTTCAGATTGGTTTGAAAACCTTTGTTGAACTCGAATTGACTTTGGATAAATGATGAACTTGTGACTGCCCCCAGAGAATGTTACATGTCCAAAGTGGAGTGTTGCATGTCATCATTCACTAGGGATGTTAAGATGCATTTATTTGTGTAAATGTGCACCCAGGCTTCTGCTTCTCCTCTCTCCGCATGCTGTTGCCTCCGTGAGAGACAGCAGGGGGTGGGTAAGGCAGGCAGTTCAGTGCGTACCAGCTCTCTCCCCTGCCCCCCATATGCTGCTGCCCCTGGGATCCCTGTGTGTACCTACTCCCTTGTCTCCCCCCTCCCCCCACTGTCTTTTTCAAGTTGGCTCTCCACACTCACTGGCTCCCACCTCTCTCCCGCTCCTCCCCCACTGCTTCTGTATCCGAGGCAGCAGAGAGGAGGGGGCTGTGTGTAACCAAGAGGGTTAGCTCTTCAGTTAAGTATGTTCTCGGCTAAACGTTCACATCCCTAGTGGCTGAAGTGAATACTAGTGGCTCTAGTTAAAGTAAACCACTGTGCTTTTTTCTATCCTAGTTGACTTGGCCAGTGTTCTGACTCCTGAGATCATGGCTCCCATTTTGGCAAATGCTGAAGTTCAAGAACGGTTGCTGCCTTATCTTCCATCTGGGGAATCGCTGCCGCAGACAGCAGAAGAGATTCAGAACACTCTGACATCTCCCCAGTTCCAACAGGTAGATGCCACAATGACACATTCTTCTGTTGACCTAGTGCTATCTATGCTCGGGGTTAGGTCAGCGTAACTGTGCTACTCAAGGCTGTGAATCTTTCACACACACAAGTTGACCTATCTTTTCAGTGTAGACTGGGCATACTTCAGTTTCCTGGGCTTCATGTAGCTAACAAGCAGTTGAGTGTCTGTTAGTTTTTATGCAAGTGTTAGGATCAAATTCTCCGCACCCCCCCTTCCCCCAATATTTTCTGCATAAAATAGTTACACAAGTCTCAAGTGTATTTGTCTGTGTGCTTTTTCCCTATTGGATGCTCATAAATACCAAGAGTTTGCTTTTCCATGCCAGTGACTTAATCCCACAAAGTCTAAAGACACTTTGATCCTTGGTCTGGGGTTCCCCCATCTCTTTGTCATGAAAATTTTCAAACAGAGTTTGACCACAATCTCAGAACATCCTTAGATTGTCTAACATGTCCAGTAATTTGAAGTTTAAATTGGTAGGGAAGAGAGATTTGCTTATTGTAGTCTTCCTCTTTGAGCATGCCCAAAAACAAAAGTTGCAGCAATTTAACAAATCAGTTTTTTGCTACAAGTCCTTGTGTGGATACACTTTTAATATAATTTTAAATCTGATTTAGAGCACTGTTCAAATTTGATTTGAAAGTCAGTATCCCCATTCTGTGCTTTAGCTAAATTGGTTTAAATTAATACCCTGTGGCTACGTCTACACTGGCAGCTTCTTGTGCAAGAACAGCTGTTCTTCCGGCAAGTTTTTGTGCGTGTCTCCACTGCACGCGCGTTTTTGCGCAAGTAAATTTACGGTACAGCGTCGGACAACAGGGCTTGTTCCGGAAGAGTTATTCCTCTCCCTACACAGAATAAGCCCTCTTGCGCAAGAGGGCAGTGTAGATCAGCAACATGAATTTCTTGTGCAAGAAACCCCTCTGGCTATAATGGCCATCAGAGCTTTCTTGCACGAGAGCATCCACTCTGCCATAGATGCCCTTAGTCCACTTAGCTAAGGCTGTAGAGCCCATGCATTCTCTGAGAACCAGCTGGCTTTTAGCTCAAGTTGTAGAGGCTCATGGACTAAGCTCTAGAGGTTCCACGTTCAGTTCCAACCCTTGGTGTTGCATCAGTGCATTTGTATTATATCATTTCTATGTCAAAACCAAGGTGAAGAGTAATATATTCAAATACTGCAGAAACAAAATGCAAGTTTTATTTGGTATTGCCTCTAATTCACAGGCATTGAGCATGTTCAGTGCTGCGTTAGCTTCCGGACAACTTGGTCCACTAATGAGTCAGTTTGGCTTACCAGCTGAGGCAGTAGATGCAGCAAATAAAGGTGGTAAGTGTTTTTATATTTTCTATTGAAAGAGCATGGATTTACAGCATTGTTGCCCTGTAGTTAATGACAGATTGACACACCATATTCAATCATGGGAATAGATGCTGGGAAAGATTTTTAAAAAGCCACTCAAATGCCTAAAATCATTGAGTTTTTGGGCTCTTCTGAAAACTTAATTAGTAAATGAAAATACTAGACTCCACTTTGTGACACACAGTCTAAACATTTAAGTGTGTGTATTCAGTCTCTTGAGGTGATGGGTAAGTAGCATTTCAGTCAAAAAAGCAGCCTCAAAGCAAAAGTCACTTTTCTGGAGAGCTCTCTAAAGTATGTGCAATGCCCAAATGCAGCAGAGCTTGCATCCTATGTCTACACTGCTGGTTTTGCTGGCAGTGAGTATGCAAATGAGGTGCTGATTAGCATATCACCATGCCAACAAAAAGGTAGTATGGATGTTTTCTTTTTGCACAAACCCCCTTTTCCTGCCAGGTCAGTAAACCTCCTTTTTTGGGGCATAAGGATCTGGTGGGAAAAGGTGGCTTTGCGCAAAATAAGGTCCATACTACCCCTCCCTTTGCAAAAATGGTGTGCATAAATTATGCAAATGAGGCAGTGATATGCTATCTGCACCTCATTTGCATACTCATTGTTGGCAAACATAGCTGGGACAGGAACTAGACATAGATTTCCTGTTGCAGTCACTCAGCTGCTGTTTTTCATAATGGAATAGTTAATTGATCACACTGCTGCAGTAAATTAAGTAACCAAAGACAGTGGGAGTGTCTGTTGCCAGTTCTGACAAGACTGGAAATGTTGGGATGTCAAATCTATTAAGATGATCTGTGTGTGTAGACGTAATGTATCAAGCTCAGTAAAGTTCCATTGGTTGATTGCACTGATGTTAACCCTAAACATACAAGCAAACTTTCAACAGTTTTAAACTTCAGTTAACTTATGATTATGCATCTTGTCCTTAGTGCAAAACTAATCTAATATCCATAATTTTTCAGATGTAGAAGCATTTGCCAAAGCAATGCAGAACAATGTCAAGTCAGATCAAAAGGATGGAGAATCAAAGGACAAGAAAGATGAAGAGGAAGATATGAGTTTAGATTAAGTTAAGTGCTCCCTAATGAATAGTCCTAGACATTAACTTAAGCAACTTCAGTAGGATTATTTGCTAATGTCACATTATCCTTATGCTGAATCTACAAATAAAGGATTTTTATCTGCCAAGTCACTGAGGTTTTGGAGCATTAAGTAGTCTGTTAGCTAGTGGTTCAGCTGATATGCTTGCTGGCTTCTGGCTCTTCATCCAAAGCCAGTGCTAAATATAGCTCTTTACTTAAAAGCAAAGTTTTGAATATGGCTTTAGGAGGGAAATCTTCAAAGACACATTGTGATGCCCACTTATATCTTGCACATATTCCCTGGTATGTTTAAAAAAAAAAAGTGGACTCATGGCTACTGCAAGCATGGTCAATATTACAGCAGCTGCCAGGAGTCACAACTTTCAAAGGCCAGAAGAGAAGATGCTCATTATTTAGTCCCAGTGTTTCCCAATTGTATTTTGCCCCGGAACCCTTTTAAACTCGAAAGAATTTTGCAGACCCCCTAATAACAGTCTAATATATAGAGCTGAAAAAGTAGGCCACAAATAAGGATAATAAACAAGGTCATGAGATTCAACCTTTAGTTCATTTGCACATTTAAAAGCAAAAATCACAAATATTAAATCAGAATTATAAAATGTTGTAGTGGAATTTTCTCGCAGAACCCTTATTTTCACTTTGCAGAACACCGGACTAGATCGGTGTTTCCCAAATGATCTGTACTGCATAGGCCAGAGAACTTCCCCCAAAAAGATCTGTAAGACTTTTGGGGGATGGGAACAGAGGGATGAAGATCGAATCTTGATTAAAAAGTGGGAGATGGAGAATCATCATGACTTGGAATCTCCCTTTCTGGATATATTTAAGAACAGGTTAGATAGACATCTGTCAGGGAAGGTGTAGACGGAGCTTGGTCCTGCCTTGAGGGCGAGGGGCTGGACTCGATGACCTCTTGAGGTCCCTTCCAGTCCTATTATTCTATGATTCTGGTAAAACTATTGTTCAATTCATCAGCCTGAATTTGTTGAGAATAGATTGAACTGCTAATCATGTTACACCTTTCTCTGCTGGACTGAAGAGCCCATTACTAAGTAGTTGCTCCCTGCAGAAGTATTTAGACTAATCAAATCAACCCTTAATCTTTGCTTAATTAAGATAAATAGGTGTTGCTGTTTCAGCCTATTTCTATAGGGCAATTATTAATCCTTAAATTGGGGAGTTCTGAGAAGAGCTAGGATTATTTTACATCTTTCAAGCATAAGCACCAGACCTGGACACTATTTCAATAGTAACTGCACCCCTGCCAAATGTAACAGTAACATAACCTCTCCTGTACTCGAGATTCCTGTTTATACATCCCAGGAACACAATAGCTCCTCTTATGGCCACCGCATTACATAGGGAGTCTGTTTATCCACTGTGCCTTCCCCTCCCCCCACACCTGTTTCTCAGGAGTATCTCCTGCACTGCATAAGCATGGCTACCTACTTTGATTCCAGATGCAAATGTTTGTACTCAGTTACCAAGCAATCCAGTGGCTTTGAATCAGTGACTTGTTCTCATTTGCCACTCCTGGAATTTTTGTATAATCTGCAAACGGAACGATTGCGTTCTTCTTGATCATGGATAAAGAAGTTAAATAGGAGGGACAATAACTAATCCCTGCGTGACTCCTGTTTGATTCCCTTTCAAACAATTTTAATGCCACCGTAATTTTATATTCTAGTTTATTACAATGCCTGCCTCCCCCCCCCCCCCCCCCCCCCCAGCAGACCAGGGAGATGCGGAGCATGCAGGCGGGACCATGGCGTGTCTCGGCAGTCCTGCCACTGGCATCTCCCTGGTCTCCTGGGGGGGAGGGGTGTAGCTAGTGCGCCCTTCCACCCCACCCCCCGCCTCCCAGCAGACCGGGCTTTTCTCGCTGGTGATGCCTGGAGTAGAGAAGCTGGGGCACTGCTGGCTTGGTCCCACAGTGCTGCTCCTCGGTGCTACTGGACCAACCCAGCAGCACCCCAGCTGCTCTGCCCCAGGCGCCCCAAGTCAGCTGCTGCTGAAACTGACCTGTGGCTGACTACAGGAAGCCCAGGGCAGAGTTGCTCTGCCTCAGGCTTCCTGTAGTCAGCAGCTGGTCAGTTTCAGCAGCGGCTGAATCTGGATGCCAGTTCCGACTTACATACAAATTCAACTTAAGAACAAACCTACAGTCCCTATCTTGTACGTAACCCGGGCACTGCCTGTACTTTTAATTTATTAGATGACTGTTTCCATCACTGGAGACTGTACAGTGAGAGAGGTGGGGGGGGAGAGAGAGAGTGTGTGTGTGTGCGCTTTAGCAAGTACAGGTAAGTAACCTCTTAGAAAATAACTGTATGCAGGGTCCAAGCTGGAGCCTGCTAGCATAAGACTCATTCAATCACGTCCTTCTACATTAATGCGACTCAGTGGATTTATTCTCCAAGGGTGTGTATGTACGCTGCACCATAGGTCAAAGTAAGATATGCAATTTGCATAGGTCAAATTCTGTAGCTTATTTCTAGCTTATTTTGTAATTCAAAATAACTTGCTCTTCCAAAATGTTCCTTGTGGAATGAGTTTCACAGGAACGTTGGACTAGCCAGCCCATTATATTTTGAGATAAGGGGCTTGCTGTTAAGATTCTGGATAGGTATTTCAAGATGTAGTCCTAATGTATAAACCCTGTCCCTTCCCTTCCAAGGAAAAGAATCCAGCTGCTACATAAATGCCATCCTGGCTTTTCAGACAGAGTAGATAACATAAAATTTTATTTGACTCAAAATTATGTACCAGTGATTTACAAAGACCATTTTTAATACTACAATTTAAAAATGGGTCAATTATTTGTGGAAAGATAAAAACAAGACATGTTAAAAGCCCATTTTACAATATTTACCCCATTGTAAAAATCATATTGATAAGTTATAAATCCATTTTAGAAGCAAGATTTTTCTGTCCATGTGACTAGCTATATACACACAAATATGACATGTAGGTGAACTATAGGTGCCTTGGGGAGAAATGGGTTTATTTTTAAATGAAAGCTGCACTACAATGGGAGTAAGAAATAAAGCTACCATTTGTGAAAAGTAAAGTCTTTGAGAAGGCACAGTGACATGACAGCTTTGTTTCTTAAATAAACACATCTCCAGCTGTTTGTTACATGCCCAGTTGAATGAAGAAGCAATGTAGTTCAGGAAGAGATGCAAAAGTGGGCAAGGTTGAGAGTTTCTAGGCATCATATCCATGGTGTCCCTTCCCCCAAAAATAGAAGATTCTCAATCTGAAATCTGCCTTTTGGCTTGCTTTAATGTGTGAGTTAGGTATTTCCTCCTGAAATCCCATCCCACTCCATCTATTGCAGCCTACTAAAGCAGCAATAGTTTGCCTTAAGGTTGTGCTGTCTCACCCTCAACTGAAATGCTTAAGTCCCTAGTGACTCATGAGTGTGTGCTCTGCAGGGACATTAGCAAGCACTCAAAGGAAAAAAAAAATCCCAGTTAACCTTTCTGTAACAGTTGTTTGGCCTGGCCTCTATCCCTTTCTGAGCTATCTTTGAGTCATTTCAGCAGCATCTTTACCTCATTCTACCAGGCAAGGTGAACCAAATTTGGTTAAAAGTGGTTCAGAATAAAACATCTTCATGTTTACTCAGCTCCATTCCATCCTAAGTGCATGCTTACCTTGTTCCCAAGGGGTTTTTCCCTCAGTGGCATTTGCTTCTTTGTGCTGGCTACTGCTGACAGAGGGCTAGAAGGCAGGGTATGGAATGGGCATGAGCAACATATCTTGAGTGATGTGTCATATATTTTTAGATTGACTTAATTCTGGAAGAGGTTACATTTTCTTGGCTAATCCATATCATCCAGGCAACATAGCTTATTTAAGTCAGAACCACCAGCTGGCATACTGCGACCGTAAACCACACAGGCTATGTCTACACTGGCACAATTTTGCGCCAGAAGTATGCAAATGAGGCTAAGCATGGAATATGGCTGAGCCTCATTTGCATATCTAATGAGCCACCATTTTTGCAGGAGGGGCAGTGTAAACTGCTCCTTCTGGCACAAGAGCCTCTGTAGTTTGCCACAGATTGGGCCAGGCTGTTGAAACAACAGTTGATGGCTTTCTGTCACCTAAGCTCAGAAAAGTGCCCCCTTGTGTGGTAGCTTTGTGCTTGCCTTGCTAGCTTCTGTGTGTAATTTTTGTAAGGTCAAGCTCTGCGGAATTTGATACCAGCTAGCGTTCATCCTCATTGTCTTTCCTCCCAAACCGCTGCTCTCAGCTATGCAGCCAATCTGTTCCCTTCCACACAAGCCTGCCTGTTCCTCTAAAAATGTGCAGATACCCACTCAAGTATCATCTGAACCCTGCCCCCAAAAGTGGGGAAGCATCTCATCCGTGTTCCCTGTAAGCTGTGCAATTGTGCAGCTGCTCAGGAGAGATTCAAATGGCACCAGCTGATTAGCAGGGTGCCCACAGCTAGGATTTTTGTTTTGCTTAGTGGTGCACATTCAAACATTCATTCATGCACATAAAATTTTATTCCCCACATCAATGGAAAAGATTAGAGAGATCCATTGCAGCTCATTAAGTATGGAGCATGTGGGGCTGACCCCATCTCACCTTAAAGGACAATTGCTTGCAAAATTGAACCAATTCTGAAGCAGAATTCCTGAGCTATAGAATGCTAAGTAATAAGATTCAAACACATCAATCAAAAGTAAACCCTACCATTGTTGAACTCAGTAGGAAAATATGCAGTAGGAAGGGGGAGTACTGAACATGCAGTTTATTTTGGTCTCTATGCCATGCTAAGATCGTGCCTTATCTTAACATGGCCTTAAGCCCCCTCAGGTGCCCTAGGTGGTCATGCTAAACTTAGCCTGTGGGCCCTGTGAAGACCACTGGGGCTCCCCCCTCCCAAGGCAGCAGAGGGAGAGGCCCTGTGTTTTGGCTGGGGTGGGAGAGGTGCTGGGTGTCCTCCACACCTATGGAAAGCAGAGGGATTTGAGAGCGAGTAGCACATCCACATGGTGTCAGTACTTGGCAGGATCAAGGCCACAGCAGGCAGGGTGGAAGTAGCACACTGGCACTGTACATACAAATCTCAATTCTCCCCTTAAGTGTTGGGCACCATATGATTCTCATCCTCCAGTAGGAAGATTACTTGGGCTTTGATCTGTGAGCCTTATAACACTGTGCATGACTGGGTTTAGCTTTACCATACTTCTCTCCCCAGCAAGCTTTACACATTAATTAACAAGAGGGAGGGGGGATGTCTTTGTATTGCTCTCTCTGCAGTTGAAGTTGGTAACATATGCTGCCATAGTTCCAGGTGTTCCATGGGGGTTTTCTAGAAGCAGAGCCCAAAGGCCTCAATACCAGTAGTAACAGTAGGCCAACTGTCACACAGACAGGGTTAGCAAACACTATTCTTCCTCTTCAACAGTTAATAACAATGCTCCAGTCCATAACAGAGAAGCACCTCAAGTGTCAGGTAAAGAGGGTGGAAGTTCAGTTCAAGGTACACGTGCTGTAACTCTCCTTATAAGCAAAAGCCACCTCTTACAGGTTATTGTGTCTAAAGCCTTGTCTATATTACCATAACCTGTTGGCTTAAGTTATGCAACTTCAGCCACATGGACAACATGGCTGAATTCAACACACTCATGTCCACACACTGCATCGGACAGCTGATGCTATCCCATCAACTCTACCTACTCTTCGCATTTTGGTCAAGTATGGAGTTGGCAGGAGAGCACTTGGCAGTTGATTCATTGTGTCTATATAAGACAATAAATCGACCCCTGCTGATTGGATTATTGCCCACGGGTTCAGTGAGCGCCCAACCACTTACACAGTAAGGATGGGGGTGTAGGGAGAGCTATGTCCTTAGGGGGGGCACCAATAAATCAATTTAAGAGAAAAAGATGTTAAGAGACTAGAGCAGCAGGCTCAGCCCCTCTTTGGGTTTGGAGCCTCTTGGCTGCACTGCAGGAGCACACATATGTGGTAGCTTTAATCAAGGCTACAAGAGACAGTTGGCTCAGTGTCCACCTGACAGGTAGTGCAGCTTTTCATAGTTCAGGTTTTACATGAACGTAAACTATTTAAATCACAGGGCAGCCTGTAAGGCCAACCGAGCCCCCGACAGTCCCAGCTTGCGTCAGGTCAACGCGGTTCTGGTTTATCATGAGATTCCTTATGCAGCCAACGTAACTGGGGAGATGAGTCATCAGGGATGGCAAAGCAGCCCCCAGCATAGCGGTTCCTACAGAGAGAGAGAGACAAAGGGTGCTGGTTAGCAAGAGCAGGGAGAGGCTCTAGGCTCAGACAGTGGCAAGTGGGCGGTGCTTCTGACAAGATGCCAAGGCACCTGGTTCTGCTCTCTCATGGGGAGGATTATGTCTTCTTCAGGGTGTGGGGGGCAGAGACTGGGTCTTTATGATCAGCTCTGCCAAGCTGCAGTGCAAAGCAGAAAGGGAGGAGCTGAAGGGCACAGGCCCATTTTGGCCTCCGAACAAACCTTGGCCAGCAAAAGGACTTATTCTGCCTTGCTGCAGAGTTACTGTGAGTACAATATCTGGGCCCAGACTCCCACCTGCTGAGGTGAGTGGCATCTCCCTGCCTCCACCCAGGCATCCTGAAGGTAGAATCGATTTAGGGGATGTGCTGAATCACTATATGTCCGTAGTACCCAAGTGCTGCTGGGGTAGACCTGCACAGCCTAACTGGCTGCTTTTGGGGCCAATTAACCACAGCTGTCGAGAGAGGAGGTTCCCCAGACTCCAGTAGAAAGTCCCCTCCCAGGAAGTTCTGAGCAATAAGGGCTGTGTTTGACTGTAGCCAGACCAGCTGGGAGGGTGGGGGGAGAGGAGAAGAGGCATGCAGGGGCCCTGCTCTGATCCTGAGGCTGTCTAGAGCTTTATGGGTAGCAATCTCTGGCCCATGCCCACCCTGCAAAATACCACCAGGGAAGAGGGGGACTCCAAATATACCCCTGCAGCCTGACAGGTGGGGACGGAGCAGCTAGACACAATCATCTCTTCCCACGCTGAGCTCTAGTAGCTCTGGAGGCCAAGCACTCTATGAGGACTAGCCATGTTTTTGGGAGCTCATTTGTGTTTGTCCATCAGGCAAAATGTATCGCAGGGAGGGGCAGCCCAGCCCCGTGGCGATGGCAGGAACACAGCGCATGCCCCTGGGTACAGAGAAATTCTGGGACCAAGATCCGACAGCAGGAGCTCTCCTGGCATGGACTCACCTGGCACGCCTCCCAGATGGAGCGTCTCTTTGGTGTCTGCTGAATGAGTCTGGCTGGGCACCACCGTGGAGTTTCTATCTCTGTCCACAACCAACTGGATCATGTTTTTATCTTTGATGACTGAGAAAAAAAGCCAAAGTCAGTGCCAGTTACCCCAGATCAGAGCTGGCTCCAAGACAGCAGCGTTGAAATGCATTTCTGTTCCGCCATGGAATGAAACCAAAACCTATCAAACTATTTGGCGACACAGAATTGTACCCAAAGCAGGTATTCCCTGTATGCTTAGCACTTGGGCGGGCATCCAGGAGCGATTTGAATGCCACCCAGCCAATTAGCAGAGCACCCTCAGCTGCCAGCAAGTGTTTCTACTGGTGGTGCACATCTGCACACAGCAAAATTTATTCTGCACGCAGATGGAAAAAATTAGAGGGAACATTGGCCAAAAGATGTGGTTTTGGCTCACACGGGACAGGTTTTTGATTCAGGAGCCCCTCCCACATGGACCTCAGGAATCTTCCCATCAAAAATATCACTGAAATCAACACGCAAAACACATTTGTTCCAGCCAAGCTGCATATTTCAACCACAAAAAAAGCTCCAACCGGCTCTCTTAACTACAGCCACAGAGGCGGTGAGACTGACCGGAAGGCACAGCCGAGAGCAAGGCTGCCCCTACCCGGTGTGTGCACCTCCTGCAGGACACGGGGTGGGTCAGAGCGAGTGGCCTGGCTCCATGAGTCGCAGCTCCAGAGCAGTGCTGGGACTCGAGACACATGGCATAAATCTCCCACTCTGGGGCGCTGCCAGGCAAAAGGGTGGCACCGAGCAGAGCTGCTCCAGGAGTGTTCTGAGTGTGACCGCAGAACCAACATGGCTGTGGGAGAGGAAGCTGGGCTGTGTATGTGTGTGTGTGGGGGGGGGGTGGCCTTGCTCCCCCACTACCAAGACAGAGACGAGGCCAGATTTTCAAAGGTGCACAGCTCCTTGTACCTCCCCCCAACACACGCCAAACTCCTCTGAATACTCAGTGCAGTGCTAAAGAGGAGCAGTAATAGAAATGTAGCCGTGTTAGTCTGGTGTAGCTGAAGCAAAATGCAGGACTATGTAGCACTTTAAAGACTAACAAGATGGTTTATTAGATGATGAGCTTTCGTGGGCCAGACCCACTTCCGCAGATCAAAAAAAATTTTTGATCTGAGGAAGTGGGTCTGGCCCACGAAAGCTCATCATCTAATAAACCATCTTGTTAGTCTTTAAAGTGCTACATTGTCCTGCATTTTGCTTCAAAGAGGAGCAGAGCTCCCTGGAAATCTGGCCCCAGATCTGAGCCTCTCTGAACGCTGTTGTGAGACCCTCTGGCTGTGGTTTTCAGACACTCAGTTCACATGCAACTGTTCTCTACCAGCAGAGAAGGTTTATAGTGCTAACTGCTAAGGCAGGCAGCGTAGCTAGTGGTTACAGCAGGGAGCTGGGAGTCCGGACACCTGGTTGTGCTCTATTCAAGTCTGTTATTATGTGTTCTGTGCCACGCAATGCGCTGAACTCCCTGTGACTCACTCTTTCCCCATCTGTTAAACAGAAACAATAATAGCAAATAATGAATCCCTCCCTCCCAGTGGCAGCCAGAATTAATGTTTGCGCCGTGCTTTGAGATCCCCACACAAAGGGCACGAGTAAAGCGGAACGGGTTGTCAGAGGCCTAAAAAAAGCCCCTGGTTTCCTGAGAGAGGGAGCAGCCAAGCCTCCTGAGCACTGAGCTCCTCCCAGCTGCGCAAGCGGCCTTGAGCACAGCACCCCTGCAGGAGGGAAATCCCAGACTCCTGCGGCCCCCTGGCGTGACGGAAAATCCTCCCAACAGCCGTCCATGGCGGATTACTAAGTCGCCATCTCACCTGCGAGGCGGTGCCATTGGCCATCGCAGAGTGACGGGTGGGCCACCGACGTGGAGAGCTCCCCAGCCCCGCTGTTCGCTTTCACTGTGACCTAGTGAAAGCACAGAACTGAGGTTAGGCTGGTTGGAGTGCCAGGGTGGGGGCAGGGCCCATCCCCACGATGTCTGAGCATCCTCCAGCAAGGCATTAGGTGATGTGACTAGAACAGGGTGGGGAGCCCGTGGGACGATCCAGCCCCCGGCTTACTTGGATCCAGCCTGCCGCGAGGCTCGGGCCTTCCACACACAGCAGGCTGGGCCAGTGCGCGTGCTCCAGCCCCATGGCAAGTCTCGGAGCCTCAGCACCCCCCGCCCCACGGGGCTGGTACACGAGCAACAGCTGGCCCTGCTGCAGGGGGAACCCCAAGTCCGAGTGCCCCCCCCCGCGTGGTGGAGCGCAAGCGCTGTCTCGTCCCCAGTCCCGAGCTTTGCACATCCCCCGCCCCCAGCTGCCCTATCAGTGGCGTGGGCTGTCTCACTGCACGGACTTGTAGGGGGATGTGTTCGCGGAGCACGGCTGGCAGGGATGTTCGTGCCAGCTGCGTATATTCTGCTGCGGGAGCTGGGGAGCAGCTGGTGCTCCTGTTGCTGACGGGCAGTGCCCTGGGGCAGAGCTGAGCTTGTGTGGCCAGCTGGAGCTCTGCAATTCCTCTCCCCCCCACCCGTTCAGGTGTCTGTCTACTGTTGAACTCAGGGCAAGGGGGGGGGGGGGGGAGGGGTTTGCCAACACTGCAAACTGAGCACTTGAATTGTAATCCAACTTGGGGCACTTTTCTTCTCACTTATCAGCTGACAGCTAGGTCGGCGAGGTGGGTTTGTTTTGTTCTTGCGTCTCACTTGCCTTGTGTGTGACCCCAACGGTAAGAGGTCCCTGGCCCGACTAGAACGTCTCCCCTCTGGCTCCCACGCCCTGGGGTGAACGCCACTGGTGGGTTTTATTCCTCGCCCTAGCGGAGGATCCTTCCAGGGACAAACTTTCCCCAAGGCCCAGGTGAGCCACCGGAGCCCTGGTGGGTTGGAAGAGCAGCAAGAGATTTGCTCCAGCAGCTTCACAGGCCTGGGGGCAGCAGGGACGAAGGAGTCAAACCCTCAGCTGCTAAGGCCCTGTGGTGTGACCAGGCTGCCGCGTTCTGCACGCGCTGAGGGGCCTGGCTGCTCAGGCAGGAATTCCCTCAGCTACGCCTCAGCTTGCCCTCCCACGCCAAAGGCCCCGGTGACATCTGTGGCCCTTGGGAGACCAGCCCCAGCCCCACCCAGCACTCGTCGCACCAGCCGCGCCCTGCTGAGGTACCTTTGTGTCGTCTGCGTGCAGAGTGAGGTAGTGCTGCCTCTGCCTGCCCACGTGGAGAATCAGGCCAGAGGCGCTCCAGGGACGGACCTCCAGCCTCAGCTCCATGTCCTGCCCCATCGCCACAGAGTCGGCTGGAAAGGAAGCAGGAGCCTTCAGGAAAGGGGAGTGCCCAGGGCGGTGCTGGAATGGGAGGCGGCGGGCGTCTCCCACGGCAAAGGGTCCGGCTGCATGGGAAAGTGCCTGCCCAGGCCATGCCATGGGGATGTGGGTGTGAGGAGGGAGGGTTCGCGGGAGCTTGAGGGCCAAGCCAGCTAGTCTGATACCTAAAGTCACATATCCGCCCCCTGCGGCGAAGAAGACGCCGCTCTCCAGAGCCCCCTCGTAGCAAGGCGTCACCCCGAAGACGCGGGAGGGGGAGTCCAGGAGTTTCCCATCCAGTTTCAAGTTCTTCAGGCAGCCGCTAAAGCTGGAGACAGATGCATCCTGGGGAGAGGGGGACGGGGTCAGGGGTGGTGAGCGCTCGCCGGCCTGGTCGGTTACCTGTCGGCACAGGGTGCGGGCAGGAAAGGCACGTGGCCAGGAAACGCGCTGGAGGGCTCGGCCTCCAACCCACCAGCCGCTCCTGGCAGGGAAAAGTCCTTAAGCCAAGGACTGTGTGTGCTGTACCTGCTAAGCAGCGGGTGCAAATGAGAATCTGGGGAAACTCTCCCCAGACCCAGGGTAGGTAAAGATTTGCCAGGCAGCTTTTACCACTTTGCACAAAGCTGTTGCAACGGGAGGGGCTGGGGGTAGCCAGGAGCCTCTGAGGGCTGCGTCAAACAATGGTCCCCTCACGCTCGCCGGATGAGGGAGGACTCTGGGAGAAAAGCTTTTCCCGCAGTGGGCTGGGACGGGGCACCCAGGGACCAGGAGTCCTTACTGGAATGTGAGCCTGGGCTTTGGCAGCAGGAGTACCGCCCACATAGAACGGGCTTTGGGCCAGAAAGTCTCCAGCAGCAGCCACCACGCCGGTCTCAGCTTTCAGGCCGTCAATGACCAGCTGAGCCCTGCTCCCTTCCCTGCCGAAGACGACCTGCAATGCAATGAGCGAGAGAGTTACCGCACGGTACGCAGGCTCCGAGGCAGCCAGCCTGCTCCTACCCAGACACCTGCTTTGCTAAGCCCAAGGTCCCACTGGAGATCCCAGCTCAGGGGAGGGAGAACGGCGAGTCAACACAACCCGTCTGGCCTCAGAATCGATGCCGATACATGCGGGTTCGTATTCAGAAGGGCTCAGCGTAGCACCCCTATCGGGTTGTCAGGTGCACGGGTGAAAGGGAGAACGTGACCCTTCTGTCACCCACTTCGCTCGCTCCCGACACCCCATGCCCCTGCCAGATGGGTGGGGATTATAACGCTGTGAGCAGCATCAAGCAGCTGCCTCCAGAAAAACAACCCCACCCCCAGCTATGAAAGAGAAACAAACAGCCGCAAAAACGTTTCCTGCTGTCCACCCCGTTGTGGGTGAGATCCCTGCCCCCAAAGGTGCAGCTCGGAAAATGGCCAATAAGCGAGGAGCCGGCTAGAGAAGGGAGCTTGGCGTGCCAAGCATTTCGCCGGCCAGCTGTCCCGCCGCTTACCGTGTGCCACATGCTGTCACGGTACTTGTCTTTGCTCCGGATTCTCAGTTTGCTCCCGTTGAGATCTGCCAGGAACACAAATCGGCCACTGGCGACGAAGAGGGACATGAAGGAGCCCCGCCGTTGGCCGGCCACGTGGAACAGCAGCCCATTGGATGAGTTCAGCCTGACGTCCATGGAGAAGTGGGCCCTGCAGAACAAGAGGGGCTGTTCAGTGTGTGTTGGGAGGGGGGGAAACAGCACCACTTCCCCCTCACACCTCTGCTACTAGAGCTTAACACCACCATGCCCCTGCTACAGCACCTTCCAAAGGAGGCTGCCAGCAGCTTCCTGGCTCTCATGGAGCGGAAAAAGCGGTAGCCCTGTTTTCAAGTTGAGAGAACTAAGGCACAGAGAGCTCAAAAGCCAGTTTGTTAAAGAGATTTAGGCACCTAAGATGCAGCTAGGTGTCTAAATACCTTTAACCATCTGGGTCAATGAGACTTGTCCCGGATTCCCTTAGGGGGTCATTGAAAGAGCCACGGCCAGCACCCAGCACTCCCGACTCCCAGCCCTGTGTCACCGCCTCAGGGACAGGCTGGCGGCGTGGGGTGTGGGTGTACGGAGACAGGGCAGACACAGGGCACTTACGTTTTGCGGAAGGACGCTGGGATATCGTCAAATTCCACCCGGCTCGCGGGGGAGCCTCCGAAGCGGAAGGCACCGTTAGGGTGCCCAGGGAGCTGGCAGCTCCTGGCCTGGGAATGCCTTCGGCCTTTCAGTGCAGCCTTCAGTGGCACCTGTGAGAGGACCATTAGGAAAGGAAAGAGCTGGGGTGAGGAGAGCTACAGCGCCATTGTGGAGCACGGCTGCGTGGTGGCGACAGCTCCCACGACCAACGCAGCCGCCTCATGCCGACCGCCGTTGTACCTGGAGTCCATACAGGCGAGAGAGGAGCTGGTTGGCCCAAATATGCAGTGTCTCTACTGCCCCTTCAGAGTAGACCCCAAATTACCCCCCTTTCCTAAAACTGCTCCCCCCACTCACTGGGAACCCCCCGAGGGAACAAGGAATCACCCATCCCAGGGCAGCACGGATTCTGCAGAGCTTCGTCCTAGGCCATTTGAAGAGCCCCACATGCCGGTGTCCCTGGCTGGACGGCTGGAGACCCACCCGGGCCTAGGAAGCAGAGCGGACTCCTGGGAAATCTGAGCCCACCAACCTTCATGCAGCCCAAGAGCCAGAGTGCAGGGCCCTGGGCTGGGGGGGCCAGCCAGCGGCAGGAAAGATGGACTGAAGGGCGGGGCAGGGCAAGGCAGCTCCTGTGCTGTCCAGGCGGTTAGGGTCAGCTCAGCGCACAGCCCCAAGACCACCACCACAGCAGGCAGGAGTTGGGAGGTTCTTCATTGACTCTGACTGCACACGTAAGCCACCAGGATACAGCTCGGCTGGGAGACAGGCGCCGAGGAGGGGGCAGAGCCCCGTACCTTTAGTTTCCACCTGTCCTTCAGAGACGCTGGCATCTGCTGTGGCTGTCGGTCCCAGGGGCAGCTCATGGTCACGTTGAAGCTCTCGGTGTTCTGCTGCAGATCCACCACCATCTGCGGGTCAGACCTCCTGGTGCACAAAGGAGAGGGGTTTCCATCCATGACTGCAGGTGAGCCCGAGCAATGCCGGGGGGGGGGGGGGGGGGGGGAGGTTGGGCACCTCAGCAAGAGTGGAGCCAGGAACTGGGGGGAGGGTTCACTTGGAAGAGGAAGGGACAAAAGGGGCAAATTCCCCATCTCTGGACAGCTGACGGAGGCAGCATTGCAGCGGCCACCACACTCACCGCTTCACAAAGACGTTCCCGATACAGCCGGTCAGGTTGCTGAGAGCGCCAGCATCCGGCAAACCGCCCAGGTGGAACAGCAGCTGCGGCTCCTGGCGTTTGTGCCTCCTGTAGCGACCGGCCCCCTGCTTGGTCCCTTGGAGCTGGTCGTCTACGTAAAGCCGAACCCTGCAGGGAGAACACGGCTAGCGATTCGTTCGGCCCAGGCACCCTGGTCCGCTGTGCTGAGGTAACAACTACCGGCGGAGAGCACCGCTACAAGGGGGGACAGGAACATACCCGGTGGCATTGCTGTAGATGGCGACATAGTGGCTGGCGTCGTCCGCATAGGCATGCTTTGTGGTGAGCTCTGTTCTCAGCACTTTCACGGCTACTCGGCCATTCTTCAGGGACACCTGGCAATCCCCTTCCTAAGGGGGGCAGGGGAGAGAAAAGTCACCTCTCAAAAAGAGCTGAAAGTGGCCGAACAGCAACAAGGAGTTGTCAGCCATTTGCCCGTCTGGCACGACTTGCCTCCCCAGATTCTTCCCCAGGCTCAGTGGAACCAGGGCGATGTCCCCACAAGGGGGATCCTCCATCCAGTGAGGGAGATGTGCCCCCACGTGGCTCCAGGAGAAGCGGCAGAATCCAGCTCTGAGAGCTAACGGGTGGAGAGGATTTTGTGGGTCCCAAAGACACGGAAGAGGATCGAGGGGATCTACCAGCCTTGCTTTTCTAAGCAGAGATGCTGCCTCCCTTCCCTTTACCAGCACTAACTCCCCCCTTTCTCAGAGTGTTACGAGAGCCTCCTGCCCTATGCCTCAGAAATACACCTCTGACAAACTCCCCGCTTCTGCTGTTGCTAAGGGCCAAAGGCCTTGTGCCCATGTAAGAGTTCACCTTAGTCACGCCTCTCGGGTGGGGCTGAGGGTTAGGATTTTGGGGTGAGCAGAATGCCAGCGTGCCCTTCCACC
Source organism: Pelodiscus sinensis (assembly GCF_052426305.1). Lineage (NCBI taxonomy): Eukaryota > Metazoa > Chordata > Testudines > Trionychidae > Pelodiscus > Pelodiscus sinensis. The sequence goes on along the minus strand of NC_143068.1, from coordinate 11,265,099 downwards.
TGCTGAATGACCCCTACTCACAAGAGCCAGCTGAGAGGCCTTGCTGTGATGGGGGAGCGGGGAGAGAAGACAGGAGAAGTGCCCGGCAGTCCTACCGCTGTGGAGTGGGAGTACAGCAGGCCGTGGCTCTGGCTAGTTCGGAAGCTGAAGCCCGTGTAGAAGTCCTGCAGCGAGGGGACGTTCTTCAGAGACAGTGTCAGGTAGCCGTGGCCATGGAATTTAACAGAGCGGGCCACCTGTGGGAGGCAGAGAAGGGAAACACGATCACAGGGCGTTTCTCCACAAAGGGGGTGCCCTTTACAAATGAGCACAGCAGCCACAGGGGAGAAAAAAAAAATGGATCCATCCCTCAAGTTTCCCCCACAGTAAAACAGGAACAGCAGCACTGGCCGACGTCGTGGGGGTTTTGCGAGGTTAAATGCGGTAAAGATGGCAGTACTCAGGCTTGGACTACACTTAAATGGTATTTGACTCAGTGACGCTGTGAAGAACCCTCGCGCTGTCACTGTTGTAGCTGAGCTGGTCCTACCCCCAGCTTTGCTGACAGAATAACCTTTCCGTTGACATAGCAACCACCATTCTGGGAGGTGGTGTTCCTACACTGACAGAAAAATCCCTTCTGTCGATACAGGCGGCTTCTGCGCTACAGGGTTGTGCTGGCATAGGAGGTACGGGCTCCATCACGTGGACATTCACTCAGACACTGCGGTAACGGGGGCCAGGTGAGTACCACAGAGTGGGGGACGTGTGTACGTCCCACAGGGCGGGGTGCGTTTCCTAACCGCTTGCTCACACTGGCACTAGCTGGGCTGGGTCTCTGCACTGACTGCTCCGTGGCGCCGCACTCGCTTTACAGCACTGTAAATGAGAGGAGAATCGGCCTTCAGGCTCCGAGATTATGCTCCCAGCTCCACAGTGTTTCCTTTGGACCCCTTCTATAGTTGCATGTTCCTCCTCCCAGAGGTCAGACAGCACACGCTTACACAGACTGCCTCACTCCCGTCCTCTCGGGCACCGGACAGAATTACCTGGACAGAGGTGCCCTGCTTACCAGGAGGTCCGAGGAGCACCCATAGCTCACTCCAGCCGTGTTCATGCGCTTCAGGTCAACGTATTTACCAAGCGCCTTCAGGCCCTTCATGCAGCCCCGGATGGATCCCCCCTTGGGGAAAATCACCTTCAAGCTGAAAGGGGAGACGTGGTGGTGTGAACAACCTGTACCGCACAGGAGGTCAGAGTAGTGACTTCTCCAGTCCTTGCCATCTAGGACCAGACCCGGCCCCCAGGGGAAATGTTTTAATCCGGGGCTAGGGAAGTGTCTGGCGCCTGCAGCTGAGTGGCCTTGCGAAAAGGGCAACAGGGCAGTTAAGTCAGTGGAAATAGAGGATGCAACTAAGAGCCCAAGCTGCTGCCTCTCTGTCAGGAGCCCTGGTCCTGTCCATTATATCATTTACAGGAGGAGGATACAGCTCTCTGAGTCGGCCAGGACCGGCGAGAGAAACCTCCCCATCTGCAGTGTCTGTGCTGGCTCGACTACTTGAACGGGGCAGGCAGACACCTGCGTACAGTGACTCGCACGCAAACAGCTGGGGATTGGTGTCAGGGGAGGGGGAGGATCACTCATCACATGACTCCTTCAAGGAAGGATGCTGAAGCAGTCAGGAGAAAGACCTTTTCCCTCCCTTCAGAGAGCAACCCTGCCCTCCCTTCTATCGCCCCTCCCCCAGTGGGCTGGGACTCTTGCCTCTCGGGCAGCAGGGGCAGAGGCACGCCCCCCAGGTAGTAGGAAACGGCATTCTCCAGGGAGTTCTCATGCTCCACCATGAAGATGGTGTGTCGCTCCAGCCGCACTAGGATCCGCTTCTTCTGACTCATGTTGAGGAGGAAAATCTGGATCTGGAGTCAAAGAGGAAAACGATAAATGAGCTTCTAGATCTATTATCCCTGTGGGTCTGCGCAGGAGAGAGGGCATCAGCCCTACAGCACCCAGACAGCATCCCCGAACCTGCAGGACTCAGTCTGTCCTGCTCTAAGCATCTATGTACTCGGAGCCTTGTCCACGCTATGGGAGAAACACTGTCCACAAGCGCTACTCTTTGGCTTTGGGTTGCCATAGCGCAGTGTTGGGGGGGGAAGGGGAAATGTGCCCTATGGAGAGATGCACCCATGGGAAAGGCGGAGACTCTCAGGCAAGCAGAGCTTCCAGATGCCTGCCGAGGGGGTATCTATCACAGTTAGCCTGTGTTGCATTACCCGGCTGCTTGGCTCTGCTGCAGCCTTGCCTGCAACAAGGTCGCAAATGCAAGCACATAACGGCCACACTGGGTCAGAGCAAAGGTCCGTCTAGCCCAGTAGCCTGTTTGCCAACAGTGGCCAGCGCCAGGTGCCCCCAGAGGGAGTGAACAGAACAGGGAATCGTCAAGTGATCCCTCTCCTGTCATCCATTCCCAGCCTCTGACAAACAGAGGCTAGGGACACCATTCCTACCCATCCTGGCTAATAGCCCCTGACGACCTCTCCTCCATTAATTTATCTAGCTCTTTTTGGAACCCTGTTAAAATCCTGGCCTTCACAACATCCTCTGGCAAGGAGTCCCACAGATTGACTATGCGTTGCTTGAAGAAAACCATGAGTTTTTCAGCTTGAACTAAAGAGCCACAGACGGGTGTTGTAACAGACTCATTCAGACAGAGCACTCGACTCAGACAGACAGTGCCTAGGGGCCCCCCAGCCCTAGCCTGGGCGTCGGTTGCTTCACTGTCTCCACCCCCCTCTGGGGCCCATGATAACTTCCCCAACCTCACATGAGGAGACTGGAGGAGCAGCCCGTGCAAGCCCTTGGCAAATGCCAAGGGAGGAAAGCAAGCAGACACCCTGGAACTGAGTGGGTCCCCTCTAAATGGCCAGGTGCAGTACCAGGCAGCTCCCTTCTAGATCCCAGCAGAGGCTGCTGGTCTAGGAGCCCAGGCACACCCCCCTTGGGGCAGAGCGTCCCCTGCCCTGCGTTACCGCTTTGTTCGTGGTGCTGCTGACGGCGAGAGATGCGTCGCTGCTGGAGGCTGCCATCTCAAGGCCTTTCTTGAAGTCATAGTAAAGCGCCAGCTTTCCATCCTGAACAGCCAGGCACAGGAACTGGCCCTGTGGGGAGGGTAAGACAAGCCCAATTCAGCCTCTTGGGGCACTGAGGTGACCGGTCTTCTCCCCTCCCCCGTAGCATCTGGAACCAGAGCGCCATCCTCAGCAGCCCGTTGCTGTAGGAAAAGAAGAACCCAGGGCCCAATTCTGAGCCTGGCGTCCCTGCTAGCCCCTGGGATTTGTAGGACAAAATATCCAGACCCACAGTCTTTTGGGCGCCTGAGGAGTTCGGCGGGTGAATACGCAACTGCAGCGGAATCTCAGGGACTTTGTTATAACGCAGGAACCCTGGTCCTCGCAACGCACAGAATGGAAAATGGAAAGGCAGGCGGCAGGCTGGGCTGGCAACACACCTCCATGTGGCAAAGCCAGCGCAGCCCCTCGCACAGAGGAAACACGGCCTGGCTCTTCCGAATGGGAGTTACGCCACCCAGGCAGGTGGCGGGGCCCCTCGCTTGCCCTGCAGGGTGCCTAGAGGCTCTCTGCTCCTAAAAGAAGTTGTTTTGATTACGGAAACGAAATCTCCCCTTTGCTAGCTGGGTCTGGAACCCTTAGCAGCACTGACAGACGTGGCTCCTCAAACGCTCTTTGCTCCAAGCGCTCTGAAACCCCCCCCCCCCCACGGTGCTTTGGTTGTCCTGCCACGTCACATCTGCCAGAGCCGCCAACTCTTCCAAGCAAGGGCTTCATCATTTTAGCACCATCTCTGAGGGCCTGATCCATCCCCCTGGGACCAGAGTGGGCATCAGCTCCTCTCTCAAACAGCAACAATGAGATTCAGATGCCCCATTCCATTGACTCGCTCAATACACGCAACACCCCCGGCATGAACCAAAGGACCAACGTGGATGGGGCACTTGCCTGATGCCCCAAGAAGAAGAGAATCCCGTTGTAAGAGACCACACGGATTTCCTGTTCAAAGCGCTTGGTCGAGCCGATCTGGCTCTCAAATTTGATTTCTGCATAGCCGGTACCGTCGAAGTAGGAGCCATCGGTCAGCCAGGGATCCCCTGTAGATTTGGACCTGAGCAAGGCAAGAGAAAGAAAAAGGATTTACAGACTTTTTGGGGCAGAGAAGAGCTTTAAACAAAAGCCCGTAACGGTCAAACTCGGTCGAAGGGTTAACTACAAGTCGCATGCTCCCTGATGACTAGCGTGGTGCCCTTCGAAGCTCTGGAGGGACAGGAGACGTTCTCACCATGCGGAAGGCTCTGCACTGAATTCCCATACCTTGCACAGGGTTTGTCAGCAGCCGTGTCCAGGTGGAAAGTGCGCTGGAAGTTGTATAGACTCACCACCTCCTCATTCAGCGTATCCATCTCGATGCAGCCCCGGTAGCTGGGGTAGCGCAGCGTCGCCGGAGGCTGAAGAAGAATGTACCTGTTTATGGCTATGCTTTTTTAGGGTTAGCTTAATCTAGGGGGGCTCTCGCTTTAACCTAGGGGAAAGCAAACAACTAATCAGAAAAAGCGGCAAATGCCTGGGAACAATGATCCATGCTAGATATGAAATGGAACGAGCTTGTAACAATCGCGGAGATTCAGCAGAGGCCAACTGCCCCTTATTAACGTTTCCCAGAAAGGAAGAAGGGAAACAGCTGGGACATGTTAAGAATGAAGCCAGAGCACCTTCCATGGCAGGTGTACATGTTCCTCCAGCCGCCCCACAGCACAAGGGGCTGACCAAAAGAATCCCTCAAACCAACAGGAAAACGTAAGGGACTTCGCAGACATGCACCGAACAGCTCAGGACAGACTGGTACAGCAGGGCCGCCTTCGTGCACTAGGCGATGCTTGGTGGATCTAGAACAGCTCAGCCACTTGTCTGATGGCTACCCAGTGTTGGCGTGGCATCCTGCGGTTCGTGCCACTGATATGGGGTGGGGAGGAAGCCAGAGCTGTGTCTGACCCAGGGAATCGGGGCTCAGCGAGGGCCTAGTCACAGCCAAGCTATATGCCAGGCTTGTGTAGAGAGGGGGTGAAGGGGAGGAGCATGGCAAAACCTGGTCCGGGGTGGGAACGAATGTGCCCATAGGTGCAGAGGGGGACAGCGTGGGCCAGGTCCTCTGAGTGACACCAGCTCAGCATCTGGCCCAAGGGATCCAGGAAGTGCCCCCTCCACCCGCTCTGCTGCGTCAGTCCCTCTCACCGTGAAGCTGGCGGGGTAGCCTCCCACGTAGAAGACCACGTTGTGCGGCTGGAGGTTGAGCAGCCCTTCCTCTCCCTTGGCTACGCTGTCTCCTTTGGTCTCGTGCACGGTTTGCTTCTCCATGGTCACAGACATGTGTCCATACTGCAGGATCCTGCCCACCCAGACCTCACAGTCAGTACAAGGGGAGAGGAACCAGGCACATGGGCCACCCCTCTCCCCCCAAAGCTCCTCCCCATCGGGCAGCGATGGATTCACCATCCTGAGCCATAGGCGGAATGGGTTGGTGTGGAGGCTGTTGCCTTGGAGACAGCTGGCCTGATATTCCTGAGTGTGTTCTGTGGAGAAGGGACCCGACTCCAGGGAACACTTCAAAGGGGCTCGGGGACTGGGGAGCGCGTATTGCTAACCCGCAAAGCAGAGGAAGGGCTAGCACGTCGTTTGGGCGGCCGACAGATGGAAGGTGTCAAGGAGTTGGCACCCAGTGAAGTACTAGGAAGTGTCCCTCTTGCTGGAGTCTGGCACAAGAGGATTCTCAATCCTAGGCACCCCGAGAAAATTCAGACACAAGTTACTCTCTCGCCCTCTCACTTCAACTCTGAGAGTCGCCCTCTGCTCCCTTCGTTTTCCCTCTAGCTCAGCCAGCGAGGGGAGCGGCTCGTGGGTTTTGTACCTGTTGATGCTGACTGCAGCAAACTGCTCTCCGATCTCTTCGTCAACTGATAAAAAGGTCGGTGCTTCGTCCCCCAGTTTATAGACCCACTGCACCTTGCGGTCTTTGAGCACGATGCCCATGTAGTCTCCAGTGCCCTGAATGCACAGAACAAACCATTCAACGGGTGTGCAGTGAGCCCGTCTGAAAAGGGGAATGGCTGAGGGAGTTTATAGCGAGGCCCTTGAGGACAGCCAGCTCTCAGGCTGCTGGATTTTTACGGCTGAGTGCAAAGTGCTTCGCTCCCACCAAAGGGCCCCACGGCATACAAGCCAGACACGTCTGTCCTTCAAACACGGAACGCTCCAGGGCATGCAGAGCCCAGCACCTGCGTGGCCGCGAGAAGTGCCCCTGCGAGGGCTAGGATCAAAGCAAGGCGTGTGCACCTAGTGGTGGGAATGAGCATGGGCTGGAAGCTCAGCTACCTTTTCACACAGCCCTGTGGCTCACCTGTAAATTAACAGCAGCTGGCCCAGGCCCATGTGATCGCTATGTCCTATCACACTCTCCCAGGGCCTTTGTGAGAGGGACCACGGCAGCCCTGCGCTCTGCCCAGAGGAGGGTTTTGTCTCCTCTCGATATGAATACAATAATGTCTGGCAGTACCAACGGACACCCCGCGCCCGCTATTGATGCCTGAAACCTTTACTAGCAGCAGGGAGAAACTGGGTGACTGGAAGCCACTGGCTTAGATGTTCAATGGCTGAATGCAGCCTCTAAAACCACTCAGACATCCCCATCCCATCCAGAGCTCAGCACCGACATGAAACCTCCCTGGCCAGGTTCACGCTTGATCCCCTGCTGGCTCACCCAGCCCAAGCGCAGCCTTCTGCTGGGTTCCCTCTCCTGTGCTCACATGGGCAGCGCTTACCTCCTTAGGGCCCAGGTACAATACGAACTGCCCAGCGTTGGCCCCATCCTGACGCCGCTGCCTGGGCTTGGGGTCCGAGTTCTGGATGTAGAACTTGAGGGAGGTGTAGGCCGACAAATCCTGCAGGTCACTGGGAGTGCGGACCTGGACGCCCGAGGTGCCATTGAACTTCACCGGTACCTTCACCTGGAAGCAGAGAAATCAAAGCCAAGCTGACCGACTCCTTTTTAATGGGGACAGCATTTGCTACCAGCTCAGGCAGAGTTGCAGTTAGGGTCTGTCTGCTCTGCAATAAAAAACCTGCCGCACCACGTCTCGGAGCCCAGGTCAGTTAGGGTCTGTCTGCACTGCAATAAAAAACCTGTGACACCACGTCTGAGAGCCCAGGTCAGCCGACTTGGGCTTGCGGGCCTCAGAAATCGCAGCCTCAATGTTCCGGTTCCTGGTGGAGCCTCAGGTTTGAGACCCTTCTTCCTAGTGGGGTCTCAGAAGTTGGGCTCCAGCCCAAGCATCTACCCTGCAGTTTTACAGCCTCCACCCAGCCCAAGCCCTGGCCAGCCGCCGGTCTTTTCTTGCACTGCAGACATGCCCTGAGATGCAGAGCGGAAGTGACTTTCTCACTCACTTGTAGAACAGATCAAGAAAAAAGTCACACTGAGTTGACCCAAAACTAAGAAAACAGTTACATTTTTAGCTGAACCAAAAAGGTAAAAAAACCCCAAACTGCACTTAGATGAGAACGTAAAAAAAATCCTTTCAAATGATTTGTAAATAAAATTGATGCAAATACCAGATTAAAAACCTGACGTTTTCTTTCTACAACGTCAAAATGAAACCGGTGGATTTTTTGAGGATTGTTTTGTTTAGTTCTTTTTGCCCAGAACTAGATCAGTGAATTTGACAAAAGTGTGCAAGGTGTTTCAGTTGACCTGAATGTACCTTGTGTGGCCAAAAACAAACAAGCAAGCAAACAAAAACAAGCAAACAAATGCTTTGCCTCAAAACATCTGCTCAAATGAACTTAGAAAGCTGAGATTTAACCATGACAAAGTACTTTGACGGAAGCTCCGAGGGGAGATTCATAAATGGCTCATGGGGCCTGCTGCATGTTTGGAGGAGCCAGGAGAGAGGTAAAAGTGTATGATCAACTAGTGTTACTTTTAACATTTTGTATCCTTGGGAGAGTTGAATTTTCTTTTGGGGAGGTTGACATTTTTTATGTGCAACATCAATAATGAGGTAATGTTTGGATGTGTACCACCAATACAAATACACACACACACACACACACACACACACTTTAAGCAGTCCATATGTGTGGAAGAAAAATATGGAAACAAGACACCTGTGTCTAGTTGCTGTGAGGTACCCTTAATGACTACAAAGGTTCTGTACAAAGAATTAGCTTTCTTCCACTTGGAGGAAGAGTAGAAGCCCCACAACAAATTAACACATGGATTCAGGATTTGTAGACGGATGCATACTTCAAAGAGATTGTGAATCAGGTTTCATCCTACAAAACTAGTATCACACCTAGCACTTGCTACTTCTGACTCCTAAGAGCCAGGACTCTACCACATAGCAAAGATCTGGCCTTAATGCAATACAATTTACCATGTGTTAATTAGTAATACCAGATTGAAAAAAAAATCATTAAGTTCAGAGTTTTAGATATCCAAAAAATTTCTGTTAAAAGAATCTTTTTCTTTCTTATCTTAAGCCATTAACACCTATGGAACCTTTGTTTGAAATATAATGATGTAAAATGTCTTCCTAGAATGCACTGCTCCCCCATGTAGCCTGCTTTCCCCTCCCCCCAACCTCTATATTGTATAGTTCCCGGAGGCAGGGCCAGCAGCCAGTGCAATCTGGCCCCACTCTCGGGGAGCCCCCTGCTACCCTGCGCTGCTGCCAGGCAAGAGCTGGTCCACAAGGGGAGCCAGTTTAAAAACCAGCTCCCCTTGCAGACTGGCTGCCTGTCGCCCAGTGATAGAGGCAGCGCTGTGGGGTGGCAGCAACCCCTGTAACGGTGGGTCCAAGCTCCACGCGGACAGGCTACAGGGTGGGCAGGCGGAACTGCAGAGCTGGTGCTAGGGGGAACCAGCTGTTAAGCCAGCTCCCCCCACCACCAGCTTCTGCCTGCCCCCCACTTGTTGCCTCTGATACAGGGGGGATGAGAGTAGTCAAGATTAACCAATAAGCCTAGGCTTGCCTACTCATTCACATCCCTACTTGAGAAGCGTCACACACCAGTACTCTCACCTACACAGCCCTCTCCCCCAAGCCCCTACCTTGCTAGCAGCGTTTCTGGCCTGCGTGATCAGCTGGCGGATGCGCAGGATGTTCTCGGACACCGTGGAGTTCTTATTCCTCCTGTTCTCCAGGCCACTCAACTTCTCCAGCAGCAGCGGAATGGTGCTTTCCAGGTGCGACACTGGGGGCGTTTCAGAGAGGCAATGGGGAGAACGGTCAGCGGGGTGGAAAGGGATCCGACACTCAGCTACCAGGGCCCCAACCAAAGAAAGCGACACAGCAGCAGTCACAGGGAACGAAGCAGCGGCTGATGGGCCCGACCTCTCGGCAGGACTTGCAGACAGCACGAGCCCTTTTAAAAATACAACTGAAGTGCCGTCCAGCACTTTGGCAGAACATCCCCAGCAGATGAGCTGGGCTTTGCAGAGAGGAAGCCAGAGGAGGACACACAACAGCCTCCCTTTAAACTTGTCAGCAGGAAGCTACAGAGCAGCACTTAGATAGCACAGTGAGGAGCTTCATGACAACAGCAGCCTCCCTGGCCTGCATTCCCTGCACATCTTCCACAGCTAACCCCCATCTCCGCCTACCAGACTTCTTGGCGTCTTGAACTGCCTGGTTTAACTCTTCATTTTTAAGGCCTCCGTACTGTTTTTTCCACTCCTCCAGGTTCTTCTTCATGGAGCTCAAAGTATCTTCCACCTTGGCCACCGTGTCGTTGGCTGCTGCAGCGGCAGCCTTGGCATTCTGGATAATTGCCGTGGTGTTATCTTGGAGAGGAAAGGAGACAAGTCTCAAACTCAGCATAAGCTAGGAGGCAGAGCGGAGCAACTCGCTTCTGACTGGAGTCAGCACCGTGTTTCTGCACCCGCTTAGCGCCCGGGGCGCCCGACGTTCTGCAACAACAGACACGCATGAGTCGACGACTCCTGCGCACACTCGGCAAAATTTCAAAAGCATGAAAAGTCACCAATAAAAACAGGCCCCTGACAAGATTCCTCACGCCCAGGAAGTGGAAGCAGCTTATACCTTCAGCCCAGAAAATGAAGTAAAATGTATCCAACCTAGGGGGTCAGGTATAGCCCCACAAGGTCACTGGATGGGCAAAAAAACCCTACGTACCTACCAGGAGCAGGGACTGTCTTGTGTGTCAAAGGTACTATAGAGAAGCTTTTCCCTTGTGGCATAGAGACTCTTGTCTAGAAGACACTGCCTACAGACAAACCTTGGTCCTCGTCCAGCATGTTCTGCACAGCTCGCAGCTGGTTCAGGAGCTGCTCCTTCTTCTCTCGGAGATCGGCCAGCTTGCCCTTGGCTGTCTGCAGTGTCTGTTTAATAGCTGGAATTACATGAAAATGTAACATTAGGTGTTTGCACGTGTCTCTCTCCCCTCCAAAGCGCATCACACACAGTTACTTCCACCTACAGCCAATATACAAGTCCCCTACGTGCCACACACACACACACACACACACACACACACACACACACACGGCTCTCTACTGTCCCAAACAGAAGATTTTCCCTAGAACATCTGTTCATTGCTTTTCCCTCTTACCCCCATTGAGTTTCCTCTGCTCCCTCTTCACAGCTTGCTCCAGGGCACTGCTGTTCTTCTTCAGCTCTTTAGATATGGCACCAAGATCTTCTGACAAGACGCTCTACAAGCACACAGGACACCCCCTCACAAACTGCCCCGGGCCTGGCACCAAGCAGTTCACCACCTGAGCCCTAAGACCGGAAGAGGACTTCAAGTCCCCACTCCCGAATCTCAGTACAGGTTAAACACTAGCCAAAGAGCTGGTGGTGGTCAGAAAGCACCTGCACTGCCTTCAGGAGACCGTGTTGCCGAGGAAGGTGACAGAGAAAATTCTAAGATCCCAGATACAGTCACCTCCCATTGCCTCAGTTTCTCTATCTGGTAAGATGGAGCTAGTAGCAGCTGTCTCACAGCGGTGAGGGCAGGCTAAGCCCGTTTGTGTGTGCAAAGCACTGGGGTTGCAGACCAAAGGGGGTGACTAGAGTGTCGTGGGTCAGCATGAAGAGCTGCAGTGTGGCCAGGGAAGCAAATAGCACAGGGCAAGCTTACTGGAGCCAAAATTTTGCAAGGATTTGTGGGGCTCAGAAGGGAAGTCACGTACTCTCAAAGATTCGCTGGCTGCCTCATCAGCATCCATGGCTGCCCTCTCTGCATCCTTTACAGCCTTGATGATACTGGCATATGCGTTGGAGGCATTGATCGCTCGCTGGATAAACCCATCCTTGTTTGCACCCTGGATGATGCTGCATTTGAAGATAAATAAATAAAGTATACGGCCAGAAATGCAGCAGAGCCCCAAGGGCCAGACCCAGGCAACAGTCTTGGGATCCCCACTTTGAGACCTCCTGCTTTCTGGGGTCCTCACAGCAGCACGAACTCAGCCTGAACCATTGGCTTCTACTTCCCATCCTGGGCTCCAAGACTTCCAGCTCCCACCCGGCCCACTCCTGGGTCCAGAGATCTGCAGTGCTCAGTCTGATGGGAATCCCCGGTAGTGCTGGCACCCAGCTCTGAGAGAAGCCCTTGTCCATGGCAGGAAACAGTTTGAGGAGTAGGAAGGGGAGAAGGATCTCACCAATTCACTGTGCAGAGTAGGGATTTATAAGCAGAAACATCTAAATGGTTAACTGATAAACCTGGGATTATCAGTTACCATTAATGGTTACACACAGGCTTCCGCTCCGCACCTGAGCTGTTGGCTGCCACTTTGCACTGCTGACTCTGTACACAGTGCAGGTGCGTGTAACCATGGAGATTTGCAGCCACTGTACAATTACCCACTTTTTTAACATCCCTAGCGCAGAGTGGAAGAGATGGAGAACCAAAAAAACAGCAGAACTAATGAATGACAAGCAGCATTTGGACATCGATTGTGTCTCAGAGGTCAGCTGAGCACATCCTGAAGACATGACATGTTCTAGGCCCAAATTCATCCAATTAATGGGGAGCACCGCCATGCTCTGTGCCCGTCGGCTACGGGTTTCAGTGGTGCCCTTACCTAGATGTTTTCTCCATCACACACTGGTTTGCTGGGCTACAGGTTCCATATCAATTCTTACACATACCATCATCCCAGGATGAATTTCAAAGCAGGAACTTCAACAAACTTTAGACCCCTCCGAGTGCCCTGGAGAGGCCATCGACCAAATATCGCCTCTTGCCTGCACAAGTGGCTGGAGTCTCACTAGCAAATGTGCAGGAGAGTAGGATGTAGAGCTGAGTCAGTGGAGTTACCCACGGACGGCTCAGCGCCCTTGATATAGGCCGGAATGAGGAGTGGGACAGACCACGAGCGCTCCGGGCCCAACCAGGCCAGGGTAATGTTACCTGGAAAGGTTCCGAGCGAGTTCGTCCAGAAGCTTAGCATGCTCTTCTGCTGCTTCGACCACTGGGATCTTACTGCTGGCTGGAGAAAACTTCTTCACCTGCTCTGTCAGGGGGTACCTGGCTCCATCCAGCAGGGCGGCTAGCTTCTCGTACTCCTGCAGGAGACATTCGCCAACCTTGCCACTGCTCATTGCTGCAGCAGGACAAGCGCCCAGGAGGCACAGACACACATTGCCAGCACCACACCCTTCAACCACACCCCTGTTCTCCCTCTAACCGTCCCACTGCTAGTGCCAACACCACCGCTGACCAACACCCTTCTCCACCCCCCTGCAATTGTTCCCCTTGCTACCAGCAGTGCTCTCCAGCCCATCTCACACACCTCCTGGGCTTTCTCATCGCTCACCTCCTTTGCATTTTCTATTGCCTGTAGAAGATCAGAGACCTGGGCCAAGGAGTCTTCAGCCATCCGCAGTGTGTCCTGCACCACCCCGTACTGCTTCTGCAGCTCCTTACTCTTTCGCTTGAAACACAGATGCAAAGTGTTCATTAGGAGCCACAGAATCTACTACTAGGCACATCCTAGATTGTCCCAGACATTCCTTAGCTGTTGTCAAAGCCATGCAAGTTTACCCAATGGGGTCAGCTCCTTTCAATTCCTATACACACATAAAACCCCTGAGTACCTGGCTCTCCTCAAGGTTGTTCCGATTCAGGCTGTTCAAGTCCTCTGCCTGCCTGGTTTTGTTCACAGCCTCATTGAGAGCATCTCGGAGATCCATCAGCTCTGAGCTATATTTATCCAGGAGGTCTGTGATGCTCTTGACCAGGTCTTGGTTGGATGCCCACTTGCTGGATAGCTCGCTCTTCACACGATGAAGCACTAATGACAGAGCACAAGGAGCTTTCCTGGAAACTCTGTTTCCCCAACTTTTATAAGTTCTTTCTGAGGACACAGTGGAAACTGCTTGAAAGTTTCAGAGCCCAATTCTGGTCTCAAATCACAGATTTTAAGGCTAGAATGGGACCATCATCACCAAATAGTCTGACCTCCTGTATTACGCAAGACAAAGAATCGCACCCAGTAAGTTTTATATCAAGCCTGTTATTTCTGTTTGAGTTACAGCAAATCTTTTAAAAAGACAATGGCATCCCCACCTGATACAAAGCATTTAGTGATGGAGAATCCACCACCTCCGTAGGTAAATTGTTCCCATGGTTAATTACCAATCCTGTTAAAAATCTGCACCTCATCTGGATTTATCTAGTTCTAGCTTCCAGCCATCTGATCTTATGATGTTTTCTGCTAGATTAAAGATCCATTTGCTACCTGAAATCCCTTCTCACAGTTCCACCTGTGCACATGCAGAGTAACTCCAGGGATGCCAGTGGGGAGGATTTGGCCCCTGGATTCTTACAGGCTATTGTTTGGACGGAGTGGCACATTGCAATGGAGAGTCCATGGGGAAATCACAAATGCCATGTCCATCTGAGCTGGGAATGACAAGTCTGTGTCACCATTTGGGACAACTTACTCAATGACTGAACACAAGACATAAGCATGTATGGGTGGGTGAGAGACTATATACGTTTTTAGAACATTAACTACATTTCTAAGCGTAGTCACTGTTCTGTTGTCATACAGAACCTTTACATTAAAATAAATTAAATAAATATTAAGTCTCCTGATACGTCCATGAACTTGCGTGTATAGAGGAGTTAAATTCTGTTGGACCAGTGTTCCCTGCAAGCTATGTGCTTGCATGGTTGCTCAGGAGAAATTCAAATGCCACCCAGCTGATTCGCACAGTGCCCACAGCTAAGTTTTGTTATTACTATTGGTGGTGCACAGTCACACACGCCTCAAAAAATATTTTGCAAAGGGATGGAAAAGATTAGAGAGAACGTTGGTTGGGACTGAAGTTAAAAATCCCTGCCATTTACCAACATCTTTGCAACTTGCACAAGAGAATATAATGGGCCCGTCAATTACCATCCCTTCATAGCTGGACTGCTGATGAGGTGAATACTGGAAACTCCTGGCCCATGAAAGTTAGATGGGCATAATCAGTTTAATAGCTTAACTCTCCAAATGTTAGTGACCACAATGGGATAACAATGTTACACACAGTGTTTGCTGCATTGCCCTCAAGCTGGCAGAGTTTTGGAAAGTCACTGTCTGCCCCTTGGCATTTCACATCCCCTGCGTCTGCTGAACTAGACTCACAGTTCTGCGCCTTCTCGTGCTCACGATCTGCCACCCCTTTCTGGCTGAGGAAATCCCGTTCCCTCATCTCCTTCAGCATCTTTTCCACCTCGGCCATCTTCTGCCAGAACTCCTCAGAGGAGGCTGTGCTGAGGTCTGCAGTTCCCAGCTTTTCCATCTGGCGCACCAAGTCTGTAGGGAAAGCCAGGCCCCATTGTTATCCCTTAGCTGAGCATATGGTCTCCCCCTACTCAGCTACAAAAGCCATCTCCCCCTCAGCACTGTGAAAAGCTCCCACTCGGACAAAACGGCGCCTGGGTTGTGTTAGCGTCCCAATGCACTTTGACAGCGGAGTGACTTGCCCCAAGTCAAGCAGCGGTGGAGGTGGTGGACACATCTGGAATTCAGAACCAAGTTTCTAGACCCCTGCTGTAACCACTACACTGCACCATTTCCCAAAGCATCCATCTGGTAGTCTGCCTTCTCCTCTAGATTTACCGGGGCAGACTTCAGCCAGTGTAGGTGAGGAAGATTCTGTGTTGCTCAATCACTTTTGAGAAAAGCACTTCAGATGACCCCTACTTCTCACAATTTAAGTGTACTTATCCTAAGAGCTGGAATTCACTGGCCATAGAATTCTCTGCCACAAACCCCCCAGCCTAGCACAGTCTACAGGAATCTCCACAGATACCATCAAAGGCAACACAGCTCTCTAAGCAACTTGTAACAGCGAGAGCGTGGACTCTTGAGGTAGGAGAAAAATCAACAAAGCAATTACACTTATCCCTTGTCACTTAGGCCAGGTCCACATTGGTTGGCTTAAGATATGCAATTCCAGCTATGTAAAAAGTGTAGCTGGACTCAACATATCTTAAGCCAAACTCCAGCGCCATCCTCATAGCAGGAGGTCAATGGAAGAAGCTAATTTATCTTACTCCTTGTGAGGAGAAGTTATGGCGTCGATAGGGACACTCTAAGCCTTTGATTTAGAGGGCCTTTACTAGACCTGCTAAATCAAACTCTGGAAGATTGATCTCCGCTGCATTGATCTTCTGGGAAGTGAAGATGTGGTTTTTACCTGCAATGCTATTCAGGATGTTTTGGATAGTTGTTGGCAGGTCTTCTGCCCTCTGGTAGGTCTCTTTCGTCTGCTCCTGAAGATGGTTTGCTTTTCTGTGAGTCATTGTTGCCTACAAAACAAATCGTTGGTTTAGCTGAAGCATTTGGTTAGATACAACATGAGCCATAACGCTGGGAAAGACAAATCCAGGTGGTATAGAAGTTTGGGCTTCAGGAAGCTTTTAGGTTGAGCTGAAAAAGTCAGGTTTTCTGCAGAGATATGCACGTGTACTATTCTCTGCTATGATTTATCTTCATGTGTGCACAGAAGTTAGTGACAAATTCTGTTCATAATGAGAGTGGCCGTAGCTGCTGAAAAACCCTTAAGTTCATAGTGGACAAAAATCTTTCCTGTCTAACACTATGATCCTCTGACAACACAGCCTACAAATTAAATCAGGAGAATGAAGAAGCTGTATAAACTTGGAGATTCTGAAAAAGCGTGTGTGGATGCATAAAAATGCACACAGGTCATTAACTATACACACACCATTTGTGGATGAGATGAATACACATTTCATGCACCTGTTTGAAAATCAGGCCCTGAAACTGGTATAGTCTGTAAGCTCTTTGGGGCAGAGATGACCTTTTTCATTGCAAATAAGTACAGGACCTAGCATAATGAGACCATAATCTCTCATTGAGGCCACTTGGTACTCTTAGAACATAAGCAGACAAATAATTCACCAACAGGGTCAGAACCGCTTTCTGCTGGAACGTGGGTAAATCCTAGATCCAGTTCTCTTTTGATCCCTCTCCATCTGCTTCCTTTTAAAATATTTTATTTATTTTAACTGGCTATGGTTAGAGCTGCTTGAAAAGTAACAAAAAGTCGGTAAGTGGCCCCAACTCACTTTACAGTGTTTCTTTAAAAACAAAAGCCCTTGTACGTTTCCATTTCCTAGGTAAGGCTTTTGCAAAGAGGACCTTGTGGCTTTGAAAGGGTGAGAGATATGCAGAATATAGCAGGTTAATACCAGTCTTTGCCCTCTGAAGAGTAGGGTTTAAACACTACACAAGAACGTCATGGTTGTTGGGATGACTGGACATTTGCCCGGTTCTAAAAGCCTCTTTAACCAGCACACAAGAGGCTGTTTCGGCACAGAGAAAGGAACCCGACTGGATGAACAGGAGTGTTAAAGATCAGGATTAGGTTCATTAGCTGAGTGCATGGTGGGTGACCCAGAACTGAATTAGCAACGGGTGCTGCTGGTCAGGAGAGGAGGAGGGAGGGACCAGAGGGAGAGGTTAGGGAACTCCCTGCCTTGTGCTGCAGTGCATTCAAATCTTGAGTGAGGTCCATGTTCTCATCTGCCAGCTCATCTGCCTTTTCCTTGACCCTGTTTATGGATCTCTGGTACTCACGCAAGTGGTTCTGAAAGAGAGAGAGAGGTAAGGGTGGAAATCAGGCAATTGGAGCAGAGTCCCAAGCAGGGACTAAACCAGCAGGGAGAACACACTGAACCCTCCACATACAGTGATGTTTTTCATAGAGCTGTTCAAGCCATGCAGTCGGGCCCAAGCGATGGAGCTGGCGTTTAGGTTAATCAGCTGGTTCCTGATGACAGGGAAAGAGGCCTCGATCTTCTGGAGGTCTTCCAGCAGAAGCAGCACACAGCTGTCACAGACTGCCAAGAGTAAGGGCGGTGAGTAAATGGCTGTGATGCGACACCAGCTATTCAGTACCCGTCCACTTCCAGTTCCCCCTTATGACCATAGTAAGAATGGGTTTTTTTTAATCCAAAAGGAGGACCACGTGTCTTCCGAACTGGATTCCCTTCTGAGAGGGTGTTAACTTGGGGTCCACGGTCACCTTTTGATCCCTTCGCACAAAGGATCAGGAGTTCCAAGTGCTTTTCGGGGTGCAACAAGGGGTGCAACTCAGTTGGGCCCGCTCTTGGTCTCTCAACACTTCCTACCAGCATACCTCACTTAACTCTGAGGAAATTACTGCTGATTGATTAGATCAGAGCCAACCCCACATTATTAGGCTGTCCTGGGCTACAAAGGACACGAGCCAAAACCCTTGGTTTTTGGCCAACCTCATCATTGATCTAATTACTGCCAGGGTCCACCGTGCTGGGGAGAGCTGACTGACGACAAGGATTTGCCTTAGAAATTACTTTCTTGAAAGGACTGGCCAGACTACATCTCCCACAATGCATCATGGTTAGGAAACTCCCATGATGCATCTTCTCCACTCTCCAAAAGGGAAACCTGTGGCGACTGAAAGAAGATGTAGTCTTACCAGGCAGCTCAGCCTATAGAGAGGAATGGCCACACAAAACAGCTGAACTACAACTCCCATGATGCATTGCATCACTTCCAAATCAATACATTTTGGGTTATGGCCAATTTTTTTTGCTTTGTTTTGGCCAAAAAGTTTTCAGGTTTTTTTGAATTTCCACTAAAACCAAAATAATGTTAATGAAAATGAAACGTTTCTCATTTGTGTAAAAATTTTCAGTGAAACCATCCTAACCTCCCCCCGCCATCCCATTTTGCAGCTAACCCCTCTCTCTTACAATAAAAAAGGGGGGTGGGGGGTGATGCTACTAACCTTCACATCTCACACTGTCTGGTCCACTTGATACAGGGATCTCGTACTTCTCTATACAGGTGTCACATTGCTTCCCCGTCAGGCCATTGGAGCAGGTGCACTCCCCAGTGCGGGGGTCACAGGAGCCCCCCTTGCACTGACACTCTGCCAATGAAAAGGAGGCAGCTGAGGGAGGTTTGTCCTGATTGAGCGCCCCCCCCCCCCCGAGAGAGGGAACACAGGAGTCCCTGTCTCAGAGCAAAACCACCACAGAAAAGAATCACCAAATGAACAAGAAACAACGGCTGCAACTGCGTTCACGCTTTTTAATGGAAGGCAAGATTAGGTCAGTCTATCCTCCCCTTTGACTATTGAAGCTTAATGGACAGAAAAACATCAGAGCCATGGTTTGTTTTAAAAATACCAGTTTGCATAGGGAACCGCTGGGCGTTTCCGTGGGCCGGCTGGTTTCCTGCACAAGCAATGATTTTATTTAGTAACTTGAGCACTTATTAACTGCTTTGCTCATCTAACTGTGGTAACTGCAGGTGCAAACCGCAGGGCTGGAAAGGGCACGGGAACTTTTGCAGCCTCACATTTTGTTAATCCAGGTCCTTTGCTAGGTATCCCAGGCCACACGTGGGCATACTTGGCCTGTATGATTATGACCTAAATTACAGATACCCATTAAAAGTCTTCATGGGATTATGATGGAACGGGGAGGGGGTGGGTCTCTAGTAATGTAGCATGACAGAGGTGCTGTAAACGGAAACAATCCCATACCTGGGTGAAAAGGGACTGGATTCATGCTAAGCATCTAACCCAGCCCTTCGGCACCACTGGCAAGCAGCGCAGAGATGTCCAGCTAATCTCCTACAGCAGGGGGCTTGTCTGGATCCGGCCCACGAGGCTAAGCTCCCCCACCCCCCGCAGCATTGAGGAGCCCGCACTGACGCTTCAGCAGCCCCCACAGCCCACTGCAGGACTAAAGTGCACAAAGTCTACTAGGCTGGGCCTCCCTAGGCTCTGGTGTGGGAGGGGAACAGGGGGAGGGTCTTTCTCCTCAGTCTGAGGCCACATCAG